>NC_081209.1:29404366-30066241 GCF_902713425.1 Acipenser ruthenus | reverse complement strand
AATGCAAATAGTTCAAACCAGGTAAAAAAATGATTATAGTAAGCCACACAATAAAGAATAATCCTTTAATGTTTAGCTCTGGATTATGACTCCAAACAGCAGTACCCTACAGCAACCAAAACACTGAGTGAACAACAAAAAAATGGTGTCTTTGGAAAAATGGTGCATTTGGAAAAATGGTGCATTTGGAAAAATGGTGCATTTGGAAAAATGGTGCATTTGGAAAAATGGTGCATTTGGAAAAATGGTGCATTTGGAAAAATGGTGCATTTGGAAAAATGGTGCATTTGGAAAAATGGTGCATTTGGTTGCCCGAAAGGCTTCATAGCATGAATCGGTGGTTAAAAACAATGATGTTTCCCAGAACAGAAAGAGCTTACAAGAGTTAAAACATTACTAATCTGGACAACACATACAGCAGAGCTTGTAATTAAGCTAATTATGATATATTATGCACATTATTTAAAATTTGGTTACCACCCTGTTAGAAAACATGTTAACATGTTAACTGATCTGATAGTCCGAAGCGGCTAGCAGATTAAAATAACAAGCTTGTGTTAATGTTTAAACTCTTCAGAATGTCATGAAGAACCTGATGCTCTGTAGCATTGGCAATGACAGACGGCACGGATTGAATAGATTGCAACTGCAGGGCAATCTTGCAAAGATGAAATAATTGTGGTTCCAAACTCAGTACCCTGTATTTAAGAACATTCTTCCCTCTGGAGTTAATGGAATAAAAGAAAGAGCACGAACGTTTAAATACGGGAGATGCTGAGGAGAAGAAAAATAAATTGCGACCCTTCCAAATTCGTCTGCGAGTTATAATGATGGGATTATTTCAGATGAACATGGCGCTTTGAGGAGAGAATGTACAGTTTCAATTCCTCAGTCTTGGAGAGTCTGAACATAGTGGATCATGTGCAACAGACTTTTACAGGTTTGCAAGTACAGTAAGTGGTAAAAGCAATAGAATTGTGCTCACTATACATTCCAGGCCAAATCATTTTCTGCTTCTTACAGCCCTTCATCGCCTCAGCTGATGAACAGGGCAACGCCTAGCATCTACAACAAGGAGTGGGTCTCATTATAGCAGGGGCTGTTCCACAGATTCTTCTTGGATATGGGTTACAGCTGATGGATTACATATACAATTACAATCCCATGGTAAAAGCATAGCGAAGTGTAATAATGCACAGTGAAAGCACAGTAAAGCATACGTAAGCACTGTAGAGAACAGCAAGGTATGGTAAAGCATATTAATACGCATGGCAAGCCAGGGTAAGCTATGGTAAATGCATAGTATAAAACCATGGGAAAAGCATGGGGTGAAAGCTGCAAAAATACTGCTGGAAACTTTTGTGTGGGTGTGTATTATCTAAGATCTTAGACAATACATACATACTGTATACTGTATACCGCAATATAAGCATAGTGTTAAACTCTGTGTCCTGGATAAATCTCACCCATTCTACACTCCAAAAAAGCACTGGGACAAAAATGGAAGCTGGTGTGTGTTGTGTGCTCCTGCCTCTCAGTCGATTATACAGAGATTTCAGACTTCACTATGTGAAAGAGGCTATATAAACAATATCCTTCCTTCCTTCCTCTTGGCTCATAACAATCATCTTTAACCACTACAGCCAAGAGCTTGTTTTTGTACAAATTCCTGGAATCAGATCTGGCAATCTATTCCAGTTATATGTGCACCAGGTGGCACAAATCCAGATATTTCACCCACTGACTGATCAATGACCTGCAACAAAGCAGAACATGCCACACGGTATGAAGTGCAACATGCTACAGCACATCATTCCACTACCTCCCATCTGATATAATAGAGGTGTGAAAGGGTGTTGGCCTGATTTCTCCATATCAATCAAGTCCTAATGACTGGTTCCCGTGGTGTTCGATACCTAGACCACAATCTGAATCAGCATTTCTTTGTTAAGTTCCGTATTTTGACCAATAGTTGGAGTTAGGATTGATACCAGACCCATATCCACAGATAGTCACCTCAGACTGGAACACCAACTGTGTTTGATTGGTTCTGCCAGCTGCTGAACATTGCGATGCGCTCGTTTGTTTGAACAATTGCTTTGATTGAAGTTAATTGCTACACACATCACTGCGCTTTATAGTAGAGCTTGAGAGATCTATTCCTGCAGAAGGAAACCACATCATTTTTTTTTCTTCTCGGGGTGATGTCATTTGTGTACAAATAAACTTGAGACTTTCCTGAATCTTTAAGACTTTAAAATTTAACCCAGTAAACATGTGGAAATGTCAATGACACTTTGGTGGTACTTGGAAACTTTAGATTACATTTTTTATGGTACAGCTCAAGTTAGAGACCCTGTACACGGTGACACTATATGTCTGCATTTACTGTGTTTCTGAC
Source organism: Acipenser ruthenus (assembly GCF_902713425.1). Classification (NCBI taxonomy): domain Eukaryota; kingdom Metazoa; phylum Chordata; class Actinopteri; order Acipenseriformes; family Acipenseridae; genus Acipenser; species Acipenser ruthenus. Next base: position 30,063,840 of record NC_081209.1, on the reverse strand, counting down.
AATCATTTTAAAACTTGTTTATATAGTTCTGCTTCATTGGGAATGCCAGTGCAGGAGCAGTCTTAAAGCAGCCTTTGTGTCAATCTATTCTGCCTTTTCTTAGACCACATGAAATAACCTAGCTTGCCGTTTAAATGAGTTCACACTGTGTTGAAAAGATAACCGCTGTCCAGTAGGAAATGAAGGCAAATCTCCCCATCTGCCAGAATGTCATTTTCATACCATCTACTGTTATATTACCAGCTGTCAGTCAGTTTGTCAAAAGAAGCAGCAGCTTGCGGGAGGATATATATATATATATATATATATATATATATATATATATATATATATATATATATATATATATATATATATATATATATGTATATATTCCTAGACATGCTCATGGATACTCTGTCAAAGACACTGCGCCAGAAAGGAGCAGGAAAAAAAAAAAAAAAAAATAGCTTTGAAAAATTTGGGCTCAACCTATCTGAAACTGACACTGCATTATTTTTTCCCCCGTTATCATACAAAACTTCCTTGTCAGCTGTCCAAATAAAGGGCAGACAGGTCCATCCAGGGATTATGTTTAATTAAATGTGTAGGCTCAAGCAGGGATGGCTTTCAACAGAATCTCATTTCAGCACAGAGAGAAACTGGCATGCCTATTGTCTAGATGCAAGTGGGAAACTGGACTCCAATTTCATAGCAGCTTGAGCCATTCCAGGTTTTACTTTTGATTTGCCTAAGATTATGAAGCTCCTATTAAAATGATGATGCTGAATCCCACGCCCTGCACAGCCCATGGGAGGAAAGCTTTCAAGAGGAGGACCCTGCCAGGAATGGGATGACTGGCGGCCAATAACTAAGTTGTAGACTGAGTATAGCACACAGCTCCCAAAAATATGAAGACACTGAATTCAAGTTCGAAACCTTCCGGGTAGAGGGATTGCCTGAATCAAGCCGAAGCTATTCATTACCTTAAATCAACTATGAACCACTGTCCAAGCCAGAGTGGTCAAACCCCTGCCATTGAAAACCCTGTAGAAGTAACTCGAATGGTAAACAGAAAGAAAGCAGATCCAGAACTGCTGGCCGATACTACAGTGAGCACACACAGCTCAGCACTCCCGGAAAGAACTGAATAAGATAGATGCTATTAGCCTCCTGCAGGCATGCAGCACTCCCCAGGACACTGCCATCAAAACCCAGCCTGCTGTATAACAGCTGACCTGAACACGAGCTGGGGAATACATGCATTCAGATACGCGAGATAGTTGGCAACTAGCAGCATAACAAATGAGAAATGAGGCGTCTGGAGGACATTATTAAGACATTAGGATAACTAACTTAGAGACGCAAAGGTGTTAATGAAAGATTAATTAAACCAACAAGGATCTGTTTGTAAAACGTAGATAGGGCTTCAGGTTGAGGATTATTAATAATAATTTTTTGCATGAATTAGCACCGTTGAGAAAGAATATCGAAAGGGCACTGCACATGGTTAATACTTTAAAATATGACTCCTATGATATCCCATTGGAATTTGTTATGATTGTGCAGCTACTGCTATTTAAGAGGGATATTCACTTGTAGTTTAATTCATATATTATCCTAAACGTCTTACATTGTAAAGCAGAAACACCAGTAGAGACAGTAGAAGAAAAAAAAGAAAGCATCTCTGGTTCCAAGTTCTTCATGTCGGTCCAACCTCCAATTTGTAAGCTACTGAAAATCAGAGTTGTAATTCAAAGCCACATTTTAACTGCTGAATACCCATCCAAATGTACTTGTCTTTGATGCACCAATGTGTTCTTGACAGGACTGCCCAGAACCATTCTAGCTGAGAGTCTGGCAAACCCATTTGGAGTTAATATGGAGATTTATTACTGTACAGATGATTAAATAACTGGGTAATGTAACATGTCTACAAGTTTAAGAGCACTATGCCACTATGCCAGGCAAGCTAAGTCATATGACTTCCATCTCCTGAGTAGTCCTCTTGACCTTAATGAAAGGGTAGACCTGGCCATCAATGACACGGGACATTCTCTCTTACACCCTGTTTAATTAAATATAACAAACACACAACTACAGCACAGTGCACCGAATGTACCTGTGTTCTGTATCCATAGTCATGTATGTCCTCAGCCAGACTACACTGGATCCTTGAAGCCGAGTCATGCCTGGTCAAAGTGCAGTTGTGGTGAAGGATGACGCCCTAACTTGAAACATTGTCAGATAAAGTTTGACAAATGCTTTAATGTGTTATGTGACATTAACAGCAGCATGTGTCTAAATGTATTACTAAGATTCCTTTTACAGAGCTTCCAATTTAGAATACAAATCAGAGACTGAATGATCAGTAGAGACAACGATCCTTCTAAACGCGGAACCTCCAGCAAATACAGACTCCACAGGTTTTGTGTGTCATGTAAAATCTCCACAGGTTTTGTGTGTCATGTAAAATCTCCACAGGTTTTGTGTGTCATGTAAAATCTCCACAGGTTTGCACCGATGTGAGTGTTATAAGAACTGGTATAATCATCACACTGTAAGCGTTTTACAGCTGTGTTAATTATTCATGTGAGATTAGCTTCTTCATTAGCGCAGGCTTCCTTGCACCTGTTCAAGATTGCTGCTATGATAATAAACCATAGCACTCTTCTAGGAAGCTAGAAGATACATTCAAGGGAAAACACCTTCTATAAAAATACATTCGGTATACATAAGGCACATGCATCTGGGATATTCCACTCCAGGTGTAATTGGGCTAAGGTGTAATTAAATAATAACTTTCATTTTCAATAAAGCATACATTTTAAACAAATGCCTGGACTGGCAGGACCAAGGCTGCCTTCCCCTGGTATAGGCTATTGACAGCCCTGTGTGGAATACACTGCACAGCAGTTTACAAAAGAGTGTTTGGCTTGTCCTGCTTCATTAGACATGATCAGGTTTGAGTCCTCTGCAGAGTGTCCAGCTAGGAATATGGAAAACAGCACAAACTGCACTATATGGCAGGGGTACGGGTATCCGAAACATTGTACAGAAGGAGAGAGTCGCTCAATTAGTAAGGCTAAGTGGGCTGGGTCACTACAGCAGATGTAAAAAAATCTTTTAATCCAACCCCTGGCTGAAGATTAAGGCTGTTTGTTGAATTAGTTAACTAACTCAATATGTTTCTGTCAAATCCAATGCTTCTGCATTCAGAGCTTTCAAGACTGTAGTTCACTTTACAATGCCGTCATTCTTTATTATTGTCTGGTACATGGCACCTTGTTTGCAAGACCGAGGATGAAGCCCAGGCTCCATAAATCATCGTTCACACAGATGCCTCAAGTCATATTAATGAGCTTTTACAGACAGTGTTGAAGAAATTACTAAAATAACTCTCTCTCTGTCGATGAACCAGGCCTCAGGAGCCCCTTGCTGTGAACTCAGTTCAAACATACAATATATAACCTTCAAACCCCTCCCTGTGCGCTCATTCAGCTTAGTGAAGTGTCAGAGGGCTTTCTTGTTTTCAAAGAAACGATTGAGTCTTTGTTGGAAATTTTACAGCGTAATTGACGATGTGCAAAGCTTATTCCGTGCAAATCGAATATCTAAGGTTGTGAAGTTCAGGGACTTCTTTTTCTTCTCCCCCATTTAATGCATGACTTGTGTGTTTTCTTAAGTGCTCTATCGAGATGATGCTGTAAAGTCATTGTGTGCGTCGGCAGAGATAAGATAAGAATCATTTCCAGGAGGAACAAGCACAAGCAGGCATGTTATCTGAGCATCGGAGGCCAGCTTGGATTTTATCAAGGCTTTACTCAAGCAGTGCATCTGTCTTACTTACATCTACTGGCAGCATACCCAGTGTTTGTGTGTGTGTGTCTCTGTATGTATGCTTACATCTAGTGGCAGCATACCCAGTATCACACAAGAGGCGAAGAAAAATACAAGAGACTCTTCATTGGGTGCTGCTAAAACCATGATGGCAAGCCGTGATAATAAATACAATGAAACAAATGTGCAGTGAGATGCCAAGTGGATACATGCTAAGCCAGAATGGAGCCGGACATTTTCGATTTGACAAACTGTGCTATTCACCAGATCAAGTGCCAATCTTTGCACTTTGCCTGGCTCTTAATGCTACACTAGTTCCAAAAACGGTTGCACTTGTTTGTGTGGGTGAGCTGCACATCACACAAAGAGCTGTCAGGGCTTTGGAAATTCCCACTATTTATAAATAAAGGTGCCAGTAAACCTACTGCTTCTTTAATTACCTGCAAAATTCCCTGAAATGAAAAGCATCTGGACGACAGCTGGAGCTGAAATCACATATTCCAACTCCAAAAATGTAACAGAACACAACACATTCCGTACAGTGAAGCTAACGGAATTAACCAGCCACCCAGAGGACCAAACATTTGCTGGCTGAGGTAGTGCCTGTTACATTCTAAATGTTACACAGTCTGTACGATTTGAAATCTTAGTTTGATTTCCTGAAAAGGTAACTGTGAATTACACCCCTCTTCGTTAATGGAACAGCTTCCCTCCTGGCAACCTCATGTTAAAACTCAACCCCCTTGCGTGATCTTGAACCCTTGTCTGATGTAGGACTGTGAGGACACGCTGTGGCTTGCACAAAGAAACAAATACAAAGTTTGGACCTAGGCTGGCTGGCGTGCCCCTGCTATCAATTTACTATGTATCAACACCCAGAGGCTGCTGGAGCTAGTGAGGAAACATCAAGCCCTCCGAAGCCCACTGGGGAGAGGACAGCTATCAGCACCTAAAATGTACAGGGCTATCTTAAGCTGCTTTTATTTATAGATCAAAAACACTGGAAACTATCTATGTTACAAAGTTCACTGGATAACACACACACACAAACATACACACACTCACTCACACACACACACACACACACACACACACACACACTCACTCACAAAAGGTAATTACAGCTGTGCTGCTTCCAAAAGAAAGTTCAGGTCTTATTATATTTTCTAGGATCGGCTTAGGTTTAAGATGCAGTAACTCTACGAGCCACGCACCAAAACAGCTACACAATCCTATGCATGTATTATACACGAAAGAACAGGCTAGCAAGAAGATACTATAGGAATCCAAAGTATTTTGGAAAGACTTTACTAATGTAAGGCTTGTAATCTGCCCAGCCTTTTTCATTGTATGACACTGAAACAGAACACTGGGGTACTTCTCGTTCTCCTCCTCTAGCTTGTTTAGGGGCACACAGAATTGTGAAGCATGTATCTCTCTGCGTAGTTTAGCAGCGTGCCGGGGGTTATGAATGCGAGTTTACTTACTGTACTGAAAGCTGACCCGTGGAGTGACATCATCCTCAGTTGTGGAAGCTGCTTGAATAGAGCCAGCTGCACACATTGCTCCGGCTAACAGCAAAAGATAATCCACAGCGATTGTCCACATGGTTACAGAAGCCTGGCAGCAACTTATATTAAAAATCTCTTAAGGTTGAGTCGCATTCGTAGAGGCTTTTCCCTGCAAACGAATAACTGCAGTTGTGTAATCCCAGGGAGCTGCTTTCAGAACTCCAGGTATCTTGAGACGCTCCTGTGAAAGCAACGGCTTGGCTCGGAGTTGGTGTTTTGCAAATCAACATTCATCTCCCTGGAAAACCAGTTCTCACAAGCCTGACCAGATCCAAGCAGGCTTCTGGGCTTCTTCTGGAAATCTGAGAAAAGATAAGACACGCACCACGTTCATGAAAACTGCAGTACAGGCAAGTGCAGCAGATAGACTCTGCTGGAGAGGTGCATTTTAAAAGAGCACGTCCTACACAAGACAGAAACAAAGAACAGCTGATATCAGCCTCCAGAGACTAATACAACAACAGCTCATTCATTCATTCATACATTTACTATAGTCGGTTTTTAATCTACAGTCACTTTTTATTAATTGATCTTGACATTGCAAGACGGAGCGCATGTACTACACATCAACATACATGTATAATTAATAACAATAATCAGCATAACTACACTTCAGACTGAAAGACCAATATCTGTTGATAACAGAAGGGTTTGAAATCATGACGTAACCAGGGAAAAGTGAACCTGTGTTTCCGGGTGCTTATGTGACGCAAACATAAGGTTGACGCAGAGGTCAAGATTATTAGCACAGTAGCCTTTTGTCAGGCTTCAGCACGGCTTTCATTCATATTCCAGTCCTCCCATTGAGAGTGAATAACCGAGCCCAGTATTAACAAAGACAAAAAGAGGCACAGCCCACACTCTCGACCAAAAAGAATTCCAGTCCCAAGCTACTGTTTTCATTTGCAAAAACAAAGCCCAGATGAACTCATTACTCCACATGAGCCTGTGAGGACTTTGGGTTCTTCAATAAAAGAAGCAAGTTAAAGCCCTGTGATAGTGAAGCTTATTGCAGCGTCTGACAGTACAAGTCCATGCTATGCAGACAAACCCACATGAAGCTGACGTTTGAACCATTTCAGGAGCGAATCTGGTTCCAATCTACTGCAGACCCGGGCCTGATGGAGCGGTTTGGAACTCATTCAGCAGGTTCTCCTCAGAACCACATTCTGTATCACAAATAAAATCATCAGGCGCAGCAGTTAGAGATAACTGAGTGAGTCACTGAGCAATACCCAGCGTAATCTGTGCTTCAAACAGTCTACCTAATTGGACAAATAAAACAAGGTCATTAAAACAGACTGTCAACCTACAAATCTTCTTAACTAATAAATCAAGAGACTTTCACACACACAGGGCAATGCCAACAGTATCTTTTCATAGTGTACAATTGTATTGCATTTTCCAAATACAGTGCACGGTTGTAATTGGAACCATGTGAGCAAAACACTAGGGGCAATTTAAGTAATTACAACGAGCTGCTGTGCCCTTTTGTAGCACGCAATGAATTACAGAAAGCATTTACCAGCAAGCATGCCCACCTACATAAACCAAAACTGAAACTGGCAAAAGACCAACACAAATCTCTCCAAATCATTTGCATGCTGTATTGCTTTATTTAATACGACACATTTCAAATCTGTACAGTACATCTCCTTAAGACGAAAGAAGACAACAATATATAATGTAGATTAAGAACCCCACATTAAATTCCTGCAAAAATATTAAAACATGTGATATCATTTAGACACAGGTTTACCATCTGTTCCCACATTCAAGTTGTTAAACTCTGCGCTGGTGAAATTGCTCAGAATAAATATGATATAGAGGTCAGCATCGCTGGAATAATCACAGTCAAGGTTAACTCATTTAAAGTCATTCTGGAGTTTGTTAATGCACATGCTCTTCACCACACACAAAGTACAGCACACAAATGAATACAGGCTGTACACACGGCACTGGTTCAACTGGAATTTTTTATGTGGTCAGTTGTTATAATTGGACTGGTAATTTAAAGGCTGTCTGGTAACTTTATAAACTCTCAAAAGAGTAATTCTCAAGAGTTGCTTCCACCTAGAAAAGCGTCAGAAATGATAAGGCAAATCACTATAGCTGATAACAGACCTACATTGTACATCTGGCAGAGAACTTTAAAGATCTAAATGGAACTGGACCTCTCTCAGACACAGATCTATATTAATTCAATTGACTCTGACAAAGACATTGATCAGATGCAGCCCTACAGAACACAGAAGAGGTTTCTATTACAGTCATATCTGAATTCTGCGATTTTAAATACAGTCGTTAGTCCATCCTTTGTATTTAAGGATTCTGAGTCAACACCAAAAAGCCACTAATGTAATCGTGGCTTCTTATTGCTGGCAGTCAGACAATGCATTTCACTTGGTATATCCCCTAACCCCAGATCAATCTAAAAGTACTCTACCCTAAATGCAGGCAATATTCCCTAACTAGCTGTGCCATTCAAAAGAAAAAGTGGATTACCACTGAGAAAATCCATCCGTCAGGAAAGTAATGAAGAACTTGTTGTAAATTGCTGACTTTACACATTATACTACAATTACTTGTGAAGAGTACAGTAACACTGAATACAGTAACAGTGAGTACGGTAACAGAGTACAGTAACACAGAGTACAGTAACACAGAGTACAGTAAGTAAGTGAGTTTTCAAACTAAGTGTCTCCTCTACAAGATTAGAGAGTGTTACATGTGTTCAACTCAGGGGGAATCATTCAGAACATCCTCTGACACTTGCAAATCTCTCTCGATCACCTAGTCTTGACTTCAACATGCATCACAAATCTAACTTCTTGCGAACAGCATGATATTTTTTTGAGCGTTTAAAAAAAAAAAAAATGTATAAGGGGGTCTTTATATCTCAATTTGTCCTCTGAGAAACTTTCATGCATACTCTACGACCCTGGGGACAGTTATTCTCCAGGATGAAAGATGTTTCTTATGACCACTGTGACCTTGCCCCGCCAAGGTCTCCTGTGCTGTACATTTTACTGAGAAACAAAACAGGTGCATTGCGTGATCCAGCAGATAAATGTCTGTGACTGCAAGGATCGGTTCATTTTAACGGCTGCTCCTGTTGGTTGTTTTCTAAGCCGACTAAGGCAATACTATCAGTCCCCTTGAAGGGTTGCACTTCCCTGGCTACAAGGGAACTTTATACAAAAGTATCACATATATAACGTAACTTCAAAACTAAGTCAATGCGGCTGTCAGAGCTCATCAGATTACAGGGCCGTTGAACTGAAGAAGGTTTTGCCAAATCTGACACCTGGGTGTTTAAGGCCAGTTTGGACTCCAGGGCATAAATGACACAAAACATTCAGAATGTAATATATTACTAATAAAGATGATATACAGTATGTGTCATCTTAGGCAAAAGCAAATATGAAAGTAGAACTGATTATAAGACAGTAATAAACAATAGTTCAATGGATGGGTGTGTAAACTGGTTATCCAGACGTATGTGGCTTCAGGAAAAACTCGACTGGGGAGTACTGGTGTGATTCTAATATTCTTCTCTTGTTGTCTGAATATCGCTTGACAACAGGCTTAGTTGAGCTCCTTTGAGTTCATACACAGTCAATAAAAAGCATGACATAGAAGGCAGCTAGGATTCATGGATTACTGAAAGTCTTCCTAATCACATTTACGGTAGTTACCAATTTCACACCAGCAGAGATTGGAAACAGCCTAAACATGTTGGAGGCACCACAGGGATTAGTGAGGATTTATTTTGTTCTAAAACGATCTCTGCAGCCACCAGTAACCAGTACATCTTGATTAAGTTTGTATTCTTGCTTCTTCCTCTTGGAATTCTGACCGTTCTTCTCTGAGGTCATAGTTCACATTATTGGGTGGACTGAATTTCACTGCCAAAGGGTCTGTGGCAGCTTCATTCACTCAATGGAACTGTTCACTGAAACTCTTTTTAATTGAGTTATTATAATATATATCTCCGTCCATGGGGGATCACTACGTCTCAAGCATGCTCTGTTTCTAATATCCATCTCTTCAGCAAGCAATCTGGCATGCACTGGCAAAGGTCCTAGACACCAACACATTGCCTAGAGACAGGACTCAAAGCATCATTAGGCAGTTTTATAAGAAGCAAGTTTAGCTAAATTCCCATTGTGCCAGACAGATGCCACTGGCTGATAGATTCATTTGCAGGGACAATTAATCCTGCTGTGATGCGACATGAATGAAGAAAGAGAGAATTGAAAGGTTGCACAAGCTCTGTACGTGCAAGTAAAGTTACCAAAGTGTAAAGTCACTCATTTCCTTATGAACAAAGATCCTTGTTTGAATGCAGGATATAACCGCATTATTAAATTACTAAAAAATACTGAGATCATCCCTCACAACAAGGATTCATTCATTAAAATGAAATTACACAACAGGGCACTTACAGAATATCACTTTACCTATTTCAAATGTTCGCGTACACGTGGGTGAATCATCACAAAATGATCTTCTGTGAATCAATAGCCAGCTTGTGGGAGGAGAAACAGTGTCTCAGACACTATACATTAGCTTCACGCATTTACATCACAGTCATAGTACAGTATCTTTAGCGTAACCCCTGGAGTTTAAACAGAAATTGCTCAATGCTGCATGGGTTACCTAAGAATAACACAAACATATTCAAATCGGGAAAGACATAACCCACTGGGTACCTCGTCACTAATTGATTATTTTTGCCTTGCCTACTTTTTCCTCTAATCATAGAATAAGGTTTCACTGTAGTATGTGGTAATACATGGCACAAGTGGGAGCTGACATTGCAGTCATGACTAGGAATTCAACTGGGTACAAGCGATTATAACTGTAGGCACCACAATTCAGGTCTGCCAGTTCTTAATCAATTCAGTCGTGGCCGACTCCATCGTTTTATGTTTGCTTGTTGTCTTTTGCTAAAAGTCACAAAACAAAGTGTGTTTCTTGAACTAAAAATGCTTGTTCTCTCAAGATCTGAGAAATTCTAAATGGGTTAAGTTGTTTTTTGTAATGCTATGATTTCCCGGAAGGGTGATTCGAAGAAGGTTTTGCATAGGAACCTACGGTACACTGAAACAGATGCTAGGTTTTTTAAACTAACAAATCATTCCTAGGAATTGAGTCCTTGACAAGGGTGGACTTTACTCAGTCATCATAACTCACACTCCAGTCCTGTAGTAATCTGTGGAATCATATTTAAAACTCTCCACACACAGACAAGGCTTGTGAAATGATTGAAGCCTCTGTTATAAATAAACTGGAGGCTACATTAACATGGAGCAAACAGTAAGCGAAAGCAACAGAACTTCAGGTTCATTTTACCTTCCACAAGCAATTTCCCCTTTATTTTTATTTTTTTTTATTTTATTTTTTTGCTGCGTTGGACAATATCCTTCAAATTGCAGAACGCACAGAAACTACAGTCTCTTGTCCTGGTGCTGTCAGACAATCTCCAGTTCCTTTCTGACACAGAACTTCTCTTTTCTTGCAGATTTAAGCTGCTATTGTACCTCAGATTGAATAGAAAAAACAAACTGTAGAAAGGTTTACTTATCCAATTCTTGTTCTGCTATTCAGTAACATTTGTCTGAATAACCGATAACACGCCCGGATTAGTTGGAAATGTTGTAGGTGGGAGGCATTATTTCTTTCTCTTTTTAAATGTCAGTGTTCCATACGTCTGACTAAATAGTACTTCATTACCCTATCACAAGTAATCCCTTTTCTCAAAACTGTGCTGAATTATATTTTTCTTCCTGGAGCAGGTTCCCTGGGCTACATAGCAACCTCACCCCCCGCCCCCCTGTTACATGCTAATTCATCAGTTACGTTAGCAGCAGTGCCTCGGATATATTAAAATACAGGGCTGCACTCTGAAATGTTTTATGCCTGGGGGTAGGTGGTTCAGTGGATTACTCTTAGAACCAAAGAGCCCTATAATTTCCAGTGAGATTTGGCTCTCCATGCTTTCAACTCATCTGTTTGTAGCCGGCTCTGCCATCCTCCGTGACAGAAATCATCAGGCTCTGTAGCGCTGAGGAGACAGTCCTCACTTTAACAGGACGCCCAACAGATAGCCTGGGTTACTCATTCATTGCTGGTTTAATAATGTGTGGTTCGTTCAGTTAATGTGTCACAAAGGGCACATGTACTGTATCAGCTGCAGAAATGTAAAGGTCTCTCAGGCAGTCAACTACAGAGAATTTCATTAGTGATATTAAGTATCCTGTTGGAACCCATCCTCCTCTATGACTCAGCATAGATAGACAAGTGCTGCATGTCCTTTATAACTAGGCAGAACTTTTCTGCTTTTTGAAGTGAAATGCAGCAGCACCGTGGTTAACACCGAACACATTCCAGGAGGGAGAAATAAGGAAGGGATAACCCACGACGTGAAGTGAAGACGAGCCCCGTTGTTAAAAAAAAACAAAACCTTCAACTGCAATAACAGCAGGAAGCAAACTGTAGCCATACAGGAACACGACTATTGTAAGCAGGCTTCATAATTACCATGCCACCAGCAACTGAAAATACTACCATCTGCTCGAAAGCCTGCAGAAAAGTTGATTGGTAAGAATCATCCTAAAGTGGGATCCTGCTCCTTTGTCATGCTTTGCTCTAATTGGATGCTGGCGAACTGGAAAATCTCCAGTGGTCCCAATAACAGCCACGCCGGCTTTGGGAGAAAATCCCTGTTGGCACTCCCTGATTTATCTTATTATAAGTAATGCCCCATTTATTTTTAACTACCTTCTTGGGTGAACTGTTCTGAGCTGTAATTACTTCCATATGCTGTTTCAGAGGTCGTTTAATTTACAAATTAGAATGGGGGGCCTCAAGTGACATGGCAAGATGTTTCTTCCTTAGCTGCAGTTATTTACTTGTTATGGATGAGGAGGTTTATTATTTGCAGATGGGATAAAGACTTACCAACGTAATCTTCATTTGGCAAGTTTTCTCCAAGTTAAAACCATGCATTTTACAACTCTTACAATACCTGTCTGTGCTTTACCACACTGCTATGCTTTCACCGTGGCACTTTTATAAAGGAGATACTTGGGGACACTGTATATGATACAGTGCTCCCCAAATGAGACCCTGAGTCATTTACCGAACATTAACACTGTAGAAAACGCTGCTAACAGCCTGGTTTAAGATAAGTATTCAAAAGACTGTCATTCACGTAGGTCATTTATCACTGCAGGATTTCTCTTCTTTCTAAAGCTTAGAAAAGTTTGCACTAGCTAAGAAACAATTTGCAACCTAATGATGCACAGACGGAGATGATCTGTGCAGATGTGCTGGTGTCTCGTAATGAGAAGCACATCTGCATCTGAGAGACACAAGGACGAATCATAAGGCTTTACAGCAACATTTACAGCATTACTAAAAGGAAGCATCAGTCCCAATAAAATGTTGGCAGTGACGGGAACGCAAGTTCATTGTAATTTGGAATTCTTTGCTGACACCAGCTAGCTTTTTTTCTTTACTATACCGAGGAGACGCTGCATTAGCCACTCCGGGAATGTCTGCGTATCTGCAGTGCCCTTTGTTTGCATTGCAGGTATGCACACAAAAGGGGTTGCGTACACGCTTTAGAAACAAGTATTATCTAGAGTTATTATTTCAAATGGGCTTGCTGTTTGTTATGTCATGAAAGTTAGTATGATTCAGTTACTGATATAAACCCATGGGATCTCGGTGACTTGTGTAGTGATGTCACTGCCTCTCTCGCACGTACCGCAATGAAGTTTGCCTCACCCTGTCGATATCGCTGTCAATCTCCATGTCTGTGTTTGGAACACCAGTATTTCCAGACCTCTTCAGTACAGTAGACAGAAATGTGTGCTTTTCTTGAAAGCATTGTCAAAATAAAACATGATCATTAATTGCATACTGTAGCATGTAAGATTTTCTCTTGAAATTATGCATTGCTGCAATTCTTTTTATTTCCCCCCTGAGTGTAATTCAGGCAAACTCGTTGCAATGATTGGCAGCATTTGCTGATTTGCAGGACTTGCAAGTTTCGGAGTCACAAGAAGGTCTTGGTTATAAAGCGGCGATTGACAAATGCAGAGGCATGAAACTCGGCTTTCAATTATCTCCTAAAATTGCCAGTTAATAGAAATTAATTAGCTATCTCAAACTTCATTAAAATGTTATGAACTCTGCTAACAGCGCATAATATTATATTTAAAAAATATCCCAAACTTTCTGACTTTTTTTCCCCTCTTTCTCAGGGACTGAATTTTGAAGATGAGGTTTGGAGTGCTGTCTGTGCTTGTAATTGAATCTGAATGTTTACGGGTTTACAAATGCACTGGTATCTTCCCTCCTGTTAGACTGCACAGTGTTCCTTATATGGCAATGGAAATTGGTATAAAACGTCTTCTGCCAAACCCAGTGTGTTTTCTGGTTACTGTCGTGTTTAAAAGCCAGAAAGCCTTGTATATACAGAGAGGTCTGTCTGTTAGAGGAAGGTCCCAGTGCCATTAAGATGCTGCTTCTTTGGCTAATGCACACACTCCAGTTAGTCGCTGCCTTCACATTGATCTGTGCTGTTAATTAAAAGAGAACACACTGCCCATGTCAAGTTGCAGGCCACAAGGCTTCAGCAGGGCAAGCGAGACGAATCAGCTAGTTGCTGGAGGATATCTGTCAATGTGACATGTTGCTGAAAGCTGTGTCTGGCAGTCATAGTTGTTTCTGTTCCTACAGTAGTATCAATTGGAATCAGCCTTGATCAATACTGCAATACAGATGTTCAGCCCAAGCCCCTTAACTACACTCGCTGAGATGAAAGCAAATCTGTTTGCACAGAAGGGGAAAGATAACAGCCATCAGAAGATGGAACCTTTTACAGCAGTGATGTTGGACATTCTATAGATGTGAGATGGCAAGCTGGCCTGTACCCTTTCTCAGATGTCAGTAATAACAAAGAATTAGGGCTTGCTGTGACAAGACCCCGAATCAGCTTGCATTTAGGAATCCGCACAGTGCATGACGAAAGCTTTCTCTTCAGAACACAGGCTAAGATCAAGTCAGAAGCCTGCTACCTCACATGACCCTGAGCCTCAGACTCTTCATGAAGCAGGCTCTCTTATTTTCCTTTGTGAAAGTGCCTGAGGGGGTGAAGTAACCTGAGGGAAAGTTTGCAGCATCAGCAGCAACTCCTGCTTTCCCTCGTTACTCTGAAAACTAGAGAAACGTTTTATTAGATTCCAGCGATGCCTCTTGTCAGCTGAGCCTAAACCTTTACAAGCACGGTCGAACCACAAGAGTATTTTTCCACACATCCATTCAGCTAATTTATTTGGAAGGAAATAAATTCAATATTGATGTCTTGAGTGGTTTGTATTAAGTTTAAAGCATCTAGATATCGCACCGAAGCCACTGTAGTTATTATTGGAGGCTGGGAAACTGGAAAGCGTTATTGAAGCTGAACCAAACTTTTAAATTAGACAGATCTAACTCCTTCAGCTGCTACAGAGAGCTCTGTGGAACGCTGGCTCTTCTCTGCAGCCAGTCCGAGGGAGGAATGTCAACTCCGGGAACAACATCAGACACACTCCGCATGGTTCACGATGAGGCTGTCTGGTGTCTCCAAAAAAACAAACAATCACAACTGAACCGCACCAAAATGGGTCAAAGCATGAAAATGTATCAAATTCCCTGAGGTGCAACGAACGCGCTTCAAAGTCAGCAAGAGTTGTTGATGACACTTAATACGCTGCAAATGTGTAAAGACAAGCTTGGACCCGCCCAGCATCTGAGCGCATTGTTTCTATGTAAAGGCAGGACGCACATCGCCAGCAGAGACTGGGCTGGATCCAGCAAGCCTGCACACGACCCCTGCAGAGCCACAGGCTTCCAAAGTTCAGATATGGAAAAGAGATTAATATAGACGACCAAGCACTAAAGAATAGGGATTGATAATCTAATCATTTTTCGTTTTGTTGTTGCCGTTTTTTGTTTTCCCTGGGAATCATTTCCAACAGCATGCAAGCTGCAGCCATTACAATATTTTCGCAGTTGCCTCAATCGAATGCAAATGAAGTCCTGCAGAGAGCAAGGCTAATCCTAAAGCTCTGTCAAGCATGTAATAGATGTATAATAACTAATCTGTGTTCGCTGGCACACAACAAGCCCCAAACTACTCGCACACAGCTTGTATGTTGCCTTGAAATGGCCCACTCTGCTGACTCTGTGCTGAACACAATGTCATAAAATAAATTAAAAATACACTCTGAAATCTCTGTTTCACTTTACAAGACAACAGTGTATAGCAAGAGTCATAAACACAAATTATTCAGGCATACTGTAATGGAATGCCATGCTGAATGATGGTCAGCTGAACTTTTTTTGGTTCAATTCCCTTTTCACCCCTCATTTCTGTTCTCTTACTTCAGCTCTGGTTCATAAGTACACACAAGACATTGCAGATAAACAGATGCTGAAATGAGACTGTCAGATAAGCAAACACAGGGACTGGTGTTGGTGCAATCTGTACACAGAGATGACTGAAGCAACTGACAAGAAACAGGACAGCTGTTTTCACATGCTATTGTTCAGAGATAAAAAAAATTGCTTTTTTTTTTGTTTTCAGTAACTCAATGCGGGTTTGAGGTTTTCTTCATCGTGACAAAAAACCCTTATATTGCATTCTGCTGTCTGTCTGTCTCATGTAGTTTGCGCAATAGATACTGACCTAGACTTCCTCTTAATAGCAGATTCATTAGATAGAATTGCATCCGTTGTTTAAAAGCACCTTGTTCTTCTTTATATTCCTGAAGGTTGGTGCCAGGTCCTGGAGATTTAGTTACCTTTACCTTGTCTTTCTGTCTTTAACTAGTGTTTATAATAAGCACTTTGACGTACTATAGCCATGTGTTAAATGTAACAAAGTCTACACTGTATGGTTCTGTATTGCAAGAGGCTGTCTTTAATTCCAGTATAGAAGCACCAAACATGCTGTCATTTTTACAAACCCAGCAAGATATGTTCAATGTTTCTTTAAGTGTTTAAATCAACATCTTCAGAAGGCATCCTATCGGCATTGAGACTGAGTACACTGTGATATGATCCTAATCTGACAGCAATAACCCCTGTAGTGACTATCATATTTAAGCACACCATAGAACAATGGTAAACTGTGGTGCCTCGGAAAACACCCACACGTCCTTTAATTTAGCAGATAGTAAATCTTCAAAAAAAATGTGCTTGTCAAAGTTCCCCTTGTTAGTCACTGACACCAAGATGAGACTTTTTTTAAGTAAAGCTAAGGAAGCTAATGAAGGGTTACTGTGATGTGTTAATCATTCCACTGAAGCACTTCAGGAAAGTCTATTCGGCCAATATTAAAACAGGTTTGAATGCAGTAGAGGATGCAGCAGAACAGACACAGGAACGAGTCCCTTCAAGACATCATTTAGCTTTGTTTATTCACTGAAACAGTTTACCAGGAAGGGCTCAGTGAGATCTTGTTTTTCTCAGTGTGTTTATTGGTGGGGATGCAAACAGAGATTTCCTGGCATAGTTACAACATTCAATTACCAGTGTCTATCCTACACTGACAACCACATACTGCACATAACTCAAACAAACCTAAAACACCTACAGAGTTTTTGACCCGTGAGTTTTGAAGACAGGTAGATAATTTGACTGCTTGTGTATCCAAAAAGAGCTTTAACAGACAGAGAACGAGTGCCTGCTTTATATACTGCCTTGGACAGTCAAACAGGGCCTGTGTTTTTCTATTTGCGTAATATTCTTCTGCTGGCTCACAGAGAGCTCTCGGGGGATCGGCTCCTCCAACATGCTGACATTCTAGCTTGTGAAATCCAGGCATGCAGAAAGCAAACTTCTTTTTCCCCTTCAAGCGTTATCTGTAGCTGTAACTATCTCCGAGTTGTGAGCACGTCTCCCACGCTGCTCTGGCCACTTGGAAGAGCAGAAGAACTTGCTGTGCTTTGCTCTGAGGCCAATCATGTGTTACAGTGAGCAGAGACTGAAACGCATATCAACAGAGCTAACAGACGCCAGCACTGCGAGTGCCTAAGGAGACAATCTGATAGAAATAGAAATGAGCATAGAAGACGGGCCTCATCTCTAACATGACTGTGCTGTTTGCTTTCACTGCTGTCTAAAGTGTGTTCAGAGGAACCATTCCTTGAAGTTAAAAAATAGCATTCCAACTTCTCTGTGAATATTAAGGGATAGTGAAGAAAAACTTGGAGAAAGATTCTGCAAGCTGATTCTACACCCTGAGAACACATGCAGGGCACCTAGTCTTGATATGTGAATGACAGCCCCCTTCGTTAAAAAATCTGTGTTTCCGAGAAGCTATTAATGCTTCCCTGGCCACATAGCCCTGCAATGAGCACCACATACCGACCCCAGCATGGAGACAGGGCCTCTATGGACACAAACATGCATGCTGAAGGGGCCTCCCTGTACACATACCTCCTGGTAAATAAATACATGAATACATACATTTACTTGGACACTTAAAAACTGGATCTCAGGGACTCGTTCTAGTATCAGCAGGAGCGAAACGACATCTGGCCTGCATCCAAGGCAAAAGTCATTTCCCACGTCATGGCACAGAGTCCAACAGGGAATATGGAGGAGACCGAGTTCTATTTCCACAAGGAGGAAGCCTGTGAAAAAAAAAAATTCCCATCATCAAATATGCAGTCATTTGTTTCCTAATGTTCTTTAACCTCTAGACCTCTAGCTGAGTGCACTTACCCAGCAGTAATAGACACAAGTTAACACATTTATTTTTATTGCAGTTGTTAATGCAGTAGAGCAAGATCACATAGCAGTGGTATTTAGATCTGTGATGTTAAGATCATTAAAATAGAGCTCCATATATATATATATATATATATATATATATATATATATATATATATATATATATATAATTGCCTCCAGAAAAACTCTTCGTAATGTAACAAACCCTATTATGCATATGCAATTGTAAGTCGCCCTGGATAAGGGCGTCTGCAAAGAAATAAATAATAATAATATTTATCTGAACGCCTGTTGTATATTACTTTTGCCCCTTTAAGAGCTATTTATCTGAATGCCTGTTGTATATTACTGTTGCCCCTTTAAGAGCTATTTATCTGAACACCTGTTGTATATTATTGTAACCCCTTTAAGTGAGCGGGGACCTGAAAGGTTTATGGGAGCTCCCTAGTTTGGCAGATGAAGGGCATGTTCCAGGACACCTGCCTGGCTGGGTTGCATTTTTGCGACTTGCAAATAAAGCGTTTAATGTGAGAATGTTTGTGAGGGACTCTTAACATTTCCATTCCGGGTGCCACAGGGCACTTTGATGAAGCATGCCCTGCCGGTAAATGTGTGGGGCTGCAATGCACGGCTGGCTTCAGAAACACAGTCCCGGGAGACCTGAGATAATGATCAGGATTTGCACTTCAGGAGAATGGGATTGAATTCCAAAGGGCTTAAACGGTGTCCGGAGAGTGTCGAGCACTGTTGTGAGCCCCATGAAGTACAGATTGTAATCTTGGAGAAAGGGCACTTGAAGTATCGCTTCAAAAACACGAGTGCGGGGGACGGCAGAGGATCAGATCTCAGCATGTTTACATTCCATGCTGCTATAAGAACATCAGGTGTACTGTATGTGATATGTAAATACTTCAGTTCAGGCTGACTCAATCAATGTTCTCGTCCCCTAGGACCTCATTCAGATACACAAAAGGAATGCTGTGAAAAACGTCATGCCGTGAGAGATGTTATCCAGCGCTGCACCTCTCCTTATCGCTGATCAGTCCAAGATTACACAGTCGAAGTGCTTTTAAATGTTTACCATCACAGTGGCGTGCAGTTTTGACATACAGTACATGTTAACAAACACTCCCTATAGATATCAGCAGGGATGCATTCAGTATTAAGGAGCTGGTTCCCTTTTAAAATTAAAAGAATCATTCTGGTGTTAAACAGCAAAGTAGGTGAAGCACCAGCTAGACATGAAAGTTCAGTAGTTGAAAGACACCAACAAACGTGCTTCAGTCAACAAACAAACGCCAGCCACTGTCAGCAAGCCGCTCATTGTCAGAGTGCTTGCTCACTGGACAGAGATGTCAGCTGTTGTCTTAAACAGATCAGATGTTAAATGTATCATCTTTTTGCTGCCATACAGTCAATAAACAGAAAGCCTGTATATTACATATGGAAATTCCCCAAAAACACAAAACAACACATGGTGAATTCCTTCAGTCCCAAAAAGTGTCAACATGATTTAATAGAGTCTAACATGTTTACCTGTGTTCAGTTTGTTTGCTGTTTTTATTTTCCCCAGTATTGTATATCCTGGATTCAGGAAAGCTGGGGTATACTTTCCAGTATATCAATTAGAAGATTAAGATGAATTACCTGTATTACCTTTACACAATGCAGGTCTATTCATGGGCTCAGAATCCAATCCCCTTATCAAATTATACCAAGCCCTTTCCATCTTTCACCAATGTCATGGCAAACAATCATGACTCACTTTTTACTGCTGAGACAAAGGATACCCGAGGTTACGGTCAAGATTAGGTTAGGTGTAGGGTTTCAGAAATTGACAAACACCTGTACAGTCCCTACAATAATACATACCAGTCACACACACTGGCCTTTCTATAATAGATACCTCTTATTTTAAGACCCAATTACTCCCCTATCAACCCTTGAATTTGAAATAATTGATTTTGTAAGTCATGATGATTTTTGTATTTATTCAGTGTCGTGAAGATGGAAGCAGGTATATGTCAAGCATTCTTGAAATCCATTCCCATATTCTTAGCAGCTGGTTACACATCGCTAACCTAGAAGCATCAACAAGACTAATTACACAAAGCTCCTATGTTTCTCTTTCCAATACAGACCATCTTTACAATATAATTCCCAGCAGTACAGTAGCGGCACACACAGCGAACACTGGCTGCACAGTCAGTTCAAATGGCCTTCAACATTCACTCTAATCAGCTTGTTAGTGGGGCCACAGTGAGTGGTCTCTGCCAAAGTACACTCAGCACAGTTTGTGATAAGAGTCCATGCCTCTACTCCACTGCCCACAGCTACCGACAACAGCGTCTCCAGCCACATCTTCCAAAGTGTACAGCTTTTGTTTGCAGAGTCGTCACTGACTGATACTACTAGCTCAGGTGGTGTTTAGCACTAGCCTCTTTTCAGCAATAACATTCAGGGTTTCCCTTGCATGGCTTGAACACACTCTGCAAGGTTTCTTTTCTTAACTGTAAATCAAAACACCCGTCAAGAGGAATACCGACAATACTACAGTCAAAAACACACAGCTGCTCTCCCTCTCTCACTCCTCAGTATTTAACACTGATTAACTAGGCAAGTGCCATGCATCTCTTTCTGAAAAGTTCTTTAAAGTTTTGTACTGGGATAATGTTGAACTACACTTACTTGGTTTATGTTCCTTTCTTCCAAGACGGTACCTCCATAAGAACCTTGCTAAAAACCTCCACAGGTTCAGGGAAAGACAGGTTTGAAAAGTCAAGCAATGCAAGCTGTACCAGTTCTCTGTACGTCTCTCTAACACACACAGTGGGAGTGATATGACGTGCTCTTACTACAAGCACACACACACGCATTACAAATCATTCAGATGGCCCCTCCCTCTGAACTCGAGGTCTGTTTGCTCTGATTGCTGGGCTGAAAAGCTTGCACATGATACACTAATCATCAGCTGAACTACAGTACATATACACAGCTGAGCTACAGTACATATTCTACCTTTTTTAAAGTAGTGAAGAAGAAGAAAGAAGAAGAAGAAGAAGAAGAACCTAGTCTGTTTACTTATGTTGAATTTCACAGGTTTAACTCAAAGAATAAGACTTTTTTGTGCTCCTTCTCTGAACAAACTACAAATGGAATAAGCAGGTCTCTGAAAGTTAGGGAGCTGACTTTACACAAGAGAAATAGATAGATTTGAATTCCCCTTGCCTGTGCTGCTCTTGGACAAAAGCTGTACAGACCCCAGCAGAGCACGTACTGTGAAAGATTATTTGGGAGCTCCATGGATCAGATAAACTGATACCTCAGTCGGTTGAACTCTTTTCAAAGTTAGCTGGAATTAATTAAATGCAGTTTAATGTTTATGGAAACGACAGAGATTGGTTTCTTTAACAATGTCCAATTAATATGTTATTTCTATCTGTTTAAATCAGTTGCCCCCACCCTCCATAAGCCTAATTCCTTAGTAATCTTGTATGTGTGTCAAGGTCTTTCAAAACAAAGCTGGCAGTCAGGCTCTTTACAATATCAAAACCTGTAATCCAGACAAACCCAGCTCTGAAAGAGTGTTGTTGTTCGAAGTTGAATTTCTGGTTCTCACAAAGTAAAGCATTTCTTCAGAAACTAGCTGACTTGACAGCACTGGTATAACCGTCTGCTGGTGGTTTTTAATAAAGGGTCAATGTTGTAGTTTTACCTCATTCTACAGGACACGCAGGCATTGCACCTGCTACAGTAATTTCAGTCCATTATTTTCTCTCTCTTTTGGAGCAACAATTAAATGTAACCTTTGAAACCACTCCTTCATTATCTAGGAACTCTGTCAATTCTTAAATATAATAAAACATAAAAAAAAGAAAAAAAAGATAACAAACTAGCACAAACTACTATACAGCAGATCAGGAAAATAAAACTTCCTTGGGGAGACATAATTTTGTAAATGCTTTAACCAGGATATCCTTACCGAGGTATGCAATCTGATTTTTGTTGGGGCCCTTCTGCTCTTGTCAGTCCCTTTATAATTTGGACCTGATTATCTCCCTCAGGAAGTCCCAACACCATTACTCTTTGATGGTCTCCATAGAGAGATTCCACCTCATGGAAGTTTAGTTCTCGTACCATCTCTTTATTTATCATAAAGTCGCATTTAAGAAACATTGAAAATAGTTTTAAAGCAACCAGCAGGAATGCCAGGTTCAGAATGTCACGAGTAAGAATGTGAACATCACATTCTTAATGTCACGAACCAGCCGGCATGGAGCAGTCACACGCAGACACACACACACACACACACACGCACACACTGTGTCAGCAGGATAAAGTGATGACATGACCGCTCAAACAAGGTTCTGCACACTCAAAACGTGATGATGGTTATTATTGCAGTTGTTAGTGTTTTTTTTTGTTTTTTTTTAAGTCTGCTTAAATGAAGTTAGGAATTCATTAAACTGTTCTTTTGAAACAAACGCATTGGATTTCTCTTGCCGTTATGCAGAGCTTTGGTGTGCTGCACTGTTTTTCTCTCCCTGCGTGTTGACTTCCTGAGCGGTGTTGCGTTACTGCGCTACAGTTGGGTGAGCAGGGGGGGGGGGGGGGGGGGGCGCTGCTCTCTCTGATGATCTCTGTCACCTGGAAGGAGTTCACCAGGCACCGGGCTGCTGATCAGCACTCCATTTCCAGAGGATCTCCTGACACAGGAAGCAATCAAGTATTCGGTTAAATGAATGACCCAAGGAAAACCACCTCGTAGGAACTTGATGCTAGATTCCCAATACTGTTTGCTCGAAATTGTTATTAGCGCTTGTTATTGTCTGTAATGAATAAAAAAAACACCAATTACAATCCTAGCACAAACCAAAACAATTTGAAAAAAGCAAAGTTAGTTGCAGGCTTTCGCTACACTATTATTTGTTCAATAGCCATTAAAATGCAAATTGAGTCACCACACAGAATGCATTCTCCAGTGATTCACTGATTGAAAATGTTTTTAATTAGTTTTTTTTCCCCCCGTTATTTCTTTTTTTATTTATTTTAATTCTCACAGCCCTAGATGAGCTTGCTGGCTAATTGATAGTAGAGATCTTGAAAATAATTTTCATCTAATCATGTCTCTAAACTTCTAATACATCTGGGTTTTTTTTAAACAGATTTCAAAAGGAGAATATAAAAGAGAGATGACCTGTAAAGAACCTTGATCCCTATGAGCTAAAAAAAAAACTCCACAGGAGGACTGAATTTGGACATGCAGCTCTCATGTGCCACGCTGTCCCCCGGGTCTGTTGTGTCATTCTATCTATCATATGTGTCTTATCAATTAAGAATTATACGGAAGCAAAGGACAAAGGCATATGAATTAAGCATTTATATCTGACGCAGCGGTCATTACCTGCTAATACCCGCTGAAGTGACCGTTAGGAGTCCCGTGTCGAAGGCGAGGGGGACGTCTTACAAAACAAAATGAGGTCCTATTGCTAGACCTGTTTCCATGCTACAGTTGCCAAGCTGAAAAATCTAAGAGAAATGCAAATAAAGCTGCATTTTCTTTGCCACAGTGGCCTTCACAGATTGACGTGTCTGGTAGTTTTTTTAACATTATTGGTTAATGAATGGCAGAACATGCAGAGGGCCTAGTTAAATAAAATACAACACAGTGAGTGGGGTGATACATTAACCATTCTTTATTCTGCTACCCATTAAAATAGATATGACCAAAAACTGCAGGAGCCACACCATTTCACACAATGCCAACGGGCGACAAAACCTTGCAGTTACAGGTAGACCCTTTTTATACTGTTACAATCGCTCTGGTTTCTGTTGCTCCAATATTAAGTCCCAACTTGTTTCCAGCTCAATTCTGTGCGCTTTTTGATGATCCCCTGAGTGACAGTTTGAAAGCAGGCTTGACTATATCTTGCCAGTGTCTCCACATTCTAAATGCCGAGTTTCAATACTCTCTGATTGAGGTGACTCACAGCCATCATTGACTCCAGGTGTGTTAGTCACTTCACACCTGAACCATGTGTCGCTTCCTGTCTACGCCACACTGCAGAGTTTACACTCTCTGGCCCGCATGCCCCTATGATGACTGGCCTGCTATACATTGTGATAACACCTTATTTCGTTTCTCAGCCCAGGTATCACTTATCGCTATAACTTCATTGATTGAAACCGAAGACCGTTTGGCATGTTTCAACCTGACAGCTCCGCCTGGATGCTGTTTTACAGCAACGTTTCAGGTGATACAATAGCACATCTACACAAGACCTCTTCACAGCCCCGCTTGCAGTGCTGCATTGAGCTTGACATTTGTCTCTTTTGATTGGAATATCTTTCACTTTGACATGGTTCTTTCGATCAGTCTATCCATCCATCTATATGGTGTGTGCAATGATTTACGTCTTCTTTGCAAATTATTCAGACGTTATTTTCCTTTACCATATTCATTTTGCAATCTGTTAATGTCCCTCTAAAACTATTCTCTTTACGCATCCTTTGGAAGTCCCCGCCTGGACTTGCGGGTACCTGACCAGTAGGTGTCGCTAATGTGCGACGAAGCAAACCTTCCTCAGCTGATTTACCTCTCTAACCTCGCGAGAGAGCAAAGGTCATAACTCAAACTTGGTCCCCAGCCAAAATTAGCAACTTGGCATGGACAAGATTCGAACCAGGCTTGCATGACTCACCCTGTACTGCTGATGCCATGTGAGCCACTGGGCACCCCCTCTGCAATCACACCTCCCTGCAGTCTGTGGGAGCTACAATGACACACTTCCTCAATCAATGCTGTGCTATTTCACCACAATGATGTTTATTGAATGAGCTGTCGAGAAACCCGCAACAGTGATTCCTTTTGTGTGTGTGTGTGCGCGTGTTTCCCAGAGGTGTATATTTATGAGCACATGATCAATTATTAACCGGTATGAGGAAGAAAAAGAAAAATATCATCCCTGGAGACATTTAATGTCCACATCGAAGCAATGTGAGGCTGCTTTCCTGGTTTCTTCTCTCAGATTCCCTTCCAGTGAAAATAATGAAGCAGACAATAGAGTTGTCAAGCTAAATCTTTCGGGTTCCACTGTAAACAATGACAAGCAGAGCGAGATTTGGGATAATTAATGGTCCCTGCCTCAGCAAATGCAGAAAATGGGCCAGTACTCTACAGTCCTTATCTTTAATTAAAATGAGCATCCCGATTTACACAAAAAGCCACACTTCCATCCTAATTAGTGTTTAATGTGCAAACAAACCCTGCTTCAAAACAACCAGTCAAGTGTAATGTCCTGGGGGGGGAAACCAACCAATCAGAATTCATCAGAGTGGTCACCACAAGAGGTGTGATTCAGCTTTAATATTAGCTTTCTGTGGCAGGCAGCTTTGATTTTAAAATGAATAAAAACTCGATACAAGCTAGGTTTGGAGGAAGGCGGTCAAAGGGCTCTCGTGTGAGGTCCTGCCCTTTATCCTAGCACTGGGCCGGCTGCAGACCCATGTTCCATTTTTAACACAATTACCCCCTCCCAGGGGGATGAGATGTTTAATTAGCCCTGCCTGGAGATAAATGAGCAGCTGTTTATTTTCACTAGGCTGACCCTGTTTGCATTATTTAACAGGTCAAACACATTGCCGAATGGATTAAAAGGCTGGGTCAGAAAATGAACAGGTCATTATGTCAGAAATATTTAAATGAACCCCTTGGGGGAGCAGTGATGAAGAGTAATGAAGAGGACTCCGGTCCCTAAAGTGTGCTGTAACTTTGATTGCTGTGCACATATTGAGGGGGCCTCACCCAATCGTATTTCAGACAGACTGGCTTCTGAATACAAGGACACGCTATAACATATTGCTAGCTTACACCCATGCATGTAGGGGTTAAACTGCTCGGCTTCATGAAGAAACTCAATACAGCTTTCACATCTTCAAACGCTTTGAGGTAGAAACCACACGGAAGAATAATAGCACAACTATTTGACAAATGTACATATCAGGGCGATAATCTATTACACAGATCTTGTTATTCAGATTTTGGAATCGTAACGTTGGCCGATAAGATAGTCCATAGTCTGTTTCATTAACTCCTGTTTTATCCGAAAAGACGTACGTGTTTGCAAATGCTTTTTGGACAGTGAAGAAAAAGTAGTGAGTGATTCTCACAAAAGTCAGCTACATTAATACTTCATTGTATAGCATTGCATTGCATGCTTTCAACAGCTTTCTTTATCAAGGGTACAGCTTTTTATGTATCCTCTATACATTTCCAAATCCTCCTTCGCAATACCATGCCTTGAAATGACATTTCTCAAGGAACCTGGATTGCCAGCAAGCAGAGAGTCAAATATCCTGGGAAATCAGCACTGCCCTCGGATCCGCTGGTCACCAGATACATTGCATTTGGTCTGTCAAGCTGAAACACTGCTGACAAAACAAGTCACACGCAGAACAACAGCTCATGCAAGGTCAACGGCTGAAACCATAACAGAACCCAAAATGAGAACATTTTAAAACAGTTTGTAATTTCATACAGCAGTTTAAAAACGGTACGGTAGTGTAATAAAAAAGGGAGGGATCTTGCAGAAAGTCACATTCTGTGTAGTCATTGCCATCAAGATTGCTTTTATCTGTTGTGAAAATTTACTTTAAATAAAGGGAAAAACAAATAAATACCTATTGTATTTCTTTTCAATGCAGAGTAAAACATCAGTTGCCATTTTATACTTTAAAAGATGCAAGATTAGAAATTGCTTTTAGGTGTTTTATTTGCAATCTGGTATCATTTCTGGGGTAGCCCT
Organism: Acipenser ruthenus; assembly: GCF_902713425.1. Taxonomy (NCBI): domain Eukaryota; kingdom Metazoa; phylum Chordata; class Actinopteri; order Acipenseriformes; family Acipenseridae; genus Acipenser; species Acipenser ruthenus. Next base: position 30,036,851 of record NC_081209.1, on the reverse strand, counting down.
TTGTATGTGCAGGTACATATTTTCATCTGAAGCTGAATCAATAGTCTAATGTAATTCAGGGCAAAGTGAACTTTCCTCATCTTTCCTAGAAAAATCAAAGCCCCCCTTAAAGAAAGCGTTTTTCTAATCGGCATTCACATCTCCCACGGGAGCGTGCACAGTGCAGTCACAGTGGATGCAACAGTTTGATTACGCATCACGGTCTGACGATCCAAGAATCCAGCAGTCTGCCTGGTGCCAGAGCTCCACATTATGTTTGTGTATCGGTAGACTATATAGATGACATAGCAGATGAACGCACTGACCTAAATAAGCCAGCTTGTTGCTTTCAGGGCCTGGTTTCACAACATCCAAGAGCAGACCAAATATGGTGCTTGGAAAGCAGGCTATAATGCCGACAGACAGTTTCCTTAATAGAAACAAATTGACACCCTGCAACTGTACTTATTGTGCAGCCGTCACCCGTGAGGCACGCCAAGAACTGGAGCATCTGAAGAGCATCCTCAAGGTTTCTGACAGCAGACTGATGCTAGTAAATACAGGCAGCACGGGCTCACTCCCAATTTACACTTTGCTAGCCAATTAAGCATAACCGTTGTATTTATTTATTTATAGTCTTGACTGTGTAGAGTTGTGTCGCAAGGGTTGCCATGGGTTCTCAGGAGTTATACCGCTCTCTCTCTCTCTCTCTCTCTCTCTCTCTCTCTCTCTCTCTCTCTCTCTCTCTCTCTCTCTCATTCCTTGTTTCATTTTTAGTTTGACACATTTTCCAATCTCACACTTTTACACTTCTGCGTTAGTCGTTGAAATGTCCCTGCTGTTTGAACACGTGTCCTTACTTCACACGTTGTTATAGTTGTTAAACGAGCAGGAGAAAGGAAACCTGCACATACAAAGGGCTACCCCAGAAAAGTGTACAAGCAACTAAAGTCAGCAGTGCACTGTATCATCTCTAAAGGATTAAAGGTATTATTATATACCATCTACAGGTAACATTCAACTCTTACCTGTTTAATATGATATACTATGTGTTTTCTCTATCACTAGCTACAGCGGGCTCTGCTTAAGATTAGAGATTGCATTTATTTCCACAGCCTGCTATATTATATATAAATCTCATCGCTGGCAGCAGCGGGTTGTGTATTCCTCGGGGGTCTCGTAAGCATGTGGTTGTATAAATATTTACGCACATGTATTCGCTTTGTGGTGTTTAGCATTGATTTACATTTCATAGTTTATGTAGAGGACCATTGCTTTATGTTTAGTAAAAGGTCATGGGATTTAAATTGTGTTTTTCTAGGTCCTGGATCACATCTCAATGTAAAGTCACAACAGTGCCGCTCTGCTGTTATGTAGTGATTCACCTTCATCATATTAATACTAGCCATTAGTCTTCAGTCCTTCCCAATGCATATGTGTTAACCTGTTTAACTAAATCCTCTACTTTCATTTTCTTGGGATCAGATTCAAATTACACTGCACAGTTCCATGCCAGGTATGATGGTGCAGTGTTATAATTCCTTACTCAGAATCCATTTCTACTGTCTGCTTCGGTTTTGTATTTTCTATTTGCAGAGGCATGTATCCTTTTTTTACAGCTACCAATACTTGCATGCAGTGCATTTGTTATTACAGTATACACATTGGGACATTGAAAATGAATTTACTGTACAATGAGCAAGCAGATGTATACACTGCCATTGCCATTAGAACTAAAATGGAGCAACCCTTAAGACATTTTAAATGAAAAAGCCACTAAGCTGTATGTGACTCTGTAAGCCCTGTAAATCAATACTAATCTGGTAACGTATTTAAAGATAACAGGAGAACCCACTGTAATACATTTGCAAGTTTAATTTACGATGTGTCAGTGACTATAATCTTACCACCTTTTGTTTAAAACGATTTTTCTTTTACTCATAAGAATCACTGCGTTTGAAAATACCTGAATTAAGAAGCTTTAAATTCAGAGCTTAAAGAACAAAACTCCACACTCAGAAGCGTTGCAGTCCAGAGTGTGCTGTTCCTAAGACAGCTATGAAGCTCGTGTGTGTGTGTGTGTGTGTGTGTGTGTGTGTGTGTGTGTGTGTGCGCCAGTAGCACATCTAAAACAATGGGCTGCTGTGCATTCTCATGCAAAAAAAAAAAAAAAAATACACCTGATCTGATCCATACATTTGCATAGCTTTCATGATAAATTACAAAGATGGGAATGAGTACAAAATTAAATTATGTTTTACGTAGAAGTAGTTTCGACAATAGATAATATTTTACACTCTTGCCAGTTTTATTTTATAAAAAGGTAGATATTGTGAGCCGTTATTTTGTACCGAGCGCAGGTGTTGGAGGAGGTATTTTCATGGTTATTGTGTTTAAAATGTACTGATTTTATTGGCTAAATACCCCTGTTGCTTTTAAAATATATCTGTATACATATGCACCAAATCCAGAAAAAGAAACATAGCAATGTATAGCACATTTGAAATGATGAACCCACTTCACTAAATCTGCTGTCATTGTTTGAAAAAAAGAAACACACCCACATACTGAAGCAAAAAAATAAATAATAAGACAATTTCAATTTGAGAGTAGATATAACAAGATAATGAAATGGAACTAGAAATTGTAAACAATAAAATAATAATTATAATAATTATAATATTAATAATAATAATTGAAACAACAAAAAAAGACAATATTCTGTACTATAAGTTCCTTTGAATATTTAATGAAATCATTATATTTTATATCTAACAGGTTTGCTTTACGCAGACAAGATCCGAATATATTAATTCTAGAAAAGAAAATTCACCTCCTGACAGCCCAGCGAGCCCAGTAACATCCTCATCAATTTAGAAGCCAGTTCTGGAATCCCACATTCTCACCATGGTTACCGGAACCTTACTACAGGCAGAGCAAGAGCCAGCAGAGGCAGCAGTAACGGCAACCACGGCAACAGAAAGCAATCTATTGCCATGGTACCCACCATCTGAGCGACAAGAAACCCAGCCTCGCAGACACACGGCAGCCAGTGCTGTGCAAACATCCCCCCCCCCCCCCCCCCCCCCCCCATTATTATGCCATTTGTAACACTTCAAACTTTCCTTTTCTTCATGCAAAAAAATGAACAAAATGTGGTTACAAGAATAAAATCAGTCTTACCGGGTTTTTTTTTTTTCTCTCTGGCACTGAGTAGCAGAAATGAGCTGCAGCAGCAAACAGCACTTGTACAGAAATTCCCTAAGGGTGTCTATGCTATAGCTGATACACACATGCAGCAGGCAACCACCAAGCAGAAAAAAAAAATGCATCAGCGCAAGGATTGCTTCCAGGCAATGCACATGACATCATTGAGCTCTCCTGTGAACTCGATGGAGAGTGGTGGGCTGTGAAGGGGAGGGGGGTCTCCACAGTGAAGCCCACGATTGCACGCTTTGTTATTGGTGGGTTGTCCCGACAGAGCAGTGCTGTAACAGAGAGTAATGGAATCCAGCCTCGGCACAGCAAAGTTCTGCCTTTAAACAAGAATCCTGCCGAGCTGGCAGTATATCATTGCTCTGCATCCTTTACTTCACAGAGAATCAAGACCATGTGGAGCTTGCGGTTCAAGATCAGCAGGGTTTTAAAAGGGTTTACTAGAACGTCTGCTTGCAATTCATCGCCTGTTTTAATCATTTACATAAACACCAATATGTCTACGGCCGTTTCTCTTTGTTTCATCGGTGCTGTTAAACATGATGCTGCATTGGGTTTCAAAAGAAAATGAAAGCAGGAATGAACACAACAAACTTATGGCCTGATCAATATGAAGACCAGTTCAGCAGGAAGAACGCTGGAGTCTATTCTGCTCATCTAAATGGTGGCATATTTAAATACTCACAGGCACTGTTACAGATGTTGGGTTTCCAACACCATTCAGATTAATTGAACAGACCCCACTCTCTGTTAGTCCTTACAATGCTATTATGCATGGTTACAATGCACTTAATGTGTAAATCTTTTTGCACGATATATGTAAGTACAAATTGTATTAGAAAAGGGTTAGGGGCTTAGGGTTAGGGTTAGGGTTATATCAACAGTTACACATTTTCCCACAAAACCCCCCACCCCCCCGTGTGACAGTACCGCGTAGTCAGAGCAACATCATGGAAACAGTCACCCAGCAGTGGAGATGAAAATATCTGCTTCATGCTCTTCCCACACAGTGATATATAATAGACGAGCAGGGGAGTGGTGGTGGTTAATCATGGCCCAGACATGTCGTTTTATTTGATTGTGGAAAATGACAGCATTTATTATTGTATGTACAGCCCCAGAGTATTTGATTACCCGAGTACTACATAGCATCCAAAGCTCCTGTTATTAGTTTTAAATTGCAGGGAGCCCCGGCAGTATTATATTATATCCAGCTCTCTCTGTGTGATATTGATCTGGACACACCCCTAAGGATTTGGTTTGAATCCATAACAGAAAAAAGCGCTGGCACTTTTTACACAAACAAGACTTCCCCCTTGTAGTTTCTTCTTCATCTTCCACAGGCTTCGTGTAGAGTAGATATCTGCTTGGCTGATAGCTAAGGCACCTGCACTATCTGCCTCAAGACTGTCTTATGTAGGGTTTGATCTGAAGCCAGAATTATTGTTATTTCAGCAGCGAGATGTGCTTGTTTGATTTGTTGATTATTACCTCATTGTAAGGTGAAAACAGCCTGGGCAGGTTTATAAACTCGCTAATTGAGATGATTTATTATAACCCCTGAGTATGGTTTACAAAAACACCTGATTATGATTCATTGTAATAACTACTGACTATAAATAACCCACGGAGTCCGCCCTGAGCACTGCTGTACTTTGTTTATGTATTTGGTTTTATTTTGACACACGGCCACTATGTCAGAGATCACAGAACTTAACACTGTTTCAGTAGATTGAAAATGACCATGTGACACATCTGTAACACCGTGGTAATTACACATCTCGATTTATAGGTAAATTGAAACAGTGTTTTGCGACAAAATGAAAAGCATCGCCAGTTGTTGTTGGCGTATTTAGTAATGACACTGTATTTATCGATGCAATTGCGTATTTACACTTAAATTACTGTGTAACAAAACATGCAAATACTGTGTGATTACATTGTAGTTAAGAGATTACATACTTCAGAGTGCAGGCTATGGTAGAATGTAGTAAACTGACGCCTAGGAGTTCAACTTCAGTGAAAACCTAAAGATGATTGCTTGACACTCCAGCTTTGAAAAGCCTGGAACAAAAGCATGGGTTACAATCACACCACAAGCTGCGGTTGCTGTGCTAGTAATATTACAGTCAGTGACTATGCAGTATTTTCCAGTGCCAGCCTTCATGGACACCCTGGGCTGCTCAGTGCTCCATTATTATCATGTCCACAGTCTCAATGCCAATCAAGGCTGGCTGAACCAGGGCTGTGGAATTAAGTGATACTTATAAGTGACGCCTATCGCTGTGGCTTTGCACTGTGGAGCCCTGATCAAAAGAAACTAGGCTGAGAACAAGATAGCTCGTTTCATGTGGGTCTCAAAAGGGCTGTGCTTGTACGTGGTGAACAAACCTCACAGCATTTGCAGTCATTGATGAGCCCCTCAAACACACCTGCCTAAAGTGCTTCTGATGTTTGAGACGCCCAGGCTTCTTCCAGTAATGATGAGTGATAGGCTGGCTGACTAGGGCCATAACCGTAGGCCTGCATTTACGCACTTGAGTGGTATTTTAAGGTTGTTCTATGCACACTTTAATTCAAACCTTGTGCTTAATGATACTCATAATGTAGTCTAATTATACAGGCCAGGTTCTTGGGACAGTTCTTTCAGTCTGAATCCACAATGTCTCTTTAAAATAGGTATATGAACGTTTTCTTTTTTTCTGCCTTGACTTCTGAGCTGACAGGGTAACGTTTTCTCATGTGCATTTCAACAGACAGCCCTGTCGTTCCTAACGCCTCTCAACTGTTGCAACAAAGCCTGACGGGGCTCTTTATATCTTTAGATTACTGTGCGTTTGAACAAGGAAAAATAAAATATTTAGCCCTTGTCGAGTGTGTGTGTGATGAAAGACTGCATCCTGGCATCAAAGTGCTTCAGAGTTTGAAAAGAAAAACCCTTTGCTTTAAAAATGCAATTATTTCTTACACTTCATAGCAGGCAGTTATTTTTAGCAGAGAAATGGAAATGTGCATTCACGCAGCAGAGTGTAATTTAACAGTTACTTTGCACTTACAGAATAGAAACCGCAGGGGAAACCGAATCTGCATACCTCTCTTAATGAGTGATTCTGGTGTTCTCCGAACATCCGTCATAGCAGTTACCATATTTAACATCGTACTGAACATTCAATCAGATAAGTAGAATTTAGATTTTTAAACCTGATCTTGTTGCGTCAGGTGTTCTTATCTTATGAGAACATGTTTTATGGAACATCAGATTATGTACATTGATGTCATCACTGGTTAAAGGATTTGACTGAATATTGCAATCAACTTCTGATTGACTGAGACATTTAGAAAGAGCAGGCCTCCATTGTTCAAACTGGGGCATCAGAACTAGATGGCTATAGGGGGCTGCTTGAAGTCCTCAGTGTTTGTTAACTGCAGCCCTGTTTATTCAGGCAAAGTGATTGGATTGTCTGGGCTTGAGCCAGCCTCTTCTTAATTTCATGAGACAGGCGCTCACATATAAAGAACACTCTGGGGATTGGCAATTCCAGTCATGCATAAACATTAAAAAACCATGCAGAGCTGATTTCCAGCTTTAGAGAAGGGGGGATTGCGGGCACCCAAACCCTTATTCTAGTTATGCAATCAGTGATCTTCACATCAATGAACAAGCCTGCAGACACAAACAGGGGCCTGCGTCAGCTAATGGTGCAACAAGCACACGCCCGGGATTACTAAGAGCTGGTGGGAGAAGCATCATTGCATCATATATCTTACGGGACGGCAGACTTGAGCAATGTCTTCCTGTCTCTTTAAATTATCTGCTGCTTTAATGAATTATTAACCAGCTCTAAAAGGGATTACAGAGGCTTCCCAAACAGTTTAATAGGACCATAATAACATTAAAAAAAAAACTGTGACTGATTGAGTACATGGCACAGAGAAGTCACCAGCATTAAAACACATGCTGAAACATCAATGATTTGTAGATTGTTTAGGGATCTTGGCATGCCTTCCATCCACTGAACTGCATGCCCTGGCTAGCAGCAAGCTCCTTTGCCTGCACAGTAGCTTTGTCTGTTTAATGTAATGACTTAGGACTTAATAAATCTAAAACTGTTTTATATATAGATAGATATGTAGGCCTCTGTATAAACACGGACACCAGCGCTAAAGACTTAAATAAAATATTGTTACAACATCTCACAAATGAGCATGATATAAGCTGGTGTGATAAAGGCAACCTTTCAAAGCTACAAACTCTTTTTTTTTTTTTTTTTTAAGTAATTCATTAACACTGCTTACCCTAAAGGATTGTTGCCTGGATAATTCTGAGCCACTGCCACGGACAGAGCTCGGTTTTATTCCAGCACAATTTGTAATGGATTTTATTATTGTGGGCTGAGACCCTCACAACTCAATTCACAGTTTAGTCCAGTTGATTCAAAGTGAAGGTAAACTGTGCCCTGGCAAGAACACTGGCACTGTGCCACACCGATACACGCCACTTCAACTGGAGAAGAAACCGTAAACAAGTACACATAAATAATGCCAAGATATGTGTTCTGATAAAACACCCCTGCGTGAGTGAGATGCAGAAACTAGAAGAACCTGTAGGAGCACCAATGAATAGAAACCATGGAGATCGGCACTGATCCAAGACAGATTCAACTTTGTGAGTCCCAGGAAAACACAAGCGAGGTCATTTGAAATAATAGGCAGTGATAGCCTGTGTTTTAATGAATGGAAATAAAAGTCATTATATAATATTGACTGCTTCAATCCCTGTGCTTACAATCACTGAAATGTAAAGTGCCCTCATTCCCTTGTTGCTGCGTGACTGTGCATAGTCTCTCTGCTTCAAACAGTATCTGCCTGGTTAGAAAACAAAATAATACATTTCACAACGGGAAGTAGTCTATCTAAAGCCAACACAAAGGGTTAGTTCCCAGGATCTAAAAACCATAAAGCAATTATTTCTGTTGATTAGCATCCAGATGACCGACATCAAATAACAATCAGAGAGAACCGACCAATCAAGCTGATGTGCCCTGGGGTCGGTTCCCATAGTATACTGTAATTGCAATCATGTTTGGTCATGTAAACTGTCATCTGTATTAAAAACACACACACAGTGAGCATACAGCACAAGGCTGTGTCCAGCATCATTTCCCATTAGAGGATTCAGAGGCTTTGAAGGTATAGTGGATGAAGACGAGGGAGGCAGGGGGAGTGTAAAAATGTTCATTAAAACACTGGCAATTGTCTATCGGAAGTTTATTGAAAATCAGTCTATAACTATACCCTATACCGAACCCTAGCCACAGCCCTAACCCTACATTAAACCTTACCCCAACCCTATCCCATTCCTAACCTCAACCGCTCCCTCAGTCTCTCCTGACAGTAAAACCAGACGGCACGTCAACATCCCAACACTGCATTCATGCCTTATTTCTGTTAATAAGAAACAAGCCAGGGCAAAGGCAGGTTTACAGCATTGGGGTATTTTCTTCTTGATGTTTGTGGCTCCGGAGGGGTGGGGTCCCCAGCTGCTCCTGCCGCTAACATGGAAGGACAGCAGTGCAATCTTCACATACCTCCATGTAAGAACTAAATCCATGCTCAAACCCGTGCCAGGCGTGCCGATGCCCAGGACTCTCCTCCAGCACCGCTCCCTGCCCACGGCCCACTAATCACAGATACTGCAGGTCAGCAACAGGCGTTTTTACATTCTATTGAAGTCATGTAAAGAGGGTTAGGGGACTGGTGTGAAATTCAATCACCATCTCAACTGCATACAATAACATCAGCTCTAATTACAGCACACACTGGTGCTGCTCACTGGCAGGCTGCACTCTGAAGACTTGGCTGAAACGGCCTCACTTGACTCCAGATGTAATGTAGCAGCACAGCTGTCAGATGCCAGTTTGAAAAGCAGCCTGCTAGGAATGAACCGAACCCTGCACTGCTGTAAGCAGAACAGCCAAGCTATGAGACACTTACTAACCCAGTGTTAAAGGTCTGAAAATATCCACCATCCATGCATGCACTATGAGCTGCCTAGTATCAGCCATAGTCCTTCACTTTCATTTAAAGCATGCACAGTATAGTAAAACAAGATTGCACAATAAAACTGCAAAATAATGTAGGATACACCAGCTGCATGGTGCTTCTAGTGATTTCTGATTCTGCTGCGTTCGTCTACAGCAGCTTCAGTATAAGGCGTCATCTTAACCCCTTCAGGTCTTCAATATTACCCAGAATCGACATAGTGACACACCAAACGTATAAAATAAAAGAGATGTAATGAATACACCTGTTGCTTGAAAACTACAGCACATCCCTCATAAAAGTTTCCTATAGTAAAAGCAGAGCAAAGTGTAATAAAGGGCAGTGAAGACATGGTCAGGTATAGGTAAGCATTGTAAAGAATAATGAGGTGTGATTAAACATATTAATAAACATGCAAACTAGAGTAAACTATGGTGAATGCTGCTGTAACCATGGGAACAGCTGTGACAATACCATGACAAAACACTGCGGTAAACTTTTATAAGGGGTGCAAGTGATTTACTGATCTTTGTTCGCTAGGATTCTGCAAAGCCTGCCTGATGTGATGCATCCATTAGCAAAATTCCTTTAAAACGGACAGATGTAAACTGTTTTGGTACATGTGAGTGGGCAGTCCTTCACCTTACTCAGAAAGCAGACAAGTGCCTGTAAACAGGACATTACTGATCTTCTGAAACAGCTCTGGCACCATTCCAGTGTTACAATCATCGCTCCAAATTCCTGTCCTCCTGCTAGTGAAAATTATTACAAGTGACTGTCACCCCTGAGAGCTCACACACTTAAAAACACTCAGGTGACCAAAGTGCTGGGGTCACCTGTCTGACCCTTTCTTCACTCACCGCAGCGTAATATCCCTGGTTACCTTAGCAACGCCTGGTAATGCTCACGGCAGAGTCCTTCCAATGGTATACACTGTACTGCTGCCTTATCTTCACACTGCAAAGGCAATCAGCTGCAATAGCTATGCAAGGGACCCTGTGCACCTGCTTTAACACAGCCCGGGGGAAGGTGTGCAATCACTCACAGTGAAGTTTCAATCGCTACTGAACTCACTGTAGTTTACAGTTTGGAAAGAGGGAGGCCTCTTCAAAGGGACTGTTTTACACACCTCCCTGTGTGCTATTTCCAAGGCTGTTCTGAGGTGTGATTCACATTGTGCTGCTGCTGCTGCTGCGAAGCATGTTCATCACACTTCCATTTTCTAATATGTGAGGAACGGCACCGCTATTGAAACTGGGTCAGCAGTGCCAGGAGCCACGAGGTCAGGTATTGTCCTCGGCTCTCTCACTAGTCTGGACCCATCCCTAGGGACCAATTAGGGGGTCATTTGCGTAACACACACACCCACCTTGCCTTTTATCCATTAAACAAAGGGCCCTGATCCAGTAATGCAGGTGTGCCCAATCACAGTGCTGGAGGGCATTCCACTCCAGCTTTAAGAGGTAAAATGTTATAATTAACTCCTTCAGGGTCTGGAAGGAGGTTTAATCGGTTCAATTACACCATTTAGAACAGGGTTGGAACAAAGACCAGGAGTGGAAGGACCAGCTTTGGTCTCTCAGCTCAAATACATTGTGTTTGAAAAGCCCCCTCAAAAGCCCATAGAATTGAATGTGTTTTATTGCATTTGGTGAGCTGCATAAATTATTTTGGAACCTATCTTGAATTCATTCAAAGTGTATGTGTGTTTTTTGTATCTTCATAGGAGGGGAATGTTAAACCTACACAAAAAACGAAACAGTCCATGAAAGATGGGTGTAATGACAATGTGTAATGTGTAATGAAAGCTTGGTCTTTCAAGGGTTGAGGGACTGAAAAGCGCTTTGAAGTATGGTGTATTTCCAACGTTTAAATGGTTTGAATCCAGTCCCGTGTGTGAAAGGTGACACAGAGCGCATTAACCTGTTTGCACGATCCAATACGTTTCACCTGGCTTTAACCTCACTATGCAAACAAAGGAAGACAATCTAACAGTATTGTCTTACATGTGATTTTGTTTCTTGGGATTGCAACACACTGCTGTGGTTAAGCGTTTTCTTTGCGTAACTGGTAGTGCCCTTTCACAGGGTCGGCACAGCAACACCAGTGTATTATCTGAAAAAGTAAATTGGGCGTGCAATAAACAGTACTGCACAGCTTACACTAAGTAATTGTTTATTTTCACTGCACAGCTTGTAATATAATAAAGGGTTGTGCTGCACACTTAATAGAACATGGCCGAGCAAATGATCCCTCCGCTAGACCAAAACGTTTGACTGATTGTGTATATACTGAATTACGTGGGACACCCACAAATTGCAGACCAAACGATTTATCCAAATACAACCATTTATTTGATATCACTACAATACCAAGATAAACACTTTCGGCCACATAATTTTGCTGAATTATATTTTCACAGACAATCCATCAAGTTAACAAGGAGTTATGACATTGATGAATGCACAGGCTGAAATGGCTGAACTGCACCTCTAGTGGCGTTGTTGCAGTCATGGTATTGCTCAAGCTATTTTAAAATCAGACACACAGACCTGAATGCAATCCATATTGTTATTATTTTGATTGTTCGCTAACTATAGTAAAGCATCAAAATATAACCTGTTGAAAAAAAAAAGAATTCTCAGCTCCAAAAATCTAAACCAATGCCAATAAGATGCAGAGGAATTGTAACGATTTTCCTCCCCTTAACTTCCCACTGTAAGAAATTATATAAGTGGAACATTTCTCAAATTTACAGAGTGGCTATCAGCCCTCCAACCCTCCATCTGTTGTCTAAATTGATGAGTGTTTCGACAAAAAACAAATTGTTGTTCAAGTCGATTCCAACGCTAATTTTATGCGATAGACAAACTTTCCAGACGGTGATAATCTCATTGCATGCCATCGTATCAGTCAGGTGTCAAGTTAAGATCCAGCAATCAGGTTCCTTTCATCTGACAAAATGAAAGTTTTACAGTAAATTCCCTCCCGCCTGTTCTAAGGGAGCTGGTGTAATTGTGCTGTCAGTCTGATTGATCATGGTAGAGTCTCTCTCGAGCCCCAGTGATGAGATGCAGTGCATTATCTTGTAGCGCTTGATCCAATGTAGATTTAGATGCTGTCTTAATGGCCTCACTTTTGATCATGTGTTTTCATCTCTGCTCTTCTCCCACACAGCCGAAACACTCGCTTACAAGCAAAACAAGATACGATGATGTTACTCAAACTTACTGTGTGTGCGTGTGTGTGTGTGGGGGGGGGGGGGGGCAGGTAATACTATCAATGTGCAGACAAAATTTGAGAAAATATCCCCACAAAGACAGTAACTCCTGAAAAAAATTACGTTGTGTGGACGTCCCTACTTTGTAAAACACCTTTTTAATAACTAAATATGCCTTCAAAAAAAAAAAAAAAGTGCCAAAATATTTAGCTTGTTGACGACTTTCACCCTGTGTGGTTCTATCTGACTGGAGTTAGAAATAGTAAATAAAAATATAATGAGAAGTCCCCACAAATATAGGAATGCAAACATGCGTGCGTGTGTGTGTGCGTGCGTGTGTGTGTCAACATCAGAAAATGTTTTCACATGCCCAGCAGTTCTGTGGAGCAGCGGTTTCTGTAACAAGAGTCTGGAACAAGAGTCACAAGGTGAAAATTCACAACACCTATTACAGCTGATTTACAGCAGCAACCAGACTGAACAACAACAGCAGCCAAGATAAGGCTATCGAATCTGTGTCTGCTTTTTTCAGGCCCCATTGTGCTTTCCCTGTTAAATATAATGTTCACTTTACCTTCCTCTTCCTCTTACTCTTAGTAAGGAGAGATGTTTCTCCTGATTATAGTGCTCTCTTCTTAGTGCATTACGTTAAAGTGTACCCAGTTTACTTTCAGGGCTGGGGTTCATTACTGTGTTGCGTGTGCCTGAAGTAAAATAAGACCATTAGTGACATTTTATTTGTTGTTGTAAAACTTTTTTTTTTTTTCGAAAGAAAAACAAAACTTTTTCTTCCCCTAAGGCCAGACTGTGTTTCAGTAAGAGCGATATCTTTTTAATCAGACTTTCATCAACCCCCGCTCTTGTCAGCCCACAATTCGTGAAGCATGAAAGAGGAACCAGGTGCTTCATAACGCTTCAGGAGTTATTGCATGAAGGAGCCAAAGAGTTCCTCCACATGAACAACCTCTTTACACCCTGGAGTAGCTGTATGCATGTTCAGGTTTCTGTATGCGTGAGGGCTGAGGTGCAGGCATTAGCTACACTTGTTTGGATGCTTAACTACCGAATGGGTTTCTGAACGAGGATACTCTTTCCACTCGCCAATAGTTTGATTGCAATTCAGACTCCCATCAAGAGGACTGCATCCCATCCATTAAATGCAATGGCTCATTAACGTCTTTGTTAGCCTCACTGTTGCCGGATGATGCTGATGTTGAAACATTCTAAAAAGGAATGGTTTCTATGAACCCTAATGGAATAAGCACCGTTCATACTTTGAATAAGTTCAAACACGTGGAACTGCGGCTGTTCATAGCTGTAGCCTTGCGTTTACTTTTCAGCTGAATATCTATTTGATTTATTAACCAGATGAATCGGTTCCAGGCATTTCTTTCATCTTCTCTGCAACCACATCTTCATGTGTCAACAGATGTTAAAAGTGAATGTGCATCAGCTGTAATTTTTTCATACTGTATACTGGCAACAAGAAAATGCATCTTGTGTCAAAAGAAACAATCATATCCTAGCTTCAGCCTACAATATCTCAGTCCCTCATTGGTTACTGCTGCTGGATTTAGAGTTCCAGAAAGCCACAAAAAAGTATAAAGTTTGTGAATCACTGAAGCGTCCAGCTCCGTAGGCAGCAGTGTAAATGGTACTCTGATGTGGGGAGAACGCCTGAAGGAGGTTTTCTTATGTTCTAATTACAGATTGTTTGTTTAGTGCCAAACACCATAGCAGCCTTAAAATAATGATTCTGTCAGACTGATCAACACCACAAGCAAGAAGACAGACAGACAGGTCTCAAGAATTATAGATTTTAAGGAAGAATATTTTCTCTTCAGTGCTTTTGAGTGCAATAGACCCACTAAGTAACCAAATCATATCTTCTTCCAATTTACCCAATTTACCCGGGACAACACGGGACAACAAGGGACCATCTATCACCAACATCAACTCTACTGATTCTAACTAACACCCGTGACACCTGTTTTATACACCTGTGGCAACAGATGGTGTTGGAGGGCTGATCACCACTCTTAATTCATTATTTAATCACGTATTCAATTCACGGCTCCAGCCTCATTCCCACATGTTTTTACAGGGAGGATTTTAACTCCCTCCCTGCCACCCAATATCCCCCCCCCACACACACACCCGTGCCTGCCACACTGCCACAGTCCAACTCACTAAAGGCTCAAGCCTGGTCTGTCACGTAGATGTTGCCTTATTCATGAGATCCCTTGGGATCAAATCAGGATATCTAATTACAGTGCATGCAGACTGGCCAGTCAGTGAGGAGTTCAGTGAGGATTTACAATTGATAATTGTTAATTGATCAGCCTATTTGCCTGTCACACTGACACACAGACGCACACACACTGACACACACACAAACACACACACACACACACACACTGACACACACACACACACACACACACTCACACACACACACACTGACACACACACACTGACACTGACACACACACACACTGACACACACACACTGACACTGACACTGACACACACACACACACACTGACACACACACACACTGACACACACACACACACTGACACACACACACTGACACACACACACACACACTGACACACACACAAACACACACACACACACTCACACACACACACTCACACACAGACACACACACACACTGACACACACACACTGACACTGACACTGACACACACACACACACACACTGGCACACACACACACACACACACACACAAACACACACACACACACAAACCATTACATGAAAAACAATCTAATACAGAATTTGATAAAAACAGAAGTAAAAATAATATAATAATAATACAAAAAATACAGGTTTCAGCAATTTTGATTATTCAAAATGCAACCATCATAGTGTGGATTAGTGCCTTTTACACAAGTACCTCATAGGAATACACAGTTACCTTATTCTACAGAAATCACAAAAACAATTCTAGTGAATTTATATAAAGCACAGAACAAGTTCCATGGAATCAGTTTCAGTTGATAATTCTTCCTGGTCTCTGTCACGTCATAAGGTTTAGGAAGCAGAACCACATACTGCGGGCAGGTTTCATCAGAGTGCTGAGCACACATCTTATCTGGAGCAGGCAGAACGTTCCTGTTCCACAGATCCTCTAGGCAGATGTTCTTGGAAGGAGAATGAATGCTTCCTGGAGGTGCCGCATGGTATCTGCCATGTTGATTTTATCAGAGCCCAGGGTCTCTATGAGTGCGAGTGAGCTGAATCACTGAGAGGCTGCAGCACGGATGACATTCCCCTCTCATCCAGTCCTGCCTCTGTGTTAATATTCACAGATAGCAGATTTTACAGTATAACCCTGACCCTAACCCTTTTCTCATGTACTTGCATATATCGCGCAAAAACATTTACACATTAAGTACATTGTAACTATGCATAATAACATTGTAATTATGTGTGTATACCCATGTATTTTCTAAGTAACTACTATGTAAATACACAGCAGTTAGAGACACTTAATGTAAAGTGCCATACTGGAACCAGGACTCAAAACCAAAGGTCAAGAGAAGCCCTAAGCAAGGACATCTGCAGTCCGCTGTCCAAACACAGTTATGTTATGAAGCAACTTTATTGTTGTTTTTACATTTCCTGCAACGTATCTGTTTACTCTGTTTTTTCAGCTGCTTCTCAGAAATGCATCACTGTGACGATACTGAAAGAAAGGTCAGCTTGGTAGTAAGAGAATGCTCAACAGATCGTGCTCAGCAGTGTATGTGTGCGGGCGTGACCAGCATTAAAACAAACTGGGCTCCTCACTATGATTCTTCATGTTTGAACAGCATTCCTTAAAAGAAATCACAAGGATTAATCAGTTCCCTCACAATATATAACAGGGCATGCAAATCGCTTTTGGAAAGGGGCGGATTGAATAAAACTCAACTAGAAGCCAGATCCATGAATCAAAGTAAAATCCTGTTAAAAAAAACAACAGTTTTTGCACAAATAAAATTTCAGAATATTTTCTAATTTCTGCAATCATTTTCATAAAGCACTCATGCCAGGAAAGTAAGAGGACCCAGACTGTACAGCTGATATATATTGTGACACAAAAGCCAGACTGGCTGCTTGTATTTTTATTAACAATGCAGTTTTACTGTGGTTTTCTCATGGTTATACTGTGCGTTTATCATAGTTTACCCTGGTTTGCCCCATGCTTATTAATATGCTTTACCATACCTTGCTATTCTTTAAAATGTGTACCTATGCTTTACCATGCTTTATTACACTCTGCTGTGCTTCTGCTAGGGGAGACTTTTATAAGGGTTGTTGGCAGGTGTTGGATAACAGTGTTATGGCAGGTGTTGGATAACAGTGTTATGGCAGGTTTTTGTCCACCCCCCCACCCCCCCTATAAACATTGAAAATGACTTTGCAGTAAAAATTAAAAACAGAATTGCCGCTGACAACAAAGAAGACATACATTTTTAACCATACAGCAAAAAAAAAAAACAGAACAAAAAGTAATTGTGGTTTCTTTATCCTCACAGAATTGCAATGAACAAAAGAACTGCTGAACTTGTTACTTCTCCTGGGAAACTAACAAGGTCAATTTTGCCTCAGAAACAGATTTCCATGAATGAATATTTGAATATATTTGTAGCACAAAACATATTATTATGCTGTCAACTGCTGTCTGTAATATAAAGCTGGTAAAGTGTGTACAGATTCATTCTTTAAAAAAAAAAAAAAAACATCTAGGTTCAGCCAGCTGTCTACAGTAATAATGACAATGTGCTTGGAAGTAAGCTAGACAATAAATAACTGAATACCTTCTTTTAACTTTTACATATTGAAAAATATGCACACAATAAACCAAACCTCTATTTGTGGTAGAAAGACAAATGAAGACAACAAGCTTGTGGCTCAACCAACAATACAAACAATGCAACAAAATCAAAGAGGTGACCAGTATTGACTAAGTTCAAAGGTAACAAAGGCACCGAAACCATGATCAAAGTGAACCAGATGGAACAGACAGTGCCGTTCAATCGCATGTCTGAGTTACAGCGGTGTGTGTGAAACTCTCCCTGTAGAGAAACAAAGACAGTGGCATTCTCCGAGATAATACTTCAAATACGATATACAATATAACCAGTGAGCGCACACACACACACACACACACACACACACACACACACACACACACACACACACACACACCAATGGTTCTCATCTTGCACTACATTAAATCTACAGGTTAAAAAACTAGAGAAGACTCAGGATTAGTATACTGAGAGACGCAAAGAATACGTTTCCAGGTCACCACTAATGCTTCATGAATACAGCTCAATAATCAGCCTTTTATGCTTGTGATAAGTTCCACGTGCTAATGCTGTTTCCAGAGTCACCTAACCCAAGCTGCCCTCATTCCAGCCATCGTTCATCTCTTCCAAGCACCATCTGTGATGATCGCTTTTGACAACGCAAGAGTCCATCTGCACTAATGACTTGTGACGGCTAAGCCAAGAGCCCTGTGACGATCCTCCCTCAGGGTCCGTCCATGTGGTGAGATTTCTTTTGGGAAGTGCTTTTGCTTCACACTAGTTAGCTCACACTATCTTATCCTTTGAGTGCTGCTGCTGCTGCTGCATCTCTTCTATATGTTTAAGCACCTCCCTGATTTCATCACCCCAGCGCTGGCTAGACAGGTACCACATACACAGCTAGCTTTTCATTACCTGTGCCCAAAAATAAGAAGAAATCTAAACACAGATTGCCCATACTCTTCATACTAGTTTTGCCATTTGTGCATTAATGTGGTCAACAAGTGCCAGAGGAACACTGTACTAAACTGTACCTATAGTATATAACACTAAATTGTGTATCCTTGTCATCTGTCAAGGAATGTTACTAGTTCCTATCAATATTTTTACACAATTTATTTTTGCAGCAATTTGAAAGCAGTCCCTGGTGTAGGGTGGAGTTGATCTGTTCCATCATCCTCAATTTGATCCAAACACACAGACAAGCACACAGGAAAACAGAGCATTACAGCATGTGTCCTTCCGACTTCCAGATACATCTGGGCAGGTCAAACCCAGCCAGCTGATGTCAGCCACGGGTTACCTCATGAACCTTCTCCACCCATCCAGGACCAACAAGACCTGCGAGGGACACCAGGAGAGATTCCAGGAAAACATGAAAGAGATCGATCGCAAATAACAGGATATGAGAAAAGTTAAAAACATATAATTCCAGAGGGCTTAGGTGGGACTGTGCGTTAATGCTTCAACATTGCAGTTCTGCGTATACAGTAAAGGCGCTCCACATGGAGTGCAGGATGCGCCCTATAGCCTGGAGCTCGCAGGTTCGAATCCAGGCTATGTCCCAGCCTCCAGAGACACCACGGGGTTGCAACAGTGAACCAAATACAAATAATAATTGGGCATTCCAAATTGAAAAAAAAACACAAAAAAAAACACTGCAGTTCTGGAGGCCTATACAGTTCCAACTCGGTGGTTACCATGGCAGTCCTAACCCTAAAGCTTTCCCGAAATTCTGCCTAACTGTCATTCTCTGCTTGAGGCACGACTTATTGCCCTTGATGGTAACCTTTAGAAACCTGATGCTTTTAAGCAGAAGAAAAAGGAGCTTCAAGCCACTCCATGTAAGCGCACTTAAGTCCATTACAATGGGGTAATCCCTCTGGAAACCACAGGTCCTTTGAAACGACAGAAGAAAGTCCTCAGCCAAACATGATAAAGAGCAACATTGTTTCATGACTAATACACACCTGGGCTCACTGAGGGCTGCAGGGGGCTGTATCTCTTAACAGGCTCTGACTCGGGTAAGTATTGTGTTTATAATGGGATGATGTGGTGAAAAGCTGGCATGAATCATCGAAATGGTTTTGATAGCATTTTGCCATCATAATACATACAGAGGAACTACAGCCCGTGTGACAATCCATATGGGAGGCTAAGGACCCTTAAATTACTAACTAAAAACAGGCCCAGCATCAGTTTGCTTTATATGACCCCAAATCACTACCCTTCCTTAGGTCTTAAGCTATACTGTACAGCCCTACACATTTGAAAAGTATTTTTTCAAATGGTTGGCTATCAAAATGGTTATCAAATGGTTATCTAATCCTTCAGTATCTGTAGCTGTGGATTCTGCTTTGTTTTCTTGGTTGGCATTCACAGTACCCCCCCTCCCCCACATACACACACACTGTCAAGATTCAGCTGTCTACACTGGCTTTCAAAGGAAGCTGAGGATGCTGACAAGCTATACCAGAGGAGCATGGATGAAGGGAGTGGCTGGAGAAAGTGCCTTGTATTTGTTTCAATCAAGAATTACCCAATGCCTTGTAAACAGAGGAGTGCATGCTTGTTTGAGCTTGGTCTGGGTGACTTATTACATTGCAGAACTGTTTCTAAATAGAGTTCTTAATGCAAACCACAGTGAGAGCAGTGCACCCCAGTAAAGCTGTGAGAGGACCACATCAAGCTCCGAGGCTCCTGTGATGTTAGAACAGCCACACGGTCCACACTGCTCCACAGCAGAGACTGGGGGATGCAGACACACCCTCATGAAATGACGGGGTTCACATCTGGGTTCTGTTTCTTTTTGTCTTTTTTTTTATTTTTTATTTTTTTTGCAAGTCAGATGGGCTTCCATTGACCAGCAAGAGATCTGTCCGAGATCTGCTGTAAAATGAATCGACAGCCTGGATGAGAAAAGAGCCTTATGGAACGTTTCATACCCCCAAGCTGGCATTTCATTCACAGACCCCTCCAATATTATAATAGATTGATATTACATGTTATTTTCCCCAGTTGTTTAATGAATAATATATAGAAAAATTACAACTGCATGCAAATTAATAGCAGACTTTAAACTTCATTGGACCATCACTAAAGATACCAAGTGCAAATATTTTTGTCTTCCCAATTCTCTAAACGAACAATTAGCAGGATTAGAACACATACATCAAACCTAATTACAGTCATACAATTTGCAAAGATAGGATTAGAATCATTATTAGAAAGACTATCAAACTCTCACAAACTGTATCTAAGGCAGACTTACCTGTGCCTTCGTGAAAGCCAGAAGCTTCGGGCAGAGGTCCAGTTTACAGCAACAGGTTAGGTACAGAACCACAGTGGCAAGACTAAATCCTATTGACTTCAGGGGTGAGTTTCTCTGGACTGTTGCAGCGCACTGTTGCAGCTCAGCAAAGCAGCAGGTTGACCAGTAATAAAGAGATCATCAGCTTTGTCAGCTAGCTTCTGAGTTGCTACACCTGAGTGTGATAAGCTTCTTAAATCTGACATCAGAGAGATGGAGATGGCAGGGAGTGCATACAGAGACGCAGGCTTACTCATCTAGCCAGAGCAGCAGTGATGCTGTAAAGACACAAGATAGAAAACAGGCTATGGGCAGTTCTTTCAGCGCTATTATTCTTGGACTGCAGCTGTGTAATTTGCAACAACAATGGGTTTGTTACTGGCACGGTGAGTCATTCCAGTTAACTCTTCAAGGTGTTCAAGGGCTGAACTGCTGGGAAAAGACCACGAGGTCGGTCAAAGAGAAACTGAATTACTCTGTTAATCTAATACAATAATGCAATACGTTTGTATAATACAATTTTGTATTCTGATGGGAGATAAGAGGCAGGGTGTGTGTAATGAAATCATTGCATCTGCTCAAGACAGGGGTTTGGTTAATGTTTTGATAAGAAATGCAGCTGCCTGGGATCAAAGTGCTATAGAAACCGAGATCCCCATGGGCATGGAATAGGCTTAAATGAATGTGGTATCCATGAGGGATGGTCTACTACACACGTGTATCCTCCCCCATTTGTATTGGTGCTTCCTTCCATCTGCATATTCAAACTAGACTGGGTCCTTGGATTCCCCTGGAAGGAGTATCATCCTTTGAACACCTCAACACTGGTGCTGATCAAGTTCACTCTGGAATGCAGAATGCAACTTTCAAGACAATGGGGCCCTCCACCATTCCAAAAAACTTCGGCCGCGTTGCTATCCTCTTTTGTAATGACTGCACTCTGCTGGTAATGCAAGAGTTAGTTCTATCATCAGCGTGTCATTTTTTAAAACATGTGTTTATGCAGAAGGTTGTCTAAAACATGACTTCATAACACCCTAAGAGTATTGCACTTCCCCTGCAGCTGCTTCAGACCATTTAATAAATTAAATGTGTGTTGAACAATGCCGTGCTAATGGTTTTCATATGCAAGCCAAAAAGCGTACAACATGGGATCGTGTGCAGCTTTTAAGATTCAGGATGTAAGATTCAAAATTCTCAACAGATCCCCCAAATACTGTAACTGCTTAAAGGAGAGCTGCCCTAACTAGGATCCATTTTTTTAATCCATTTTCTTATCTTGTATAAGAGTTAGCAGCTGGCCCCCTTTATCTTGTGTTGAAGATCCTGTGGTTCTTTGCTGGCTTAATTGTATATTTGAATTTGGGATATATAGATTTTACAGTACAATGCAGTAGTTAGTGTTTCTTTGTGAGGTCACACTGCTGTTTAGAGCATTGGTGAGAATCTGAGCCACTGCACAGGAAGTTACTCCGTACCAGGAATCAGCAGAAACTTTTATTTCTATCGCGTTGTCTTTGAAACTAACATTAACTACTAGAGATGCTGGTTTCCATGCCTCTGGTAGAGCCTTTGATTTTAAAGCTCTCAAAGGGTTGTGGGTACACTGTCGTTCAGATGATTTCACAAGGCCCGCCCATGCAGCAGGCAGGTTTGATCATTTTATAACCCTGAGCCACATTGCTTTGATGACAATATTTGCAAATCAAACTTTATTGCATTTTGCAGTCAAGCATGATCGTGTTACCACAGCAAGTCAAACAGGGTTCAGGGAGGCAGATACAGTTACTGCTACATGAAGGGAACGTCTCACAGCTGGCAGGGCCACCTAAACATCAAAAGCAACAAAAGAGTTTCTAAACAGAGAGGGATGGTTTTGGAAACAGGACTTCAAAGCACATTTCAGAAAAATGAGATGAGCCAATGGGTTTATGGTTAAAGCACTGCTTTTGTTTCGATCACAATAATCTCGATTGTGCCGCACATGACTTTCCCTGGGCAGAATCCAGGTGGATAAGAAAATATTAACCTGCAACAATTACCTGAAAACTGTACCTGGATATTTAAAGCTAAGTTGCATATACCATAACAGCTATTAAAAAACAAACAAACTGTGATCTCATAAATGATCACTTTTTTGTTTAAATGTGTGTCTCGAGCACTGTGACACTCTCTCTCTACAGCTCCAGCAGAATCTCACACACTTCCTAATTCCTGAGAATCTGTTTTACTGTTTAAAATAAGCATTACAGCAAGTGAACTTTTTTAGAAAGGACACGTCTAATGTGCTTGTATAACAACAACTGAAAAATATACACACGTGGGCAATCATAACTTTGGTGTGATTTGCTTTAATGAATCACCAAGTGCACTCTGGGTATTAACACTGCTGAGCGATCTGCTGCTCACACCCCAGTGTAGAGTATGGAAGAAAGCACGTATGCTAGGGGCCTCTATACAATCTTTCAAGGCTGGCTGAACCAGCGTCCTGTCGAGAGCACTTGTTAGCACTTCAAGCTGGTCCATTCCATGTTAAGATGACAGAAACAGGTCTACTTGCATGCCGTGTAACTGAGCTTCTAAATCTTCAATGAGCTGGAAGAGAAAGCAGCTGGCATTAAAGAGCAGAGGCCCGGGGAGCCTCGTGGATTTGGTGGGGATTAAATCTACCTGTTCTGTGCAATCGGAACTGTTACACTCCCTTGAACCCAGCCCACAAGACATTCTTTGACCGGGTCAGTTGGTGACAGCTGCTGGAGCCCTGCATGCATCACTCCAATAATAAACTGGGGATGATATGGTGGCTTGGACCTTCCTCGACACTGATGTGCTCCAATCTGAGCCGGTTCATGTCGCTTTTCAAATTGCCAGCCTAATTGTTTCAAATGAGGGTACTATACATCTGTGAACTGAATGTATATGTACCTGTATAGCAACAACGTATGTATCAATCTGTTTACACGTCAAACGTTTTCTAAGAAGAATGTCTATGAAGACAAGAATAAGCTCCAAACCCACTTTCAAAACGTTAAAAGAATAACATGTTTAAGAGTTAAAAAGTGTGTGTGTGTGTGTGGGCAATGCTAAGTAAAATAAAAAACTTTTTCATTACTGTATGTTTTATAGAATCTCTTTCAACTGTAACATTCTCCAACATTCACACCAAAAAGTCACAGTCCTTCTGGCTCAGCACAGAATCATTTTGTATATGTGACACGATAAGCTAAAGCTCAACATTATGACAACTCCACTTCTTCCATCAGTGACAACAAGCTGGCACACAATTCCATTGGTGCATGATACAGTACTTTGCTTCCTGCACGACCGCTCTTCAGTGGTTTATACAGTTCCAGTAATGATTGAATCTGACAGGCGAGACAGAATTATACTTTTCCACATTATCCTGAGTCACAGGGTTGCCTGGAACTATCTGGGACTGGGGAACGTCTCAACCATTCATGGCCAGACAACACTTTTAATGTTCAGTGATGATACAATTGGGTCCAGACGCTGTGTTCTGCACTTACCTGGGCGTGTTAGCTAGCTTATATTACCGGGAGCTTTTAGTCAGATGAACAGCAGAAAAGATGTAACCCTTTAAATGCCTAATCGGAAAGAGCTGCTGTCCGGAGGTATGGAACAATGCATTGAAAAAGCTGTCTATTCAGGCTGCTTGCTGGGCCTGTCTGGAATGCTGCTTTCAGTTGATTCCCGTGACAGATTCCTGAAAGCTGTACTGTACTTCCAGGTTGTTATCTGTGCTGTGCTATCGTTCTTCATATAAAAGGCTGCTGTTGAAATTGAGCAGTTTACCAGTCCCCATTTAATCAGTCCCCTTTTCTGTGTTTTAAAAATATATTGTATTCCCCATTGATTTTCTTGTAACTGTATTTACTGGAGAGCAGAATGTTCATAAAACCATCCGTTCGTTATTTCAAAACCTCGCCTGGCTGTACTGCAAAAAGAAACTGTGCAGATGCATTGCATGTACTGCAGAAGCATTGCATATACTGCAGAAGCATTGCATATAATGCAGAAGCATTGCATATACTGCAGAAGCATTGCATGTACTGCAGAAGCATTGCATATACTGCAGAAGCATTGCATATACTGCAGAAGCATTGCATATACTGCAGAAGCATTGCATATAATGCAGAAGCATTAAAGGAAACATTTTCTCATGCATGTTTCCTGGAATGCAACTTACCTCTGGACTATGTATACAGTTTTCAATAAAAGGCTGAGGACAAGCTATATAAGCACAGCCACTAGGTCGGCACACAAAGGCACCAAGTCAAGCTACACGGAACGATGCCTTGCAGTGTTGGATTCATGACTGTACCTCAGCCAAAAGCCCCCAGCTTGAGCCAGGACCAACCATTTTAGGTTGTGGTGTCAAGACCGGAGCCTCTAAGCCTCCAAGATTGATGTTTCTTAGGGTTGGTTGTAATAGTGGACATTACTATGAACCGTGTCCTGGAAAAGCCAATCTGCCCTTGTGCCACTATTTCACCCCTGCATTGCTGTTGAAGCTCATTCTTTCAGAAATGACAGTACACTATAATGGTACACTGCCTCGGGGTTCTCTGTTCACTAAGTGTGCTTAAGACTTTGAAACTCTCTTGTGTTCTGCTGTACATTAGCTATGGATTATAGGTGTGCAAAGAAATCTCAGTACACAAAGAAGTAAGGTATAACTTGCGTCAGCAATATTAACCAGCACGATAAGCTACTGGGTTTTATTTCACTCTTCCTGATGCATTACATAAACAACGTACAATAAGATGAAGGAGTTGCCTGTACAATGGGGAACAGGAGCAGCAGCATCTATTCATATCAGTGCTCTTCATGAGTATATTATTGTAAGGGTTATCAAGAAATCAAGTGATCAAGAAATCCGAGTGGGTTTATAGCGTGAGTGACTAAGAGACAATTACAACAGAGAGGGTTACAAAAAGAACTGGCTTTTGGTTTCATATTTGTGTATTATTGTCACAAAGACGGCCAGAGTGGGTGGCGTCAGACCAGAAAAGGAATACACAGATGGTGGTGATGATGAGCTGAGTGCAATGGCTGCACTCAGCGTTTATTAACAAATAAAAGGGTTGAAAACAGCACAAAAACAGGACACGGCACTATAGCCAAAATAAACAGACATACAAAACGACTAAACACTAAACAGACGGTGCAGGACAGACAGACGAACACGGTGAGTACAAACAACTATTATTACGTTTAATGATTTTAACTCTCTCTCTCTCTCTCTCTCTCTCTCTCTCTCTCTCTCTCTCTCTCTCTCTCTCTCTCTCACCCGTTCTCCTCTTCCGAACACCTAACCACGAGTGACTAAACGTGCATCTATTTATACTGTTTGTGCTGGGATTCAATTACTAATTAATTATTCACTTGAATCCCAGCACGTGAATTCATTACGTGAAACCCCGTGTTCACATATTATATTTTAAATGCACGTGCGTGATGTGCAATCCCGTGCCTAAATACAAATATACACTTATTAAATACACGTGAAACACAGACCCGTTTATATCCCGTGTACCAATGACTATACACCAACATTAACACACGCAACATACAACACATAACACACAATTGCACACAGGGGCGGGGCACATTGCCACAATTATACATTAATGCTGCTCATCACGCAAACACAGGATAATAGCCCTCCGTGCATTCACTGTAACTATCTTTAACTGTGCTCATGCTTTGTGTCAGCTATTTAAAGTACACTATAGCACACTGATACAGCAATAAGGCACTGTACAGCAGGTCTTTGTACCATAATTGCTATTTGTTTATTTGTTGTGTGCACCCTAATGCTCGTGACAAGCCACAGAGAGTATGCTGCTACCCTGTGTGCTCTATCCAAGCATCTTGGTCCTCTCTGGCAGCCAATGAACAATTTTTTTTTTTTTTTTTTCTGAGCTCATTTGGCACTGCTCTTTGAAAGGTCTTTACTAAGGCGACGTCAAGAGGGAGAAGTCTCAGTTTGTGTTTGTCCATCATCATGCAAAATAAGATGTTCCAGTGCAATGAGGGGGTGGGAGGTGGTGGGGTGCATGTCAGCACAGGATGCACTGGAGGAACTTCAGCTGGCACGAAGGCTTTCAAATCAAGGGCAAGGCAGTGTTCTTATACCCTGGAGGCCCAATACAGGGCTGGGCCTGACAGCGAATATAAATTACTGTTACTATCATCACTATAACACTCACTCAGTAACTCGGTAAAAAGTCTGTTTTTGTGTTTATGGGTATTGTGCAAAACGGGTGGAGATTTGAAAACAGAGTACTCAGTTACGAACAGGGAATATGAAATAAATATGTGTGATCCTTATTTTATTGGTAATTGTGCTTTTATAGTAGTTTGATGAACTATTCCCATGAAGCAATTTGAACGATATAAAACTGGCAAAAAAAGACTACTCTGAACAATAATGAAACTGCTCCTTCCTGTTGTTTATGCTGTTATAAATGCTTTATACTTCCTACAGAACAGCTCCTCTGAACCATTTCTGTTCTTATAGCTACAAAACGCTTCACCCCGATGCAGAAGCTAACAAAACACAGTGATATACAGCCTGTAGCCGGCAAACTTTACTTATTAGAACTGCTTCTTTTGAATTAAATAAAAATAAGCACAGCTCCTGTGGATTTACTGCCAGAGCTAAAATTGCTTCCCCGCTACACTAGCCATAATCCAGAACATGGTGTTTGATCAGTTGAAAGAGCTTTGTGTTCTTGGGATTCCATAAGCCTTACAGACAGCTGATGCAGTATGTAGATGATTCTCATCAACACACAGCTCACAGCCTATCCCTCCTGTCTGCAGACCCCCCCCCCCCCCCCCCCCCCCCAGCAGTCTGATTTGAATGTAGCGCAATTCCTCTCTCAAAGAAACTCTAGTCTTCTGGTCTCACCTCGGAGCACTTTCTCGAGATTAATATTGAAAGAATGATGAGTTTTTTAATGAAACTGCATTGTGCTCTTTAAAGCAGTGAGGTCTTCTTTTTTAATATCCGAACGGTGTATATTTTGCAGTGCCGTTCTCTCCTATTCATGGAGTGTGACTTTTTTTTTTTTTTTTTTTTGTAAATTACAGACCTTCCTCTGGGTTTTGTGCCTCAGTGAGTTTTCATATCCCTTCACTTTAAACTGAGTCATCTACACTTAATTAAATGATTCTGCTTTTGCTCTGCGGAGAGAATTATACAGTCACATCCTAGAATTGATCTCTTGTCTGCTCCTGAATGACTAAACATGATATAGTATATGTGTCATGAATATTCTGTACCTACAAGTTATTGCCTTAAGGGTAAATAAGCATTGCACTTAGTTACCTCACCGATCAGCACAAGTAAATGACCCCTTGATAGTTCCACAGTCTGATAGACCCCATTCCCTTTTCCACTGGCCACAGTTTGAGATGGTCTCCATTACAACAAGCCTTGAAGAACCCCGTCTTTAAAAGTATTCCTGGCAGCTTGCCTGCAGAGTTGATCAGATATCCGCCGAGGCTGGATTCATTCTTCTGGGTGCATTAAGCAGTGAGATCTCCCTTTTATCCCCGGGTTCCATACATATCTGGGACTCAGGAGCTACTGCTACAGTGCTTTTATAGCAAACTTTACACACATATGCACCTTTGGGGTATTTTCAAAATCCTCTGCAATTCCTTAGTTTTTTTTTTAAGCATTGCACAGATTTATTTTTCTTGTTTGAAGTAAATTGTGCGATCCTTGGTTTGCAGTTCACAAAACTAATTTAAATCACTCAAGGACTGCATTTGGAGATCGCCGGGAATCCCACACTGCATGCCAAGAGCATGTCCTGAATCCTGTATAGCCCAGTACACAGTGTGACTCGTTACAATTGATGCCTTAAATACACGCCCTGGAGAGGTGGGATGCATTATATCCTACAGGCCTCTGTGCGCAAGCTTGTTAAAGGACAGAAGAGATCAGTTTGATGTTGGCAGAACTGTGGGTGGTGAAAGATTACCCACCGTGATGCACCTAGACTGGTGCCTGCATTGACACTGGCAGTGGCATTCCTATTGAAGCATGTCTCTATTTTATTTCTTAAGAATGGGCAATTCATTTATTAATGATCAGACCAATGGTAAGGAGGAGGTCAAACACATCGTCATGAGACACTAAGCAAGCAAAGAGTTAGGGGACAAAAAACCCTCACTGGGAATGTTGAAGTTAGAATGTGCGAGCATGTGAAGAGAGGATGGATCTGTAAATTAACTTCTGAGCGGAACTCTCCAATATTTTCACTCCTTTTACAGTCACACGGCCTGTCTCAAAGCTTGTACTGATGGCTTAATCCACTGTCCCATGCTGTTGATGACAGCAATCAGATGGAAGTTGGGGAAAGGTTTTTTTTTTTTTTTTTCATCACAGTAGTGGCTGAGACACAGATACAGTCACAAGATGAATGGACCCTGCTGTACGAAACTCTCTGCAGACTATATTGAGTTTGTGAAGATGCCCTTTAGAAGTGGTCACCCTGACAGCGTTGCTATTGGTGACAGCTTCACAGGAATCCCACCGCAAGAAGGATTTGTATTCGTCTCTTTTCTTATAGAGTGCTCTATAAGAAGAAGCCAAGCCAAGTACGTTTTTTTTTGTTTACTTTAGTCAATTTAGTCATTGCCAATTAGTTTTTATTATTTTCTCCCCAATTTGAAATGCCCAATTATTTTTTAGGCTCAGCTCACCGCTACCACCCCTGCGCTGACTCGGGAGGGGCAACAATGAACATACGCTGTCCTCCGAAGCGTGTGCCGTCAGCCGCCCGCTTCTTTACATACTGCGAACTCACCGTGCAGCCGCCTCAGAGCTACAGCGTCGGCGGACAACGCAGCTCTGGGCAGCTTACAGGCAAGCCCGCAGGCGCCCGGCCAGACTACAGGGGTCGCTGGTGCGCGGTAAGCCGAGGACACCCTGGCCGACCTAACCCTCCCTCCCCCTGGGTGATGCTCGGCCAATTGAGCACCGCCCCCTGGAAGCTCCCGTCCACGGTCGGCTATGGAATAGCCTGGACTCGAACTCGCGACGTCCAGGCTATAGAGCGCATCCTGCACTCTAGCGAGTGCTTTTACTGGATGCGCCACTCGGGAGCCCACAAGCTGTACGTTTTTGAGATGATTTGCACAATGCGTGTAACGAGACAACAGTCCAGACAGACAGCCAGTCAGCCAGGTTTGTCAAGCAGATTAAAAATCCCCACCACAATCTCTGTCAGCTTTCTGAAGCTGATGGGGTTTTAGAGTGTGGTCGTGCTAGCAGATGGACTGCTACTCCACTAATGAAAGCGATCCCTAGTGTGTCCCTCGAGAGCCACTGGCTTCGTACCAGGGGTGTGAACCTAGGCCTATGCCAAGAGACTTACTGAGCAGATTAGGTACCGGATAGCTTAGAACAAATGCAGCAAGTTCTAACGGTTCAGGGATTAAAACACTGACACCACCCTTCTTATAAGAGGAATTAAACTCCACAGCGACTTTGAATGGAGAGACAGGTGTGAGATTTGACGGTTATGCAACAGTAAAATAAGTATGCAATTCTGTATAAAGGGTAAGAGTGAATTACAGTAATTGTGAAGGATGAGCTCCCTCTTATAAACTGGGTGAATCTCGGATAGCAACGATAGAGCAAATAAAATCAGAACAAATTGAGTAACAAAAAAGGACTTACGTGCACAAAGCAATGGAGCTTAACAACCAGAATATATCTTTTGATTCTTTGTTAAACAGCCAATTTGGTACATGCATGAATAGTGGTATTTCCGATCTACTAGAGGGCAGTGTTGGGATCAGGTCACAGGAGTGTGTGGCACAGGTGGGGTTAAATCTATCTCTGCCAACAATCACAGATGTGGCCATTCCCTAATTAGATAATTGGGTGCTAATTGGGGAATGGCCACCTGTATAAAAAGGGGGAAAAGCCCTTTGTTTGGTAGGTGTTTAAGAGAAGCCAGTGAAGGGGTTGCTCAGCCAGTAGTGCGTGTTGTTTAACTCTTTATTTTGGCCCTTGTGTCCTGTCAGTTTGTTTGTTTTGTTCTGTTTATTTAATAAATGTGCGCTCCAGCGCTTAAACTGCAGCATTCCCGCCTCTGATTCTTCTTCCTGCCATTTGGTGTCAGAGTAGGACAGTGCCCCCTGGAGACTCGGAGCAGCACTGCAGTTAAAATAAAAATTAAAAAAAACAGAGCACAAGGGATAGATTTAACACCATCCCTGCTGCAGCGTGCTTCAAATGTCTAGAGTTTAAAAACAAACAGAATATCATCCATATCAAAATAATCAGGCACCAAAATCCCAGTCCCAGCGTCAGCAATCCATCAATCAATCCGCTTTTCTCAAGGTTGCCTCCTGACTGTACAATGTTATGTAATGGTGAAGAACTAGCGCTACATCTTGGACTTGTATATATCATCACCTTTGTGATTCCTGTAAAACACACCCGGCTTCCTGCAGCCATGGTTAACCTCCTGCTGCTGCAAGCAGTAGCAGGGTATAGCTAGCCTAGCAGGTTTCAAATGAAGGGCAGTTATGCAGGGGTGTGTCGCTATAACCATGCTTTGTTTTACCAATGCTGTACACTTCTATTTTAGTGTTCAATCGAGCATTATTGTGTGTGCAGCTTTCAGCATCTACAAAACCTGAAAGTCTACCTAGTAAGTAAAGTATGAACGTCCATAATACAGCATTTTTCTGTAAAAACGACAGTAAGTCACAAAACGAGGCATACGCAATGAGCTTAACCTGCACAGTTGCTTCGATGAGACGCAGCTTATGACTTCAAAAACACTTCTCATTGCATTTTTATAATGGTGCTCCAAGACCACAAAGAAACTTGGCTCTGTTAATGTTAATTACCAAAGCAATATGATTTATTAAAAACACCAGTGCCTGCATTCGCAGTCCCTTCTCCCTTCAGCAACCCCACTGTGCACTGCGCCCCCTTCTCCCTTCAGCAACCCCACTGTGCCCTTTGAAAGCACAGCCTTCCCACAGTATCACCTGCATGCAAATGCACCCTTCTGAAATTGGAAGACACTACTACAGCAGTTTACTTTCAAGTTTTCAGGGTTCCTACAGCAATCTATTTTAATAAAGGGTGTTTTAAATTATATATACATTCGTAATTAAAAAAGGAGTGTGCCTCCCTGGAGCGATGGAATACTGACACCTTCTTCTGTTTTGTGTAACAGGCAGCAATAATGTGTTCCTCTGATGCTTCCTGGAAATGTTATTACCTACAGCAGCCACAGACTCAGTCCCTTTGGTGACCATTTATGTCTGGTTTGACTGAAGATAAACAGTCTTCCTCTACAGACGCATAGACTTTGTTCATTATAACTTGCTATGTTTGCTTTATTGAAATGTGGTGGCCTGTATTCACCGCATTATTGCACCCGTACTCTCCTTTGGCATGTGACTCCAGTGAAGCACAGTGAAGCTGGCACACATGCAAATTGCTGTGCACTTTTCAGGTAGGAAAGTCACGCAGAACGATGAGAAATGCCAATAGGTGTTTGGAGACACAGTTCTGATTCTGCATTGTGCTGATATGTAATTGAATGTATCACTGCCGTGACAGTTCAGTTTTCCACATTAAACAGAGTGGATTGGATTCATTCTGCAAAATATTAACGTTGGCCCAGCACTTTGCTTAGCAAGCAAGTCAAAAGTTAAAGCCAACTAAAGTTTTACAACCCCGGCACCCGGTCTTGACATGATGAACTTTTTAAGCATGGTTACGAATTAGAGTAAAGGGTTTGTTATAGTAAAAGGGTCATAAACACTTGCACATCAAACCTCTACTGAGAACAACGGGTTTTAAGAGTGGGAAGAGAAACGCCCTCGTTCCAGGAACACACTGCGCAACAATGATAAAACATTCCACCCACAAACGGATGAGCAGGAGCTGGCAGCCAGCACATCCCTTATCAAACGCAATCCCATTCTGGGGATCTTAAATGCATGACATGATATTGGCTTATTTTAATAAAATGTTCCATTCAATGAATGGCGGTGTGTTAAAAGACATGTCCTTGGTATACCAGCTACTGAACTGCAAAAAACATTAGAGTTTGCCACTGATCAGCACTTAGATGGGCAACCTCGAAGGAAAACACTAGTAGGTTCTGTATGAAGTGGTGCTGGTAACTCACTGACACTGCATGTCATCAGTACAGAAGGCACAGTGCTGGTGCATTGCAGATCATACCTGAACAAGGAGATGTTGGATCAGTGGATCTCTTCTGGTTAGATATCTTCAGCTTCAATTTGTTTTTTTTAACATGCCAAGGTCTGTCCAGTACATGCAGGTTGCTCTGGGAAGTGTATTTTGCACAGTGTAGCCATTACTAAGCATAAGCCTAAACAAACACTGATGAAAACCAGATGGAGGTTGAGATGTTGTCATATATATATATATATATAAGCCTGCAGTCAAAAGGGTGACCAATGTTTAGTTCAGGAATTTAAAACCCACCTGACATCATCTGGAATTGCTGAGCACAGCTGGAATGCATAACTGGTCCTTGAGCCAGTGTTATAGAAAGTACAGATTGTTTTGATCCAATAACAATATCATGGAAAACAGACCGAACAAACCTGCTTGTGCTCTACAAGCTGGCACAAACAAGCTAGGGAGTGGAATATTACTCTGCGCTTCTATGATGAGACGATCAGAACATGACAGTACGGCCAAACTAAAAAACTCCCAAAGAAGCACTGACACCAGACTTTCTGCAATGCTGTGCACAGTAGCAATCGAAACCAGAAAATAAAAGAGTAATAGAATAGAACATTATTTTCTATGCTTCATGTAATTTCTATAGACCAATTAAGTATTGCTTTGGCTTTTTACAGACTTCAGCAATTGCTGGTATTACAATTTTAAATGTAAATATAGATTTATTGGATAAATACAAAATTGATGTGAGCTGTATTTTTATTTATTTATTTATTTCATTATTATTATTTTTCAGTAAATTTTGCACAACCTATAAAATTTCCTCAAAATTGCATCCATACACAGAAACTTTTGCATAGCCAAACAGCCAATGTTTTGAGTTAATTCAACCGAGTGGCTGAAGTTAAATACATTTTGCTGTAACTAACGTGAAACTTGTATCTATTTATGTAAGTAAAATGGACTAGCTTGCAGAGTGGGACAGCCAGTACTAAATACTTAGCTGGGATTTAATACCTTGCGTCAGAAATCCTGGTTGCCAAGGTAACTGGGATCTACTGTTGATGTGCCTTGGCAAGCAGTGACATTGCACACACAATACCTCAACTATAGTTCCTGCTGCATGAACCTGCCTTTTTGTTTTCTGCCTAGGAGTCTGTTCCTTTTCTCCAGGCAATGTGTCTGTGTTAAGGTAATGTGCAGATTGGTCTTCATGCCATATCAGTGGTGCATGGCACAGCTTTATCGCTTACAGTCTAGTCAATAGCAACATCAGTGATTGATGCAAAGAAGCAAAGCCCCCTGCCGTACTCCGTGAAGGAGCTGCACCAGGACCCCGCTGTGTTCACGGCTCAGTACTTAGCACTCACTCTCATCGACTGGGTAATCAGCAGGGGCAGACATGCTCCAAACGTGCTCATGTTCTGTGGCTAAACAACTGCCTTGAACTTATACTGAAATGCAGGATAAAGGATACTCACTTTTCTAAACTTTTCTAAACTCAATTCTGTACAGCAAAGGCATTGTAGAGCCCAATGAAATGTTCACTCAGCCCTTCCAGTGTTCCGGAGGGAAGTACTTCTGTATTCGATATAAATGCGTACAGAACACATATATTGTTGTAACTTTTCTCTGCCTTTGTTCTTGAGGTTCCAACTTCTAGCCACTGATAGAAATTACTTGTCATCGTATTGACACAGGGCAACCCCGGTCTTTGAAGTGCTTCACATGGTCTCGGCTTTCAATTGAGTGCAAATGAAGTCGGGCTTGCAAACAGTATCATTTTTCAACTGTGGGCTTTAGATGAAATTATGGTTTCAGGCAACGTAGCCAACAGTGTGGTGCTTGGCAAGCATTTAATCAGTTTGTATTCTAAAAACGACAAGCACAGCAGCTTCTTAGATGTTTAGCTTCAGCAACTCATATTGCAAATGAACTGAACAAAACCGTGTCAGTGTTGAAGTTAACGTGCACCAAAAACAACATTACCATGGGCTCGGAGGCCACCTCTGAGAATGCAATATCCAAACAGCAAACTAGGTACGGCAGCAGCAGACTACAGCAAGAAGATTCAGATAGTGTGCATGCAATAGTCCTAACATGCATCGTGTTCCAATTTATTTAGTTGCTTTACTTTTACTTTGAATATATAAAGGGCATGTATGTTTTTCCTTCATACCAACACATTCCGTTTCTTCAAATAACCTTCAAAATAAATTCTCAAAAACATTTTTTCTTAAAAAAAAAAATCTGTGGTCATTCTACGGTCCACGTTTTCAACCATGCACTGTTTTCCAGTGCAGGGACAGACAGCACTTGCAAATAGACAGTCCTTGAGACTAATAAAACAAACACAGAAAAAGAGAATTGGTTGAAACAAAAACCTGGATCAGGGAGGTATGGCTTTAACCAGAATATCAATCATGCTCGATACTATTTAGGAGTTGCTATTTAAAGAATGAAAAGAAAAACTGTAAGGATTGTACTGGGTTAGGGTTGAGGTTAATCATCCAGATGTCTCACATGCAACCTTACTTGCTTACTGCATTAATACCTCTTTGGCATGCAGTAATCATGGTATTAATTAGGTAATGCAGTATTGTCTCAGAAAGGTTATGGGACGGGACACAGCATGATGCTTACATATGAGCATCCAGGGAATTGCACAGTGCAGGTGATGCCGCCCAATAAGATGCATGGCTGCAGGCTTTTAACTATGTATCCACCCTCCTTCACGAGGTTCTGCACTCCACACTGAGGGCCTGCTCTGACTAAACTAAATAATTCCCTACCGCAAGACTGATGTCCCGGCCCCAGTCAATTGAGCTGTTCCGTTTTTGTCCAAAATTTCAGCTACTGGTAACCCCACAGGAAAAAAATAGCTAGTGACGATGTTTGCTTTGTGCTCACCCTCCTACAAAGTGGGAATCCATACCGGATGAAAGATGTGATAAAAACAAACAAAATAAAAAATAGCTGCCGCGGGGGTTACAGGACTTTGAAACTCCTCTTCTGTACAAACGCCTGCTGGGTTTCTGGGTAATCCAGCAGGGCGTCGAGTGTACAAAGCACATGGAGACATTAACTTGCTTGATTTTATCCATTAGAGCATTTACACGTTCTGCTAAAGACAGCACATTTCGAAACAAGAAAAACAACAAAAGAGTTTGCAGGACAGAGCTGGTGGAACGGTATCAGCCAAATCAAGACCAACAGAATAGAACGTCCTTCACGAAACACAGTATCTGTGCACTCCTGCTGCTATTCAGAAGATGTGGATCCAGTCCACAGCCTCTATATTATAGTGTAGTGCTGCTGGGTTAGAGCAGAGGTCAGGCGTGACAAGACAACAGCTGCAAGAGCTGGGTCATTGCGAGACTCCCATGTCTTCTGCACACCTACCTATCTGTGGCGAGCTCCACAGCAAAAACTAGACAAACTGCACAGGAGTGCATTCCGTAGCTAAAAAGCTGTGTGTGTTTTTAAAGCATTCCGGTTCGTAGATATTACTTTACAAAATACAAGACCTATGGGATTACAGGAACAAAGTGATTGCTGTGTTTTTAAAGGCCTGGATGTAATAACTGTTATTATAATTCTGTTTGTATGGCATGTCTCCTGTGTTATTATAATTCTGTTTGTATTGCATGTCTCCTGTGTTATTATAATTCTGTTTGTATGGCATGCCTCCTGTGTTATTGGGGTAATTTGTTTGCAGCAGTACTAGAGATCTGCCTACATGGAGACTCCCTTTTAACCCTTTCTTTCCTGGATACCACTGCAGTCGTCCGGATGTTGGGTTTGGGCGAATCCTAATTCCTCATCAATTTTTTTTTACTCTAACAATAGATTAGGTTCTAACTGAGTTGCAGTAAATCTATTAAACAAAATATAACTGTAGGGCAACTGAAATAAGCGAAACAAAGCAGGGAGAGTATTTTAAGTAGTTTGCGTTTGTTCTGTTAATTCTACCCAATGGATTTAAAATGTTACTTAGCAGAAGCAAATTTTCCAAACCCATTAATCATATGCAGCCCAATCAATTAATGAACTGACAGCACAGCCCCTCCAGCACCCTGTTCACCAGAATGTTGCAAACGGCCCTTAACCTCGTCCTGAGGTTCCTTCGCTGGCTAATAAAGTGACAAAGAGGGTGGGGGGGGGGGGGGGGGGTTACACACATAGCAGGGTTCAGGTGTTTATGGAAAGAGATAAAGATACACTGCATGTACAACACCACTATTCAACCTTCCAGACAGCCCCAAACACACCCAAATCAGGAAGACACTTCATTGAAAATGTTACCTAGCTTACATTGAGAAAGACTCCTAGTCAAAACCATTTTACACACTCCCAAACACATGGCATTAGTCAATGAGAAATGTGTGTGCGTGCGTGCGTGCGTGCGTGTGTGTGTTGACATTCAAGGTTTTGAGTGAATGTCACCATAGCACAGGTCTTTTCTTTTCTTACAGAACTTATTATTTTACATTATTATTGGCACCAGTTGTCTTTGCTTTACCTGACTCTAAACTGCACCTTCTAAACACCCACCTACTCTAGCATTTCCTGTTAAAACTCATTTCTGCTGGTGTTTGCATTTGGGATGGGCGTGCATCCTATTTACATGCAATATAGCATGTCTCTGGACACCCTCCTATAGGAGAAAGATAGGCACCTCCAGCTGAGGTTTATTTTATTGTAAGTATTGATCATGAGAAGATCGTACAGGCAGTAACTTGCTTGCTGATTCATGATGAGGAGTTACTGCGCACACAGTGAATGGAATGTGTTTCCGTACAGAACTGTTTGTGCTCTCCACTCCTCTCCAGTACTCCCACACATGAATATTTAAACTGATGATGGCTGTTGCTTTTTAGCGACTATTAATATGCTCCTTGTTTATGGAAGACTTCTGAAAGAACAGCAGCTTGCGCCATCCTTGGGTCATTTAAAATCCCTTCCCAAGACCACTTGTATTAGTCACGGGAGGAGTTATTTTGATATTTGAACTGTCAGGTGTACTATACTGGGATGCAACATAACATGACTCTGAACTATACTATAGTACTCAGGGGAGAGTCAGGTTACAGCTTGTACATTCTAACCCATTTGAACCTCTTTACCCCCCAGCATCAGGCGTTTCCAGTTCTACGAGCTGCTACTTTCAATACTGCAGCGCACTGTACAAACCCTGACGTAGGAGGCTTTATAGAGAGGCAGGTTCCTCTGGTTGTTGTTGCTTGGTTCAGGACAGACAGCCCATATAAAAACCCTTACAGTGAGGTTTACACAATTAGATGCCAACCCTCCTCAGGCTTAAAAAGCGATGCTTGCAATGAAGGCTCTTGTTGCTTTTTAACACTCAGATGCTGGCACTGTGACATGATGAGGCTCCCTGCTATTTGAAAATAATTTCAGACGTCCTGCAACCCTGCTGGGGTTGTAAGAAGAGAATGCATTAGTCAAAGCGAGCTGACTAATAATACTGCCCCTTACCGGTGCACAGCGAGAGCTGACAGCTCCTTTCAGTTAGCAGCCATTTCTGTTTACCATGTCTCTTCATCTCTATTTGTTCAAAGGCAAAAAAAAAACAACCGACAAATCAGAGAGAGAAGCAGAAAATGAGCTGGTGTGTCATTAAACTGTATAATCTGATGCTCAACTTTGCTTTGACAAGCAGTGCTTCATTCTAAATGACTGTTACTCAAAGGCTTTTTTGACAGGGCATCTTTATTCTATCATAAATGCCTCAGCAGGGGTAAGCACTAGGTGCCTTAGTGGTGAATAATTTCTCAAGCTTCCTTTTCCAATCCCACTGTATTCATGAAATCAGACTCAGCTCAGGGGCGGGGGGTTGTCAGCAGAATGCTCTGAGAATCTTCTGGTTCTTCACTGTACCATGCTACAGCTGCATTCTGGAACCTCTGCTCTCTTCTGGAACCTGCATTGCATCTAGACCTTTGAAGTGAGTTTGAACTACAACACATGAAGGGATTAGGTACCAGTCAGCAGCAGCAACTTGTCACCTACAGCATTGACTTTGAAATAACTGAATACCCCTAATGTAATTGTAACACAGAATACTAAAATAAATGTTTTACTACATTTAGACAAACGTGCATCACTGTCTTCTTGTCGTAACATTTGTCTAGATTTATATACAAAGTTATTTTTTTTATATCTTTCGATTGAGTGTTTAAAGTAATGGTCATAGACTTCTTAAACCTGGCGAGTGCAATGCTTAATAATGTGTTGAAACTTCCTTCTCAAATCAGTGTCAGTGTGCTAGCAGACTGAGGCGCTTGCTGCTTTTTCAATTAGTATTATTGTTATTATTAATTTATCATTCCCACATGGCTGTTCCAGTTCTGAGAGCTGGGCTGTGGGATAAAGGCCTGGAATTAAGGCAAGAGATTATGTGCCAAAGAACTCCTACTGGAATCTGATAGTGCAGGTGATTGAATTGTTAGGATTTCACTTTTTGTGTTTTTTTTGTAAGATGATCTCCTTTATGAGTTATTTATTTTTCAATTTAAAATACATTCCCTTTTATTCCTGTTGAAATTTTACATCGTTTCCAAAGACTTTGTTTAAAATATACTTCTGTTCACCTTTGCTGTGAATAACTGTAATTTTAACCCCAGCGCTAACTCTAACTAACCTTACCTTGAACTCCAACCCTAACCATAGCATTAACCCTAACTCTTACCCTTGCCCTAACTCTAATGAACCAGCTGGCCACCCGTTTTAGAGCAAGGACTGAAGCACTACCATTTAAAGTACTATAAGAACAGCCTACGCAACATATTTCATGTTATTAAAAATGATAAGACAGAGTTAAAGCAGTATCCACCACAACCCCCGACCCCTGGAATAATCAGGACAGGAAATGAGCCTGTTAAAAACCTCGGTACTGTACATGCTTCCTTATCAACACATTTCTAAACAGCACTGACACAGCCTGCACTTAAAACGGAACACTACCTTCCTTCAGCAAACTGGGAATTAGTCCAGCCAGTCCTGTTATTTGTATATTTTAAGTGCACTTTGTTACAGCTCCGAAACTTGGTGTTGCCAAAAGCCGAGGTAATTGGTGCTACCGCGTGCATTATAAGTACAAGCTATACATCGCTGTACAAGAGAGAACAGAGAGAGTTAATGTCTAAACAGGTTCTTCTCAAGACTTGCAGGACAGCAGCAGAACTGCATTATTACTGACTGTTTCTGGCTTTGTTTTCAATGCAATCTGTGGTCTTTCGAAGGACGTGGATGATGACCCTGAAGCATCGCATGCACAATCCCAAACATCCTCGACTGGTCCTGCTTGCAGCTCCAGATCAAGTGGAACAGTTATGGTGTACCCTGAACGCAACACCGAAACAACAGCATGACAGCAGCCACCAGAGGGCAGTAAGAGCGAGAAAACAACATGCCATTTGAGGATACTTACTGTTCAACAAAAGGATTTCAGGTAAAGAATGTGTAGGGTTAAAAATCTCCAATAGTCTAGTGACAACCCCCTACACCTCCGCTAAAGACTATACATTAACACACCTAGCAACGCTGTCCTGTGTACTCTAACAAACAATGGCACGTAATAGATACGCAGAAATAGGGCTGCAGTTCAGCTCTGAATTACAAGGCACTTGTTTTGGGTACATTCTGTATTGTTCTAGTTTTTTTATATATTATTATTTATAAAGGAGATCTTTCCCATGCAAAGATGAGAGCCACACACGCAGTTTATAAACGTTTCAACTCGTCACGTATTGCCATGGAAACAAGTAACCCTTTAAGGTAGAAGGGATATATGTGTCCCACAAAACAAAACATGGTCATGGAAAGCTAAACCCTTTAGTGGAATGACAGCCGTTCTGATCAAGGACAGGTGGAGGACCATGAAAAGGATGAGTACTAAACACTGAAACTACTTAATTCCCAAAGATGTATCAAGATACAGGAACACGCACACGCACACGCACTTCATGTTACCAATTCAGACAAATTCCATCAATCACGTTGGAGGTAGGCACTACTCATTAGTTACTAGAAACACAAAAAACAACAAAAATGTCATGGATGACCACGCTGTAAAATCACAAATACAAATGTAATAACTTACTCGCTTACAAAGAAGACAGACAGCCATGCAGTACTGGTATTGGATACATTCAGGAAAAATACAGCGTGCAAGGTTTTATTAGCCCACAACTGTTGATGAGCGATTAATGGGCTTCAAGCGCCCTCTAGCGGGAATGGGTAGCAGTGCATAGAGTTATTTCGAGGTTTCAATTTTGTACTGATTGTAACTGTATATTTATTTCCTTTTAGTTCATAAAACAATCCGTACTTTGAGCAGTTTAGCGAATCTAATATTTTTTTTGTGCTGGGTTGTTACTTTGTAATTGCTTGCCTGTAATATTATGTAATATAAAGCATTCGCATACAAACAACTTTTTTTTTTCATCTGACCACCGAGTGACACTATAGACTACTATAGAATATGATTTTTATTATAGGATTTTTTTTTTTGCACAAAAATTATATTGATAAAATGTGGATCCAGGCAAATATAGGTACTGATTTTATTTTACTTGTGTTTTTAACTATTTGATGAAATATTAATATTAACACTTATGTGTGTAATTACTGTATATACATATTCACAGTGAAATTGTTATAACACGATGTGGACTCTTTAAAAAAAAACTTTGACTGGACCAAACATTTAACACAAGTCAAATCTAAAGAATTAATGATGATCACTGGAACGTCATTCAGATAGTCGGATCCCTTGTGGTTAAAAGTAAAATGATAAATATGTGTAGGGTGCCACTCCCACCACGAGAGGGAGCTCACGGCTATGGTTCTCACGCGATTCCGCTCATTTCTCTCGAAACTCTGGGCTCGTTATGTTACAAATAGATGTTACATTTATTTTCCCCCCGAGATTGTAAACAGTTATAAAACTTTATTTCCAGGTGTCTAATTCGAATGCCTGGTTCTCACTGATGAAGTTTGATGGCCAATTCAATGGACGCCTTTTTCTTTTTTCATTTTATTAGGTAAGAAACTACCTCAAACGATGAAAATATTGTATGCGACGGGACTTTTCGACGTTCTGCCTCGACGCTTGATAAAGTGTAATTCTAGTTAATCATTATTTATGATATCGGAGTAATAGTGTGTGATAACTTGATCAATATGTATTGTGTGACGCTGTGTTGATTTCTGGTAAGAGGTATCAGGGCGGTTCATTCCAGATCGGTTGACGGATGGAATGGCTGATTGGGCGTTTTTGTGTCGACCCTGAAAATTGGTCCCCAAAGGTTTTTTTTTTTGCGTTTGTTTTGTTTTTTTCATCCGCTGTGGGTGCATGTCGCACGGCGACTGGTGTGTACTGGAGGATGAAGCCCCGTGCTCGGCCTTATTTCACATTTACACATTTACTGTACATATACAGAGAAACTGTTGTTCGAATTTGATTAAATTGTGTTAGGATATTATCTAGCACACGTTGAGAACCTGGGGGGTACTGTGGGAGTCAGTTGTACTGTATGCTGTATGTCACTGACATACATGTTAATATTTTCAACGCTCCCGTCTCCTCTCAGCGACGCCGGTCAGACTCCGAAGAGGAGAATGTGCCGTTAATTTAAAGAGCTGCAGCGCGCGGAGGCGTGGCCCACGCGACAAGGAGCGCATCCAATCACGAGGACCGCCTCTTATTTCAATGAGATGGGGGGGGGGGTGTGCAAACCCAACGCGTCTCTTCCTGCTGCTTTAATATGAGCGTTAGAAAGAGGGGGGGAGAGAGAATGGTATAACCCAATGGTGACCGGAGAGAGAATTATAAAGGATATTATAGAAGCAGCAGCATGTTTGAGCAGACTGGTTAATGTCGCGTATTCAATTATTACTATTATTATTATTATTAGTTCTCTATGGCACACAGTATTATATAGTATTGGGTATCAAAATTGCACATAGGCAAATTTTTCACCAAATTGACTACAAAACACATTCACATTTGTGTGATGAAGGGCCGAAAGGTTTTTTTATAGTGAGTTTCTTGATCAATAAAGAATGAATCCTCTGTTTATTTATTTATTTATGTATTTATTTATTTACAGTTTGATTAGTAATATCAGCTCCACGCTGGTAAGGATTAGCATGTAAATAACACACGGAAATAGTCAATCTTTAACTATTAAATATGTAGTATTGTGATATTAAATAAATCAACAGGGTTGCCTACAACCCCCCCCCCCCCCCCCCCCCCCCCCAAAAAGGAAAAAAAACGCGTAATAAAATGGTGTGTCAGGTGATACATCAGGAATTTAATCTAGAGGTCTTTGTATGTGGGACTCAGGTGTCATGAGACACGTTTTCATAGCAGTCAGCTAAATTACAACAGCCTTATGTGACGTGTTGCCTTTTATAATTTAGCTGACCTCTATAATATTTCCTGGGTACAGAGAGACGATGAAAAAATAATTCTCTGTGTCCTGAGGCGTGAGTGGTCGGAGTCTTGCGAGTTAGCGGCGATGAAGTGCTGCTGGTTTGTGCACGTCAGTGGTATACGGTGAGGGAATCTCAACAGAGTATTTGGGGGATTACAGAATAATTTAATTCCCGTAGCTGTGTAAGATTTACAATATTGGGAGTTTAAGCACAGGTCAAGGGCTGCCCCAAAACTAACGTTGAAAGCGGCACAGACTATACAGTAGATTCAAATTGTTTTATAACTTTTCTGGTACTACATTTACACTTATCGTGTTGATATTGAAACGTGTATACATACATACATGCATGCATGCGTGCATACCTACTTCCATACAACACACGTGCCCTTGATAGTTTCAGTTCAGTAATCCCAATCTATAGGCCTAATATATGTTTAAAGTGGTGCATGTACCTTTTATAATATTTTGTTTATAACAGTGTGTGGTTAGTTATATGAGAACAATAAGCCTCATACATAGAGGGGGTACAATGTAAAACGTACCCCTCGGCCGGGGAAGGGTACAAGTTTACACGGTGGTGCAATGTTATGAAAACTGTCAGGGGATTTTACTGTGGGGCGACCCCCCTCCTCCTTCGCCTGCTCAGTACGAGGCACCCCGTCTTAGCTGAATGAAAAAAGGCGAAACACTTTTATAGGAAGCGAAAAACAAAGGAGATTAAAATCCCCTATGTGTGTTTTCTCTTCTCTTCTCTCTGCTGGCGATGAGGAGGAGCTGTTTATTCATTCACGTCACCCTCTATCTCATTCCCTTCTTCCTTCCTGCAATACACACAGGCAGAAAGAGAGCGTCCGCTTCGCTAAACGGGTGTATGTATATCACGAAACTGAAGAGTCAAAAGAAACATACTCCCACGGGACCAGGTGAGTTCAAT
Organism: Acipenser ruthenus; assembly: GCF_902713425.1. Taxonomy (NCBI): domain Eukaryota; kingdom Metazoa; phylum Chordata; class Actinopteri; order Acipenseriformes; family Acipenseridae; genus Acipenser; species Acipenser ruthenus. The sequence goes on along the minus strand of NC_081209.1, from coordinate 29,992,625 downwards.
ATCCGCACGGTTATTATTTATGGGTTTGATATAAATGAGAAATCCAGCAAAACGTTAAAAAAAAAACTGAGCCTGCTCAGTTTTATTTTAAAGGAATATGCTTCTGTTTTTAATCGCCTTTGATTTCAGTTGCTCTTGTGTGTTTTTGGGACTGTCGTCTATACGATTTCGTGGTTGTTTTTTTGTGTTTTGTGGCTATTTGTCGCGTATATCTTTCTATAAAAAGACGAACTAGGTCAGTACTTACACAGCAAACATGTCGTCTTTTCTTTCATTTCCACATTCCCTCATGCCACAAACAGATGGCGTCTGAGGGAAAAATGGAGAGAAGGAGAAAGAAGAACAGAAACGAATGCAAGCTGGATGTAGCCGACTGTACTGTACGCCGTACTGGCATGTCGCTTGCTTCGTACCGCTGTGTTTTATCCACAAACGAAGCCATGATAACTTCTGTTGACAAAAAAAAAGTTTGTTTCCAACTGAAGTTCATGTACAAAGTTTGTGTAATTTGTTTGTGGTTAAAATACATTGTCCACATAAGTCACCGAGAACTAAACGTTGCGTGATACTAATATAAATAACCACCCTAAGTGCTGTACGACTTTCGTTTCCAAATTTCTGTTGAACTTGTACTAAGTGTCAAGGGTCAAAGGGTGAACAGTTATTGAGCTCTTGAATCTTGTTTTCTGTATTAAAACTACGGTATAAATGGTACCACCGGTAATCAAGCATGCTTTACTTGATAGCTCAAAGGAGCAGGATTGCTGTATGTTTACTCTTTAGTGTTTTTACTTCATGGAATAGTTTTTTAAAAAGTATTTGAATGCTGAACTTCAGAGGTGCAGTGTAGCTGTAGCTGGTTCCTAACTCTGCTGCTCCTGCAGTGACATCACCATGAACTTTGTTGACCCAAACAAGGAAGATAGGTTTGAGTGTTTGGGGATTTCTGATTTGACAGCCCAGGAATGCCTTATCACAAATTTGTACTGTAATACATTTGTTCTGAGAAGCTTTAAGAGTCCTTGCCGGGGGACCAGCGTTTCCTTGTCCTAGGATGTCATCTCTGTAGGGGGGGTTATGATTGGTTGTATAAGGACCAGCGTACCACATTGTACTACAGGGTGTGGGGGGGAATGTTACATTCTGCTGGCAGTCAACACCAAAGTGTGTCATTCCACCCATAAACCTATTACCAAGGATCATCAAAAGGAAACGTAATTGAATACATGTTAAAAATCAAAGTGTGCGTGGAATGAGTTGAGTGTAGTGAGCTTTCCCAGCCTCGTGGAGACCAGCCCAGTCAGGGTTAATTACTGGCTGTTGTGTAAAGGAGATGAGAAGGATGCTGCATTGTGTTGAGTAAAAACTCATTGCAGGCTGGCCAGTGCAGAAGTACCATACGGGTCAGCTCCACATGTACTGCACTGCTTATCTTAATGAACAGCATTCAGTTTAATGATATTCACCTTTTCCAATAACTCATAGTGGTACTGTATTATTAAAACAGAGAAGTGCATCTGGTGAAGGGGTTGTTTTATTACAGGCAGCATGAGATTCATTCTCTCTAGAAATATACGTAATGATCTGCAATGCACACTATCCTGGTAATAAACAGGCTAACTGTAGAGTCTGAACTTGGGGTTCATTTTAAGAAGCTTCTGATCATCGCTGAAGGTGTAAGTCAAGGTCCATTTGCACTAGCTAGCTTTGAAAGGTGAACCACAACTGGTAATTATGCAAACACACCTTATTCTTACATTGCTGTAATTAAAATAGGTAACAGAAAAGGCCTCAATGGAAGCAAAAAATAAGTAATCAAAAATACAGAGCATTGATGCTTTTTAAAAAAAAAAAAATATTTAGTTGTATTTTCAATGAAATGGAGGTTATTTTATGCTTGTGCTCCCGTTTAGCACAGGTCTCTTTCATTGGCACGGTATTCACTAGTGTTTTCAATTCTTTCTTTTCAAAGCCTTTCTTTCTTTCTTTCTTTCTTTCTTTCTTTCTTTCTTTCTTTCTGCCTGCTTTTCACTGCTATGTTCCTTTTATTGTTTTTCTTTGGGACTCCATTTTCTTCTCCTCCCCTATTCAGTTCCTCTTTCTTCTCTTTTCTGAATAGTTCTGGTATTTTAAGAGATGTGGGGGGAGGGGTTAGTTTCAATCACAGCTGCAGCAGAAAAATACTTCTTATTCCCCCACTCGATTACAGAAACCAAAATATTGAACGTGAAGTTGTTTACCTCCTTTGCGCACTCTCCTCATTATAATCAAAACAGTCATATTTTTGCCCTGCTCCAGTCCTTTAAGTGCGGCCCCATTTGACTTTTTTTACATATATCTATTTGCCCAGATTCCCATTTAAAGTGTATTTTTCAGAACTCTTAAAAAAAACTGTGTTCATAAAGGCCTAAAGGCACCTTGCAGATATGCTACAGAAAGCCCCGGCTTCAGGCTTGTGAATGAGGTTCATCTCTCTTGTGGAGAGACCTCCCCCCACCCCTTGGTCCTCTTGTCCAGAAAACAGCACAGATCTGGAAAGAAATCAAACAGGAGACTGTATTTCCATCTCAGCACTCAGCACACTGAAAAATGCTTGATTGATCCATGTACAGTACAATCCTGATCCAGCGATTCTGGAGGCTTTTCCCATCAGCATTTATAAATCTATGCCTGGAATTGCTGTACGAGATCTACGTTTTGACCTTGGGTTTTAGAAAAATACTGCTGGTGATGTTGTAAAAGATTATTTTGGGGCTTCTCAGACTGCCCAGTCCTGGAATGCATGCTGGAAGGTGATATTATTTTATGTAGCACTTACACTATAACAAACACTTTTCTGTTTTAACACTGCAGACCTACAGTATGTACTGGTCTAGGAAAGATAAATACCCTTCTAGTCTGCAGACCAGTAATTCAGGAGAGATATTCCACTCAAAACAGTGTTCTTCAAAAAATACATATGTATATCTTTGCCTGTTTTGTGTTTATTTTTCAGAATATAAGTGTTGAATCAGTTCTCATGGGGTAGTCTTTCTGTAAAGCTACTAAGTGCTGAAGGAGTGTATTACACATGCTGCTGGTGCAAGGCTGGACCAATGCATAGCACGACTGCCACTAGATGGAAAGGCCACAGCACAGGTGCATCATGAGCCCAGGTTCAAAGGCTTCACAGGGCATGTTGAAAGGAAAAAGGGCTTCCTCTACTGTGACTATTGCGTCTGCACAGTCTATACTGTACTACCCTTCAGCTAGTAGAATACAAAGGAGAGTATCAGTAGGGTAACACCTAATGCAGATCAACATTTATAAACGTGATTCAGCAGGGAAACCAGTGGAAGGGAAAATGAATGCATTGAAAATGGTCGGTTTTGGGTTGAGTAGGCCTCATTTTGTTTACTGTATGTCTCAGTAGAGAGCACACATGTTTCCAAGTTTGTCCGAGTGTCTGGGGTTCAGTGCAGCAGCCATTCTTCAGATGAAACTTTTACAGAGAGAGAGAGAACAATATCCTGGACTGAAGGGGGAGAATGGTGAAAGACAGATAAGAGGAGAGATAAAAGCTGGAATTGAGGAGAGTGTAGGAGAAAGGAAGAGAGAGAGGCAGAGATGAAAGAGATGAGGAAGATAAGAGAAAGGAGAGAGAGAGAGAGAGAAGCGGAGAGGGGAGATGCTGTATACAGAGCAGAGAGATGAGTTTCCATGGAAACGGGAAGAAGGTACCACCAGAGACAAAGGATTCCAGTTTTAAAGAATCTAAAGAAGTGATTAAAGGTAGAAGTAGAAATACAGTCTTTCCCATTGCTGATGTCCACCCCTGCTGCCTTTAGGTACTATAGGTGGTTATTAGTTCAGCTACTGTAGTTAGAAAGAGTTGGTAGCAGATAGTCTATATCCTGTGGAGAGGGTATATTTGAGAAAAAGCAAAAGATGCTAAATACTGCTGTAGACTACACTCTCCATCATAGACAGGTTTAGAACTGAGAGAAATGTTGCATACCGATTTCGACCTGGTACCAAACAAGTCATGGTATTAAATATCGCCAGCGTGACAGAATGCTTGGCTTACCTACTGCAGTAGTGACAGTCATGCTCAGAAGGGTTACAAAGGATTGATGTAATTGTGCAACAGTGGCGTTTTACTGAGAGAATTTTTCCCCACTCACATTTAATTGAGTTGTGGTTTTGGATTTTTTTTTTTTTTTTTTTTTTGTCTTGGTCAAATCTCCAGAGGTTTCATGTTTTCCTTCTCTCCTTTTAATTCAATTTTTTCTGTTCCCCACCCCATTGTTGGCTGCACCTTTTTCATCTTTATCTGCTGGTATTCACTCGCATTGGGATTTCTGAATCCCTTTGTGCAGTGATGGTTACTCGAGTAGATCTCTCTCTCTCTCTCTCTCTCTCACATTGTTATGTGGTTTACAGTACAGCTTTTGATTGTGAATTCTGCATATAGTCATCACATTGATTTTCTGATTGCTATAAACACAATTATAACTACAATATCTCACTGCATTCTGGTCCCTCTACTTTCGATCTGTCCAACACAATTGTTTCTGTCTTGCATACCGTATAAAGTAAGAAGTTCAATTTGTCATGTACTGTGTGACGTCTTAATTCAAGCTGTGGAGTTTCTTATTTATCAAGCATTCCTGTGTTTTTTGGCTTAATTAGTTCCCCTACTGTAGCTGGTTTTCCTAGAGGCAAACTCAAACTATGAAGGAACTGTTCTGCAGTTTTACTGTTTGAAGACTTTTTTACTCAGGATAGCCCATGACCATTTGCGTGTGCAAAGCCAAGGTCAGTGCAGTGTCTTCGGCTGTCCATCAGTGGTACTCATTAATGTTGCTTTGTTCAATAATCCTAGACTGGGCAAATGGAGCCTAATAAATTAGTTTGACTTTGGATTGCATATAGACAATAACAGTACAGTGCAACCTAAGTCTCCACAACAGTATTTGTACAGTCTTTCCCAGCTCATCTTTAGTATGAACATGTAAAAAATGTGGTAGAGCGCACACAGATAATAAAGAGAATGATTTGTAACCCCAGAAGTGTTCTTCAGACAACCTCATTTCTATTCAGCACTGCCCGTAAGCAAATCCAAATCCCCAGAATGTAAAATTATTACTGTAAACACAGGGACTCTGTACTGAGCAGGCATGCATCCTGGGGGGGCTTGCTTGCACCACCATCTCTCTCTCTTTGCGTGTCTTTTCTAATTATATTTTACTAGTACTGCTTTTCTCCCCATCAGGTGGAAAATTGTGGCTGTTGGCCCAATTCAAATCTTAATAAAAATCTCTCCACATTTCTAGGCTGTTTCATGGATTTATATATTCCTAAAATGCCCTTTCCCAGTTCAGTTAATCGAATTGTCTCATGTTTTCTTGAATGCTCATTACGTGTGTGGCTGTAAAGAATACTGACTGCAGATAGCTTGTGTGAAAGATCAGCTAATAATAGATGACGTTTTTTGTTAAGGTAACACTAAACGCAAACACGTCAGTTAAAATGAGTGTAATAATCTTGCATGCACTTGCTGAAACAGCTGTTTTTTTCTGGTCTTATAGCGCTTCAGCTGATTGTAAAAGTTCGTATTTTCCTGAAGGTTTTTGGGTAGACTGTTTCTGCTGTTCTACATCCAGGAATGTAAGATCTCGTTGTTCACGTGCTAGGAGTACTCGAGCTGTAGTTGGGCTACCTGTACTAGTACACCGGCAGCTTCAAGTCTGGGAGTTCCCAAGAGAAGTAACTCTTTTTGATATGAGTCATGTACCCCTTCAGGTTTCATTTCATTTTAGTTTCCTTCTCGCTTCTCTTTTTTTTTTAAAGGTGAATAAGTCATGAAATAAAGAATCTCCTTTAATCTGCGTAAGAGTTCCCTGGCGCCTGTCATTGTTGTGCAGCTCTTAGTTTTCCAGATGTTTTCTTTCACTCCGGGGACGTCTCTTAACCCTGCTGTACACCCCTGTAGGGTTAAGGGGCTCTTGGTTTCTTCTCCCCATTCACTTGTATTATGGTAGGACTAGGTGGGCTTTACCTGAGTCCGTGTCTGGGAAACAAAAGGATCAAAAAGAGGTAAGAAGGTGAGAGAGAGAGAGAGAGATCTGAAGTCTTTACACCTATTTTTGTCTTGACACCAGGGGGGTTAGTTTCCCAAATTCCACTCCGTCACCCTCTCTATCTGTGCTCCACTTAAGATTTGGAATGAACAGGTGTTAATGTCTGCGGTGGAACAGTGCCAGTGTTTATGTTTTGTTGTTTTGTTTTTCTCACAGTACAGTGTGTTGTGTTATATGATCCATACCCCTTGTGGTTTCTTCTCTACTTTTCTTCTCCTTTCATCTCTGTCTTTTGTTTCTTCATTCTCTCTGCTGTCTCCCTCACCCCACCCATTTTATCCTCAGCTGTATGTCCACATTTACTCTGTACTTTCTGATTATATTATTTTTACAGCTATGGCCAAATGTTTTGCATCACCTAGGATTTTAGGATTGAGACATAAAAATGTGTGTGATATATATATATATGAGAATCACCATAATTTAGAAACTTTTTATTATATTGCAAAAGTCTACCGGAAGCTATAATAGTAGTACGGTATTTCATGTTAGATTTTGAAATGCCACATTTTTCAAGTATATGGAAAACTACAAAGCGGTATGTAATTCAAAATGGTAAAACGTAACATTATTCAGCAGGTTTCATTCGACTCTATTTGTATAAATTTGTTAGATGTTATGGGGTGATGCAACTTTTGGCTGAAGCTGTACTTTGCTTTGCTAAGTCTTAATCTCACATTATATTTAGTCTTGAAATGGTTGGGAGTTAAGGGTTCATTTTTTTCATTTACTGTCAGTTGCTCGCTCCCTCACTCCCTTGTTTTTGTTCTCGCCTTCTCTCTCATTCTAACTCTGTCCCTATCCCTTCCCCCTCTCTTTCCTTTTCTCCCTCCCCCACCATTCCTCTCTCTCTCTCTCTCTCTCTCTCTCTCTCTCCCTTTCTTCTTCGCTGTCTCTCTTTTCTTTCCATCTCTCCCTTCCCCCTCTCTTGCCCTCCCTTCTTTCACACAATCTCCCAGCCTCCTCTTTTCTTTCTCTCCCCCTCTTTCTTACGTTATCTTCTTCTCTCTCTCTCCCTCCTCCCCCTCTCACTCTTTTCTACCCTCCCTTTTCTTATTTTTTTCTCTCCCTTTTCCTCTGTGCTCTCTCTCTCTCTCGCTCTCCTTTTTACCTGATAAGTCTCTCTTACTGCACCCCTCTAATACACCCGTTTCTTCTGGCATGCTTACATTAGATATGTTGTATTGTTTTGCTAAATGATTCTCAATTCTCATTTCTTTATCTTTACTTTCTGTTCTGCTTTGGCAGAATATTTTAAGTGGCAGTAGTACAGAGAGCTAGCTGCACAATGTACAGTGAGGGAGCCTCCTCCCCCACTGAGTAAAATGGTAGCTTCAAACTTGCCTAGTACAGTATGTGTGGAAGCACATACAGCCCTCCCTAATTATAAAGCACTGGGACCACCTTCCTTCTTCCAAAAACAAATCATTAGGAACTAATTTCTATCCATTTGTGTTGATGGGGTCTTACAGCATCATAGAATTTCACAATAAGGACATCCAGTGGTAAGGGGCAGACTCTTGTACGGTATTATTAGATGGAGAAGGATGTATCACATCTACTTTTTAAAGGAGCAGAACCTAATGGAATACACAGTTCTACTGCAGCATGTTCAGAAATCCAGGCAACTGCAGTATTACCGCTTTCAGGAACAACAATTCAAACGAGTCACAGAGTAGTCTATATTCTGTCTATGGTTGACCAAACAGGAAGCAGGTTGAGGTTTTTGTCAGGGTTCTGTTTTTGTGTTTCAGCATTGCAATGATGCTCGGGGCATCACGCTAGGTTTAAGCCTTCACCATGTGTGGCCGTGTTAAGCATTTTACATCAGCTCAAGGGCACATTAAAGGCATTAAAGACTGTTGCGTTCTGTATTTTATTGACAGATTTCCTGTTGGGCGCTCAGTCGCTGCAGGGAGGCAGAACTCCACATATTGAGCTTTGCTTTCCCATGCTTCTTGTGCAGTTAACATTGACGTGTCATATCATTTTAAACGTATTTGAATAAGTTCATTATTGGTTGTGGCTGTTTACATGAGTCTTGGCTGCATTATTAAATTAACAGGATGGCATCTGGATTTCTTAAGGAAATTGGCTTCCTGGTTGGAGTGGGATTGTATTTTCATTTTTAGTGTGCAGGAAGGAAGTCTAGTGTCAGCCCTGTCCTACAGTGCTAAACAAATGTGTTTTCTGTTCTCAGTAAGAAAGACTCGATACTCAGAGTCTCTGGGTTACTGCTGCTGAGAAAACCATTTGATATTTAGAATGTAGCAGTAATACAGCCACAAGAACATTTGGGATATCAAACCCAATTTCATATAATGAGGGGGGCTTGAATTAGTTAGTGTGGAGTGAACGCCTTTTGAATTGAGAGTTGCAAATCTATCTTATTGTGAGCCTAACTTTTTTTTCTTTTTTTTTTTTTCTTTTTGCTTGAAGGAGGAAGACGGTAGGCTGACTAGATGTTACACTGAAGTCATGGAACAGTTGATCAATAGTGGAACTCAGACAGACCCAGTGGTCGTGCTTTCCCTGGCGCAGGCAGCTGTTTTAGGCTTGATTTCTCAGAACGAAGTGTTTGGAGCCACCATAGCCCCCAATGGCTTCTACACCGGAGAACCCAAAGAGTCCCCTCCTCCACAGCCGGAGGAACTGGAATACGGTTTTACTGACCAGCTCATCGGGGCCAATGGAGACTACCTTCCAGAGCCAGAGGATGGGGAGGGCCCGAACGCAGAGGAGAGGAGGAAACCCGGCCCGAAAGGGAAAGGGAAAAGAAAGCGGGAGGAGTCCTCGGGGTCTGAAGGTCTGGACTCGGAGGAGGCCCTGAAGGTCAAAGGAGAGGGCTGCGCTAAAACAGACTGCAACCAGAAACCAGCCAGCCCTGGCACTGGGGACGGGATGAAAATGATCGACCTGTGCTGCTTCAAAAGCAATCCTCCACACCTAGTCACTCCTGTAACACGTCACAAGCACAAGCAGAACGGGAACTGCTGTCCCAGCTGCAAGGACGGGAAAACCAGACTTGAGGAGGAGGAGGAGGAGGAGGAGAATAAGGACCACTCTGAACCCAGCGAAGAGAGCCAGGACAGCCCTGTCTTGAGCCAGTACTTCGAGCCCAGTGAAGTGGGGTACGAGTCCGGGGAGGCGGCTGGGCCGGAGGGTGAGTTTGATGAGAACAGCCAGAACATGAGCTGGCAGGAACAGACGGACAGCGAGGGAAACGCTCAGCACAACCGGCGGGTGCAGATTGACCGGCTGGACATCAACGTGCAGATCGACGAGTCCTACTGCGTCGACATGGGTGAAGGGCTGAAGCGCTGGAAGTGCCGCATGTGTGACAAGTCTTACACCTCCAAGTACAACCTGGTCACGCACATCCTGGGCCACAGCGGCATCAAGCCCCACGAGTGCCCGCACTGTGGCAAGCTCTTCAAGCAGCCCAGCCACCTGCAGACGCACCTCCTCACCCACCAGGGCACCCGGCCGCACAAGTGCGACGTCTGCAAAAAGGCCTTCACTCAGACCAGCCACCTCAAGAGGCACATGCTGCAGCACACGGACATCAAGCCCTACAGCTGCTGCTTCTGCGGGCGCGGCTTCGCTTACCCCAGCGAGCTGAAAGCCCACGAGACGAAACACGAGAATGGGCACTGCCACGTGTGCGTGGAATGTGGGCTGGACTTCCCCGCGCTGAGCCAGCTCAAGAGGCACCTGGCAACGCACCAGGGCCCCACCTCCTACGAGTGCTCAGAGTGCAGCAAGTCCTTCCACTACCGCAGCCAGCTGCAGAACCACCTGATGAAGCACCAGAACATCCGGCCGTTCGTCTGCAGCGAGTGCGGCATGGAGTTCTCCCAGATCCACCACCTGAAACAGCACGCGCTCACACACAAGGTGAGGCTGCTTCCAAGGCTGCATCTTCCATGTAGTGGAGATAAAACTGAAATGGTCTACTTTTTAAATAAGTTTAGGAGCTTAAAAAAATATATAGTTACTAAAACCTACTGCTAGAAATGCGCTCTGCATTTTATAAATATGGCCTTGGGTTTAGTATTTAATCATAGCTAATGATATCTTGCCACCAGACTTAATAGTGGTAAAAAATGGCTTTATTAAAAATGCTGGTAAATGATTACTGCCTGTGTTGTTGTAACACTTCCTCCTTCTGGTCTCCTGGGATGCTGGAGACCACCTACTTACTTACTTACTGATATCTCTCATGTCATATTTAGAGATTCTCTTGACACAGTTTAAATCCTCCTCTTGCATTGTATGGTCAGTAGCCTGTGTGCCTGCACGGCTGGCTGGGCTGGCATCTGTATCAGAATGCAGTTTGTTAGCGGGTTTGATACTCCACAGCTGGGGGTCACTGTCCTGCAATGGCGTGATTGACTGCCCCCCTGGGTGACTAGCTGGCTTGCATATTAAACTGACTGAGGGGCCCAGCCGTTCCCACTTGATCAGTTAATAAAGACGCTGCGTGGGGGAGGATCTGTAGGCCTCATGGAAACTTGGAGGGGAGTGTGGATCTGATTGGTTTCATAATTATCATGAATCTACTGGGAATGTCAAAAGAAAGCTTTGCATTTATTTTATTTGCTTTAAGTTCTACATACAACTTTAAAAAAAAGAACTATAAAACTACTGGGATCTCTAAACAAACGGGAGACAAAAGAACAACACTGTGTAGTTTTTTTGCTAAACAGGATTTGGGTCGTGGGAAGCTTCCCCTTTCGTTTTTAATGTAGTCCATTCCATTGCTGTTGACTAAGCTTGCTCCCCCTTGTGTCTTGTTAAAATAATTGCCATTGCAGATTCAGCACTCTCACACACGATGGAGCCGCAGCTATGGATATTCCAGGGCGACTGCAGCACCATCCAGAGCCCTGGCTGCAGCACTATTGTTCTGCATTCTAAGTCTAGAATGTAACCCTGAACACATGCAGTACATTAGTGTATTGTGCTGATTTGTTAGACTTCAGTCCAGTAGTAAAGGAATTGTCTTGTTTTAATGTACACTAACCATGATACAGTGCTTCTCTTTCTGTGTGGTGCAATTAACCTGCTTTTTACCTTTAAGACATCGGAACATTTGTGCTTTGTTGTTCTAGGGTGTAAAAGAATTCAAATGTGACGTGTGCTCACGAGAGTTCACGCTGTCGGCCAACCTGAAGAGGCACATGCTAATTCACGCCAGCGTGCGGCCCTACCAGTGCCACATCTGCTTTAAAACCTTTATTCAGAAACAGACGCTCAAGACACACATGATTGTCCACTTACCTGTCAAACCTTTCAAATGCAAGGTAAGGCTCCTGAGGTACAGCACTATAACAACCTGGCGCAGTACAAGCAGAGAACACACCATGTCAGTGAGCTACAAGAAAGGGTTTGTACCCTAGCACTGACTCCTGTATGACCTTTATGAGCTGTGTTACTACGACACATGCTAGCCAGGTATGTTCAGAGTGAAAGGAATCCTGGAAAACTAGCTAGGGATAGGGATTTAAGGCATCTGAAAATCTATTTATTTATTAATTATTTTAACTTTACTGATGTTAGGAGTTATCATTTTAGCTAGAAAAACTAGCCGAGCCAAGATCCCTTAAATAGACTAACCTATTATTATTATTGTTGTTGTTGTTGATAGCCTAACAATATGTGTGTATATATATTTGTATAGGTCTGTGGAAAGTCCTTTAACCGAATGTACAACCTCCTGGGCCACATGCACCTCCATGCAGGCAGCAAGCCTTTCAAGTGCCCGTACTGCTCCAGTAAATTCAACCTGAAAGGCAACCTGAGCCGACACATGAAGGTCAAGCATGGCATCGTGGACATCTCTCTGGATGGGCAAGGTCATTATTATTGAGCAATCAGATTAGTATCCACTGCAGCATGGGGATAATGATGTGTCACTTGCAGAGACATAGTATTAAAATGAACTCAAAGGTGACACAACTATAATGAAGTTGTGCTTTCCTCACAAAGAAAATCTGTGTATGGCCTCTTTTAATGTTATTAAATGTTTAAAATCCCAGCTGTCTGAGAGTTAACGTCTGTGTTTATTTATTTATTTGTTTTACCTTCTAGACATTCTGGACATGAACAGCTCTGAAAACCCTGACATGGAGGGTCAGGAAGACTATGAGGAAGATAATTCCTATGATTACACTGAATCCGAAAACCCTGACAACACACAAGACATTTCCAAACTGTCTGAGGAGGCCATGAAAGAAATGGGGTACTATGACTTTGAGAAGGAGACCGACAGATACCCCATGGCTTGAAGGCTGCGATGCAGTGTTCACTACAGTGATGGAGATGGAAGGTTCAAAGAGCCTGACGGTGCTCGGGGGCACTTGATTGGTTGGCTGTTGACGGCCCCTTCACAGAACCCTACTGAACTTCCAAGAAGTGCCTGCGGTGAGATATGTGCTTAACAATGCAGCTGTTCTGCCTCCAGGTACCATTAGATTGTACTGAAATCAGGTCAAAAAGACAAACTGTTTCTCACCCCAGTTCAGTGGGTGCCCAGTGAAATCAGTGACCGTTTAATATTCCTGCAGAAAAGTCCTGGCACTGTCTAGCCGTCCCTTGGGGGGGACCTCTGGAAAGAAAAAATAAAAACATTTGCAAACATGCTTGCAAATGGTCTGAACTATTATTTGTTGACTGTAGTATAAATAGAACTTGTGGGAAAAAAAGTCTTGCTGATAAGTAACAGCCAGGGTCAGAGAAAATAATGATTTACAAACCAGTACTACTAGAAACTGTATAACCCTAGAAATTCCTACAGTGATGTGTAATCTAGGAGGCAAAATAACCCCCCAACTGTGGGTCACGATACTCTCATTCCCAAAGGTAGGATATGGGAGTGGATCCCCAGCTAATACCCTACATTGTCCAAGGCAGGGTTGAGGGGTTTACATTGGCTGCTGCATAATGGGAACAGCATCAGTGCAGCTTGAGAAGGTAATACTCTTTAGACAGATTGTTTCCTGCACAGAGAGACAGTTGTCAGGTTCACTGTTATTATGATTGTTTTATCAGTCCACTAGATGGCAACCTTCAATTCTGAGTCACTGCTGTTGATGCTTCACTGTGAAATCGTAGTGCGATTTTATGAATCCAGTCAAACCTCAAGCAGGAATCAGCCCTGGGCTTCTAGGGTTTGTTTATTGACACTGTGGTGCCAATAAAAATATGCTACTATGGGTTAGTGGTGGAGGCTGAAAGATAACATGCTGTTGCTGCCTTCACTTGGCCAGTTTGGTGGAACGTTAGTGAATATGGATTGTCTCCAGAAACCCTTTGTATTCCCTGAATGCCAAGGTTTGAATTGGAGACGTCTCCAAAGTGAAGTTTTTTTTTTATTATTTGTTTTTAAAAGCTTCTGCAACAAAAGGGAAAGCTTTTTTTTTTGTTTGTTTGATTGTAAATTACTTGAATTGAACACTTCATCTGAGTACAATTTGAATGATTACAATAAAAGTGTTCTAAAGAATGATACTTTCTACTAGTTTTCTGGAAATGTACAGTTCGTTAGGGTGTCTTACAGAGGAACAGCTTTTTTTTTTTCTTCTTCACATATTAACACTGGTTTATAGAGCATGGTCCTACATTTGACAATGCATTGTTACATACCTGTTTTGCAAAGATACCAATAGACGTTTTTCAATAAGCTGAACATAGAAGATTCGTCAGAGCTGAAACATATGAGCAAATGTTATGTTGTGTTAACAATTTTTTTTTTATATATATATATATATATATATATATATATATATATATAATTTCAATCAAAATCTTTTGCCCATTAAAATGATTCCTGCTTGTATGGATTGAAGTACAAGCAGTTTAGTGATTGTATTAGTGCTTATTCATGTGTTCAAGTACACTAATCTATATTGTACTTCTATTAGTTCTGTTCAATCTCAGGGCCTTTGTGTGTTCCCTTCATTCATCTGGTCACCGTGGACCAAAGAATTTGACTACTACCAAAAGAAAGACTTGCAGCCAAGCAGTGCAGACGCTGACTATTATTCCATTATCTAGAACATAGCCTCTTGATGCAATGTACTACCACATTCTCGCAGATCCTTGTTTTCCCATCAGTGAAAGAGCAAGATGGTATGACAATTAATGAGCAAAACTGTATGAAAGCTTGACTTTGATGCTGACCCCAAAATATTGCATCTGACTGCAGTATAAACTAGGATGATGCCTAGAGTTGTTGTAAAATAGCAAAGCTACTGTAGCTACTTATGTACAGTATTGCAACTTAGTGCACCAACTAGGACCAGTATCTGTGCAAACTCCTGCTGTATGTTGGTGTTAACAGTGAGATACTGTATTATCAATGGAGTGTGGTCGAGTAGGGACTGCCATGCCACCAGGAGACACTTCACATTGGAGGAGCTTGCTGAATGTTGTGCTATGGTATTGTGTAGAGCTGCAGTACACTGCTTGGCAGTATTATTAACATGTAAATAAGTTTGATATTACTTTTAGGCATTAACAAGGATACAAGTAGGGATCAGATTCCCATGGAAATCTTTCAATATCTGTCACTACCACACTGAAGCATTTAAAAGCCTTTAGCCCTCCCTCTCATCTCTGTATAGTTTATAATACTTGAGTTTTCTAAAGAGCATGCCAATAACACATACACTGGAGACACAAGGACACTAATTTGCCCCGTGTTGGGCACTCTCTCCAGAAGCTGATAGAGGTTGAGTTGCTGTTAACTAAACTGGAGTAACAGTGCACTGGCACACAGACAATAGTGAAGATATTGCATTTCCTAACCTTCACAGTTAAGACACAAATAAAACCTTTTGAAAGGATCTGACCCGTTTTTCATTTCTGTTGCATTGGTGTTAATATACTGTACATGTAAAATGTTGTGTACCTGACAAGAATATTGTAAATAATAAATTTATTTACCTTTAAAAATACTGTCTGATATTCTGTGTAAACATGTGTTACCCAGTCACAGCGTTTGTAACTTGGCATTGGGCTTTGATAACGGGCCTCAGGAACTTCCAAACTCAAGCAAAATTGAGGTAGAGCTTGTAGGAAACTCAGGCAGGCAAATCTCTTCCAGTTTCCACCCCAATAATTTGAAGAGTTACTTAAGCTTGCAGAAAACAGACTACTACCTTTTGCTGTCTGTACTGAGCAGCTAAAGTTGCATTGAAGAGAGTTTCCAGTTTCACTGTCCAGGAGTTTGCTTTCAAACCCTGAACTGGCATTGTGCCATTGTTCTGGATTGGGATACCTAAAGCATTACAGAAATGGTGACTCATAACGTTGAAGTGCTGATGACTGCCTAGCTTATAGCCTTAATGGGGTCTGTCGCTAGTTTAAAAATCAACTCAACAAAAAAGACAAGGAGGCCATCCTCAGAATGTGCCGACTTTAAAACCCTGTATACAGAACAGAAAACGAATAAGAGAAAAATCACACCTTTAAGTAGCAATGAAGTGACTAAAGTGGAGGTTTTATAATGGTTTTTATTGCTTGAAAATGAGAGTTAATCAAATTCAGTCATTTATATTACAGTGTTCGAGGTGTAATTCACATTACAAAACAGGGACTTGGAGGAGAACCAGCAAGACGATTTACCCTGTGATGGTACACTCACTGACAGCAAGTACCTACACGTCTATATTCAAAAGTACTACATTTTCCCTTCAGACAAGACGCAGGTGCTTATCACGACCTTCAAGTTAAAAATGAGGTAAAAAAAATAATAAAAAGACGTAACTTCATTTCCAGCCTGGCCTTGTTACGGAGTTCACTTCTTGCCCAGGGTTTTGTCAAGGTTGTTCTTAATAGCATCTAGGAAGTCGGTAGTGTTCACATAGTGCTCGTTCAATTTGCAACTGTGCAGGGGAAAGAAAAAGATATGTATTTAACAGTTAGGAACACAGTGTAGTGAAGGTTATTTCAACTAGGAGTGATGTAATTTAGTTACCACTGTTTTAATCTGAATGTAGGCAGCCCCCACTCCATTACAGAACCAGTTAAAAGAAAGAATATCATTGCACTTGCAAGCCTCGTTCTCATGGCATGTGTCCCGAGAGCACCTCCCCATTACCATGTTACAAAGGGACACTGCAGCGCAATGCAAGAGAAACAGACACTTACTTGCTAAGGCCATGGATACAGCCTGCAAGGTCCTTGGTCATTACTCCACTCTCAACAGTTTCAACACACACTTTCTCCAGCAGCTGGGAAAACCTTTTATTAAAAGAAAGAAAACATGAACACAACTGTACATTTGCCACATGGTTTGCTGCAGTCATCTATACTCACCCAACCGATAAAACCTAGTTTAAACATAAGCTGTTGAGGGATCTGGTCTGCCTGGTCTTTTTCCAAGTGTCCAACAAGGCGACAGGCCCCTGAATATACAAACAAGCAAAAAGCACACAGAAGCAGCACTTCAAGCACACGACAAAAGAGTCTAAAGGAGGAAGAGTCGCGGGCAGAGCTAGAGCCATCTACAACGAAAGAAAAGACTGTGAGGGAGACACGCATCCAGTTTATTCACACCAGAGATCAGGGAACAAGCACATGGACACTGCAAACAGCAGCTCCTTCGGGACAAACAGCTACCTGATCAGATCCGCGTTGCCATCGAGTTTGCCACGGTGTTCCAAGCCCCTGGTCCAGGCAAAAATACTGGCAATGGGATTGGTACTAGTTGGATTGCCCTGAAATGAAAGCATGCAATATTTCAGACCAAGTACAGAACAAAAAGTGATTCACACACACACACCAATTTCTGAAACACAGGATTGTGAATGTAGTAAACGACAATCAAAGTGTGGATCACACATTTAGGTAGTGTGGATGGGTTATTAGCAAACCACTGTGTAAATTGTCCATGTTTACAAAATGTATCTAGTTTATTGTGTGTCAATTATAAGAACAAGCAGTAGGTTTAATCCGCTTGTAATACAAAACTTTTTTTGACTCCACAGGCCACCTGCAGTGAAAGTTTGGGCCAGTAGATCACAGTGTTTAATACATGCAGACTACCTCAATGTAGCACCATGGCCATGCCACTGCATTCATAAAAACATTTCCAAATCCTATATAAAAGCATGGTCATGATCAACCTCAAATCATACCACAATTTAATGGCTTTGGACAGTGTGTATTTGAGTAGTGTAGCTATAATGGTATTACATGAGCAAACACCTACATTCACCCCTTCAGACCAGGGATCAGATATACAGAAATGTAATCATTTAAAAGGCGCGCACTAAATTAACTGGGCTATAACTGACCCGGTTCCACTTGGAGCACCAGACTACATGACATCTTTGATAACTGAAAAAAAAAAGATGAAATATCTGAGGTTTCCCTGGTAAAACACTAATATATCAGAAGTCCAACTACTGTACAGCAAGCACCCCAAGAACAATGAACTGGTTTAAAGTCTCCTATCCGAGTCACATTCCTGAAATGTTGAGGGGGCGGGGTGCAAGAACTGGTCATTGTCTCTATTGATTTGGGAAGCAGTCCTTCCAGAGATTCTTTGCCTCTTGCTCTCTCCTGCAGGGCTGCTGCAGAGGGTCTCTCTCACCTTCTGGTGCTCTCTGAAGTGGCGGGTCACTGTGCCGTGGGCTGCCTCGGCTTCGATGGTCTTGCCATCGGGACAGACTAGGACAGAGGTCATGAGACCCAGGGAGCCGAACCCTGAAGGGGGGAGAGGATGATTAAAAAAATACATTTTATAAATTATATATATATATATATATATATATATATATATATATATATATATATATATATACACACACACACACACACACACACACATACATACATTATATATCTGAATAAATAAATGAACCCCTTAAACAAGGCACCCTGCCTGCAGCCATACCTTGAGCCAGGATGTCTGACTGCACGTCCCCATCATAGTTCTTACAGGCCCAGACAAAGGCACCAGAGGACTTGAGCACCTGAGCCACCATGTCATCAATGAGACGGTGCTCGTACCAGATCTTCAGCTCGTCAAACTGGGGCTTGTAGTGCCTGCGGGAGGGAACGGAGGTCACATCAGGCCACTGCTGTGTTGCACTAACAGGCTGGTTTGAAACCGCAGCGCTTGCAGTTTGAGGCTCTTACTTTTCGAAGATGTCCTGGAAGATGTCCTTGAAGCGCCCGTCGTAGGCTTTCAGGATGGTGTTCTTGGTGCTCATGTAGAGGGGCCACTTCTTCTGAATGGCATACTGGAAGCAGCTGTGAGCAAACCCAGTGATGGACTAGGGACAGACAGCAAGCACAGAGTCAGAGGAATAGTTGTTTATTTAATTACTATTCATTAAAAAAAAAAAAAAAAAAATCTGATAAAAACTGAAATTAAAAATACATGTGACATTGTGGAGTATAAAAATAAAATAAAAAACAGACTCTGCTAGCTTCTGAACCCAGACCCATTATCTAACCAAGGTAGAACACATAAGAAATTGAGTCAAACAAACAAACGTTCAGTACACTGAAGAAGGCAAACGTCTGTCTGCTTCACTTAGCATCCTAGCAGCTCTTGTTTGGAAGTGATGGGGTGCTACCCTGCCTCCAGTCTCACCTCGTCTGTGTTGTACATGCCCATCCCACAGCCTCCGCCAGGGAAGTCAAACACCTCCCACTCCTGAGCCTTGCTCCCGTCACGGGGGGTGAACACCATGTTGAATTTGCCAGGCTTGTCCACCACGAAGTCTGTCGCTTTGTACTAGAACAGAAAGACATGTCAAATAAACAAACTGAGAAATCTTAAGTCCCGTCAAACATTCTGCATGAACAGCATGACAAATCTGGGTTGCAGACACGGGAAAAATGGGTCTCCGTGTTTTCTTGCAGATTTGATTTCACGTGGCAGGAGAAGTTTGTGACTATCCTGGTAGCAGCATCCATTAGGGATATGCAATATGCAATGTGAACACCATAAAACTCAAGGTTTATTTTTCCTGGAAACTAGTAGTGGTGTTCATGCAACATCTGATCAAATTTGAATGGGGAAATGTGGGCACAAATTGTTGTTTTTAATGGCACATTCAGCAAGTTCCGTTCCAGACAGCCCACCTGATCTCCGAAGGCGTGTCTGCCGATGGTGATGGCTTGTGTCCAGCCAGTAACGAGGCGGGGAATGTTCTTGCAGATGATTGGCTCGCGGAAGACTGTCCCACCCAGGATGTTCCTGATTGTTCCATTCGGGCTTTTCCACATTTTCTTCAGTTTGAACTCTAAATGGAAAAGATATTCCAGGTTTTAACAACACACTGCAACAGAAAAAAACCTGCATTGTTCATGCATGCAGATGGATGGATGAAACAGACATGAGGCAGGCTTACCTTCCACCCTGGCTTCATCGGGAGTGATGGTGGCACATTTAACAGCAACATTGTACTTCTGAGTGGCCAGTGCAGAGTCGATGGTGACTTGATCATTAGTCTGGTCCCGGTACGGAAGCCCCAGATCGTAATACTTCAGGTCCACAGCCACGTTAGAGAGAATCAGCTGGATGCAAGAAAGAGTCAAGTTTCAAAATCAAGCCGCCAGGCAGTTTACATCCATAATAAAGACTCACAACTATTAAAAAAAAAAAAACAACACATGCATTGTTTGACTTCTTAGCATCAGTCTCTTGGCAACTAACAATCCTCCCCACCCCCCCCAGCAAGAAAGATAACAAAACACAGGAATGCTCCGCAACACACACACACACACACACACACGGGCTGGCATTACATTTCACTGCACTCCAGATAAGACTCTAAATGGACAGGGTAGAGCTATCCGCAGCACACTCACCAGGTGAACAGCCAGCCTTCTCGAGACTACAACTCATAACAACTCCTGTCAAACCTCCTTTGTAACAATGCAATTAGCACAAGGCAAGGGAGCTGGTTTTACAATGCTGAGACATGCCCGAGGTCATCAGGGCATTTATCCACCAGACTTCAGTTGCCTACCAGTTGTCCTTGTTCCATGTTGATTGGGGAGATTCACTTTTATCTTGGCATCATAAAACTAAAAATAACTATTTTTGCTTATGCAGTGGAATACTAAAGTTTATCCTTCCAAACATATTCCCTGAACTAGTTAAATGGACACATCATCTTTATGTAATTAAGTAAAAAAAATAAAATTCTAAAAAGATCTAAAAGTAGCTGTACAAAGTGCAACAGACCTCCTGAACAGCCTGGCAATGTGTTACACTGCTCTCGACTGCAGAGAAACACCCTGTATTCAGCAACAGTGTCTGCTCATTGTACGTGCACTCCCTGGGTAAGCACTCCTTCCTGCCCTTCTGTTAACACTTGAACTCAGACAAGTGAAGACTCGTCACCATCTCACTGGACTGCACAGCCTCTACAACATTTCTGTTCATATCAGTCCTGATGATAAGCACGGGACATTGAACATAATACCAAACATGGGACCTTTATTATTAAACCAGAAATACCCCACTATGAAACGTCCCTGAGGTTGGGCTCGATCAGACCGGACACAGCAGGGAGACTCCATGTCTGGAGCGTGCAAGAGCGTGGATGCAGTCTGATTGGCTGTTCAGCAGTAGAGCAGAGAACTCCCCTAATGCACAGACTCACATTCACCCCTACACATCTAAGAGCAGAGAGCTCCCCTAACGCACAGGCTCACCATTCACCCCTACACATCTAAGAGCAGAGAGCTCCCCTAATGCACAGGCTCACCATTCACCCCTACACATCTAAGAGCAGAGAGCTCCCCTAACGCACAGGCTCACCATTCACCCCTACACACCTAAGAGCTCACCTTCTCCTTGATGAATTCCCAGATGATGCGGGTCATCTCATCACCGTCCATCTCCACCACAGGGCTGGAGACTTTAATGCGTTTGTCAGCATCTGAGAAACAAACAGATTAACAATAATAAATAGAACAAAATACAGAGATGTCATTTTCAAGGGCAAGACTGCAATCCCACGCTACCATTATGTACTGTACATTTAATACAGGTATACATTGTTTACAAACACACACACACAGGGGTGTTTAAATTGCCAGTGTATCCTGGACATTCCTCCCCGACAGGCTACTGTACCAATTTCTTCAGGGAAGCTGGGTGTGGAAATCTACAGTTCTTTGTACATTATAGAACACAAACCAACCATCTGCATTAATAAGGTCAGCACATTTACACACTGTGTGCAAAATACAGTAAACCCTTCTACTGGAGACACATGGGATGCTAAATTCAAGCAGAATAAGGCATTTGTATATAACCACACACAAAGCACACAGTTTTGTGGCAGCATAGACAGCGATACAGTATGCAAATTAAGTATCTGTTTTGTTCTAGATCACTTTCAAGGCTGGCGAGCGCACCCCAAGGGATCTGACTTCAGCAGTGAATTTAGCTGAAATTCAGAAGCTCAAAAAGAACTATGGGTGGGGGTGTGATGAACTCCATACTGGAGCAGCACAGCCCAGAACTACAGTACTGGGAATACCTGCAAAGCAAAAAGCCACAACCACAGTCCGTTTCTCATTTTCATTTCTGGTTTCAGTTTGTTTCTGAAGTTATTATGGCAACTTTAAACCCAGAATCATGATTCAAGGTGGTTTAAATGTAATCACCCACCTATCTTTAAAAGAGCTCCTGTGACATTTACGTCTGTTACAGTAGTTACTGCTCATAAAACTGAAAGTTCTGGTGACTGCAGGTCACCTTGTGACTGTAATAAGAAGCGGTTAACCTTTTTTGACCGGCTGCCAGTTTTTTTTAATTGCCTCTTTGAAATTTCACAAGCGGAGTGTGCAGTATTTGCATGGCCTGTATTGCTTGTGTCTATACTGTTTCAGATTTAGAGATCTTAGGAGCGCATGATAAAGTACAGGATATAGCCTATCCTTTCGGTGGCTCTCAGACAGGCCCATGAACTACTGTAGGCCTGCTGAAGCTGAAGCTCAGCTGTGGAAATCAGCTTCATTCAAACCGGCTGTAACCAGGGCACTGTTACTGAAGGTCAGACCCACTTTCCAGGTTACTGATAAAACACTGTGATTTAATACTTGTAATGCAGTTGCATATAAACAAGCTGGGATACATGGGTACTGCATGAACAACAGCGTCTGAGGAGAGTTCACTGAAGCACACAAAACTACACAGCATGTCCTTCACCTGACCTATTTACTTACTAAGAGCACAGGGCCAGCTACTGAATGCAACTCAACACCAGCATCTCCACATGGGGAAATATTCTAACTGCCACAACAGTAACACACACCAATTATATTATATATATATATATATATATATATATATATATATATATATATTATTTTTTTAAGGGGACTTGGTTGTTTTGACCTTGACTACTATTAAAGACCTGTAAGAATGCTTTTAAACCCGATTAAATCAAATACATGTTTAATGTGCATTTCCATGGCCACAGAAAACAGATTTTCAATGCATCATTCAAACAAAAGAAGACAGGGCTGTTTGAAACACGTTTCAAACACATGCAGTATTAACGTAGTAACACAGAACCGCACCGGTATTGTGTTAATTTCGCACTAATGTACGCACATATCACAGCTGCAGCAGGAACACACAAGCAATGCCACTGCCGTCCATGGGAACAACGTAATATCAGCCCGAGCGATGTGTGACCTTCACAGCCCTGTCTGAGTGGTACTGGAATGACACAGTACAGAGGGGACCTCCAAAATGAACGCCTGTAAGGAGCAAAGAAAAAGGTGCGCTTTGCCGGGCCTCGCCGGTCATCATTCCACAGCAGCCCTCCAGCTTGTAGAAATGTCAAGGGCAGAGAAGCACCGCCGCTTAGAACTGGTATTATAATCTTTTTTAGCTATGAAATATTTACTATAGTGCATGATTATATATTCGTTACATTGTAAATGCATGCTCAATATCACATTCACATATGGTATTTGTTATTTTGCGAGGGTTGTTTTGTCGATGGTAGACACGAGTACACAGTGAACACATCAAATAACCCTATCGCTGCAGAAGTGCGAGAAGCGGAGCAGAATGCCTCTGATTTAGATGTAAAGAATTCCGATCGGGGCATACCACCGCTAAGAAATCCGCTCCAGAAAGAAAAGTTTCAATATTTCACATAAACGCTAGCGTTTTCCCATTTCCCAACCAAGTTTAAAACACAAACATGCGCTGTATTTTAATGTTGCAAACTCTTAATGCAACAAGTTAACTTTTTTTTTTTGAGGGAGCGGTGAGGTGAGGTGTCATCGTACCGGCTCTGTGAGCAAAATGGTTGCCAGCTCGAACTGTGAGTGCATCGAGTTCATTCAAGATCAGCTGTATTCAGAGAGCAATTTCAGAGTAGCATGCCTTGGTTTCGATATCACAAGCTGGTTTCGCAATCGTGTCGATCCTGAATGTCAACTTTGAAGCGTTAAACCGGCAAAAAAAATAACTTTCCCTAGACAAAACCCCGTCCGCCGCTAGTAGGAGATAGCAGCCGTTTTTTTTTTTTTTACTACGACTAGATCAAATTCAAACAAATCGATCGGTTGTGACGAAAACCTACATCAAAACAAATAAATACAGTCGCTATGTCCTGGCTGTGCAGTCACTGCTTGTTCTTCACCTATCACCGGCATATCACCATTAAAATGAAAACAGCGCTTGATTAATAATAAAGAACAATATTGACACACAAATATCTGGATGAAAACATGTATTCAAAATCCTCTGATGAATATTATTATCAGCTACATAATCACTTATATTAATTAATCTGCCCAGTGATTTGATATTGCTAAAAATAGTTAACACCATTCCCAACATTTTGAATTTTGAAGTATTTCACTTACAGTTCCGCTGCTGTTGTAATTGCTGGCAAGCGGCAGGCGCAAGCACAGCCGGGTTTTTAGCCGAAATAACGGCAGCTGATTTGATTGCGTTAAGGACCTTCAGGTACCCTGCCATGATAAATTCAGTTTACAGACTCGACGTTGCAGCTAAACGGTTACACTCCGGTCGCACAAAAGGCCGATTGAGACTGTGGAGGCGAGCAAATATACAAAGCGCCTCCCACCAGACCCACGTCAGCGTCTTAATTACACGAGTGGAAGAACAAGCCGCCGCCGCGCGCGGGATTCTGGTCTAGAGACCTGACTCTTGTTCAGCAGAGACACGAATTGTTGCAATACGACATTCATGTGTTTCTTCAGCTATGGGTAACCCTGCTGCGGCAATTCAAAGGACACCGGGTTTTAATTCTACACAAACAGTGTGCTTTATTCTACATCCAGTCATAACTGAAGCCTGTTGTTCTCTGCTCGCATTCGTTATTTTGTCCCTGTTGAAAACGTTCCGGGAAGAAGTCTGTACTTGCGATCAGTGATTGCTTAGAGAAGGCACTAGTACTAATAAATGAAGACAGGCAGTCATCTCCTCACATCTCGGGTGTCAATGAGAACTACACAACTTCATATGCGCATTGTGGTGTCGTGTTTACACTAGTGTTCCTAAACTGAGAGATACCTTGAGAGCCAGATACACCGCACGCTTTACATGTGGGCTTGCTCATCTGCTGTATACAAATTGTAGGTGTGAGATGCTTTGTGTATCCCTTTGAGAAGTGATGCCACCTTGCACCTCAGTCTCTGGATAAATGCATTCTCCACACTCGACCAGCAGCACAGTACAGTATTGGAAGAATACATTTCAGAGCGCAGCAGGTAACACCACCGCAGGGCTGGCTATGACCTGATCATTGGTTTATGCGCTGAAGACTGGGAGAGACTGTGTAGTTAGCTGAAGGGCAAAGCTCCAACTGCTCCTGCCACATTCTGTCATGTGGTGGGAGCTCTAATTTTAGACGCAGGCAGGGCTATACTGGGAAGAGGAATTGGAAGAGCTCAGTCATGTGAGGCAGGGAGCAGAGCCAGAAGAAACTCCCTGTGCCAGGCTCACGTCAGCCACCTGCAGCCTCAATGTTAAAGGGGCAGATTCATGAATTCAGCAAGGTTAAAATGACAACAGTGCAACAGCAGTCTCGTGCACATACAGCACTAGAAACACCAACAGTGTGTAGCACACACTAGCAAAGGCCTGGCGGGTTCAGATCTTTTGCAAATCGCATAGCTTGCATTCTTCTTTTTTTAATATAAAAACAAGATGACAGATTTTGCCAGGAGCTCGGTTGGCAGGTGTTAAAAATAACACATGGTACAGAATAGGCAAGCATTGTAAAGCACAGTGAAAGCAGGGTAAAGCATAGGCAAGCATTGTAAAGCACAGTGAAAGCAGGGTACAGAATAGGCAAGCATTGTAAAGCATAGAGGTATGGTAAAGCATATTAAAAACATAGCAAACCAGGGGAAAGTATACAGGGAATGTACAGTATAATCATGGGAAAAGTAAAAGAAATACCATGCATAAATACTGTGGCGAACTTTTATAAGGGAGAAAATGTATGTATGTACTACCACCTGTTAAACTTGTGTCTCATGCAGAGCAACGCATACCACTCAGAACTGAACTTGCTGTTGTTAAATATTGATCTTCTGCCTCGCTTCATCCCCTGAACCACATTGCTGGTTTTAATGACGTGAGGAAGGTGACCTCTCCCCCACTTCACACTCCCTCAGGGACTGTGTCCCGCTGCGCTTGACCCCCTGCTAGGAGCTGCTGCTTGGCTGTTCTGTGAAATGACTAACAAACTTGTTCCTGATTTGTGGATCCAGAATGCATTTCAGCTCTAAAACAAAATTAAATAATCATTAAAATTCTATATATTTAGAACTACTTTTGTTGCCAATGTAGTGTGAAAAATATAAAGACAGTAAGAGCTGTCAAGCTCTTTTCCAGTTGCCTGGGTGATTAGAAATTGCTGTGCCACCTTGAATTGTGCTGGACTGGTGTGTGTGTGTGTGTGTGTGCGTGTCCACCCACCCATTCCCTGCTCAGCATTTTAAAAATGTGACTCTTTAACTAAATAGTGCAAAGCCAAATGCTACCAGTGTTTACATCACTTGCATGAACAAAAAGCACTAATCACACAAACACTGTTGTGTACCTTGACCCAGCTGCCTAGTTTAGATACTAGACGCTTCAGCGTTTCCATTGACCCCTCCTTTGAAGTGAGCTGAGCTAGTCTAGGACTCCCCTGGGAGCAGTAAGATGAACCTCTGAAATGTGCAGCTCTAACGCTGTGGAGTGAGTGAGTGAGTGAGTGAGTGCTTCAGTATTAATAGGAGGGTGGGCAGGGCTCAAGGATTTCAATGTCAGAGAAAGAACAGTCTGAACCAGCCAGCACCCGGCTTCCATGCATCAGCAACAAGACGATCTGATATCTTTAACACAACGTGATCCAGCACGTTTGCTCTGTATAGAGATGAATATTGCACAACAGGGATGTCCCGTCGTTTCCTGGAGATAATGAGCCCTCTGCTGGTAGGAAATTATATTGCACTCCGTAGCAAATGTAAAATGCAGCTTCCTGTATTTGTGGTGGAAGTGGAAACAGTCCATTTTACTGTGAGAACGACCTGCTGTGTAATCATTCTTACTAGCAACAGTTTTTCAGTGTTTTTTTTTTTTTTTGTACAACAGAAATAAATACAGTAGGCCACTGAGAATCCATTTTTGCAATGCTGTTTTTTATTATGAAGTTCCCCTCCTCCCCTCCTCTCTAATCGTACCTCCTCGCTTTGCTTTGCTTACACAGGTCTGTCTAGCAGGGAACAAACAATCAGCACATGGTTCAGTCTCTTGTCACAAAGCAAACGATGAACAGATACTGGATTCCTGGCAAGGAAAGCACTGAGCTAAACCTGCCTAACAGGGCAGAAACATGAACCCACCAGAACCCAGAACGTAGCTCCCTGGCACACAGTCACACACTGAGCATCCACAGAGGCAGTGGAAAACAACAGCTTCAAGACACAGGCAGATGCTTCTAGAGGAATGTGGAATTTGCTGAAATGCATTTAAGATAAACAGGATACAGGGATAGAGGGCGAGTGGATAATGAGAGGAACAAGATGCACTTTTGTAAGTTATATTTAAAATTTACTGTATTTCTCCAAACCCAAACCCACTGCTTTTGATGTGAATTATTGTACACTGAGTCCACGTCAAGTGGTTTAAATATATGCATGTAAAAAATTAAGAATAGTTTATAGTTTGAATGCGGTTTAAAAAAAAAACACCATTCTAAGGGCTTGATTTTTAAATACTTGTTTAGGGTCATGCCTGGATAATCACAGATAAACTGCCGATTCCCTAGTGCTGTAAAATGCTCTGAAATCCAGCTGGACATAGACTGATGAAATCAAGCTCTCAACTCAATTTAAGAATACTCGTGTACAATTAATTCTTTAACCCAAAAATGATATTTAAAAATCCTGATGAAACCCATCAAAAGAACCTCAAACCCACCAGAGAGCCACCGTGCTTGGTATGAGCGAGAGACCGGGGCTGCAGTACCAGAAAACACCGTGCAGCAGGATGAAATACACAACATCAACCAGCAGCACAATTCTGCACCTTTACACTCGGAAAGCACACCACAGTTACAGCAGAAACTTAACACACTGCAGACAACATTTACACTGTGTGTGTGTGTGTGTGTGTGTGTGTGTCAGTGTGCGTGTGTGTGTCAGTGTGTGTGTCAGTGTGCGTGTGTCAGTGTCAGTGTGTGTGTCAGTGTGCGTGTGTGTGTGTCAGTGTGTATATGTGTGTCAGTGTGTGTGTCAGTGTGTATGTGTGTGTCAGAGTGTGTGTGTGTGTGTCAGTGTGTGTCTCAGTGAGTGTGTTTGTGTGTGTGTGTGTACTGCTTATGCTTACAGCCTTTTTTAATTAAAATAAATAAATAAAAGATTGTAATTCACCCCTGGATTTCTCTGTGCAATACAGATCAACATTTATATACCTTTTTCTAAGGCTGAATGCCAAAGGTTTCAGTTAAGAGCACAGTTCCAAAGCTTAGCCTGCTTTTGTGTACATTTCCAGGGGAAGTACAAGGACATTGAGGCATGAAACAGGAGGCACTTTCTCAATCATAGCGTGTGCCTTGAAAATCTTTAACAATAATTAAAAAAGAAATGCAATAAACAGCATGGCATGAATATAACATCCTGGAGGAGATGCTATGCACCAAAGACAAGAAGAAGAAGAAGAAGAAGAATACAAATTTGAAAAAGACTGTGTACCTAGATACACACCTGCAAAATGGAAGAGAACTCCCATTCGCAACCATGTCTATGAGCTGAGTCCTGGGAGGGGCTTCTTGTCAGTAAAGAAGCTTTTGAGCATCACCACCTGGCTGATGCTGACCACAAACAGGATGACCGTCTCCCCGATTGACCAGTACATGACGTGCTCATGGATCTCGTCCGCCCTGATGCGGTCAATGGCTTCCCTCAGGCGGTAGTGAGTCTGGGACTCGGAGATGGTCTTCAGGATCTCGTGGATTAAGACACTGGAGGATTCCATCTGAAAACAAGGAAGGCGCTGCCGTCAGGGTTGTGTGGAGGTTTAGCTCATGGATTACATTTGAATTACAGTATGGTGCTGCTAGTCTTGCAGCTGCTCTTAAGAAGCACCAAAACACACAGAAAAAACCAGAAGGAACAGCCCAAACACAAGCACAGGGCAGGTCGAGTGACTCGACCTCGGATTGTATCCACTCCTACCCTTGATAAAGCACCTTCATTAAACTGGGCTGCAGAGGAAGAACGGTCTCTGGGACTAACCTGGGTGAGGGCGGAGACCCTGTTATGCATTTCTGGGATAAGAGCAGGCTCCTCCCCAGTCTGCAGGTCGAAGTACACGGTCTTGTGTGAGAAGGTGGAGAACTCATTGCTGAAGCAGACCTTGTACACGCCGGTCTCCTCAGCCGTGTGGCTGAAGTGGTCGTACTGTTTCTTACTCTCTTCATACAAGACGTTCTCTCCTGGATCCACGACGGAACAGTCCACGTCATAGTTACCCCCTGTAATTACCTGCCGGGGACAGACAGAGCATGAGCACGTCAAGCAGGCTTTCAGCTTGAACTCATAACAGGCGGCACATTTCAAATCAATATCACACTTCAAATACATATCAAAATGAATTTCATTAAAAAAAAAAATCGAGTTAATCAGGTCCCATGGTCTTTGAAACGTTTGAAAATATGTTAGTTAATATGTCATGTTCCTGTGGCTGATTATTTCAAACATACCGGATAACTGCATTTGTTTTTACTTGCACACTTAGCAATGCAGCCCATTGTATCACACACATACCTTCTGGGGATAGTTTATAATTATAATGCATCAACTGGTTATTTGTCATTTTAAAACTAGATGCTTGAGGAAGCCTCTTTAAAAAAAAATCAATGTACTAGATTTTAAATAACATTAAGAAAATGCATTTGTAGCTTGTATTGACTTTCATAAGTGTTACACACATGACATTGTTCTAGGCTACTCTAACAATAGCAGACTATAGAAACTGTAAGGACCACACCGTTTTTAATTGAAACAGCTAATCATGCCTCCTGGTGGCAATATGAGTGTACTACATTACATCTTTCAGGTACTGTACAGCACAAAAACCAACTGAAAAAATATTACAAATAAAACCCTATAATAGTAATATATGCATTTTCATATGAATACTTCTGAAATGCATTTTAAACGCCTTGGAAACACATGGTTTGTTTTTTTGTTTGTTTTTGTTTTTTAATGAGGCTGTGCCATCCTCGTCTCCTAACTAGTTTACAGGTACAAGTAGTCCATTAGTTACCTTTAGCATTTTTTTTTTTTTTATAATACGATATAATACTTCTGATCAAATATTTAAACCAAAATGCGCACGGTGTGCATTCTTACTATTTTTTTTTAAGGCCACACCTAAAATGAGTTTTTGTAAAGCACCCCACAGTGCAGCATGTTACGCAGATTTCCGTACCCCCATAGCATTCTGTACCCCTTAGATTTGACGCCTGCGTAGATCAAGATCGCTATACGTGAACGCTAAAATTAAAATGTGTTTTAAAAGAAAGGTTACTTTTAATCAAGGGTTTCGTGTATTGAGCAACGCAGGAGGCTGAGCGTACTGTAGAAAATCAGTGTTATTAAATGTGCTGTTTTATTTTGCTGCAGAATCAGTTTGGTCTTGTTTTCAATATTTGTTGCAAACTCCATCAGAACTCAATGGCAGTGCTTGAGAACACAGCGGGGCTCAGGCACAGGAATATCACGCACCCGCGTCCTGCTTTGAAAAACTGCATCTGCACCGGCATGGAATCATGCGGGGATACAGAAATCTATGGGGCACAGAATTCTATGTAACAAAGGTACAGAAACATACTTACTTGATAATCTAGTGAAAACTTTTCTCCTTTATCAATTTCTTCAAAGAAGCATTGTGTGTCGTCATCAGCCAACTCAAACGTCAGCTCAGTCGCGGAAACCAAATTAAAAACTACAACAGCGTGAAAGAATAAGCAGAAGCAACGGAACAAAGGAATCGTGAATGTCATGATGTAGCGGCTTATCACAGGAGACAGCGGATTATCGAAACGCGGTGATAAACAAAGAGCTTCAGGCTGGCCTTTTCAACTCTATTCACTGGAGATAGAGGAGCTGGAGTTTGGTTTTATGGGATGCAGTCTGTATGTGACAGTGATGATGTTTATGTACCGGTAAAAGCCTGACGTGGCACCAGACAGGAGCGCTTCCGGGGCTGCAAGAATACGAAGCGACGAGGAACAATCCTCAATGGAGTCGGGTGCAGCTCAGTGTACTACAATACAATACAGAGCTTCTGTTTATCGGTGTGTTACTGTACTACAGGCACTTACCCAGTGAACAAACCCACGACAGATCCCAGGCCGTTCACAAACAGATAGAAAGAACGTTACAGGATGTACTAGGAGATCAAAGACATCCGAATTCTAACCGCACAATGATACGCTCTGAATCACAATCGATACAATTCGATTCCCGTTTCCCCTCCATCTAGTTTGAATAAACAGAAAACAGATGCTTAATTTTATTCAACACTGCAGAATCGATGATTTATTTTCGTAAGTTCCTGAATAATAATAATAATAATAATAATAATAATAATAATAATAATAATAATAATAATAATAATATTTTAGTAGTCATGGCGTTTACAAAGCAGACTGGAGTTCAGCTCTCTTCTACATGTGCATGTTACTGGCAGAGCTGAAAAACAGCTGGGAAAACAAATACTAAACATGACTCGTTGGTTTTGAGGGAAAGGAGGCTGTGATGCGCTTATCCCAATTCAAATACTGCAGTACCAGTAAGGGTGCACACGAGTCCCGTGAGGAATACCCGAGAAGAGAGTCCTATGTTAGCGATGGCTTATTAGACCCAAAACATAAACCGAATCGGCCTGATCAGCTAAAAACATCTTATCATGCGTACAGTGAATGAGAAAGAGGCCTGCTGGATTAAAACGTTTCTATAATTATATACATATACAGATAATCAACATTCATTATGCAATCATTGGAAAAGTTACAAAATAAATTAATAAAGCAAATAAAATGCATGGTGTGCCGATGTTTTAATAGTGTCTTTGCAAAACGATGTATTAAATAAGGATTATATATGGCAGCGTCACAGCTGTATCTACCGGTATATACATTTGCATATATGTATAAACTGTGCAGTCTAGGGCATCTGTGGGATATCAGTGACAGTGCTAAACTGGTAGAGTTGCTGTAGTTTCGTTTTCAGCAGCCTCGTCCGCAGCTGTACCCTTTCCAGTTTTTCTGGTAACCTTGAGTTGCAAAACATGAGTAGCAGGAAGTGGAAAGAAGAGCAGATTGTAATGACAAGTAACACCCAGAATATAAGGACCTAGATTCAAGAACACGGCTCCATTTCACCGGGAAGCCGTCAGTATATTAATAATTCAGACCGCCAACTTTCAAATATACATGATAAAGATTAAAGTGCCTGCATTCAAAGACAGTCAACAAAAAAAAAAAAATATATATATAAATAAAAATACCGCAACTTGCAGTTTGATTCAGTGACATAAACAAAACACTACGCCATGTCGACAGATGAAATGGTTGTGTTTTTTCAAGACCATGCGACAGGAATCGCTGCTGCGGCGGTTGCCGGTGAGTGAATGTAAACAAACACTTTGTGCTACTCACTTTGTGAAATAATACTTTGCAATGTAATGTCTTCTGTATGGGCAGCTTTGAAATAGGATCATGGGTAGGACGTCACCTACCACAGCCTGCCCCTAAGATGTTGGATTTGTGAGATTCGTGTCATTGAATTTTGAAGGCTTGCTTTCTTCCTGTCAGGAATGAGTCTGCTTGCACTGCGGAAGTGGTTTGCTGGGGGAGTTTGCAGGAGCAAGGCGAGGCTGGACGGGAAGACGGTTTTAATCACCGGTGCCAACATAGGGATTGGCAAGGAGACTGCGCAGGACCTGGCACGAAGGGGTGAGCTTTAGAGAAGTGACAATGCAGCCCTGTTAGGAGGTGAAGGGAAAGGAACTGGCCCATGTAAATAAAATCTTTATATTTATATAGCGCCTTTCATAGTGGATCACCATCACAAAGCAAGTCAGTCAGTGGCAGAGGCGGGATTTGAACCAGTGACCTTCTGGTTACAAGTCCTGGACTTTAACCACTGGACCACACTGCTATATACTCTGTACAGTTTTCCTTCATTATGGACATGGGTTATTCCATGCCAACTCAACCAGTGCCCTTGCCCACGCAGAGTTCAGAAATAATAGCCGTTATTTTTTCAAAAATGTACCCTTCGACCTGTGACCTTGCAGAGGTCAACCAAAAGTGAGAAAGGGACCTTAACCAGAAAAATCACTCTGGGTGCAATTTAGATGCTACCATCATGTGTAGCATCTCATTCTACTCGTATTGAACAGGGCTTTTCAGAAAAAAAATACTAGGAGCACCCTACTCACTTCTGACAAATTGCAAGACAAGGGGTAACTGGCGAGGTTTATTTGAATTTCAGCCTAACCCTTTACCCTGTAGGGGATGTGGGTCCTAAAAAGTATTGCTGTAAGACCCTTAGGAACCAGTCTTCCAAATTCTGTGAAAAACTTTTGGTTTCAAGTCCCACCACTGGTCATTAGACCCCCTTGAAATTAGAATTTTTGCTATTTGTACCAAGTTTAGGCTGTAATAACTTGCAAGGTCACAGGTTGAAGGGGACTTTAAAAAAAAAAAATGGCTACCATTTCCGAACTCAGCATGTCAGAAAACCCCCAGATGAATTTTTCTAGGAAATCTGAGACGGACGGGCAACGAAATGTCCCTTTTCTGGTTGAGTTGGGGTGGAATGACCCACACTGAAACTATTGCATTACTTACAGTGCGGTCGTATTGTTTTGCACCAATACAGCCCTGTAGGATTAAAATTGAATAATGGTGTTGCAACCATTATAGAAACTACTATATCTGTGGGCAATTCTTTAATGACAACGCTATAAAAACGCCAGCAAACATCACGTTCTCTTTTTGACACTTGCTCTTTGTTTTGTTGTTTGCTACTTTGTAAAAGCTGCTGTAAGGATAGCTGTGATAGCATTGAAATGTAATTGTGGAGTTACTTACTGAAAGAGTTCAGGGATGCAGTAAGGGTTGCGTGCCATTGCAGGGGCGCGGGTCATCATGGCGTGCAGAGATATGGACAAGGCCAGCGAGGTAGCAGAGGAGATCAGACAGAAGACTGGCAACGGTAACGTGGTCATCAAGAAGCTGGACCTGGCCTCCCTGGAGTCCGTACGGCATCTCGCTGAGGAAATCCAGCACGAGGAGGAACGGCTGGACCTTCTCATCAACAATGCGGGTGAATAACAGGACTGTCCTCTTCTGCTTTGCAATTCATTCTCTTTCCAGAGACCTTAATGAATTAAAGAAGACGGGTGCCTGCTTGTCAAGCATGTGCTTCAAAGATAAATCTTAAGAGAGGGTTGCACTTTTTAGCCGGAAAGCACTCTAATCAATGGCTCTGAAATGGGCACCATTTGTTCCCATGACTAGAGCTGGCTGTCCTAATATTATTAGTAGTGGTAATATACTGTAAGCTTGGTTGACAGATAGTATTTTCTGATGTACTATTCCAAATTCAGTGGAACCTGTTTTCCAATGTGCTGTTATGATAAAGCTTATTAATGTATTTTTAATGTCAAGAAGTTGTCAAAGTTGCACATTTTTACTCTTAACTTACTCCTAAATGTATATGTATTGCATGATTCTCTTTTCTATCTGATTCATTAGATGCTGGGCTTACTAACTGTTCCAACAAATAAGTAGAGAATCTCACAACACACACATGCTGCTGGGACTCGTTCTTGTGAGGCCTTGTGTTTGTGCCCCACATGTTAATGTGTTATTCCAGGGATTATGATGTGTCCAAAGTGGAAGACGGAGGATGGCTTTGAGATGCAGTTTGGTGTCAATCACCTAGGTCACTTCCTGTTGACCAACTCCCTCCTCGATCTGCTGAAGAAGTCTTCTCCCAGCCGTGTGGTCAACGTGTCCAGCTTAGCTCATGAGAAAGGTCAGTACGGAGCTAAAGGGACTTGATTTTCTTATCCCTCATGAGCATGACGTTTTTCTGTGGCTTGTTTAGTTTTCCAGATTGTATTTTCACATGGACTCTTTTAACCTGGCATGACACTGTAAATCCATTCCCCCACCTGGTAGAGTTTTCTTATTTCTTTGCAACTCCTGCTATACTTTTGCAGTGCTCCCCCTTTTCTAACGCTGTGGCCTGGAGCTACGGGTAAGAGCCTGTGCAATTCGTGCTATGCCTAGAATACAAGTGCAAGTGTAATAGCCTCATTGGGCAACTGGGAGCCAGGACTGTAACCTGTCCCACGGGATAAAGGGATGCCTTATAAAGAGGGAGCCCTGTAGAAGGCTTGAAGACCACAAGTGATTGACAACAAAGGGATAACTCACTGTTGGTGACCCTACACTGTATGCAGAGTATTTTCATGGTTATTCAGATATTAAGAGTTGCCTGATCAATCTCAATTGTTGTATTCATTCTGAAGGCCAGATTCACTTTGATGATATTAACCTGGATAAAGACTACAACCCTTACAAGAGCTACAGGCAGAGCAAGCTGGCTAACATCCTCTTCACCAGGGAACTCGCTCGCAGATTGCAAGGTGAGTGGAGCCACAGCTGTAACTGAGCCTCTCTGGGAAAGGCACAGGACCTGTGAAAGTGTGGGAGAATAAACCCTAAGCCAGATCACAGCAACGCCAGGCAATTCAGCACCTTTACAGGTATCACCAAAAACAGAAGCCAAACACTGGATGAGCTTGAAGACTGAACTGATGCCGTTCCCCTTCCATTCCAGGGGCAGGTTTGAGGCATCCAGTGCTTGTTGTTTGTAACGTCATTTACACTGTGTGAAACTGTTCTCTTATTCACAAAGCTTTTAACTCCTGTGTTTCCTGATGCCTTAGAAAGTGTGCACATGGAAAATCATGATCGCCTGTTCCATCTTTTCAGGTACAGGCGTGACTGCTAATAGCCTGCACCCAGGAGCGGTGCGCACCGCACTCGGGAGACACATAATGCCTACCATAGCTGTATGGATGAAGATTATATTCACCCCATTTATCCTGCTTCTGTTCAAGACTCCATGGCAGGGAGCTCAGACCACAATCCACTGCGCCGTGGCTGAAGAGCTGGAGCACACCAGCGGTTTGTACTTCAGGTAAGCGTGTGTCAGGTGCGAAGTTCGTTCTGCAATATCTAAACAAATACTGCTTGAAATGAGGCGAAAATGGCCAGGTACACCTTGAGTGTGATGTGTTTGTGTCCTTGGCAAGCGTTAAGCTGAGGGAACACGAAGACACTTTCTCAGGAACAGTGGCTTGAAACCTGGTGCCAGGAGACCTAGTTTGAGGCAACTTTGCTGTATCAAACCCCAAGTCTCCCCTGGTTTGCCATGCAGTGGCCTGAAACCTAGTCTCCTGGAACCCAAGTTCCAAGCCACAAATGGCTTTGTGTTTCCTCAGCTTTACATGCTTATCTCTGACTTTACTGTGATTGAGCCCTGTGTCTCTGCCCTTGTTGCATATCTCTGACTGTATTGTGATTGAGCCCTGTGTCTCTGTCCTTGTTGCATATCTCTGTCTGTATTGTGATTGAGCCCTGGGTCTCTGTCCTTGTTGCATATCTCTGACTGTATTGTGATTGAGCCCTGTGTCTCTGTCCTTGTTGCATATCTCTGTCTGTATTGTGATTGAGCCCTGGGTCTCTGTCCTTGTTGCATGCCTCTGACTGTATTGTGATTGAGCCCTGTGTCTCTTTCCTTGTTGCATGTCTCTGACTGTACTGTGATTGAGCCCTGTGTCTCTGTCCTTGTTGCATGCCTCTGACTGTATTGTGATTGAGCCCTGTGTCTCTGTCCTTGTTGCATATCTCTGGCTGTATTGTGATTGAGCCCTGTGTCTCTGTCCTTGTTGCATGTCTCTGACTGTATTGTGATTGAGCCCTGTGTCTCTGTCCTTGTTGCAGTGACTGTGCTCCCAAGAAAGTCGCCTCTCAAGCTACAGATGATGAAGCAGCCAGAAGACTGTGGGAGCTGAGTGCCCAGATGGTGGGCCTGAAGCAGTGATGATCACATCCTTTTGCAACTTTCAGTATTTAGGATGGGGGGGGGGGGCTGTTAGCAAAGCAGCAGTTTCGAACTTTCAGAAAACAAATTGAATAAAAAAAAAACTTTGAAAAGGTGACGAGCAAATGACGTGAAATGATACTAAAGTGTACAAATGGAATAATCAGACCGGCCAGCCTTCCTATATTGCATCTTTTTCAAAGGCAATGCAGGTGTCATTCTGGGACTTCTGTATTGCATAGCGATCATAATCATCCACTATCAATCACTCAGTGGCACCGAGTTAAGAAATACTAAGAGAAACACAAATTCAAATGTCTGGAAGCCTTATTTAGTTTCCATTAGTATTTCTTAAAGGCTTACACATTTAGCAGTGTGTATACTGCACAGTTGGATCTGTGCTATTGCTGTGTAGTTGACTGGAAGGACCTGGAACTTTGAATAATATACATGTAACTTTTAAAGTGCCTTTTCACTGTAGAACTTTTGTTTTCCTAATTTCAGATTTTAAACATTAATATCAGTTGAACAACAATAAAATAAACATTTGTTGTATGGTTCTCGCATATCATCCTGTGTGATCTTTACATATAACTCCTATTATACCATGATATTCTACACTGTAAACTAATGTTAAAGATTAAACATACATTTCATGTAACAGATTTCAAACACGCTTTACTAGATAAAAACTTGACACAGTAATGTTTTCCGGTACATACAGGATATTCTCAAACAGTTATGTTTAATTCTTAAACCGTGTGTTTTTAAATTGTGGTGTTAGTGGTTATTCCTCTCTTAACCCTATTCCAGTCTTTCACAGCGTGGAGTGGAATCGTTAATCATTATTTAGTGCTCGTTCCTACTTCAAACCCAGCAGTCTGGACACTTAACAAGAAACACCACAACACATTTATTAAGAACACAGAGAGATCTATGAACATACTCTACACAAAATGTAACAACATGTGCTTAATCATAGGAATACGTTTTTTTACAGCTAATTGACAAGGAAGCTCAGAATAATACTGTAGCACTTGGATTCTGATAGGTTCGTCCCACACCTCTAATATAATAAGGACAACATCCAAACACACTTGCTGTAGGACTCGGTCCACCAACGTGATGTTTTAAGCAAAAAAGCACTAAAAAGCCACGTTGACCACTAAATGTAAAGTACATATTTCCACCTCTAGGGGCCGACGTTAGCTCGCACAAATGGTATATAAGGCGCTTTAATACACTTGATGACAAGGAGCCGAAGCAACTGGACTTCTACAAACGCTCATAACATACTTCACTATTTTAGTCAATACATAATAAGGCATTTAAGTACCTTTTTTATATACATGTCTATTCTGTTAACTGTTTGAATACTCCATTCATAAGTAATGGTGAAGCCGTGTCGTGATTTAATGTAATGTTATGAGTCGTCATGGACATTCA
Source organism: Acipenser ruthenus (assembly GCF_902713425.1). NCBI lineage: Eukaryota > Metazoa > Chordata > Actinopteri > Acipenseriformes > Acipenseridae > Acipenser > Acipenser ruthenus. Next base: position 29,954,400 of record NC_081209.1, on the reverse strand, counting down.
CAGGCTTGTGAAATATTAACATCTGTTCACATGAGCAGTGGAATGAATATATATATATATATATATATATATATATATATATATATATATATATATATATATATATATGGTATGACATTGTTCCTGTGAGGTCTTTGTAATGTACTGTAGATGGCACTTTATATACACAGAGAGATTAGAGACTTTCTGGTATCCAGATAGGGGTATGCTGTTGCATTCCTGCAAGTCTTCCATTTATAACAGGGCTCTCCAATCTTCTTCCTGGTTTTTGTTCTTACTGTACACTAAATTAATTAATTGGACTAATTAAGCTTCTAATAAGAACTTAATTGGTCCAATTAAGTAATGTAGGGTACAGTTGGAACAAAAGCCAGGAGGGGCACCGGCCCTCGAGGACCAGGATTGGAGACACTTGAATTCATAAGTGGGAGCAGGCTGAAAGCCCTACATGTAAATAGTGTGTGTGTATATAGGGAGGGGGTTAAAATCCTCCCTGCCAGAATACATGAGAATGTGGCTGGAGCCCTAATTGAATGCTTGATGGTTAATTAGGCTCCAGCCACATGGGATATAAGGGAGGAGAAATGCCTTGTCACAGGCTGGTGTTTGAGAGGAGGGCTGGTGAGTTGTGTCTACACTGTGCTACGGAGGAAATGGTCAGTGAAGGCGAATGCCCAGCCTTTTTCGTTGTGTGTGACCCTTTTCTTTTGGCCTTTGTGCCAGTTGCTTTGTTCCTGTGTTTGCTGGGTTTTTATTTTGTTAATAAACCTGCGATCCGGCTCTTTAAATGGCAGCTTTCTTGCCTCTGAGTCTCATTATTGACGCTCTCCTGTTACATGAGGCTAGACCATTTTGTTCCCAGGTAATGCAAGACATTTTCTAAATCTTAAACGTCATGATCGATGGTAGAACATGAGTACTAATGACCCAAATAATTCTGCTGACACACTGACAGGCCCATCACACTTGGGGCCCTGTTTTGAAGTGCGTGCAGAGGCATAAACTAGGACGTTTTCAGAGAGGAAGAACATAACAGCCCAAACACTCCAGAACGACTCCTTCCTGTTGCTGGGTTGTTTGTTGCTACTTTTATGCTGCTACAATTGTTTTTATCCATCTCGGGTGTGCCTTTGCACCTGCTTCAAAATATGGCCCTTTGGTGTTAAAGAGGGCAGCACGAGGCTGTGTGATATAGAAAAGGTGTGGGCACTTTCACTGAGTGCTCAGATCTGTAAGCTGCTTCATTTGTTCCACTTGCATAGAATGTCTTCTCACAAGTTTCTTTTTGGACTTGAGGTCCGATCTCATAGGTGAACTGGGTGCTACTGGTACTATGGACCGGATGCAGGTAGTAAGCGGGGATGAAGGCTTGCTACATGTGCCAATGTCTGGAATGGGGGGGTGGGGGTTGACATTTAAAGGGGGTAGGCAGCCCGGTCGGGTATGGGAAATGTGGTCCAGCAGAAGAGTTCCTGAGCCTCTTCTTTCCAAAAGCCCGGGCGCCCTGCGACGCACAGCCCCAGGAGAAGCGCTGGGGATGCTGTCCAGCGACTCCCGGGAACTTGTCAGCAGAGTTAAAGGTGAGGTGTTGTGCTTTCTCCTCTCCAAAGGAGCTTTCCCCGAATCGAAGGACACCGACCCAGAGTCCGAATATAACTGGGAGTCGGAGTCGTAATGGTCGTTACCCAGTCTTCTTCTGTAGACCATATCACGCAGGCTGGCTGGGCCCGAAACAGAAATGCTTACATTATCTTGATCAGCGGGTATGGTGCTCCTTCTAGCCAAGGGCTGGTGCTGGGAATGAGATTTCTCATTAGATGTCTTTCTGGAGGCAGGGGCTGACAGCGTGGACGTCATCTTAGAAAACTGATCACCTACCGATGGGAAAGTGGGCCCCCCTTCCTTGCATTCGAAGCTGTCGTGTCGCGATAAAGGTGGCCGTTTGGGAAGTGACAGCCCATTGATGCCTGAAATGACCTCCTCCTCCGACGTGGTTCGCTTGGAATCTTCCGCATGTGCAGCAGCAGCAGCAGCAGCTAAAACAGAGGGTGCAATCAAACCCCAGGGCTCAGACTGGAGTCGTTTCAACTGGGGCAGCCTGGCCCGCTTGGGGTTGCATGGCTTTCTAGTGGGAGAGCCTGGTTCGTTGTGTGGTTTGGCAATAGCGGTGGCAGTATTAATGCTAGGTCTTTTGGTCTGGAAGATGAAGATGCTTTCATGTTCTTTGTCATTGTTTGGAGATGGGGATGTTTTCAGTTCGATGTCGGAGGGAGACATGCACATCATTGGCGAATATCTGTCCTCCACTTCCGGCGATGGTGGGACATTAAGGTATTGCTTGGTGGTTTTTGTCCCTGATGGTGACTTGTCAGTGGTTATGATAATAACTTCTTTGCCTTTAGCCTTGCAAGCATCAAGCAGGTGTTTCAGAGTTGCTTTGTCATTGGCATTGATGGCGTACACAAGAGCTGAAGCTCCAGAGTGGTCTTCCAGACTGGGATCCGCTCCATTCTCCAGTAACAAAGACACCACCTCCTGGCCGGCTCTCTCGCTACAGGCGTGCATTAGTGCACTTTTGCCCGCTTTGTCCTGGATATTTGGATCCCCTTTGTTCTCCAGCAGGTACTTAACCATTTTGGCTTTGCTTACACTTTGTTGATCCTCATGTTTAGTCATGCAGGCTATCATAAGAGGGGTTTCTCCTCGTTCGTTGCTTTCGTTAATGTACGCACCACCTTCTAATAGCAGCCTGGTAAGCCTTAGCCTCCGCAGCCACACTGCTTTTAAAAGGGAGTTCCCATCGGTCCTCAGCTCCGTTGCTTCCTCCATCTTCTGCTCGAGTGTCAGCAGGGCTTGTCACTGAGAAGCCACCAGAGCAACCTGTCAAAAAAGAGTGGGGAGGGAATCATGAACACGTGCCATCCCCACATACAGGTATTTAAGGTTTTGCATTTTAACAAACAAGCTCTACCTTTGTGCTCACTTAAAAAAGATGCTTTCAAAAAGTTTTCTTTTGTTCAACAGTGCCAGGAGAAACCGCTAGCTTGAAATATGTCTTATGATATTATTTGATCCCACCAGATGGCGATCTAGAACATCTAATACAGAATTGTTGAATGGACTATTTTGTAAGAGGAAACATATTTTTAAGATGCTTTTTTTTAGGGCTTATGCATTTTGTTTAAAATCTATCCACATCAATAAATTACTATGACTGACACATTTGATATTATTGAGGTTTTGACAAAACAATTGTACTTAGTGTTAGCAATACTTTTGCTTTATAGATTTGGCGACTGCATCGCGTTTAAACGTCCAAAAGTTGCTTTCCAGGGTACTGAATCAAAGCCAAGCGCGTCTATGCGGACTAGGGTTTGTAATACATCATTGTGGACGATTCGTTTGAGGTCCATGCTTTAGCCGCTGGTATAGCTGCGTGATCTAGTTTAACCAGACTGAATATGAATATTGTAAATGGATCTTAAATAGTATTCGATTCCTTTTCTTGTATGACCAAACAATAGTAAAACACAGTTTCATACAATTATCTGTAAACAATTAAAACATGTTGACACCTAAAGTGTGTCAGGTCAACAAACGTCCCCCCTCATTAGGTCCCATTCAAACAGACTGGTGTCGGATCATCCATAACTAGCATTGAACTAATCAGTGTTGCTGAATTAAGAAATACTACAACGCACTAGAATTCAATGACAAGCGTTTCGACTGGACGTCTTTTTCAATGTCTTCCTTTGAAAATACTTGTAGTCGAGACTTCTGTTGGAATAAGATCGTGTTTTAAAAAGGTAGTATATATATATATATATATATATATATATATATATATATATATATATATATATATCATCATTTTTTAGGTACACATTAGTAATCTGCATTTTCACTTAGCGAAGTTTTATATCCTGCGCATACATGTTTATGCGCGGTGTGTTTTCTCCGGTACAATTTTTAAAAACACTTTCTTAGTGCAAAGAAAACGACGTGTTATGCTGAGAAACTATATGATCATGTATGTGCGCACCAACACCAGTACAGGGTTAATCAACCCCCAACTCAGAACGACAGCACTTTATGTAATCTGTTTATACTTAAACCCAATTAACAGAAATGACCAGCGCGATCCTACGTGCAAGCATGACATTCAAACAAAATATGTCTTTTAACTCACCCCTTGAGACGAAATGCTCTGCAGAGTGCAGGCTTCAGTACCCATCATCCCCAGGTACTTAGTGCTAGAATAGGGTACGAGACCTAATATGTGAAAAGAAAAAAAACAAGAATGTTTTTATTTTCTATCGCCTCGTTGGGATTCTTGCTAGTTAATCCCTTTTCAAGATGTGTTTTTCCACCGATTTCCCAATGAGATCCATATTCTAGCATTCTAATTCTGATCCCGCTGAGCTGGGTTCCAACGCGCTGTCCCTTTCGCGCGGCACTGCTGACTAACTGCAGCGTTAGGGCAGGCTACAGAACAATCCAATAGCCTCATTCCTTTTTGCTCAGTGGGGTTATAAATAACATATTCTTAGTTGGTGAAGGAAACGTGAATGTCATTGACGTCAGCTTTACAGAAAAAAAACAGTGTGTCTAATGAGAACTTTCTTTTTCCCCCCGTTCTCCAACACCAATGATGAAAAACAGTAAGCCGTCACTTTCCACTTGTGAATTCTAAATGGGGAGACGTTGTATTCGACACCTATCACGATTATGATGAAAACAACGGAAGTATTTATAGGGCTGCAAATATGTTACTGATAAAAAAAACACATGTTTTCTTCCTCTTCTCATTATTGTTATTTTAAACTTGGATGCGCAAATTACAATGTATACCGGATTGCGACTTCTAGCATGAAGTACGATGTCAATGTAAGAAATATAATGTATTCATTACTTGTGTGGGAATCTTACAGAACCGTAGTCATTGTTACCCGCTGATTTGAAACGGGGTGGTTTTCACTGTGCGCACCCTCATTTCAATGGATTAAACTAACCCCATGTTTTATTGAATTCTATCGAGCCCCAATCCCACTCTGCCTGTGTTAAATACGCTTCTAATACTATTCATCTTGTCACAATCAGGTTCGTAACAAGGCTCCCAATAGGCTCGTAAAAACAACATATTCAATTGGAATTTGGGAGTGTTTGTGGTCTGCGCGATGGAGACTCGATCACAATCTATCCCACTAGATCGTTACCGGGTGCTAAAGCTGATGGAAATGTATGTATTGCTTTGGAACGATATGCTTAATCAAAAATAAAGAAATGTTATTTATTAGTTCATTTTGTCATTTAGATAGAGTACACATGGCAAATTTGCCCATGGTTTAATTATCATGGCTTTACTACACTTTACTGTACTTTAGCATGGAAGACACAGAAAAGGAGTATTTATAATAATAATAATAATAATAATAATAATAATAATAATAATAATAATAATAATAATAATAATAATAATGCCCCAGTCTCGTTATATAACACTAGGTAATACTATTTCTTAAACCGCACAAAGCGCTGCTCCAGTAGCAATTGGATTGCATGTCAATATAATTTGAACGCAACAATTTCATTATACACAATAATGATGATTTATGTGGTATAAATAATGTCATCCATAATTAAAGGTGGATGACAGCGCTTGGCATTTAGTAATACATATGCTTGGGATGTCATAGCAACAAACAATATTTAGCATATAGGCCTAGAGTAAGAACTGGCAAAACATATTTCACTTTATATTATGACTTGACAGCCATATTGACAATTGAAGAAAAAAAAAACAGATAGATCGTGTATTTTTTTTTTTTTAGTTTATAATGAATATTGTTTTGTTAAAAGAACAATTTGCTTTTCAAAAATAAAGTTGGATGAAAAGAAGCAGTAGCCAATTACGTCCGAGCCTCTGCTCAATTAGACACACAAACTCACAGAAGGCGAAAGCGCTGTTTTTCTAGGTGTGTATAAGTACATTATTTATTTAGTTCGACGAATTGTAAAACACAAATGCTTTGGCGATATGCTTTAATGCACACCGGAGATCGTTGAAACGTGCTGCTTCTGCAGTTTCACTCTCACGCAACACTAAAGCTGATCACGCCTGTCCTCACGGTTGTTGCAATGACTGTAGAAAGGCGTTTAATAACAGTATTGTTTGGGTGTTGGCGTGCGACTCACACCTGTCTCAAAGAGGCACTGTTTGTACAGCACTTATTCCTTCATTTGGGCTGAAGTCATCATGTTCCTCCTTTATAGAGGACTATAGTAATAGCTGCACCTTTCCCCCAGTGTCAGGTACGTCAATGCATGGCTTAATCACCCATGTGTTTATAGGACTGTTGTTGTACCTGATGAGACGAGACTTGAAGTGATTGAGAACCGCGCATCTAAAGGTAGGATTAACTCTACAAAGCGTGTGCCCCTTGACGCACGCCGTCAATTCAGTACAATGAAGTATTTAAAAGGCGGCACACATTTCTACACCAAGCCGTCATGCCACCTGGTCTGATTTGTGTGGGTAAGCACTGATCCAGCTCTTTCTAACCCCGACATCCCAGCTGGTCTCCCCCTCTCTCTTCCCTTAAGACTCGTTCACAACTCAGACTGCTGCTAGATTCCAATTTCAATTTTGTTTAACCAGGATATGAAAAGAGAGCTCCATCCATATTCACTTCTTTAAAACTCATTCGAATGCACTCAGGCAAACGCGAGAAGGGGGTGTGGGGGCAGACATCTTTTCTATCAAGCTAACTGTATTATATCAAAAGTATCTGCAGTAGAAGAGTCTCATGGTATGTAATATAATTATTTATGACAAGTACATTATTGTAGAGACGAGTCGCCACCCATGAAAAACCACGCTAGCAGATGAATGACAGGAGTTATAATTAATCGAGAGAGAGAGAGAGAGAGAGAGAGAGAGAGAGAGAGAGAGAGAGAGAGAGAGAGAAATTCAGACACAGACGAATTAATCATTTTCCTGTTTTAGAGGAAACTTTCAAGGCACAGCAGAAAATGATCAGGCTGCAATCATACTAGCGAGCAGAGGTACCAGGACACAGCCGTTAATCTACAGAGCTGTATTTCAAATATATATATTATTAATTAACGTAAAAAAGGAAAGAGCTGGAAGAATCCCAGCACAATAACAGTTGGCAGTTATAATGTAAATGAAGGTATATGTGTTGAGAAATTGATTTAAAACGATTAGCACGCCTTTAACCACTTGCAACAGTTTTTTTCTTCTCATTTTAAAAAAGAAATATGAGCTAATTAAAGACTGTAGTAAATTATTATTACCCCGAGTCCCAGGGCTGTCCCGATACGTGATACTCTTCGTATGCATAAAGATGTGTAGCTGCTCTCCTTTTCTTAACCAGCAAGGTGTTAATACGGGGTTATGTGTAACCATGGCGACGCATCATCAGCTGCCCCTTCCACTGTTAGCAATTAGATCGAACATTTCTGGGAACACATAACAAAGAGCGTTTATAATCTTTTGCCTTTTGCTTATTTCACTGATTTTCTGTACGTATTTGGCCAACTACAACTGACATGAACTGACAGGATTTCAAAACAAGCCCATCAAAATAATAACAAAAAGGCAAAGCTCTTTCTATATTTAGGTTGCAATGTAACATGGGAAAAGACTTGCTGACATGAACACAAGGGTTCTTGGTTTTTGTTTTTTTGCATATAGACAATACTGTATCAACTTGTCCATGGTCACCACTTTATAACTGGAAACACAAGTGACATGTGCTGTGAGGACTTTCATTGTAAATACAATCCCTTTTACTTTCAGGCAGACGAAGCTTATTTTGTCACACGGAAACATTGTTCGATCATATTGTTTACAGCACACTGCACTTGTTTTTTTCCTCTCGCAGGTAGTTGTACCCACAATCTTTTAGAAAGGACACATCATTGTGGGAATGGTTAATCAGTCTCAACACACAGAGCCATGGTCTCAATTAAATATTAGCAATGAACTATACCTCCATTGGAGTGTTTGTATACTTTTACATTGCACTCCAGTTTACCACTAGCAGGCTCTGTTGACAGCCCAGTTGGTTTAGGTTCCCAAGCGGTTGCTTTAACTGTAGGGACACAAGCACTTCCTCCCCTATCCACACCTCTTTATTTGAATGCCAGTAAATTCGTTTTTAAGTGATTGTGGTTTTACAGCGCAGCTGCTCACATCATTAGAGCTCCAATAAATGGACTAGGTAAAAAGCAGGAATTATATCCCAACACAGAACGACGCATAAAACTAGTCACAACTAAACAGTTTAGGATTCTGAGGAACCAGGGGGTGGGTGATCTCATTGCCGCCAAGTGTGCAGCAGCACTCATCAATTTTTCCATTACTGCTTCTATAAATACTAATTAAGATTCTGCGTAGTTTACAGGAGCAATAGCTGTTTTTAATGGACTGTATTGTGCTTACAAGCACTAGGCATTTATTTAAGATGCAGGCAGATGATAACAGGGACTGTAGAAATGGAGCAATGTATTACATGTGCAGCATCGAGCATACCAGTGCCAGTTCTTGGAAGGCAATGTGCAAATAGAGCATATCACGATAATTCATGGAGTGCTAGACTCCCTGTGGAGTCTTTAGCATGGATAGTGTGCAGGTCACTTGGGGAGTCTTTAGCCTGGATAGTGTGCAAGTCCCTTGAGGAGTCTTTAGCCTAGATCGTGTGCAAGTCCCTTGGGGAGTCTTTAGCCTGGATAGTGTGCAAGTCCCTTGGGGAGTCTTTAGCCTGTATAGTGTGCAGGTCCCTTGGGGAGTCTTTAGCCTGGATAGTGTGCAGGTCCCTGTGGAGTCTTTAGCCTGGATAGTGTGCAGGTCCCTGTGGAGTCTTTAGCCTGGATAGTGTGCAGGTCCCTTGGGGAGTCTTTAGCCTGTATAGTGTGCAGGTCCCTGTGGAGTCTTTAGCCTGGATAGTGTGCAGGTCCCTTGGGGTGTCTTTAGCCTGGATAGTGTGCAGGTCCCTGTGGAGTCTTTAGCCTGGATAGTGTGCAGGTCCCTGTGGAGTCTTTAGCCTGGATAGTGTGCAGGTCCCTTGGGGAGTCTTTAGCCTGGATAGTGTGCAGGTCCCTGTGGAGTCTTTAGCCTGTATAGTGTGCAGGTCCATGTGGAGTCTTTAGCCTGGATAGTGTGCAGGTCCCTTGGGGAGTCTTTAGCCTGGATAGTGTGCAGGTCCCTGTGGAGTCTTTAGCCTGTATAGTGTGCAGGTCCCTGTGGAGTCTTTAGCCTGGATAGTGTGCAGGTCCCTGTGGAGTCTTTAGCCTGTATAGTGTGCAGGTCCATGTGGAGTCTTTAGCCTGGATAGTGTGCAGGTCTCTTGGTAACAGCAGAGATCCATCCCCAGGATTTCAAATTCCGAGACATTAATTAACATAGTAATAAATTAGCTATGGTTTACAATGGGCTTCTTAGGATGCAGTGTCTAATGATCAGGCTGTGAAGTGCATGAGAAATTCAGTGTCTTAGCCCTTGGGAATTTTCTAGTTTTACCCCAGTCTCTGAACATTTTACATTTTACTTTTTTGTTTGTGAAACAAACTGTCCATTTTAATATCAAACTTTACCATTAAAATGAATCTATCCTTTTTCAAAAAATGTTTTCTGATGTGATTTTCGGTTCTGATGTTACTCTATATTTTAATAATCAAATCCACTTTCATAGCTTACTTTAACAGATTGAAACCCCTCATTTTAATCACAGGGCTGGCATACAGTGTGTGTGGTAAATCCAGACACACAGGCACTTATCTAGCAGACGTAGTGTTGCACCTTGATACTGGCACATAACAAGCCACTGGGAACACAATTATGAAATACATAGAAAATCTCATTGGGGGTGCTGCTGAGGCAAATGGAAGGTCTGTTCCTTACCATGTGTCAAACACACCCTGAGATCTGCTCCATACAGCCTCGTGTCAGGCTCTCCCTCGTGTCGAGGATGTTTGCTGACATGCTGTGTTTACACATTTCGTTTCGTAGTTAATTAACATGTGATATGCACATATGGGCTTCAACCAGCCTGCTATGGGCAATTTCTTTTCAAACTGTGTCATCGAGTTCCCCATGGATTGATCTGTGCCAGTATGAAAATGCAGCACTGTATTGCACATCATGTGTGGATATACCCAGAGGGACTTTACTCCAGCCCTTCATGCCAGGGGGGCTCATGAAAACTTGATCTCAGTATTATGGTTCATTTGGTTCCATTCCCAAAAGCATGGCTGACTCAAGCATCTGTCCTATTCTAGTCAATACACTGGGGGTTCCTCTGGGTCAGTGGCTGATTTAGAAGTGCTGTCTAAGACGTCTCTGCTTACCTATCCCTGCTTGTGTAATGACAGACAGAACCGAAGGGTATAAATGAAAGCACATTTCTCTTTGGCCATTGCATTTCGTAACTGGGTTAGTCAGATTGGGATACTCAGACACATATGTGCTGGAGAGCTGGCCACAGATTCATCTCAATTCTAGGTCATTGTGATTGGCTCAGACAGTATCAGGGCACTGACAGTGTTTCCCAACATGTTTCTGATTTACTAAAAATGTTTTCTTAAAAGACCCAGAAGAATCAAAATGACATTCTGATGTGTTGGTGCGCCACCATGATTTGAATGAGTCTGAGTGCGACTCAGATGTTGTAATGCAGTACCTGGGTTATTTATACTGTTAACAAACCATTCGAGAAGCTTATTAGCGTTCCACTATGAGGCATTCATGAACAAGATATGTGGGTCAGTGTTGATGCTGGTCACAGCTAATGAACAAAAAAGTGTCCTTTTAAATATAGCTTCAGCAGTTCCTTTTCTTCAGGCAAGATTACTTCCATTGCAACCCAGGCTATAGCTGTATACCTGCTGCAGGGTGAAGAGGCTTTCAATGCAATTTTTTGGCACAGCTTTTAGGTTTGAACAGGAAGATTCCCCTGCATTCGTGTAACAAGCTGGTCTCTGCATGTGTCACTTACTTCAGGAAATTATAAATATCCAACACTTGGTGGTAACAACCGGGCCAGTTTCCTGCATGGTTACAGTTTAATCGATGCGTTCGAAGAGATTTGCATTTTAACATCTTAATGCAAGAATAAAAGTAATCTTGAGTGAATGACTGGGGGATATACAACAGTTAATTAATTAATTAATTAATTAATTAATTAATTAATTAATTAATTAATTAATGTTTTCTTTCTTTATACTGAGATACAGGTTTGTACCTTTTCTCTGAAGTTGAATATTGTTTTGGAAGGTACTCTTGAGATTGAGGTTTACAGTGAGACATGCAAACATGTGATTATCACAGCGTGTCATGTTTTTAACAAAGTTGTTACTTTTGTTTCTGTTAATTTAAGAAAAGCAATGCCGACTTGTGATTCACCCCAGCAGGAAGTGTCTTAGCAATTCACAGCTAAACCATAACATAAAAAGACAGTCAGCCTGGATAGAGGGGCAAAATAGTTCCTGCATAATAATATACAATCTGATCTGACAAAAGGAGTTTTAGCATTTATTTTAGGCTGCTAACGAGCAAAAATATATTTCTACCTTGTTCCAAAAACAGTTTAAGACAGACCAGCATCATTTTGTAGAAATTGTCTCAGCTGGTCTAAATGATTCATTGCAGTTCTCCTTAACCTTTCTCTCTTGCATGGGCTTAATCTGCATTCAGGAAAGTGCAACCTGCAAGTGGTTTTTGAAACAGGCTCCTGCCTGATAAGAGTTAATACATGTGCTCTTTACACCTCTGTTGAAATAATGCTCTTTATTTTTAGAGCGGTTTGCTGTTTTGCACTGCAGTGTAAGGAGGTCTTGTTTAAATAATATGGGTGCACCCCCCTCCCCCCCCCTCCTTCGTTTGTTCAGCCAGGTGGCATGGTGGGATCGGTTCAGGAGGGGAGGGAGGCAGGAGGCGGCCGGCTTGATATCAGCTCTTCATTTTCAGCTGTTTCAATCACATCTGTTACAAAACAATTTTCACATCCATCACCACTTTCATCAAGGATATGACAGGAACAATTTTCATCTCCCAGATCCTTGATATGGATGCCGCAACCATGCATGGAAGACTGACTCAAAGCAGTAAAGATAGGGAAAGAGACACATTGAAAAGAAAACTAACAAAGAAATTGAAATCCACGCCCTGTCTTTGATTTTGAAAATGATTTAGTTAATCAAACGATTTAGACAGTATATTATTGAGCACCTGAGTATTTACTCAAGATCTACAGATTATATACAGTAGACTGAAAGCATTTTTTTTTGTGTTGTATTAATAATGGATACCTCACAATACCTGCTTCCAATCCAAAGATAACTATGTGCCCGATATTGCAAAATCTATTATATTATAACGTATTTGAAGGTGTTTTGTCTGACTAATCTGGCGTTAACGATACAGGAGACCAGGCCTAGAACGGAAATAGTATTGAAAGAGTATTGAGAGTATAGAAAGAGTATTGAGAGAGTATTGAGAGAGTATTGAAAGAGTATTCAAGACAGATTGTTTTGTAAAATCCTGCGGATGAAATATCTTCTTATTTTCCTTAATAGATTCTCAATTGAATGCAGCCTCCTACTCACTGATTTGATACAAAAATAAAAGGAGCATGCTGCAGCAGTTGCTGAAACGCTGCCAAAAGAGACAGTATTCCGGTGTGTGTGTGTGTGGTCCTGATGTTGCTGTGGTAACCAACCACTAAATTAAAAAAAGAAAAAGCACCATGAAGAATTGTGGGAGTCATCAGGTTCTGACACCAAGAGGCTGCAGTCAGTGATGAGCCCATGGCTGTCAACGGCAAGGGCTTTCACGGAGTGAGGTCGAGGGAATTACAGCAGCTGCCAATCCAACAGGCCACTCCGTTTCTTTATAAGATGGCTGAAGAGGAGACTTGTCTTTCCTTTAATACAGAACCAGTTTCACAAGTTCATGATAGCAATGCCTGTGTGCTGAAACAGATTTCTAGAGCCTGTACTTGTCAATTAGCCAGTTGGAGATCATTGCAGGCGTATTAACAAACCTCTGTCTCTGAGGTTGTTTGTTTGTTTGTTTGTTTTTAGCAAAAGGTGCAAAAATGGAGCCTCAAAACATGTTACAGAAAAAATAAATAAAAAAACAGCAGTGAAAGAATAGGACATTTCCCTCATAATGTATGAAACCTACACACAGCAATGTAACTGACTTCAAATCAACCTGTTGAATCCCAGTTAAGTGACGCTACAATATATTCAAAGCTTATTTGGGAGCACGAGTAAATGAAATAGATTAAAATGACTTTGGCAGCGTTGTTCTTGATTATTATTTGTTTATTTAGCAGACGCCTTTATCCAAGGCGATTTACAGAGACTAGGGTGTGTGAACTATGCATTAGCTGCAGAGTCACTTACAATTACATCTCACCTGAAAGACGGAGCACAAGTGCCTTGCTCAGGATCACACAATGAGTCAGTGGCTGAGGTGGGATTTAAACCGGGGACATCCTGGTTATAAGCCTGTTTCTTTAACCACTGGACCACACAGCCTCCTCAATTGCACATTGTATTTCAGAAGTGCTACAGTGTCGATGTAAACTCTGACAACAGCTTTCAGGAGTGGCTGAAATGTGTAATTGTTCAGCTTCATTCTCTGACCAGTGTGTTTGAAAGAACACGTGAGAGGGAATCTTCAGATACCCAGATGGAAAGGAAACAAAAATGAGCGGGGGTGTTTGAAGTCTTCAAACCCAATGTGATCTCAGCAACCGTCTATAAATAGCCAAACAAATGTCTCTTATTCAGAGGGGCTGGGATTCCCACTCTCTGCAAAAACATCATGGTGAGAATGAAAACACATCGTTGAGTTATAATGAAAAAATCAATCAATCAGTCAAATGTAATGAACCATTTCCACCCCGGCGCAGGGGCTTTATATAGCTTTGGAAGGGATTTCAAGGTGCAATAACCCAGGCTTAACACTTTATCTCTTAGCAGCCCCTCTATACAACATTACCTTTTCATTATACTTTGTTCCATTTCCCAGACTTGTTATTGCTATGAATAAATATGTCCTGTCCAGGGTCATCACCTATGCAACAAAAACCTAGGACCCTGTCTGACTACATAGAGGGCTTTGAGTGTGTGGCTTAGGAGGGGTCCGAATAACAACTGTAAGTCACCTTGGATAAGGCCGTCTGCTAAGAAATAAATAATAATAATAATAATAATAATAATAATAATAATAATATCCACCGCAGAGGAAGTGCACTTATAGTGTGGTGGGAGGATCATTGGGTTTCTACGGTGGCTCATTAAGGACAGTGAATAAAAATATGTTATGTCGAGATAATGAAAACATTCTCAGGATCTCAGCATAATCTCATGTTCTTAAAGAGCCGCTGTGGGCTTCACTGGAGTCTAAAAACGAAACTGGAAAATGGGAGTACGTTTTTATGTAAGAGCGTGTAGTGCAATACATTCCAAAGGTTGCCATCAACTCTACATTTGACACCTCCTTATACAAGCTTTCTTTAAAGAGAACCGAGGTTAACATGTGTTCTGTATTCAGTTAGGTGTCTTCAGTTTACACCCTTTGTAGTACCAGTAGGTACTGGGCTTCTTTTTCTTTTTTAAATCAGTTTTACTGCTCTACAGGTAGTGTGCGCTGAATGAAGCTACCAGTAGTATGAGGAACAAGACACCTGAATATGAGCTGCAGATATAAATCTACTGAGCCAAAATAACCTTTAGCCAATTACACATAAATACATAAATACATAGAAGAGGATTGCTTTCGGTAAAGCAGGCAAAACCTTCAGTGTAAACCTAGCTAAGCTTCTTCACTCAGGGATTCCCAGCGACAGTAAAGCATACCATGCTTCTAGGTTATAGTACCTGGAAGGGTCTAGTATCCAGATTCATTCATCTCTTGTGCTGTTTGGATCCCCGAAGGGAAGTTCAACACCTGCTCCACTTCCTCTGCGCAGTAATTGTCTTTTGCGAAGCGTTCATATTAAATATAGCAATCAAGCTGGGATTACAGTATGTAGCTGCGGTATCCTAGGAGATGAGTGCATATCTAATAAGGGACTGATCGCTCGTTTTGCAGTGTATGTGCTTTGATGTTCATCCATAGCAGACACAGTGGCCTCAATGTGGCCTCTAATGAAGCTGGAAAGCTTGATGGCTTTCTTTTCGATAAACAATACAGCAGGCTATCTTCTTTATTAACAGCTGGTGTGGAGGTTTTTTAAAATTTATTTTATTTTTTAAATTAAGCACCAAACTAGACTCAAATTAAATAAATCACAGCAAAGAAAAACATATTTAAATAGTCTGCTCTTACCATGGGCCAGCCAGTTCCCTGCATTGCCATGGTTACCTAAACGCCCTTTTGAATGTAAATGTGTATTCTTTGTTCTTTTATATTATAGTTTGAAACCCCTGTATTAGACCAGTGCACCTAATTGTCAATGCTTTGCACTCAGTGTCTATGTGGTATGTCAGGCCCATGTGCTGTACACAAAGCATTAGCATACACCTGCTAATACATAGCTTTAACATCCCGTCAATAAAGGACTTTATTAATCTATAGATAGGAGTTCAAGAGTGAAGCTCCCAGGTGTATCTGCTTAGAGGCAGTGGGGACCTTGGATGCTATATTTCTAATATGATTATAAAGCTTTACTTTAAATGTGCATTATAGAAAAAGCACCAGTCAGATCGAAACGTGGTGTACTGAACTGAGTTATTCTGAAGCATGAGAATTCTGGAGGCTGTTCCTTGATTGCCCTAGGAAAACTAATTACACAGTGTCAGTACATTACACCGAAACAATGAAAACGAGCAGAGATATACACATTATTAGTTTACTGGTGTGCAGTTTTGAGGGTAGTTCTATACATCTCTGTAGTGTTGAGTACAGTTCTCTTTCCTATAGATCTCTCTACAGCTCTGGAGAAATAAAAGAGTGAATCTAGGTCACTTCACCTGGATTCCTGATTATGTAGTGTTCTTCAGAATAGGGAGGGGGTGGGGCAATACTTTATTTGAGTGCATTTACAATCGGACTTTGCTGACTTAAAGCTATCCTTAAAGATTTATGTTGGAGGAAAGAAAAATAGCAAAAACATGTGCACATCTTGTGATTAATGATCCTTTAGCCCCTGTGGTGCCAAGAATAGGCAAGGAAAGAGATCTCATAATAAGCAGTGCCACTGGACCTCCAGCTGTACATTGTTTAGTTTGTTTTAAATGAAGAAGTGGAGAAGCGTTTCATTTGTACTGGGATATAATGTCTACCCCTGGAGTCTTGTGTCAATCACACAGGGCAAAAAGAACATGCGTCTTTGACAGCTAATAACAGAATGCCCATCCTCCTGCAGAGTAAGTCTGATCCAATGTGCAAGCTAAGAGTGCTGCTGTACTTTGCAAACACAGTGATCCAATGTGCTAAGAGTTAAGAGTGCTGCTGTACTTTGGAAACACAGGGATCCAATGTGCTAAGAGTTAAGAGTGCTGCTGTACTTTGCAAACACAGTGATCCAATGTGCTAAGAGCTAAGAGTGCTGCTGTACTTTTTCACTACTTCTCTTCATTCTATCACATGTGTTGTTAAAGTGCGGTTTCTGTTAAACTACATACATTTCATGAATGGGCATGTGTACATGTATGCTGTTCACTTTTTATTTTAATGTGTAAATGTGAAAATCTTTCTGCACAATATAAGCCTGACTCTAACTCTAAACCTAACCCTGACCCTAACTCTAAACCTAACCCTGACCCTAACTCTAAACCTAACCCTGACCCTAACTCTAAACCTAACCCTGACCCTAACTCTAAACCTAACCCTGACCCTAACTCTAAACCTAACCCTGTCCCTAACTCTAAACCTAACCCTGACCCTAACTCTAAACCTAACCCCTTTCTGATACAATTGTGTACTTGCATATATAGTGCACAAAGATGTCTACATTAAGTAGGATGTGACTATGCATAACAGCATTGTAATTACGTGGAAGTACACATGTATTTACTATGTAAATACACAGTAATATAGGTGAACTTTCTGCCGGTTTGGTTTCCTCAAGTCAAGGAGCTAATGTAATTCATGAAACTGGTCATTTCCATCTAAGCTGCAGTATTGCTGTATGCCCTCACTTTAAATGAGAGCAAAGAAAAAAAACTTAGGATTTTGATTACTGCTTATTTATTTGGATTACTTGCTGTAATGCAGCATATTTTAATGCAAAAGATGTTTTAAGTGCCCAAAGAATCGGGCTAAGTTAATAAATGATGTCAAACAAGGAGCTACATTTTTGACTTGCAGTCTGAGCAACATCTTCTGCTTGATTAGTAACAGAGAGTTTAAGTGTCCGTCACAGCAATAACGTTCAATAAGCCCCAGTCTTTATTTATGTGCACACATTTAATACTCAGAGGAACAGATGAGAGGTACTGAATGAAAGCGAGTTAGATTTGCACAGGGCTGTATGAAAGAGGAATGGCCCTTGAAGTCCAGTAACACGGTGCTCTGCAGAGCTGTGGCAGGGAGTCCCGAAGAATAATGTCATTCTAATTAATAAAGTGATTAAATAATCGATCATGATATCTGTCTTCTTTTGGCATTAGCCTGCATTGAATCTTAAAAATTGTACAGCTTTAGGAATTGGACAAAAAAACAAAAATAACTATTATGCAGTTATTAGGTTGTATGTGAAAGCTTCTACTGTGCACATGCTTTGCCAGTGAACACACATTTCTGATTCAATTAGGTAACAGCCAAATGCCAACGTGACTCGCTCTCCAAGGCAGGAAGCCACTAAGCCTGGTGTCTGGAGATTGAGATAAGAGGCAGGAGATACAGAGACGGAGCAGGGACTCTGCTAAGGCTACCTGTGCACAGAGAGGCTCTATGGGAGCAGGCAGCTGCAAACCTGTGCCATTAATCATCCTTCCCTGGGGAGCAGCAGAGATGAGTGTGGAATTTCAGGATCACCACATACAGTACCTGCAGCTCTTCCACTGTGCAAATCAGCTAGAAGCACAGGTTGTTTTTCTTCATCGAGTTCTTACTTTTCAATCCTGCTCCCCAGCTCATTCTTACAATTCCATTTAAAAGATGAAAATGTTCTGAACTTAATGAGGACATTAAATCAAATCCCATTATATTATGACACATGAAATTCATCTTTTAGAGAATCGCAATAGAGAATAATCGGAAACACACATAATCGGATATTACAATTCTGAAAATGTAGAAGGTATGAAGCGTGAAGTACTCAGTTCATAGTGAAACCTCTACGGTCTGTCGGTTTAGCTGTGTGTGTGTGTGTGTATGTGTCTGTCTGTCTGTCTTCATCTGTACTCTCAGTCGGGTCTATCCTCATTAATCCCTCTCCTGGTCTACGCTCGAAACAAACATTATAAATATTCATGCAGAGCAAATCAATGCAGAATTATTCTGTTCACTCCCTTGTGAGGTTTAATTTTAGAAACTCTTTTTCACTCAGTGTTGAGAGAGAGAGAGAGAGAGAGAGAGAGAGAGAGAGAGAGAGAGAGAGAGAGTGAGAGTACAGGCAGCACTTACCTGGTTTTAACTCCAGAAGAAAATCCGTCTGCAATCCATGCCAGGCATGACAATCCCGTTCCATGTAAGAGGAGTGTTAAATAGAAAGACGAGTCTGGTCCTCGTGCTCACGTTCAGATCAGAGGAGATGCTCTCAGCCCTGTTTTAAAGGATCTCAGCCACAGTAAAAGGCTTTAAGCCTTTCAGATATTTTTAGTCAGTAGACCTGCTTGTGGCAGCTGATTTTATTCTGTAATAAAAACGTTGTCCTGAATGAATTTGTTATCAAATTCCATCTTGTCTTGCAAGTAAGTGGCTTAAACATCAAACACAGAAATGAAATTGCAGGAGGGACATTTCTATTAGTGTGCCGAAATCACAGCAAGAACCTTCCAGCTTGTTTTTCTATCTTTCAAACCCATAGCATTCATTAAGTATCTGCAGCAATTTGTATTTCAAGTGCTCTCTTGTTTTTTAAATGCATTTTTCACTTTCTTGCTTAACAGACTGGGAGGTGATGGGGAACTGTGGAGGTCATACACGGTAATTCCAGACAATGTGCAGTGCTACCCACATTACGGATATAACCTAGAATCCCATTCCATGCTGACCCCTATGCTAGGTAAATGTTTTCTATTTCTAAAAGAAGCACAATTTCCAGGAACAATGCTGCTGTGAATATCCGTACTCTCCCTTTAAATAAGAGCAGGCCCCACTATGATTGGCAGTGCTTTGAGTAGAAGAGCCTCTGTGCCGGTAGACAGGTGGCCTCAATTCCTATTGGAGCCGTGCTGGAGACCATTCCCCCTGCGCGGCTCCCCCATGCTGGTATTAAAGATGCTCTCTTAATGGAATCCTCCAGTCAGGGGTTCCACATCAGCTTCCACTTTTACTAGGCATGGAGCTCTCTGTCATGTACATACTGAATGATGCATGGCTCCCATTGTCTGATTATTGACTGATTTGGAAGATGACTTCTTGTGCAGTTGCAAAGACACATGTGTTGCTTTGTTTGGGGGTGGCATTGGATATTGCTATACTGCAGAGCTTTGAGAGGACCTGGTCTTGAAAGGCACTATATAAGTGTGTTCTTGTACATTGTAGACCATTGTTTTGTATAGCTTGGAATCCTAACAATATTAGAGTCTAGAAGTGCACTCTTGTAAAAGTGTGTCGACTGCACTGAATTGAAGAGAGCGTCTTCTCCGGTGTCATTCCCTGAGGCGTGTGTGAGATGTTATGTGAGAACCCCTGGCGTGGCTCAAGAGGTGATGAGGATCTCTATAATAAGATAAGGAGCGGAGCGCTGCGTCCGGAGATTTCCACTCATTCTGCTTATCAAGCTGTAGGCACTGCAGTCTCTGCTTCCTGTTCTTTCAGGGTTGGTTGTGTGTTGGCCTTTTCTTTTATTCTCACAAAGGAATAATGATTGAATCCACTTCAAGCTGTTCCTGACTGCACCATATTATTAATCTACTTACGCTTCATCACAGCTAGTTTTTTTTTTTTTTTGCAGGCTCTCATTTCACAGTATAACTGTTGTTTTTTTTAAGAGTAATTACTAAAAGCCCCAAGTGAACTGCACCAAAAAGACACACAGATGATTTTGTATCTTATGTTAGAAGGAGCTGTTAATATTTAGAATATTTGTCTTTTTTGTGCAGAGCTCTTATATCATGTCATGTTAATGTATCGTGGGTAACACTGCACCTCTAGACTATGAGAATCTACAGAATGCACTTGTTGAAGTGGCTGTGGGTTCATGAAATCTTGTTGTTTTGAGTACAGAAGCTGGTACTGGAAAAATATACTTTTGACAAGCTGTGTCTCCAAAACTTGTTGTGTGATGAACTGCTGTTTAGGATTCTGACCCCTGTCTGGTGAAATGAGGTTAAAAGCTCTATACCGACTAAAGCAGATGCGCCTGGCTGTTTTGCATAGTGGTTAAGACACTTGTTGCTGGGGGTGTGGTCACCAGTTTGCACCCAGCCTTACAATGCGCGTTCGGACATGCAAGCTAACTTGTTATCAATGTATTTCTAAACGTGGCTCCTCTTTCACAGTTTAATAAACCTGATTAGGCCAGAAGACTTGTGGAAGGTGTTGAGAAAGGTATTGCCTCAGGCACAGAGCACGGCACACGCTGCCCAGCTGCTCGGATAATTTGCATAAAAGTGAATTTTCTAAATAAATGAGCTTGCATGTGAGAAAGCAAAACCTCCCCCAGGAAAGAATAATCTTTAGCAGACCATCAGCACATCTTCAACCCTCTGTAATAAGCATGCAGAGTAGAGGCCAGTCCAGACCTTGAAATAGATGCATTTCAATTACTCTCTTCACCGTAGACTTTAATCTGGTCTCCAAACGTAAAGCATTTCTATTACCGAGATCATCTATTGAAAGTGATGGGAGGCTTTGAGGTTTTAAACTATTGCATTCATTACGAGGGGCACTGACACAGCACTGGGGACGAGCCTGACACAGCACTGGGGATTCCATGACACAGCACTGGGGACGAGCCTGACACAGCACTGGGGATTCCTGACACAGCACTGGGGACGAGCCTGACACAGCACTGGGGACGAGCCTGACACAGCACTGGGGATTCCTGACACAGCCCTGGGGATTCCTGACACAGCACTGGGGATGAGCCTGACACAGCACTGGGGATTCCTGACACAGCCCTGGGGATTCCTGACACAGCACTGGGGATTCCCGACACAGCACTGGGGACGAGCCTGACACAGCACTGGGGATTCCTGACACAGCACTGGGGATTCCTGACACAGCACTGGGGATTCCCGACACAGCACTGGGGACGAGCCTGACACAGCACTGGGGATTCCTGACACAGCACTGGGGATTCCTGACACAGCACTGGGGATTCCTGACACAGCACTGGGGATGAGCCTGACACAGCATTGGGGATTTCTGACACAGCACTGGGGATTCCTGACACAGCACTGGGTATTCTTGACACAGCACTGGGGATGAGCCTGACACAGCACTGGGGATTCCTGACACAGCACTGGGGATTCCTGACACAGCACTGGGGATGAGCCTGACACAGCACTGGGGATGAGCCTGACACAGCACTGGGGATGGCAGGTTGGGTCACTGCATTGTTTTATTCCCCACTGAGAAACCACTGATGAGATTTTCATACCTTCAAAAACTCAAAAACAATTTGCCACTTGCTAGCTCTGTGTTGTTTGGTGCAGCCTCATACCCATCACAGGACACAAGCCTAGGAATTCATTTTCTAACAAAAGACTGCGAGAGAGCTGGATACATCCTGTTGGTAGCTGATAAAAATGTCGAAGGTGACAGCGGCAAAAAGGAATAGACTCAATTAACTCCTTATTAAAGAGGCTGTTGAGAGCCTGGGCATTATCTCTACAGTCCACTAAAGTGGATCTGGAGGTGCCCAGTCTAGAATAGTGGAGCCCTATTAACTAAGCTCACAGCTTCTTGTAATAAGACACTGGGGATAAAAAACAGCATGGTAGAATGGAGGGCTGCAATACGATTTGCAATATTACTAAAAATAGGTTTGTTATGCTATGAACTTCAGAGATTAAAAATAAGCCTGTTGGGTGTCTGAGGTTCTGACAAACAGATGTCTTGCTGGAGCTATTTTTATAAGATCATGTATAAAACATATCCTGAAGCAGTGTTTTTCCTCTACAGCCTGGATTAACCAGACTCAATTCTCCATCATCAATCGACATGTGCAGCTGGTAAACTTTAAAGGTACGTCAGATCCACAAGCTTATATGAACATACTGGTGCACTGCATAGTGTACAGTGCAGTGCAATTAATGACATACTGTATTATGGAATATTTAATTCATGCAAAATCCCACTCTGTTGAATCAATTCTTATTAACAAAGCACAGAGTCTGCAGAACACACTTTGAAATCCTGTTCCTAAGGGGTTAATAGCGAAGGCTGCTCCTCTCTTTTCTTTTCCTGACCATAGTGCAATTCTTTCATTTTCCGATTGTGTTTAGCATTCTGTTGTCATGGTGATTAGATTTGGCCTTCATTGAGCTCTCCACCTGACTGAGGATCACCATCACATCTCATCCACTCCATCCCCGCAGGAGAGCGGCTGAACAAACACACTGGCATGACCAGTGCCACTAACGGCTCACTATTCACAGGTAACACTGTGCATTCAGTGTATCGGGTACTATTCACAGGTAACACTGTGCATTCAGTGCATCGGGTACTATTCACAGGTAACACTGTGCATTCAGTGTATCGGGTACTATTCACAGGTAACACTGTGCATTCAGTGTATCTGGTACTATTCACAGGTAACACTGTGCATTCAGTGCATCTGGTACTATTCACAGGTAACACTGTGCATTCAGTGCATCGGGTACTATTCACAGGTAACACTGTGCATTCAGTGTATCTGGTACTATTCACAGGTAACACTGTGCATTCAGTGCATCGGGTACTATTCACAGGTAACACTGTGCATTCAGTGCATCGGGTACTATTCACAGGTAACACTGTGCATTCAGTGTATCTGGTACTATTCACAGGTAACACTGTGCATTCAGTGCATCGGGTACTATTCACAGGTAACACTGTGCATTCAGTGTATCTGGTTACAGTTACTTACTGAATACATGTGCACTTACACACAATTGAAACGCTTTGAAAATATGGCCCACTATGCCCTTCACATGCCCAGTACACACTTCATATAGACCACAGGCTAAAGAAACGTATTAGTAATCTGAGGCATGCCATGCCACATTTTACAAAAAAACTTACAATTGCAAGACAGTCCCTTGGTAATACAGTTTCTATGGTAACTAAGCAAAAGAAAAAAAAAGAAAGTTAGTGGGCTTGGTGGCATCTAATTTAGGCAGGGTTATAACAGGGTCTTGTTTGTCTGTGTCTCTCAAAACATACAGGCAACTGCAGAGTAACAGCCATAGAATCTCCCAGACCTGAATCCTATGGATTGATTGATGTGCAATCTGCTAGGGGAAGTAATAGTAAGGACACTACATTATTTAATTAATAATATGCCTTGACGATTTACTGTAGAGATTATACAATGAAGGTGGTTATGGGGGGTTGCTATAACTGCAAATCTGGTCCGATTTAAAAAATAATGACTGCAAATTTGTATGAATGTCAATATAATTCCATTTGAGTACCATCCTGAATTTTCTAGGGTGACTAGCTTTAAAAAGCAATGGCACCAGATGTATAATATATATTTATATTATACGAACACAGCTCTTAGAATCCATATTGGAAACACGTTTGAATGAGTAAACTACGCAGCTCCCTCATTTAAAAACTAGGCTTAAGTCAGACGTAACTGTGCTTCTGCACATAAAGAACAGCACATGAAGTGCACAGCAATACATGTGACACAACAAGCAAACTGAGGCTTTCTGATGTGGCTGCCTCATGATGAAAATGAGACAAAGAGCTGGCATATCGGTGCACACGCATATACCACAGAATGACCTCGACTAATCTCACTTTGAGTGTATCTTTAACCCCTTTCACCTGGCACTCCTACCCGGGTCCGGACCTCAGGATGTGGGTCGACGCGCTTTGACCCGGATTGAGTGAGACAAAAAGCATGACAGCCATTCGTAAGCTGAATAAAGAACACACAGCCACGTCTGCGTGAAGGCTTCACTTCCGCAAGGAACGTTTCTGTTTATTCTGTTTAGTCATATTTTTGATGATTGAGACACAGCATGATCCAGATTGCAGCAGGATCAACATTTGGGCCAACGGATCAATCCAGAGACGCTGGGATGGAAGTGTCAGTAACAAGCTGCTTCCGGGGCATTGATACGCACATTGTGTACTTGTGTCTGTCACCCAGGTCAACCCTGCTTGACACCGGGTCCTGACCCGGGTAGAGCATGCCAGTGTGAAGGGGCTTTTGGTTACTCTGAGTCATTAAATTTAGGCTACAGTATGTTAAAAGAACAGGACGGACAAAATGATGAATGCAGTGTATGATTCATTCCTATTGCGAACCACAAAATCTTCTTCTTCAAGATTAGCAACAGCAACTATTTTTGGTATTATGGATTTATGGTTGGTGATTATATATTGTATTTAAGAATCGCATCACCATAAGAATTGATTACATAAGCAAAAGGCATAGTGTTGTGTAACACCCTGCGCTAGATTTGTGCAGAAAAAAAGGTATCGTTCTCCACTGAAACATCAAATACAGGGAGCAGAACTTGATGGATTCCTGAACTTCTAAGTCATGAAAGAATTCTAAGGAGTCAAGATTCTAAGATTAGACTGTATTGCTGGGGGGGGGGGGGGGGGGGGGGGGATGATCCTGGCATCTCATTGGCTAAGACAATGCTTGAGATTTATGGGACTGGGGAGGTTTTTAAAGCATGTACTAGTTAGTGGTTTAGTGTCATCATGTGGTATACCAGTCCCTCGAACACTAAATCCGGTATCTGTTACAAACTACAATGCTGTTCTTGATCAAGGCAATTCCCCCCTCCCCTAAAAGAACCTCGTGCATTTGATTTCGTACCATGGTGAAGACTGACTAGTTTGCACGTTTTAATTATTTTTTAATAGGAAAAGCCAGGAGCCCTTGAAAACGAGCCTCCAATCTAAACGCGCTTTTCTGTAGTCAGGTTAACACATGAATAAATCTAAAGGATCAAAGGCGCATTTAAAAGTCCTCTATGAAGAGAAAGCCAGGCAGAAAAGCATCCTGCAATTACAATCAGTTCTGCCAGGGCTGAAACCAATGCCTCTCCTGAAAGAGAATGGTGATGAGCCACTGCGATATCAGTTTAGCAGAGCAATCACACAATGGAACCGTATTAGACTAATAGAAGGTTAGTCTACTACAGTCACTCAAGATCCGCGGCTCCGCTGTGAATGGTACTACACAGATCGTTTCGAGGCCACGCTTTGTTGTAGTTCAGGTTTTCATTATGAGCTGTCAGTTGCAATTTAAAAAGCATGTTGTTAATTACGCCATTACTTTTTTATATTTTTTTTAGAGATAATAACCCTGTATCATATCTGTCGTCATTGTAACATATGAATGATACTAGTATATCTTATCACACGATTCAGACAGCGTATGTGACCACCTATACGTTTTCCAATTTTAGTTAAAGTCGAAAAAGCCGCAGAACTGGTGAAATGTCAGCCTAGCAATCAGCGGCCATGACCCAGTCAGCGGGAGCACACAGCATCACAATCACATGAATGTGTAATGACCGCCCGCACGAGCTTGGAGGGAAGCTGGAACATGAAGTCCTGGGGGATGAGGCGCACGGCTGCAGCGCCTCGCTCGGGGCAGAGGTGCCTGCAGATCACTGCAGCACGTTTAGCAGCTGTTAGGTCTGTGCGCCTCTGGAGCAGACAGCACGAGGAACGCAGAGGGACGCTAATCCTGCACTGACACAGAGCTAGACTTGAGGAGGGGATCTGGGGGCTGTAACTCAGCATCTCACCCAGCCTGACCCCAGGGCTTGCAGCTGAAGCTCTGAATCCATTTCCTTTTAGCTCAGCGCCACGGAGCTGGCACCAGGGTCAGTGACAGATTCGGTAAGCAGCAAGGAGAAAACACAAGATCATTGAGTGATTTCAATCCCGAGTTGCAGATATGCACCTGGTTCAAAGCAAGTCTAACCATAATAAGCACAACATATTACAAATCACAAAACAAAGACACATGGGAAGACTGGTAGATCAAAGTCGACTTAACCACGTTTAAAAAACATGCGGACGATCTATAGGAACCCTCATAGACAAATAAAAGATTTTTTCTCAAACTTGTTTCTCTCTCTTGATAAGGGAGATAGCCTTGTTTTAAAAGGCCTCTGGATGCTGTCTTTCTTTTGCAATTACGCGGGTGCCAAAAACTTCCTCAGCTGTTCATGTGTAACCTGGCGCTTCCCACAGAGACGAGTGCCACCCAGCTCACTGTCCGTGAGTCAATTCGTTTTAATTTTTCACAGCCCGGTCTGTGAAAAGGAAGTAAAACAGCTATGCATTTAATCAACGTGAAAGGTCATTATGAAGGCGATGAACTGCTCGTGTTGTGAGTGAGCCCGGCTGGATACTGATGGAGTCAGTGGAATAAATCATATGTGATGGAGGCTGAACTGTGGGAAACACACACACACACACACACACACACACACACACACACACAGTCCAGTCAGTTTTTAGATGTAGATCAGGCTTTATTGAATGGCAATGTAGGTAACCGTTGCCATCTTGTGGCTAAAGATAGAACTAGTCTTAATGTGCAAGTGTAGCGTGAACGGGGACGGGGTCAGAGCCTGATATCTGCTCCGGATTGAGTCGTTTTTTAATCAAAGAGTTAATTCTATAGGGTGATGCAAAACTTTTGGCTATAGCTGTACATGGTTTCTGACAGATGTCGGTTCAGTGGATATAGGATTATATGAATACACTATAAAGTTCCTGGTCGTGAAATAAAACTGATGCAAGCTGACATTTTATTGTAAAAATTACAACACAAAGATCATTGAAGAACAGTATTTAAATGTGGAATTACTTTAATGACATTATTGATTTAAAATCATTAAAACTACAAATTAAAAGAAAGCTCCCCACAGTGAAAAGCAAGCTTGAATATCAGAGAAATGACACGTGTCTATGCAGTCTCCTATGAAGTCAAACACAACAGCAATTATTCCCGAGTTATTCAGATGGAATGTATTGTCAATCCGTCATCATTATTTTTAAAGCTACCTGAATTACGGAAATCAATATGGAATAAGCTAAATTAATTTTCCAATTTGAAGGAAGCTAGGAGAGGCTTGGCGATGCTCCTTTTCTGGTCCACTGTCATATTTCTTATATTTAATATGCTTAAATATTGCATTCAGAAATTCAAACAGAATTTTATCCAGCTTTTAATTTTATTTTCAGTCCAGGCATGTGGTAGAAATCACTCCACTAAAACAATATTGTTTTGGATGTTTTTTTTCTTAAAAGGAGCATACAATTGTGTTCACAGTAAAATCTGTCGTTTTTTAGGTACATGAAAAGATAATACATCCTCTAAATTAGTAGGTTTTTATCCCCAGAAAGTTAGAGAATAATAGAAGGTAGGAGTGTGTGCAATTTTCAATAAATGACAAACCAGTAAGTCTAAGTAATGGATTCAACAATCTTAAATGAAACAAAAGTGTTAATAATAATTTAAATATACAAAAGAAAAGACATGCTAAACAACTCATTTGACAACTACTGTACTGCACAGAGAGAAATCAATATGGCATGCATTAACATGTCTAATTACTGAAGAAGACATTCTCCAATTAAAAAAAAACAAAAAAGCAACATTAACAACACACTCAGCGAGTCTCTCTCCATGCTGGCAGCAAGTGTCAAGCACATGCCCTTATCAGTTCTCCGTCCAACGGATACAGGATATGAAAGCTGGGCTGGAAAAGTGATAAGGAGATGTGGGCGACTATGTCAAGAAGAAAACTCCAATAAAGTACCAACCCGAAAACTCTGGAGCTGGAAAGCACAGCTCCCTTTCTTCTCCTTTCTCTTCTCCTTCTTCTACAGGAGTTTCAGACTGCTTTGCACTGCCGAGGCGATGAGGGACTGGTATGTGTCTGACAAGTTACCTGTCCAAGCTAGAAAACTTATCACGCTGTCTTCAAAAAACTTAAAAAAAAACCAGTATTTATATCTTCTAATAATTCTTCTTTTTGAACCTCTCTCACAGGCAGGCAGTGGCATTCAGAGATCTAGTCTGAGGAGGTCACAGCATGTCAAGCACAGAGATATCCACTGACTGACTATCTGTTCTTTCGCAACTGGTAACCAACTTTGTAGACACACCCCGTTGATCAATTTTAATACACAGATGCCCCGCCCTTTTTGTGTCTCCTAAAACTTTCACTTTGTCAGTCCTATGGCCAAGATCCAATAGAGACAGAAGGGAGTGGCTCTGAGGAACACTTAATTACACAGAAAGGTGTAGGCTGTCTGCTAAGCACAGGTGTGGCATCACCTGACCAATACCTGTCAACTCGAGGGAGAACCAGAAACGTCAACATTCTGCCTGTGGGAGAAATGCAGATCAAGAGTTATGCAAGTTAAAGACACCCCTTTCAGATTTTTGGAGAAGATTTTTACCTTAATAAATGCTCAAACGATCGGCACTTGTAGGTGTTTCAAATAAAGCACTATCACAGAAAAGAAAAGCAGTAATGGAAACAAACTGGACTGTCCACAGGCTCCTGATAAAGTGAGTTCACACAAGGCTGAACAGTTATGATCCTACCTTAAAGGTACAGGCCTAATTGTTGATGTGTGCACAGTGTGCATTCGGCCACAATAGCACACATTGAAAGGTAATACAGAGCAGGGTTTTCTAGCACATTCTTTGTCATTCTTTTCTGGAATTTACTTTAAACTCGAGTGTTCTTGTTGAATTCTCTTCCGTGGAAGTTGTTGCTGGTGGAGAATGCATTTTGCATGTACAAATCCCAATAAAATCCTTTTGGAATCCATTTTGAATCCAGTCTAAAGACAAAGGTCCAACTAGAAGGATCCTGAATTAAAGGTTTGGGGTCTATGTGTTGTGGGAGTGCCCCAGCCCCCTCATCTTGAATTGAATTGCCCTTAAACAGGAACTGAAGTTTTGTTTCAACAGTAATGAAAACTAAACAACTATTCCACGGGAAGAACACATGTTTAAAATGGTGCTGCAAGAGCAGAGCCAATATTTCAATTATATAGATGGGTTGTTTGAAGCAAAAACATCATGTCCACTTGCAAAAACGAAATGACATCTCAGGTTATTGTTTAGATGAGTGTGAGACGCTGGTGCCTGCAGTGTAATGAGTTTAATGTGGTTCTGCTTCTAGTTGTATAGCTGCTGTGTGCCTTGCTATTTTGACAGCACTCTTCTTTAACACTTAGTTTTGTTTTGCTGGTGTTGGCTGCGTTTCTGCTGCTGCTGGATTCAGAGATGTGTACAGAGCATGCCCAAGGCAGATATCAGAGCACAGGTTTACAGCATTCCAGCGTTTATCTGCCTGCTTGAGTAATATGAGAGTATACAGCCAGCCCTTTCACAGGACTGGGCTTGTAGGAGGCACAGCCACACAATCATCATATGGGCTGTTATGGAGCCAATTGATACATCTGCTTTTATTACCAATACAATTTTAGCTGTATATACATATGTGCAGTGTCATTGAAAGTGAACCAGCAGCACATTCAGACAGCCAGGTGATTGATTGATTGTCTGGAGTCACAGGGAGTGACATGCACAGCCATATCTGGGAGTTTAATATGTTTGAAAGGTTGTTAGGAAACAAAAATCTGTTTTTTGCCCCAAAGGGTATTGGTCACAAGCGGCCCTGCCTTAGCAAGGCTTTCACACCTTTGCTCTTTTCAGATGTAGTTTCCAGTCTCCTTCCTCATACCTCTCTGGGCAATGTGCTTAGGAATGCTGCTGAAAGCTCCACCTAAACCACTAGTGTGTATCAGGGTCTGTTCAGATTCGAAGCCTGCCCCCTGGGTATCTCACGTCGATTGGAATGAATATGCACTGCAGCGAACATGCACACACACACACACGCACACACGCACGCACGCACACACACACACACTCACAAGAGAAAGAAATGCTGACTCTGCTGTGCACTGAGCAATCTCTGCTCACAGTGCCCCCACCCCCCACCCCCCGGGAAGAGAAATTCATACTCTTTATACACCCACGAAATGTGTGTAAAACACGTAATGAATCAGCATGAATGTCTGAATGTCTGAACTCATGTTGAAAAACACTTCTCTTCAAAACACAGAGAGCTTTTATTATTTATCTTCACTAAACAGCTATTTCCATTCAGCGGTATATTGCACTGCCTGGTTCACTGAAACGCTTTCAGCCCACAGTCACGGCACAGGAGCTAAAGCTTCACAACAACAGTTCACTTTTTTTTATGTAATGTTGGAAAAGGCAATGTTTCACACCCGGGAAGTTTATTAGAAAGAAAATGAAAAAAGAAAAAGAAAAAAGTTCATCCCAGACAGTCCCTGGTAATTCCCTTCTGCCTGACTTTGCATTTGCTCTTTGATATTTTCTGATATCTTATCCATTGTAAGTGGCAGGGCAGTGGTCTTTGCATGCTTTGTTGTCGATTATTTAGTTCAGTTGCTGTCGGCGATGTGAAAGTTCTGTGCTAAACCAACACAGCCCTCTGTCTCATTTGTGAGTTCCGGCCTTCTTCATAACATCAGACTCCAGGTCTGCTAAACACAGATCAAGAGATACATCAAACACCCAGCCCCCTTTCTGCTCTGCAGAGAAGCAGCTTGCCAACAGGCTTAACTGCATTCATATTGCTATAGAAATATGCTTTGAGAGCACGTCAATTACAGTAGAAATCTGAACGTACAATTTTAAAATACACTGGGCAGCACCAGATTATCAGATGAAGAGGGAGAGAGAAGGCGTGAAATAGGATGCAATTGCTGCAACCTTACCAAATGATCTTCACCGGCAATGCAAGGCTCTGTACTAACACAAGGGCAGCTATTATGAGCCACTGGAATGATACTGCAGTGAGAGAGCTTTTTCTGTTTTTTGACATACGCCCGAGTGGAGGCCAGGAGGAGAGTGTTGTGATAGTGCCCGCGGATGCATAAATAAAAGGACTTTCAAAGTCCTGTCACAATCTGGTATTCTACTGGTCCACTCTGTACAGTCAGCAAGTAATGAATAGGCTGTGGGAGTGTGGGCAGAGGGGTCCTCTTCGAGGATGCGTGCAGAACACTGTTGACACAGCACTGGGGCGTCTGGAGAGGATGCCTGACTGCGGATTATGTCTGATTTACTCTGTCCATGGAGTCAGCACTTTTACAAACAGCTACTGCTTTCCCGTAATCCTCCCCAGCACTCACACACACTCACTCACACACACACACACACACACACACACTCACACACACACACACACACACACACACACACACATTTTACTTACAGTACTTTTAATGACAAAAATACACTTCAGAGGCTCACACACACTGTTTGAGATGCTGGTTTTGTCCCTTTCTGTTAAATGTGACAATACTTATTTAAACCCTCCCAAATAACAAAAGAACAACGCTCCAGGCACAGTGTATCTTCATTGCAACTCTGCATGACCTCACAGCTTCTAGAATGCTTGTCGTAGCACGCACATGCTTTTTACTGCAGTCTGTCTGGGGGATATCTTTTGCCACTCTTCTCAACAGATGAGTTTCAGCTGTTCAGTACATGGAGACTCTTCTATCCACCTGCTGCCTCTCCCTCTTCATCCAGCAGAGTGTTTGATTGGACTCAGAACTGGGGAAGATCTGTGAACCACCAAGACCGAGAACCTCGATGCTTCATCGCAGTGTTAAAACATTTAGAAATCAACAAATCAGCATTCACTGCAATACTTTCAATGCGTATTGGCATACCAATGCTCCCCCCTGTCCCCCCCCCCATCCCCCCCTCAATGTAACAAGTATTGGCACCCTCTATGAATTGAAACAAATGGTTTAGAAGTACTGGTATTAAAACAATAAGTGTCAGTCCAGTTTCAGGGTGTTATCATTGGAGAACAGCAAAAGCTGTTTCATCTCATTAGAATTTAAAGCCAAACTGTTTGTTTTCTGACAACAAAAGCATCTACATACTGTGCTATACCGGTTCGTTTTGTAACTGGGAATGTCATATTTAAACAGGCTGGTTACCAGTGCAGCTCAGTATGAATAGCCATAAAAATGACAACAACTGGAGGAAAATATAATTCATCAGCTGCAATTACACGCTTCACCACAAGATGGAACTAGTAAGTTAACTTTCAAGTTAATGAGCAGTTGAATTGAGTTGGATATTAAGATGCTTACAGGTTATGGAGTGTGATTGATCTCTCATGGTACTAACAGCTGTAATGTGTAGCTGTATCCCAGTGCCTGTCCAGTACTGCCAGGGGATAGGCACTGCTTGTTATTAACACATCATGGTAGCAGGGTGGGGCTAGAGAAAGTGCTAAGACTTGGGTTGTATAAGAACCAGGGAGGCATGATATCAATTCAGCAATCTCCTTGGATTAACTCAAACTGCAGATTGCTGTATATAATAATAACAGTACGATTAAACCTGCCCATCTTGACATCATATCTATATATTGTAACACGGCCACACTCATAGGTGTTCATTTGGCCCTTTTAAAAAGAGACCCAGCACACAGAACTGGAGGTTTAGCGCTTACCAACACTTTTAATGAAAAATAAACAAAATAAACTCCTAGCTCCTTCGGAGCGCTAACGAAACGTTTGTCAGGAAGCTATTTTAATAACCCGGACAGCTAAGCTGTTTACTGGCTGAAAAAACACACAGTCTTTACAGATGAACTCATTGACTGCTTTCCTTGAATACCCTGCACCTGGCTCTAATTTACAACAATCCCTAAACATGCACAGATAGTCAACTACACGCATTTAGATTTTTTTTTTAATTATTATAAAAAAAATTTGCGAGCAGACTTCTATTAAAAAGAGTGGAATTCTATTCAGAGTCGCCTCTCGCTGAAACAAATACAGTACAGGAGTGTTTTATGCCAATGTGATCTTTACAACGCCTCCCACTGTTCAAACCTAAGGCCCCACACACAGTTCAATATAGAAATCCCAGAAGCCCAAATAGTGCATTGCATGCCCCAGTATTGACAGAAAGCACGGGTCTCCGGAGAAACAACTCCTATAAATAGCTGGGAATCTCAGGGCACATTGCAGCGTGAAATCCATCTCCCCTCCGTGATTGCATTCTCTAATTGTCAAATGATGACAGGCAATTGTGTGGGAGAGACACCGCGGACTAATCACAGCCAAACCACTCATTCTTTAAAAGTGGCAGAGAAAGGCAGTCAATCAGAGGCTTCAGGGGTGCAGGAGACTCTCTGTAATGAACACAGGACAAGTTCCACACCGGTGGTGGTCTCTGTTATGAAGGGCAGTCATTGGTAATTGAAAAGGTGCTGAGCCCATAGTACACAACCATACAGTTGGAAGCCACGGCTAGCAGTGATGTAAATATTGAGTGTGTTTATAAAGCTTTGAATTTCTTTGTATTGTTTTTATTCATATGACCAGTTTCATGTGTGTTTGCTTTGCAGACAGGAAGGTGATGTCATACCTCTCTTCCTCTTGGAGATTAAGCTGTTAATTAATATCTTCCACTAGGGGGCACTGGACCAGCTTGTGAAAATGAAAAGGTCTCTTTTCCCCCCCCCCCAAGACAAATAACGCTTTTCTGAGAAGGCCTGGTTGTGCTTTAAAAAGCAGGGCACTTGAGTTTAAAAAGCACAGAACGTGTTTTAAAAGCATGTTTGATTTATGAAGTGTTCCTGAATTGTCACATGAGAGAGAAGAGTATAAAAGCACTCACAATCACGTCAAGAAACATAACATGACAAAGGAAGCAAGCTGTACCATCGATAACATTTACATCCACCCTGCCTTTTGTTTGTCTCTAAATACTCAAAAACATGTTCCTGTCTTTTGATTGCAATTGTTAAAGACTTAATCTATCTATCTATCTATCTATCTATCTATCTATCTATCTATCTATCTATCTATGTCAACAACAAAAAAGCCCACGTAATTACTTGATGAAGTAGATTCAGTCTTGGGAAGAGATCCAATTGGTTCAGTGTAATAGCTGAGGACATAGTTGGAACAAAGACCTGGAAAGAACGACATCCGCTTTAAGATGTCTCGACTGCAGGAGTGAAATCAAATCCTGCTGTGAGCAACAGATCCACTGAAGGATAAAATCTGAGCGCTGAGGGCTGCCAGCACAGATCAGGACCCTGACATGCCATTGCAGCTCACTCGAGTGAAAAACATAAGAGTTTCTGCACAGCATGCAACACACAACGACCACAACAAGGCTGCTCTGGATTCCAGGCGGAAGGCTTCATATTCATAGTGCGTGACCTGGCTTTCCTTTGGGTAATGTCATCGTGCTGAAATCTCAGGTTTAGAGGGTGGAGTCTGGAAAGAGCATTCTGAGGTATAGTTACTGAATGCACCCATGTAAAAACTCATTTAGCAGTTTGATCATGCTCTTCTGTGCTTCTCCTGCGTACATTTACCGTGATAAACCACAGTGTAGTGCTCTTTTTACCATAGCTCTGGTACAGCTCTGCTCTTTATCAAACAAGGGGGTACACTTTACCATGCTTTCAACATGCAGCGCTGCTCTGTGTTGCTTTTAGCTGGCAAACATAAAATGGGACTTGTTGCAAACGTGTAAATTCAGGTAAACTGGATCAGATGGGAATTGATGTCAAAATTAATATTAGCTATACTGTTTAATTAATTTTATTTTGCTATATATATATATATATATATATATATATATATATATATATATATATATATACAGATAGTATAGGGTGCTGTAAGAATTTCACCCTACTTTTTAATTCTGATTTTACATCTTTTTATTGATTTGTTTATGCAGATTCAGTCAAATAAAATAATTAATAACTTTTCTGTTTTGTACAGAGCCTTTGCTCTACACAATGAACCCGACTAATATTGCAACACAAGACTGTCTCACGAGGAGTTCATGCGAGGGGATCTGCTGCCAACATACAGCGTGCGACATGAAAGGCTTATAATAGCAACACAATACGAGCAAGGGAGAGTGGTTTTGTTCACATTTCAAAAAGGCCATCAAACTTGGATGCAGCATTCAGTTATAGAACTTTGTACAAATGACCTTCAAAATAATACCCTCAATGGGAAACACACACAAAAAAGAAAAAATATCACAAGGACTTCTTCATTTTAACCAATTAGTATCTATTCACTAGTGTATACTGCACGGGGCATCAAAGCGCTAAATATTACTTGAGAGAGACCAGCAGACACAAAATTTCACACTATTGCTCAGAGATCACCATGCAAAAAGTTTGCAGCATTTTGATGTGAATCAAACTGCTAATGTTGCAGACCCAGCATGACACTAAGGGGAATGCAGGCGCTCCTAATTGAAGTGACAGAGGTATCAATCTCAAGCTTTGTGAATACTGCCCAGGATCGGATTCACTTCACAACGCTGTTTCAGACCATCCTGCCTGGGTGGGTCTGTCGGGGATCGCAGTGGGAAAAGGCCAAAGCTATAAACTGGCGCACTAATCCTCTATGCCACCTCGTCCACAGCAGAATTGAATTGCAAACCCTTCCATCTCAACTCGCTGCTCTGAAGCCAGCAGTGTGCTAATAGATGCAGACAGTGGAATGCAAGCAGAAAATATTATAAACCCATCATTAGAATGCTGACACATTGATGTGGCACATGCACTGGCCTGCAGGGAGCCGCCAAACAAAAACATCCTGATTGCACTTGACAGATTGAGAAATTATAGAATTATATATATATATAAATATTGCATTCAAAG
Organism: Acipenser ruthenus; assembly: GCF_902713425.1. Classification (NCBI taxonomy): domain Eukaryota; kingdom Metazoa; phylum Chordata; class Actinopteri; order Acipenseriformes; family Acipenseridae; genus Acipenser; species Acipenser ruthenus. Next base: position 29,918,328 of record NC_081209.1, on the reverse strand, counting down.
TGCTTCACCCAGGCGCTGTGAGGACACTCTTGAGCCAGCTCATCAAGGAGGTATGATCAGTGATCAGGGTGATTATAATACAATAACAACAAGAGAAGGGTAACATTCTGCACCCTTTCTAGGATACTTGAATTGGTCATTTTTCTTTGCAGAATTAAATTTGGTGATTGTATACAATAGAACAAAGCAGCAATTGTTTAATTGCTGGATTGACAGTTTATAGAAAAAACTGCTATATATATATATATATATATATATATATATATATATATATATATACTTTCCCTTATCTTTTTGTCTCATCATTCATTGTACCAATATAAATAAACAAAAACATTATTTTTGTGATTTACATAAACAGTGTATGTATATATATATATATATATATTTTATGCAGCTTGTCCATTACAAACTTGTTGATACCAGTACTCAGAAAAAACCACACCCAACTCCCATTTCACCAAAGTATGCATGTGCCTCCCTCTCTTACCAAGAGATGGCGCTCACACTCAAACCATCCTCATCACTGCCAGAACTTTGCAGCACCATGGCCGGCATCATTATTGAAACAGATGAAACTGCACCTCATTTATAAAGCGAGATGCTGAGCAAGGGCAGAGAACACAGAGATGTGAGCCCTCTCACTAGTTGCCAAAAACACACATGCATTATAAAATAGATACATAGACAGGAAACAGCACATGGTACAATTCTGTACACAGTGACTGAAGGGGAGATGTTGTGCCCTGACTGGATCGGCACAATAGGACTACAATAGGATGGCAATATTACCCATTCATATAGGGAGAGTGTTTTCCAGAAATAGAATCAGAACAATTCAAGGCTAATTGCATGTACTTCTGGTGTATTATATGGCCACTTTCATACACGTTCATATGAGGCTAAATATATTGCATATATGCATTTACATACCCACAGTATATAAAACCACATGTGTGCATATCCAATTGAATTCGTTTTGTTTTGTATTCAAATACTCCATGTGCCCATTCTACAGTGACCACTGTATAGATTAGATGCAATCTCTCTCTCTTGCTATTCTGTCTACACACCGTATATTAGATACACAGCCAGACAGATCATTGGTAGATAGATATGCTGTATATGAATGGAGCAAGGTAGATACTAGCCTTCCAAACCATGAAAATCCAGACTCTATGATCACACAATAGACCCACTCTAGGCATTGGGAAATCAACAGGCTGCAGCATCAAGCAGGACTCTGAATTTGTTGGAATTTGAAAAAGCCCTGGTTCAAAACCCCACTACAATACAGTAAGCCTTCAGTTGAGCTACTTTTTTTGTAGTTACATGACGTTTTTGTTCCATTTTTGGTGTGCTGGCGTGTTGTTTGTGTAAGTCTATGCTTCACCACACAACGCTACCCACCTAGCTAATGAGCAGGGACAGTGCAGAGGAATGTGTGGTAGCCAGAGGTAACCAGCCAGGAGTTACTGTGTGACTGGCTTCACCTCATTATATTACCTAGCGAGCACATTGCAAGAAGGCTACAAACACTGGTCCCTTCATCACCAGTTATGGTTTCTCCAGCATGCTTTCTCAAAGCAAACACATTGCATAATGCAGAGGTCAATTTGGTTCTGTTAAATTTGGCTGGTACACAGTCAGCTTCCTTATCAAAACCTGTTTATAAGCCACTCAAGTATGTACACCAGCGCCACCTTCTGGATTATTTTTTTTTTGACGCATTGCAGCTCACTGTGAAACGTGACAGAAGAATAAATAAATAATGTATCTACCCTGAACGCAGGCTAGAGACCAGAGGCGAGTTGGCAATCCCGATGTGCAAAGACTCAATGAATCAGAGTCCCTGTTCTGTAATGTGGGCAGTAGACACAGCATTACATGTGACTCTTTGACTTCGACACACTCTTCTGATTAATATTACTCATCCTACAACAGGGCAATGGTAAACTGAAATGGAAATGTGTTCTGAAGTAGTGCTGCAGTAAGAAAGCAGGGGGAGGCGGGGGTGCATTTAGGATCACAAACTAGAATGGAGCCGCGGCTCGTTGCTATGGAGACTGCATCCTCTTGCAGGAGTGCACTTCCTGCTGATGGAAACGATGTGTTTTCTCAATACACCTCTGTCAGCAGAACACAAATAAATATTAAAAGACCTCTATGTAGCCGGGAAAATAATTGTCAGCAATCAGGAGTTATTCTAATGACTGAATGCTGAATGGGAACTTCTAAGAGCCTCTTTATTCACCACTGAATCAATGTTCAGGAGAGTGAAGTACGGCAGCAGTGACTTGTTAAGCCATTTACTTTGTTATTGTTTTATTGACTTGTGTAAAGGTGATAGTGATAGGTGTAGGCTTGTAAATCAATGTACGTATGATGCTATAAAATGAGATGAAAGACTTGGCTAATTCTTTCATCTGTGAAATTATAAAAGGTATCAGACTAATTTTGCCTATTGACTCTGTTTCTTATACAGTAGTTTTAGCATGGCATATTTAACATCACAGCTGTACTTTAATGAGATGAAGTTATGAATGAAACACTCTTTACAATAGCACAGTGGTGCTATAATTTGACATCCTTGTAATTGCATAGCATATAATGAAGTGACTCCATTCTGTAACCTATATATATATATATATATATATATATATATATATATATATATATATATATATAATGAGCCCTGGCTACTGCAGAGCATGGACCAAACGTTCTAATAATAATAATAATGTGATGTTCCCAGGACTGTGCAGTGGAATCAACCCTAAGGTAGTACGTCACATAATAAGAATGGGAATTACATGTCTAAGTGTGCAAGTGGGTCAAGAAAACATGATTGAACTGCATGCGTACTTTTGTAAATAATAGCAAATAAAAAGTCCACTATTTAGCATCCGTGTGCTTATTGGGTTTGACTTCTTGTAATTAGATTGTGTTGATTTTTGCTTTTAGATCCACACCAATAAGCCTGTGGCATTCTCAGATCTACAGGAGCATAGTGCACCCTGCACAGGCAGCACAGCATGATGTGCTAATCTGAGATGGTTTAGGTGATTAGACCCAGATTTCATCAGGCTGTCCAATGGAATTGCCTGGTACAGCAGAAGCAATGCCATGTTATACTGTACGCAATGTATATGCTCATGGGGCCACGTACTAGAAATATTTAATAGTGTCAAAACGTTCCAAGACTAGTGTGAATTCAAAGGGCATTACCTGTGAACATTAGCTTGGATTGTATTCCAATGTAATAATCCATTAATGATGAAGAAGTCGAGATTCACATGAGCAGGATTTTTTTATACAAACTGTTATGTTATTCCAAGTGTCCGTAATTTAGTCATTGCACATGAAGTAGCATATTACTTCATGTGAAATAATCACCAACTGTGCATTCGCTACTCATTCTCATTGAACCCTGATCCTATACAGAGCTTATTTTAAAGCGTCGCTGAAGTTTCTTATAATTTACATCTTCAGCAAACAAGGGAGTCTCCTGGTAGAGACATAGATAGGAAGCAAGCTCTTTATCAAGCTGCTGCACTCTGAAATATTTGTAGATATCACTAAGCCTGAGGAACAGTACCTGTTTCAGCTGATATTTGGCTCTGTATTTATTCATTGTGCTGGCTGCCGATGCTGCTGCTTCCCTGCTTATTGAAGAGAAGGCCGCATGGTCCTAATCTCTAGAATCTTCACACAGATGTTGCACATTTTGGGAACTCTGCCCTTACACCTTTATCCTGGATTCTGTTGAGGGGTTTTGTGAATGACCGGTAAGACATTTGGAAACCTAATCCAGGGGTGAAAGGTTAAGAGCATTAACCCACTGAAAGATTGTTGTGGCATTCGACACGAGCCATACTGGTTAAATGTATGACCTTGTCCGCTATTTCTGTACAGTATAGGATTGGCCTCCTACCAGTTTTCACCCAATTATAAATCTGAAATTGTAAATAGAAAATATATTCTCTACAAACCGTTATATAACGCCAGGGATCTGTGCCTTGAGAGAAATCTGCTCGTTGAACACAGTTTTCTGTGCTCGGGGTGGAGTTCAAAAAAAGTAGCAAACTCCCCCTCTTTCATTTCAGACTGGCTTGCTTTTGAAGATTCTGAATGGGAGGGCAATTGGCACAATTGCCATGGTCTGCGGCCGTGTCTGATGTCTGATTGCAGTTACTGTGTGTCGGTTTCTATTAAAGGACACCTGGTTCAGCCCAGTCCTGCCTCACATCATCCCAGTGATGTGCACCCTGCCTGCCAGTGCTCTGTCCGAGGCACGGCCGGGAAACAGGAGCTTCATTTAGCAAAGCCCAAAGCTCCAGGTGCATTGTGTCTTGGGAGAAAAATAAAACGCTGCTGTTTCTTCCTGTTTTCAGACAGACAGCAAGGTCTTTTTTATACTGCTTCATTTCAATTTAGACCGTTAGTCTTTGCAGTACTGTCCCCCAGGAGCTAAATGCACTACCTATAAAGGGAGGGGGCTGGGGTAGCATGCATTTAACAGAGTCTCCTGGGCAAAAGCAAGACAAATAATCATGCCTTGCCCTTTCCGTAAATAAAGTAAGCATCAGTGGAGATGAATCTGTGATTTTCCAGTAATGCGTGAGTGGACTGGATCAGTAAGTGTGGTGCTGTACCTACATCTCTGACACAGCTTTTGCCAAACTAGCCATAAGTTGTAATATATATCATTATAGATATAGCATGTATATAACCTCTAATACAGGAACCCTAAAATAAGATTCCGTCCCATAGTCTTACACTGAATCACTATCGCCTGTTATATTACTTACAACCATCTAGTGTGGTTTATAACATTCTAACATATTTATAGATGCATTATTTATTGTTTATAACTAAAGCATAATATGAACACCTGCCTCTTACTACAGAAGCATGGCTCTGTCTTTGCAGGGACACTGCACTTCCAATGGAAGATCATTTGGAAAGGGCAGGTGTGTCTAATAAGCTGATAGTTAAGCATGGAGTGACTCAGGGGTATACAAAGGGGATCTTATTTGTACCCCTGGATTGGTTGCAGCGGTCTGCTTGTTGTGGTCCCCCCCCCCCGTACATTTACAGTATATAGTACGAATTCTAAAACTATAAGCTATGTAGGAATAGTCTATTTGTAAACTGCCGGTTGTTCCTGTATGTTGGTTACCGTGCCCCCCCCCCCCCACACACACCCCCGCACACCCCCGCACACCTTTGTTTCTATCTGTGCATTCAAAGCCTGTTCATGAGAGCATTCCAGGCCCATGGATTATATCACAATTCCAATCAGCTGCAGCACAACGGAGGCCAGTGACAATGCCTTCCATTGTGTTTGTGGGTCCCTCTGAAGTGAGAGCTCATCTGCAGTGTAATTAACAGGTAAGCTGCGTGCACCATTTAGCTGCACATTGAATCGGAGTGCACGTCACCACCAGCGGTGACAAACACTTCAGTCAACGCAACTCGCCACCTGCATTCAGAGATTCCAGTTATCGTGGATATTGATTTGACACCTTACAAATATAGCCACCCTCTGCAGCCATTGTCTTTCCCATCAGGTCTCCTCCAACCCCGTGTAGGCGGATCAGAAGCTGTCTTCAGCTGAGAGACCAAGAGACAGATGTTTTAAGTAGTCACAGGCACTCGCTGTCACAGACCTTTCAAACTGATAAATCCCCAGTCCTACTCATTTCACACCCTACACACTGACCGCTAACTGCTGCAGATCTGTTATGCACATCCAATCTAGCACACACTGACCGCTAACTGCTGCAGATCTGTTATGCACATCCAATCTAGCACACACTGACCGCTAACTGCTGCAGATCTGTTATGCACATCCAATCTAGCACACACTGACCGCTAACTGCTGCAGATCTGTTATGCACATCCAATCTAGCACACACTGACCGCTAACTGCTGCAGATCTGTTATGCACATCCAATCTAGCACACACTGACCGCTAACTGCTGCAGATCTGTTATGCACATCCAATCTAGCACACACTGACAGCTAACTGCTGCAGATCTGTTATGCACATCCAATCTAGCACACACTGACCGCTAACTGCTGCAGATCTGATATGCACATCCAATCTAGCACACACTGACCGCTAACTGCTGCAGATCTGATATGCACATCCAATCTAGCACACACTGACCGCTAACTGCTGCAGATCTGATATGCACATCCAATCTAGCACACACTGACCGCTAACTGCTGCAGATCTGATATGCACATCCAATCTAGCACACACTGACCGCTAACTGCTGCAGATCTGATATGCACATCCAATCTAGCACACACTGACCGCTAACTGCTGCAGATCTGATATGCACATCCAATCTAGCACACACTGACCGCTAACTGCTGCAGATCTGATATGCACATCCAATCTAGCACACACTGACCGCTAACTGCTGCAGATCTGATATGCACATCCAATCTAGCATTCTGTTCAGTTTGTTTGCATTCCGCTCTTGATTGGTTATCGATTTGCTGTATAATGAAGTTTTATATATATATATATATGTTATATTTGAAGAATGAAACTAAATGGGGAAAAAAAGTTAAACAACGGAGTCCTAGTATACTAAATATGAACTTTGACCTCATTTGGGGATTTTTTTTTTCCTAGTCTCTGCCTTGTCCAAATCTATCTGTTTTTCAAAGAGTATTGTGCGCTCCAGGCAGCCTGTGTTTGGGTTTCTCGTCGCTTTGAGACTAACCAAGGCAGACTACAAGAGGCTGATTATTCCCAGCACTCCAGCCTCGGCTCCCCGGGCAATCGGAGGGAGCCTGAGCTTTAAATAGCTCTCTGAATGTGAATTCTCTGATGTATAAAACACAATAAAGACCCCCGCACTGCTTAATGAAGGGAGAAAGCATTTCATGGAAACAAAACATGACGTTTGCAGTGCTCATTATTAGCTTTTTTTATTAATTTTATTTTTTTATTTAGTTATGGTCACATACAACAATCAGCTAAGGGACATTATAAAAAAGTAGAATTGAAGACATGCCCTTTGACTGTTGGGACTGTATAGCATACAATATTAGGGTTATTTCCTGGTATTCAACATCCAAACTGATGAAATGCATCTATCTATGGTCATCATGTGTAACACTCCCAACATTGTCATTGGTGGCATCAGGGTCATTGCTTCAATTGTGCCTCCTAATCCCTGCCAGTAGAAGGCGATCTCTGCTTTGGTTCTGCAGCCTGGCTCCTGTCCTGGGTGTCTTTTACTCTCATCAAGCTACTGCAGACAGCACACACCAGTATAAAGAAGGGACTTGGTGCAGTCAGCAGACTGGCATACCTGAGAGTTATCACACTGCCTCTGTGGGCTTGCTGCTTGTGAGAGGAAGGCTGGGAGGAGAGAAGGGGGTTAGGTCACGATAACTGTTTGAAACCAGCGCCATGGTAACTGATCTCACACTTGTGCTCTTCAAGGCTGTCAGCTCTTCAGGAAGAGGCTGATGGAGCGACACTGGAGATTCTACCACTGCAATACAGTCTGAACCTGAAATGAACCTGAGAAAGGAAGTGAGAAGTGGCGGTTGAAACCCTTTGGTCCATAGGCAAAGTCTAGATTTCTCTTTTTATTATTTATTTCCAATTCTGTCCCATCTTCAGCACGTGTAAAGGCACATTTTAAGTGAAGGGAGTCGAGGGACCTTAAGCTTGGAGGTTGTGATTTGTAATTGGACGTAAATCTTCCTGTGTAACTTTCTTGTTAACATTAAAGGCCAGCTGCAGTGACATGAGCTTTTATGGCAAGTATAACCTGTAAGTGATACTGCTCTGCAAGGACATCAATGCCACAAGTCACGCTAGCCTCCACTGATGCCTGGCCCATAGATCAATCTTTAAAAGAAGGTCAATGTCTTTGTAAATGAATCTCCTGTTGGGCTCACTAAAACACTTGCATGATGAAGTAAGAAACGCTGGGTTCATGATTGTCATGCAGAGGTGCTTCTAGAATGCACAGGAGCGGATGGGTGTTTTATACATCACACAGACAGTGACAGGAACCAATAGTCCTATCTGTATGTGACTGAAGCATTACCTGAGGGCACTGGATTTATTTGGTCAGATGGACAGTTTGTGTCGATTTGTCCTAGAAGTTTTCAGACTCCTCTATTTCTTTTGCTGTGCATGCTGATCAGTAAAATAACCTGCAAACATGTAGACCTCCTATTTTGTGCAGCGTTGTTTCACATGTCTGTTTTAATGCAGATTGTTAATTCAGATAACAGACCCCCTGACTTCATGCTTGCGCGGGTCCCTTTGTGCTGCTGAAGAGGGGATGGGGAGCTGGGCCCCGGCTCCTGACTCCTACTCAGTCCTTTGTCTGCGAGTGATTGCAGAGCTTCCATTGACATCACCTGCCTGCTGGCCTGAGGTACTTGCTAGGAGGAGTATCAAAGCCCATCAAGCTACTTTGCATTTGATGAGCTTCATCCCCGGGTTCATTATCAGGAAATTAATATAAAGGAGAAACTGCTGAAAGAGAACGGATGTAGTTGAAACATGAAGGTCATTAATGAAGTTTTGGGGATCGATTTTGTCGTTTGGTTCTTACAATTGACTCAAATATTCAGATACTAGACCCCTGACTGTGTTGAGGTGCTTTTGAGCTACACTTTAGTTCTATTAACATAGGCTAGATCAGCAAAGGATGCTTTGTACTGTAGAAGAGGCAGCACTATCTAGCGATCTGCCACTTTGGATAAATGGATAGTGGCTGTTCAAAAAACAACAAGAATGCTCTACAAAAACACACTTGACTTTTCAATTGTTAATAGACTGCTAAGGAAACTTTGTTATGTTAGATTTGATTGAGATGACTCATGAAATCCTACTCCATGAGTTGCATCTTACCCCCACCACCCCAATCTTTAAGATTTCAAAAGGCAGGGCTCTCAAACCTTTTATCCCCCAATCCCAAGACCAGCAGGGTGCTTTCTGGAAATGACAGCGCCTTAGCTGACCCAAAGGAAGCACACTGAGAACGTATAATGCAATTACATTTCACAGCCCATCTTCCTGGGAAAAATCAATGTAATCTGTAATAAAATCAGATCAGCCAGCTGGAAGTGCCACTGAGCTGTCACTAAATCAGAAAGAATTCTCTCTCAAGCTGAAGGATCCTACCTGTTTCACCACACAGAGTAACTTGTCAGTTTTAGTTGGGATTACAGGAGTCTGCGCAGTCAAGCGGATGTAGTATGTTTTTTCTTCCCCTTGTGTCTCCTCTAGAAGGCCATGATATATACAGGTATGTAATATATACAGTATATATGTGTGTGTATATATATATATATATATATATATATATATATATATAACATCCCACAGCCCATATCACAAGGATTTGCTCTTAAAGAGCTACAGTGCAAGATGTCTTGGATTTAAGAAATGAAGCACCTGGCTGGAGATTTGTTTAGGAGGCCCTGCAAGGAAGACACACACACACACACACACACACACACGCAAAACAAACGTTTTCAAGAGATCATTTCATTTGTAACCCATTTGTGCTATTTTATCGCTCACTCGCGGCCCCAGGATTTGGAATTTAAATGTCGTGAATCCGTTAATCAAAACTCTCTTAGAGGATTGCAGGGAATACATTTCATTAAAAAAAACACTTCTACTTTTTTGCGCTAATTTCAGTTCAGCTAATTTCAGTTCACTGGAACAAAAGGCTCTCTATGGGATCATTACTCGGTTTTTGCCTCAGCGGTTATTGGGAGTGAAAAAAACACTTGTCGCTTCCTTGAAAATGCAACATTCCGACATTTAATATGACTGAGAACTTCAGCCCTTCGTCTCGTTATTTTTATTTAAGTAAAACATAATGTGACACAGAGTAAGAGGAGTCAATACAAGTCTGCCCCCTGTGGTTTAAATGAGGTAATGCAAACAAAGACAAGTATACCATGTCTATAACTGCCTGTGCAAGCTAGCCTGGCTCTCTTGTACAGTGGGCTGCCTTGTTCTCCTAATACTGTAATGTAGGAACCGCCTGCAGACAGACTAGTCGTCAATCTTTTCAACCTAAAAGAAGGAGGGCCTCTAAATTCAGTTTTGTGTACAAAATTAGCAGTTTCCTATTTTGCAATCTGAAAGCTCTGAAAAGGGTGTTGATAATTCATAGTTATGGTGTTCACTGGGTGTGACAGACAGACAGACAGACAGACAGACACACAGACACGATCAGTGCAGAGTAAACTCAATTACACCTATAGACAATTGACATCAATTGTTCCAGACTAGATCATCATACACAATTAAAATACATTATTCTCAATATCATATGAACAGTCATTTCTCAAATACACAAAATAGTTGCACAAGGGGAAATAATTATATCTATTACCATTTTCAAACACCCAAAAGTAAAAAAAATAAAATAAAAAAATGAATGGCAGTAACATTACAGAGATAAAAAATCTAAAAACATGAACCTTTGCATGTACAATAGCTGTTGACAAACACTGTGCTGAGCATTGCATGTATGATCCCATTAAACTGCAGAACAATCCTAACCCGACAGCTAATTAGCTCCTGACACTACTGTTTCTCATTGCTCGTCATGGAAACAGTTCAAAAGGGCAATATTTTAATATTCAGAGGTGTAGGAGCAGGCTGCGTGCTTTTGTTTGTTGTACTTCAGGTGCGTGTAGGAGTGTTACACAGAGAAGTGCTATACAGAGTCTGATAAAGAGAGGGCTTAATGTCGTAATTGGCAAGTGCCTTCGAATGCAATTCTAAAATGTATTCAAGGAATTATGCACTGCGTTTTATACAAATGACCCAGAAATCGAATACAGCCCAGGCAGAAGCACTTGAAAACCATTTCAGTTTCCTGAGTTCGGCGATTCTCAGCTTCAGCTCCTTATAAAAGTCGACTGTGGTACACTGTGGTATGAGCACAGCAAAGTGTAGTAAAGTGTAGCAGCTGTGTAGTGAAAGCATGCTAAAGTACACACACCCACACATTGTAAACCATATAAACCTTTGGTAATGCATAGTAAACCCATGCAAAGTCATGTGCAGGTAATACGGTATATGCATGGAAAACATATACCCCATGACCCTGCAACATGACGTTAATGAGAGCCCAGTACTGCATAGTATACATCCGAATGGTGTCTTCATCTGAACTGAATGACCACGTTACATAACTGCAAGACGTGTTTACACAGTGCTGCAGTATTCATGTCTGTAGAGGCTGATGGGAAGAGAAAGGCTATAGGGCACCCTGGGTATTTCAACTTTATTGATGCCACTTCACATTAATGTCTGTCTTTACACTCACCAGTGATTGGCCTATTTCGTTTTCTTTTTTTTTGTTTTTAAATACAGTATATAATCCTTAAATACAACAAAATGAAAATGTGTAATTATTGTCATCAGATCAAGGAACATTTCAAATCATTACACAAATCTGTATTCCTGCACAAATACAGACAGAGGTGGGGAGTTATAGAATATATTGAATTATGTACATATACATACAGTGCCTTGCGAAAGTATTCGGCCCCCTTGAACTTTGCGACCTTTTGCCACATTTCAGGCTTCAAACATAAAGATATGAAACTGTAATTTTTTGTGAAGAATCAACAACAAGTGGGACACAATCATGAAGTGGAACGAAATTTATTGGATATTTCAAACTTTTTTAACAAATAAAAAACTGAAAAATTGGGCGTGCAAAATTATTCAGCCCCTTTACTTTCAGTGCAGCAAACTCTCTCCAGAAGTTCAGTGAGGATCTCTGAATGATCCAATGTTGACCTAAATGACTAATGATGATAAATAGAATCCACCTGTGTGTAATCAAGTCTCCGTATAAATGCACCTGCACTGTGATAGTCTCAGAGGTCCGTTTAAAGCGCAGAGAGCATCATGAAGAACAAGGAACACACCAGGCAGGTCCGAGATACTGTTGTGGAGAAGTTTAAAGCCGGATTTGGATACAAAAAGATTTCCCAAGCTTTAAACATCCCAAGGAGCACTGTGCAAGCGATAATATTGAAATGGAAGGAGTATCAGACCACTGCAAATCTACCAAGACCTGGCCGTCCCTCTAAACTTTCAGCTCATACAAGGAGAAGACTGATCAGAGATGCAGCCAAGAGGCCCATGATCACTCTGGATGAACTGCAGAGATCTACAGCTGAGGTGGGAGACTCTGTCCATAGGACAACAATCAGTCGTATACTGCACAAATCTGGCCTTTATGGAAGAGTGGCAAGAAGAAAGCCATTTCTTAAAGATATCCATAAAAAGTGTTGTTTACAGTTTGCCACAAGCCACCTGGGAGACACACCAAACATGTGGAAGAAGGTGCTCTGGTCAGATGAAACCAAAATCGAACTTTTTGGCAACAATGCAAAACGTTATGTTTGGCGTAAAAGCAACACAGCTCATCACCCTGAACACACCATCCCCACTGTCAAACATGGTGGTGGCAGCATCATGGTTTGGGCCTGCTTTTCTTCAGCAGGGACAGGGAAGATGGTTAAAATTGATGGGAAGATGGATGGAGCCAAATACAGGACCATTCTGGAAGAAAACCTGATGGAGTCTGCAAAAGACCTGAGACTGGGACGGAGATTTGTCTTCCAACAAGACAATGATCCAAAACATAAAGCAAAATCTACAATGGAATGGTTCACAAATAAACATATCCAGGTGTTAGAATGGCCAAGTCAAAGTCCAGACCTGAATCCAATCGAGAATCTGTGGAAAGAACTGAAAAATGCTGTTCACAAATGCTCTCCATCCAACCTCACTGAGCTCGAGCTGTTTTGCAAGGAGGAATGGGCAAAAATTTCAGTCTCTCGATGTGCAAAACTGATAGAGACATACCCCAAGCGACTTACAGCTGTAATCGCAGCAAAAGGTGGCGCTACAAAGTATTAACTTAAGGGGGCTGAATAATTTTGCACGCCCAATTGTTCAGTTTTTTATTTGTTAAAAAAGTTTGAAATATCCAATAAATTTCGTTCCACTTCATGATTGTGTCCCACTTGTTGTTGATTCTTCACAAAAAATTACAGTTTCATATCTTTATGTTTGAAGCCTGAAATGTGGCAAAAGGTCGCAAAGTTCAAGGGGGCCGAATACTTTCGCAAGGCACTGTATGTGTAGAGAAAGTTACTGCAATGCTACAGAACTCAAATACCAATATAAAAAGTATAATTTATACAGCTGCACACTGGTTTGTCTCATGTAAAATACAGGAGGAATGTTAACATAATGGTTAAAGCAGAATCTAAAATATTTATTAAAAATCAGTCTTTAAGGATCAGTTCACTGAGCAGGACTAACCCCATACATGCACTGCTCATGCATGCCAATGGATCTACAGGAATGAAGAGGTTATTCATGCAGCGACTAGAAAACACTTCCAACAGACGGAGAGCAATACACTGAACTTTAACCCTCAGGCACAGCTGGGCTGAAGCCCATTGACTTCTCTCCAGGTGTAAGCATCCTGAAGTCAAAGACAGAGCCTGGATAACGCTACCAGCAGCTTAGAGAAGAAGAGCCCGGGGGACCGGCACTCGAGGGCACTTCTTTTCCTAATCCTTTATGAATTCACTTTCATCAGTTCCGAAAGGATTCTTCTTTCTTCTTTCTTTTTTTTTTTTAAAAAAGGACAAACAGTTTAGTCTGCAACCAGTTTCAATCACTATTACTGAAGTAACAGGTAAGGTTCATGAATTTGGTGGTTTTCAGAAAAGCAAACGGTAGTTAACTTCCCTCTATCTTTCGGAGATCGGTGTTTCTTATCCTTGGGCCAATTCCTGAAGCCAATTCAGTCAACACAGTAGTGGTTTGAGTTCAACTAGTTGCAGAGGTTAACTACTGCAGAGTAATGTGGATAATGCACAGAGATCTCCAAAACAAATGGGATCTTCAGATTTCCCTGGGTCTCCCTGTTATCACAGCGTGCCCATGCCACTGCTCACAGCTATCTCTGAGGTTACAGAAAAGTGCAGATAAAGGATCTGACCTTGAATAAAACACTGGCAAACGATCAAATCTAGCGCAAATCATAACTTTGATGTTTTGCAACAACTTGAGAATGCATAGAGCTTGGAGTGAAAGTAGTCTTGTAAACAGGTGTTCTATTCAGCATGAAGAGGAATAAACAAGCTAGTCAGGCTTTGAAAGATAACTGCCTAAAGGGGAAGAGATTTCAACCAGCTGCTGGCTTTTTTAAAAGCACGTCCACATTGCCTTTATTAGGGCTCCTATTCAGCTGGGCAGGCTTCTCCTGGGTCCCAGCGTGTTCACCACTGGAGAGGATGACTGACAGCCCCTCAAATGGGTCTTGACTAAACAAGGTCGACCTCAGTAGTGAAGATGCCTTTATTTATTTAGTTATTTTGATCAAACTAAAGTGTAAATGGGTTACATCAATAGAAATGCCAGAAGGAAACATGATTAACAATAAACTACTTTCTTACAGGTCTCTTTTTTAAACAACTGTTAACAAATCCACCATGGTCAAATGTAGGGGTGTGCCTGAAGCTGCAACCCAGACCATGCCGAATCTGGGTGCGTTCAGAACGAAACAGGAACTGTGAGGATTTAGTGTCTGATTCTTCTCTTACACAACACAACTGCAATCAGATAGCACAGTTATGTGACTCTGCTTTATTTGGGTTCTCACTACAGAGCTTAGTGCACTGACTGTTAATTAGAACAGGAACAAATGCAGTGCTTTCCCAGATCTGATTGACATGTCCTTGTGGCAAGACCTCCCCTCCTATTAGACAAAGAAAACTTATTTTTGTCCAAAGATGATTTAATGTAAATCCAAGCTGAGCCCTGAAAATCCATACCTCTGAACCCAAGCAGCACCAGATTATATATAATAAACCCTATGCACTCCCAGAGGAGACAGTGCAGTCCCTCCTGGTCAGGTGATGGGCTTCATCAAACTGATTTAAAAGAGCATTACCTATGTGAATGAAAATATGTAATCTCTTTCCATTAACTAAAATGCAGTTGAACAATGCTAAATTCTCCTATTAACTGATCAATCAATATCTCATCATTATCTGCATCAATATCTTGGTAACTGACTGAGAGTTGCTTATTGGCTCGGCCAGGGTTAAAACCTAAGGCTTGTAAATGAATAAGCAGGACCTCAGTGCTCTGAGATATGTGAATGGAGCAGTGGCTTCTATCAGACAATGCCGTGCTTCAGTATCTAAAACCCTTGTTGCGGGGGGGTCGACAGGGCTGTAGCGTTACCTGAAGCCATTTAATGCATCGCTTCCAAGATCTGAAGAGAACGAGCTGAGAGACAGGTTCTGATGGAAATTATTACTGCAATGCAGCTTCCTTCTCACTCCCTGGCCCCCCTCCCCTTGCTTTCCTTCTCCCTCTGAAACCTTAGTGTTGCTTTCTATTAATAATACAGTGTGATATTAGAATATAGTTCTTCATTTATTTTAATCTGGAGAAAGGAGATGCTCTTGCTTTTTAAAGCCCCTGCAGCATTCTCCACCCCTGCTGTTCTGATATGAAAAAGAAAATCAATCGGTCACACAACTGGGGAAAAAACACAAAGATACAGAAGGGAGTTTAAATAGGCAGCGTGGTAAAATGGAGGCGAAAACTGGTGCTATAAAAAGAAGGTAGCAATTAGTGGAAGTTGTCTGAGTGGAGCAGGGAAATTCTAAACCAAGCTTATCTTATAATTAGGGACAGACCTGTATCACACAGCAAAACTGGTGAGCTGAAATACCAATGCAAGTGCTGTGCATGCAGGCAAGTGTGGGCTTCATGTAGCACACAGAATCTGCTGTTTGGGGAATGCACTGCCGATGCAGCTTCTTACAGTTCTGTTGCGTGCATTTCCAGGCATACCAGTGCTCTCCAGAGCTGCTTAATTAAGGAATACAGAGGTGGTAAGGTTCAGGAAGCATTTGCAGGCTGGCACCTTGACAATCCTGCGAGTGCCTGTATTACTGCATTATACAACACATAGCAGCCCAGTCTTTGCATGCTTTACATGCGATACAGTACACACCAGAGCCTATTGAAATGATCTGCAGGGCGGCAGATCTAATGCCTACATCATTAAAATAGGGCCCTCCTAGGATCGTCCTAGGCTGCTATTGTAATGATCTAAGCAGGGCTGGTACTTAGATCTGCACTGTTTAGATCACTGGAATAGACAGACTCTTCTAGTCTGAACAGTGATTGACTATACAGTAAGTGAATCAATGCACATAACTAACCTGGTAGGATACTGATAATGGCAGATGCAACTTTCTATAGTCTATTGATTTCATATACAATATTTATTAAAGCATAAACCACATAAACATCATCCAAAATTGCAGAGGAAATCTGGATTTGTCCCGTGGGACTCCCGTGCTTGTAGGAGTCAAATACAAATCCACAAAGGGAAAGTGATTTCAGAGGCAATACCTGAGCATGGGTTACACATCTACAGTATGACTAGACACACTGAAAATTCAGAAGGGCGTCCGTGATTAAATCTGTGAGGTTTTGTTTTTTGAAACCCAAGCTGACCCGAATGCTGCTCAGATTCAGACCTTGAAGGGCATCCATGGACCTGTCCCAACTGGGTTCACCTCGACACTCTCCGGAACATCTGCACTGGCAGGGCATCGGATTCAGTGAAGAGGCACACAAAGGCTCCTCGTGGATAATTATGCAACGCACAAAGGGGCAATCAAAATGCTACCACCACACTCATTTTGTTTGGATAAGCGGATCATTGTAAGTACAACAATAACATTTAAAAAAATGCTTTCCAGCCACCTTGTTCAGTGTGATTAAAAAAGATCCTACATAATACATAACATAATAGCCCCTCTTGTCACAAACACTTTATCACGAGTGTCTGAAATTGAAACGTAATCACCTGTGAGTTAACATAGTGGTATGATTTCATATCATTGTGATTCTGAATTCACGTTGAATTCTGGTCCTTTTGGCACAACGCTCTTTCAATGAGCCTGACACAGCCTTGCTCGAGAGAGATTTCTGCAAGAAGCCCCTTAGGGTTAATAAAGACAGAGGTGTACTGTGGAGAGCTTATCAAAGGAACCCCCCAGACCCCAGCCTGCAGCCTCCCACCCCCTGGAAGAGGATCAGCAACTTTACAGAATAGTACATAAATAACCCAGGTAAACCACCCAGGCATTGCCACAGTCTGAGTGAACAGTGAACCTCTCCGAAGCTTTAGGAAAACAATAATCCTCCCCTAATATCAGGGGTTAATATCAGCACACCAGCCACATTCTTTACAAAGCAGAGTGCTGTAAAATGTTTGCCACAGTGGATGTGTTGCGGGGACACAGGCTCAGCAGTAATTACATCAAGACTAGCAGGAGATACACTCCAGACACTAACACAATTCCAGCGGCTCTGCCTAGGGGAGAGGGGCAAGGCTGATGGGAGCTTTCCAACGCTAATAGAAGGAAGAACCCGTAACCAGAGTGAAATTGAAAAGAGGCGACTCATTTAAAGTGTTCTGAACACAGATGTGCTAAACACAATGGGCTTCATTTTCGAAGCTTGTTTAAGTTCAAAGCTTGTCTCTCAGCCTAAATGCACTTAGACTAGCCTCCCTGGACTGGAGAAAAACACTGCCTGAAAGTAGGGCATACAAACTGTCAGCTTCCTTTAACCACGGTATAGCCAGGTATGATTTTCTGCGCAAAGTTATTTGATATATAACTGAGCAAACTGATCCATGTATGATACCCCCGATTGACCTCTTTATTTAGTAATATTGAACCAGAATGCTAATGAGCTGAACCATGTGGATTGAATTGTGACCGTGGAGAATTCAGTGGCTGCGTCTTTAGAAACAGTAGCATGTTACACACACTTGATGTGGTTTCTTTTCTTCTTTTTCTTCCCCATGCTGTCTGCTGTGGTGCCATCAGACTGATGCACTGAAGCATTGCCTAAAATAAGTGTCTAATTTCTACAACAATAATGCCAGCCTTGCAAGAGCCTGGCGGTGTCTGTATATGAAATCTTTAGGCAATGATGCATCTAGCAGTCCCCACTGCTGTAACTCAATTAAACACATTCAGCACCAGTGGAAGGGTTTCTGTCTGTATTCCCCTTTATGCAGGACGTTCTTGTGATATTGAGGTGAAGGAGGAAAGCTCTGGAGAAGAGACCCCATAATGAATGGAAAGGACAATGCAATTACTGTGTGAGAAAGTGCATGCAGTAGTGTGAATAGAGGCGTCCAAAGTGGTCTGTTTAAATGATCTCAACAGACTTTAATACCATTGTCTTTACATTCAGAATACCTCTCCTGCAAACTCTGACCACATTCTGTTTTGCTTCCCTAGGCTAAAACATTAAATCTCAGTCAGTTTGCAGCTTTCTCATGGTTATAATATGTATTTGCCATAGTTTACTCTGGTTTGCCATGTTTATTTAATTAAATATTTTCATTATCAGGGCATGTGTTTTAAAAAGCCAGTGTTCTGTTGTGCATTGTACTGCACAGTACAGCGTTGTGCATTGGAAAATGAAATAAATCTGGCGTTCCTTTAAAAGCTCCTTGTTAAGACAGAGCGTGTGATCCTATGCTGTCCAATCTGTGCGGATTCAGTTCCTAGAACCAAGAGGAGCAGCGCAGGGCAGCACATCTGCCCGCTGTAGCGTACACTCATTTACTGCTGGGAATACAAGAGGGGCTTGACATGCAATCTAACACAGCCGCAAATTAGGGCTCTTTAATATGTCCAGGGAGACTCAAGGGAGATGCTGTTGCATGGTATTTATTTGTTAATCTGCATACGGGTATGCATTGACTAGTTCTTTAAGAGACCGCACTGTCGTATGCAATAGCTTAGGTCATGACACTGGAATTATCACAATATGAAATGTATATATTTCAACAGGATAGAACCCTTGAGATATACATCTCAATTTCAATTTGTGTTTTAATTAGGCATCTTACACAACTTCTAAAAAGTCTCATGCATTTTACCATGTGTGGGTCTGTGCTCCTTTTCTCTCACTATTTTAAATTAATTGCATGTGAGGCCTGTTAAAGTCATCCGTTAAATCAGACAATCACTGATTTGTCTATTTTGACAATTTTCCAGGTTTTTCAGTTCCGGTGGTTTAATTTCATATGCACAGCAAATCAAAACAGCAGAAGCAGTATCGACCTCAATGTAAAATACTAAAACTGCTACAGTGTAAATAGCTAGCATGACTGTGTTTCCCTGGAGCTGGCTTCAGCAGTGATGTACATGTGATCCAGGATGAGAAGAGCCTGCAATATGTAGTGCAAGGACATGAATAGCTGCATTGTTACGTCACGACAATGACTCAAACTGTATGTTTCTAGTATAAAGAATGCTTTCCATATTATCCCATGAAGCTGTGACCTGACCGACACCTCAGTGCAGAACATTCTGTGCTTTAATATTGCAATTGAGGTTTCCGAGAAGGAGCTGAGCCTGCTGAGAAACCTTTTCAAGGTGCATAACCCCAGCTGTCTCCACGGAGAGGTGAGCGCTAATGAAGGCAGGGAGGAAACTCACTCCACACCAGCAGGAGGCTGATTAAAATCAATGTGAATACTGCTTACCCACCGGCAATCAGAGACACAAAGGATCTTCCATCTGATACATCAAATGTGCATTATACCCAAAGTCAAAATGAAGTGGACATGGACCTTTCGAGGCATACAGTACCAAGGTACCATGCAGGTGTATTTTCAAACCTACACAACATTCACCAGGACAGATCCAGGAGAAGAGTACATGTACCAGGAAATTAGCTCCCACCTCTTAAGATGTTTCACTAGTGCCCTTTTGATTTCTTTATTGACCATGGGGGCTGATTTGGGTCCAATTTGGGTTATAAGAAGAGTAAGGTTTTATATGTAGCAATGTGATAGATCAGCCTGGAACAACACTCTTAAAAACAGGATTCTTGTGCATTCTAGAACTAGAACTGCAGGGTTCCTTCAGAAGTTCCTTCAGAATGTAAAGTTCTTCTCCACAATGACGGGAGCAATGAACACTGAAAACAAAGAATCAAAGAATCTATGACTTAGCTGTGTGGCACCGGAGTTGTAGCTGACATTGCAATAAAGAAACAGATTAGCTGTGAATAGAAGAACTTCAGAACGCATCCCCATCTCTCTTATCAGGCTCTGCCAGTTTACCTGTGCAGCTGAGCAAGCTCATGAAGAAAAGAGCTTTGCCTTGAAAAACTTTAGCATTACAAGCATGGTAAATCCCAGACGTGAATGGAAAAACATGGAAAAGCAGGGCATTAAAAATACCCAAGTGCCCCTGTTTATTTGCTTTTTCCTGAAGTGGAACCAAATAGAGAAACACACGAATGCAATTGTTTGGAAGAAGGAAGCTGTTGCACTTGGGTAAACAATGGTGCATCTTAAAACAAGAGATACTAACAAACATGAAATTCAATTGAACTGTATTCAATATGATGATTCCATGAAAGCAACCCAGCAAATGTTTAAATCAAATTGCCATTCTGTGTAATAGTGCACAAATAACACTAGGAATCCTGCTTTAAACCTATCGACAATTGCTATTTTTTCTTAGAGGTCAAGTTACAGTAAATAGGAATACGAATTCAACAATGAAATCAATGTCAGGTTACAGTAAACATTAATACAAATTCAACAATGAAATCAATGTCAGGTTACAGTAAACATGAATACAAATTCAACAATGAAATCAATGTCAGGTTACAGTAAACATGAATACAAATTCAACAATGAAATCAATGTCAGGTTACAGTAAACATGAATACAAATTCAACAATGAAATCAATGTCAGGTTACAGTAAACATGAATACAAATTCAACAATGAAATCAATGTCAGGTTGACAATGTAGTGCAGGGTTACTGTTTTTTGGAGAGTTCATGGTTTGCTTGACATATCCCCAGTATGGGTAACAGTGGCTACCCTTAGCCCCATCTTAAACACCAGCAATCTTTCACACTGATGTCATCATGACGTCATCAGATTCCCAGTAAGTTGTTTCATAGTGACTGTGTGTTTTGGGCGTATGGTCGGAGATACTGTTTTGGTAAGAACTGTGGTTTCAGGTTTAAATACCTACATACGTCCTTAGGATTTTATACATGGGTGTGTGTGTGTATATATATATATATATATATATATATATATATATATATATATATATATATATATATATATATATATATATACCCATGTATAAAATCCTCTATAATATAAAACAAGACTGTCTTATGTTATATAATGCGTCCATTAAATCAACATGACGTTAGGTAATAAAATCTATGCAACTATGTGGGCGAGAGGCATCTAAAAATAAATAAATACATACATACATAGATAAATACATCTGCAGAGCTGTCCTGAAGGTTTGCAGCAGACAGCTCTTCTCTGTCAGCTCGCTGAAGCTCTCCTTTCTGTATCTGAGAATCATTTTTGTATAATTATTGGGGTTATTGATATTATTAGACACCAAAATATGTTTCGCAGTTAAAGAGCACGATACCAATAACACTATCCCGAGTCAGTCCTTTATTTTAAATAAAACAACCGCTGATCCAAGTCTTACATTGCGATTACATAAGCACATCTTTTATTGCAGTCTTTTTAACTTGTCCACTGGAACGATAATATTTTAGTTGGTAATATCTTACAAATTAATATTTAAAATATTAATATTGATTTAAAAAAAAAGAGTCCTTCTAAATTGGGCACATTGTGGTTATTGTTTGCTGTAAGTGAATAACACTTTTAAACTTGCTTCTTAAAAACTGGAACAAGATAATGACTACCTATACATGAAACAAGAGATCAGACTGGTTTCAGTTACAATAAAGTTACACGATCTGTATAGATTTCTGGTCATTCTATTACAAATTGAGTTCATTCTTAAGGTATTTTTAAAAAATACATATATTAATATTATTTTTTAGCATTATAAAAAAATGAATTCACGATCACCGTGGAAGCTATGCTTATTAGATTTTGGTCACTGGAATGCGAATGTGATTGTGCCTGTCGGTCGTGAAGTGCCTCTGTCCGAGGTGCTGAAATGTCACATGACTCCTCTTCTTCACTCACTGCAATACCGTGAGCTCCTGATTCTGTTGAGACTTTCCAACAGAACTGCAATCCACACAGCGTGTTATTCTCCTTGGTTAAAAGCGCTTTACTCATGGAACGGAAGACATAAACTGTCCAGAAATGCGGGCTCTAGAATCGAAACCAATAAAAGGCTCATATTTTGGATTATAGATTTTTAAAATATTTTTTACAGAGACAGCAGCGTGAGTGCAGTGAATGGGTGTACAGCAGCTTAGTGGTCCGGCTGATTAAGACTGCACATCTTTTGGGGGTCTGCTTGGGACTGAGAAGATGTAAGGATCAACACGCTCTCTCCTCTTGGCTTTGAAACAACCATGCAGAAAGGAATTCGACTCAATGATGGCCATGTTACCTACCTGGGTCTTTTGGCGAAAAAGGATGGCACAAGACGAGGGTATTTGAGCAAGAAGAGCTCCGACAACACAAAATGGCATACCAAGTGGTTCGCTTTGCTGCAGAATATGTTGTTTTATTTTGAGAACGACTCCAGCTCCAGACCCGCGGGATTGTACCTGTTGGAAGGATGCGCTTGTGATAGAGCACCCTCTCCTAAACCTTCTCTGTCAGCCAAGGAATGTTTAGAGAAGCAGGTAAGGGGTGGACCGGTGCCTATTCGCGCGATGTGTGTGTCTATATTCTCCAATATGCTTATTGATGTACAGGCTAATGGAATTGTTATTTCAGGAGAAATGTGCAGCTTGAATTATTTCGTTGGGGGGTTGGGGGGGGGAAGGGGGTTCGTGATGGGGTTGCATTGAAATGTGGACTGATGTTTTCAGACGCATGGAAAGCGGTCGAGAAGCAAATAGACACTTGAACGTTATAACAGAGGTGCGTTTTACAAAGTACTTGTGTTATATCTGGCATAAACATTTCGTAAGCGTGCGCTCTAATGTCATTTTGGGGAGTTTAATCTACAATATAATTGCAGTTATCTGAAATGTATACTGATATGTTTAAAGTCAGAATGCGATAGTTAACGCTGGGTATTGAAAGCAAAACAGCTATAAAAACTCCAGAATAATAAATAATTACAATTGTAATAATAATTATTATAACAATTGAAAGTTCATTAAAATAAAATATGCGCTACTTTTGTAGAGTGCTGTTGCCTAATGTCATGTTGTCTTTGAACATGTGATTATTACTCATTAAATGTTAGATATTTTAAAATGGAAATATTAAGATACATTTTCCAGTGGTCTTTAAAACCTCGTAAAAAACCACATCTATCTATCTATCTATCTATCTATCTATCTATCTATCTATCTATCTATCTATCTCTCTATCTCTCTATCTCTCTATCTCTCTCTTTACATATGGTAAAAGTCGATTGCATTTTACATTATGACATCGCCAGGCACCATAATCAGATGTTGGATAGTTGATTATGTTTCTATGCTGTGTTCTCAGGTTATATGAGTAACAAAGCTTGATTAGGTATTTTGTTCCATCTCAACTGCGCCACCTGGTGAGGAATATGTGTAGTGCCTATATAATTGATATAAATAGAATCTTACTTGACAGCTTCGTCTTTTTTGCTGGTAACCACAGTTTTAGATTGGATTTTGCAAAGGATTAAAATTATTTGGTCAATTGTAAATTGGTAAATAAACAAACTAAAAGCCCTTAATGATAAAATGGGTCATTCTGAGACTAGCTCAATTATTGACGTGTACACACCTTGTAAACACACACAATTGATGCTGTTTGTGCTTTTTTATGAAGGATAAAAACAAACAAACAAAATAGACACACCAACCAACAACTTCTTTAGTTGATTTGAACTGGATTTATTGCCTACTCTAGATCAATACTGCTCCTTGTTGCATCATCCTGATTTGTTGCAATATCTGCAGGGGGTGGAACGTGCAGGATAGACCCATCACATCCTGAAACAGCCCTTTGCTAAGTATTTCCAGGCAGGACTGTGAGCATTTTATGAGGAGCAAGCAGTAAACCTGCAAATAATATGGCGCATTTAAATACAATATCCATATATATAAAAATAACTGTCACGTGTTGTAAAAAAAACAGTACTCAAGAACACAGACCTGCAGGAGGGTCAGAGAACTGCACAGAGCTTCTGCAATGTTTAAACATACACCTCTGTTGAGTCAGTCTTGGCAAAACTAAAACTGATTTAGATTATTTTCATTTTATATGTAGGTGGATCTCTGTTAAAAGAAGAGGGAGGGCTCTTTCTTTCTTTCTTTCTTTCTTTCTTTCTTTCTTTCTTTCTTTCTTTCTACAATGTGGTCATGTGGTTTGGAAAATCATTTCACATAACACAGTACATACATTTGCATTAAAATGAACACAAAGCATGTCTGATGATAAGCAAAAAACTGTTTTGACACCCGGGTTGATGACAAGAATGCTGTACAAACACATTTTATATTGGCTTTTTGCTTTTTTTTTCAACCACTCTCTTTGAAATAATTATAAAAATAAAAACATTTTGTAAAACAACGGAACCCAATTGAGACTGGTGATACAACAAGCATCCATAATACGCGTTAATGAAAATGTAGGAAAGAAATGAGAGAGCGTAACAGGCTTCAGTTGAGTGGCAAGGGAGGGCATCGGTGGGCTAGTGATGATAAGAGCCCTTGACTGCCGTTTGAAAATCCAGGGGGCTCAAGCCCTGGCTTAGACATGCTTACTCAGCCTTCCAGCTTCAAAGGAGCTGTGAGTCTGGGGAGTGTGGAGAGGCCGAGTGGGCAGGGGGCATTGTTCCAAGAGCAAGGCCCGCTGATAAGGACCTCTCACTGAGCAGAAGCTGCTTGCATGTGGGCTTGAGGACTGACAGCATTTATAATTAAAACATCACTAATGTGGGTAGAGAATGGCCAAGGGATAATGATAGAAAATACAAGGGATAATGATAGAAAATACAAGGGATAATGGAAAGTGGTCTTGGTTTTGAAATGTAACCACAAGCTAATACTGTGGCATGTGAATGGAAAATGCAAAGAAGAAAGCATAATCGATAGAATTACAGTATACTAGGACTAGGAAGGATAATGTTAAATAAACTTGCTTTTACGTACAACAGTAATACAGAGAGCACGGTATAAATATTTAAACTAGCGTCAACAGTAAATGTATTGTGTCGCTTTTCCATGTCTAGCACAAAAGATTCCAAATGACCTGCTGAATGATTTAAGGACATTGCTGTACAGTACAGTTATATGTACAGAAGAGGCTATATTACTGTGTATTGCATATGCAAGGTATACGTCTGTCAGAAAAGGTTAAGGCATGAGTGTGCTGCTTATCCAAGCACAGGGCTCTATTGGGATCAATCTTTTTTATACATCAGTCTCTGCTACTCATTTTGAAGCGTTGCTAACCTAGAGCAGTGGTTTGTGGAATAAAATGCTGCTGAGATAGTCTCCATGTTTGGATCATAACTACTGTATAATTGTTTCCATGACACCCCTTTTCTGCAGAGTAACCTACTTATTGAAATTGCTGGTTAAACGTTGGTGGAAGCACAACTTATTACTGCAATCTATGTCTTTGTAAACTGACATATCAAGTGGGAAGGAAAGCAAAGTTGTATTGAATCTGATTGATCGGTGCCAGTAAAGCTGTGTTTCCAGCTGCACTTGAAACCAGTCTGCTCAACTCAATCCATTATTAAACTGGGGAATCTTCCGGTTCCACCTGCAGTCTGCAGTCCGATATGCAACCAAGCAATTCTTAAGGGTTCTGTATCGCCCCCACCCCTCTCCCATCCTGAGCAGTGTGTGCCTTCAGCTTCATTACTCAAACCCTTCCTTATTTTATTGACTTTGCACTGGCCTTACAGAGAAGATTACTTTTGGACAAGGAGATAAAAAAAACAAGTCAATCAAGCGGTGTTGCGGACAAGAGTTAAGACAGATGGTCCAGAAGAGCTTTGTTGATAATGGAGAACTTTCATTGCATGTTGTCTGAAAGCCACACACAAATGGATTTCCCCCATCAAGTTAATAAGGTTACATTGTTCAGCTAAACCTGAGGTTAACCATCAAACTAAAGCATAAAGCATATGGGATCATTCTGGTGCAATCATACAATATGTATTGCCAGGTACTGTTGATGGCAAAGGTTAGCTAGCCAAATAACACTGAATATCCCCATGTTAATTCTCCTTCCCAGTCTTAGTGACATATAGAGTTCACATGCTTTCAATACTGTAAGAGCACTATGTTGTAATTGCATTGCTGGAGTGTGTTATTGGTGTGGGAATGGGCCCACTTTGTGTTGTATTACTGAGTTCTAAACGATAGCTGCTTATTACACCTTGGAGACAGAGAGAGATCCATTCTGGTGCAGGATAAAGTACACTGTAATGTCAGGCTATTCGATGACATTGATTAATTAGTAAGCTATTAATTTAAACATCAAACAACAGGCATTGCATACTCTTTAAAAATACAATGCTTGGAAAAGGCATCAGGCGTATCCCTGAGTGACCCTGCATTCTTTGAAAGTGTTTCTCAACCCGCAGTATTACAGCTTCTGTGCAGGCAGATTATCAGAATGCTTGCTTCGATGCATTCATTAAACACTACAGTAAAGTGCCAAGAGGACAGGCATTTGACAGATATTATGCCACAAGTCTGTTTCACTATATCATGATGTTTAGAGACTAATTACAGACATCTACCTATCCATCTACTTGTAGTTCTTCAGAGTGGACCTGTTCTCTACGCCATATTGGGGTGCAGCGTGTCAGTATGGTGTTCAGAAGACAGTCCCAAGGCTGGTGTACCAGCCAGTAGGAGCATTATTTTGGGATCAATGCCCAGGTTAATAATGAACCACAACATGAAAGTCTAAAAACAATCGAGATTGTGTTTTAAAAGGCAGCTCACACAGGAGGCAGTACTGCATGCCTTGAGTGTCCTATAGCGCTTTCATGAATATGATTCACAATAACCTGGCTCTTGACACTTCTGTTAAGCCCCAGCAATGATGGAAAACGAGGCACACAGGGCTACACTCAACACTGCCGAGAGTACATTTAGCCTCTCAACAAGCTGTTTCAGTGCTTTGAATCATGCAGATGTGTTCCTCACAGCATTACTGTAAGAGTGGCGGATCTTTGTATCTTTGTCATACTTTGAGTTTTTCAGACAGTTTTTCTTCAACGCTGATTCCTCAATTAGGTAATTCAAGTCGTGACAGTGAAATCATAGCATTTATTAAAAGTTTTACACAAGCTAGAGATTCACGCCTGCGGTTTATCATTTCACCAGAACCCTTTACTGCTTATTATTTAGCAACATTATTATTATCATTATTGGTAGTTGAAACAAGATTTGTCTTTTCAATTATTTGGGGTTAATGAATGTCTGCCTAATTGCACTGCGTGTCTCAGAATGTAGCTAACCCTTTTAAAATGGGTCTGTACGTTCCATTACAGCAACAAGTGTCACAGTGCAACCATTTTACTGGTTTTGAATTTAAAAGAAAAGGACAGAACTGTTTGTTAATCTCCCAAAGAAAACCTGTTGCAGCTGCAAGTCTGCAAGTGTTGTTCAGTTTTCAAGAGCCTGTAATTAAGCAGTGATAAAAGGCAATAGTATCTGCGTTGGGCACCGACTGTCCCTAGTCAATAATCAATACTGGGATTGCCTGTATTTGACGACAGATGAGGGCAGGGTGCAGAGTCAGCAGGTTTGTTTCTCATCTTGAGCGTGGTTGGACGTTGCACATTCCCCCCCCCCCCCCCCCCCCCGCTTATATTTAAAAATAGCTGTATAGGTGCACATCGTTTCTATGGCAACCTCAATTAGCATTCAAGAAAAGGATGCTGCTCTGCTGGTGTATTAAGAGCAAGTGCATCGGATATGGCTTTGCATTATACTGCATCTGTAAAGGACTGGAGGGAGTCCCATGCTATTTTTAGTATTTAGATAGGTGGGTTAACAATGCAAACCTGATAAGGTTTACCACAGTGAATCTGCATAGCATTCAGTATGCATTACCATGGTTATTACAATGCCATGCATGTTGCGTTTTACATTGCCTGCCCTGATTTAGCATGCCTTTACTATGCTTTGATACAGTGCTTTACTATAGCATGCTTTTACCAGGCAGTATACCCGAATAACCTTCAGAAGGAAATTCCATCTGGACATTGCTATTGTATTTACATTTATATTTAAGCTATCAACAGCAGTCTTGTTTAAAGAACTCCCCTGTTCTTGACAGACTCTATTTTAATTCTTTGACACAGAAGGTCGTCTCTCCTATCAGGAAGTTTGAAATATTCAAACATAGTCATCCTTGTTCCAAAATCTTTGTTCAAAAGGGCCAGTCTGTAGCTTACGGGACAAACACCTTTGCAAGAGTCTACAGAAACAGTCGATTGGCTTAGGTGTACAGATTGTAATGAAACGTTTACACAGTCAATACGGACTCAGAGAAACCCAGGTCAGGGTACCAAAGAGAATACCAATTCCCTGGTACTCATGCGAAGGCATGGGCCACCGCATTCGCTTTACTGACTGGTAGCGCATACCCAACATAGCTGCTGCAACTCGCTGGACTATGACCCTGGTTTGAATTCCACTTTATAAAAGCATGTAAAACACAGGGGCGCGTAATAACACATGGTTATAAACACAGAGTATTAAACTGGGTAACACAATTATTTGTATTTGTTTTGCGTTACCTGCACAGAACCACCACATTCTCTGTTTGTTCTACTTGAAAATCATGAAAATCAGAGCTTAAACTTCCGCTGTTAAAAAGGAAGTGGAGAGCTATAATGCTTTGCCTCGATTTGCCCCAGAAACAACGTGCTGGCGGTGTGTTTGAGACGTGTTTTTCTCTGACAAGTTGCCTATCGATTTATGGAAAATCATTTGGCTTTGGAACACCCACACGCGTAGGATAAATATTTGCTGGTTTCTAATGTGTGGAGGGTTGTTATTTTTGTCTTGTCCAAAATAAACATTTTTATTTTTTTGCATCCATTTTGATAGATTTTTCCCATATTCCTTACTTTAATTCCAACCTCTTTAGGCCAAAACTTCAGTGAATAAAGTGTTGCAGTAAAATACTGTGTGCCTAAGATCTCTCGTTGACTGAGTAAGTTTCACTGAGAGAGAGAGAGGGAGCGAGAGAGAGAGAGAGAGAGAGAGAGAGAGAGAGAGAGAGAGAGAGAGAGAGAGAGAGAGAGAGCTAGCATACTATCATCCTTTATTTCATCTTTAAATGCAAATTGATAAGTGCATTGGACAGGTCTTAAAGAGGTCATTACAAACGGTCTTGAAGAAGCTGGGTTTGTACCAAGGCCAGTAATACTTAGAGGCAGGTTTGTTTGTAGGGGATGTTACAGAGTTGTTTTATTTGAACCTTATCTCTTTAGCAAGGGTCAGAATCTGTAATGTCAGTACATCATACAGCACTGCCTTTTACACAAGCGCCGCTGAGGGTAATAACAGCCCAGGAAGAGCTAACCAGCTACTAAAGATTTAGATGTGAGGGGTATTGAATAATGAGTCGGCATGCGTTAGGTTTGCAATCTCAAGAAGCACTCCGCGGTGCCGGTATCTGAAGAGATTGATGACATTGTGTTTAATGACAGACTGATAAAAGCAGACACGTGTGCGCACAAGGTATTTTATACATTCCATTCCAGGAGGAGGTATCTTCTTCATGGGAAATGGAGAAAAATGGACGGTCGGACGGAAGTCTTTTAAGCTTTGTATTGATTCCTCCTGTGAACAGCTGATCCGTATGGAAATGTAATACATTGCACAACTATAAGTGTGATAAACAGTAATTCAGCATTCATCAAATAATATTCTACCACGACATATCAGATTACAGTTATAACATTATTATGAGATACTTACGATTAAATAACAAGATATCAGGATGCCAAAAAGAAATAGACCAGCATCACTCAGTGCGAGGTTCATGTCCTTTTTACCAACAATTTATATTAATCATAGTCTATCATTGTAGGATCAATGAGGTTGGATGAAGTTCCCTGCCAAATCAAGGTATTGCTTTGTTGCAGTTTGCTGTGATGCTGCTGGGTGTGGATGTGTTTGGGTGTGGTTACCTTCAGGGACTGACACTCGTAAGGGATTTTTCCACAGCTTTTCTGGCTTCTAAGACTTAATTTCCTTCCCCAGCTGTAAACACATTCTGAGCACACAGGACCTACCCAGATGGGTTATACAAAGCAGAGGGTTTGCACATTAATAACTATTGCAGTGTGCTTTCAAACACACACACACATTATACAAAGCCAATGTTATATAGAAAATAAAGCTTACTGCAACAGAGGTAGCATTTCCATGTTTCCCTTTTTATTGTGAAGAAGAAATAATTGCAAGCCAAGGTAATTTGTATGCTACAGTGGAGGGTGCAGGGTGGGGGTGGAGAGCAGCACTCACTGCATGCTCTGTGTATATATCGCAGTGGCACGGGCTCCATTTCATGGTATAGTGTGTGTATGCTACAGTGGAGGGTGCAGGGTGGGGGTGGAGAGCAGCACTCACTGCATGCTCTGTGTATATATCGCAGTGGCACGGGCTCCATTTCATGGTATAGTGTGTGTATGCTACAGTGGAGGGTGCAGGGTGGGGGTGGAGAGCAGCACTCACTGCATGCTCTGTGTATATATCGCAGTGGCACGGGCTCCATTTCATGGTATAGTGACAGGCAATGCAGGAAAATCCAGCGGCATTATCAACCTGCTGAGGATCTGACTCGTTAAACAGGCAGACAGGAAATTGCATTTGAAATGGTTAAGATAGCCATCTGATGCGGCGCTGGAGACATGCAGGCGTAATGTCACTTAAGCAAAGTGTGGCTTGATAGCTGTAACTGATGTCGACAAGGAACCTGTTTGTCTTTGGCATGCCATGCGGCTGATGGTATACAGCTGGTATGCTAGTTTTTGAGGTTAAGGACTTGAATTTTACATCACATATTTGATAAAGCTGTAGTACCATGAAACAGCGTGTCTCTGTAGACATTAGCATGGCTATGACAGGGCTACACATGTGACCTCAGGGTTTATTAGGCTAATGATGCAGCGTAGGTCTGTGGAAGTGTAGTGTTTCTGGTAACGCTTTATATTGGGTGACATAAATTAATATTAAATAGATATGCAATTGAATATTAAATTAATATTTAATAAATATACAATAGCTGGTTTCTTGCTAAATGTTAATCAAATGTTGATTGAAAATTGCATATCACATCCGTTTATATTACGTTTTGTTACCCTTGAAAATATGTCATAATTTCCCATTGTTTGCATGTTTTTAATGAAAATACAGTTAATCTGACTTCAATGTTAATGGAAAGTATCAAGGAATAATTGAATGTAAATTTAATATCAATTGCATATCTATTAAATATTAATTTAACATTAATTTGATCTGCAATTGCGTATCTATTTAATATTAATTTATGCCACGCAATGTAAAGCGTTACCATGTTTTTAAGCTTCAGTTCAGTGGTCTTGTTTTGGACCAGTACGGTATGTGTTAATATGTGGATGCTGCTTTATTGCTGGGAATGGGAGAGCACCAGAGGACCAGGGCATGACAATGAGACACAGCAAGCTGATTTGCTTCCAACAATAAGACTGGGGGGGTCCACAAACCCATTTAACTCCAAAAGAAGGAAAGCATTAGACTTACTTACAAGTCCAGAAATCAAACATGTGAGTTGTTTATTTGTGGTTATTTGCTAATAGAGTTGGGTACTCGATTCTCTCCTGTCTGTAGATCGTATTGTATTTGACATGTTCACTTACTAGGAGTATTTCTATAGTATTCATTTAGTGATGTCAGTAAAGGATCAATAAATCACTACTTTATATCAGCATTGTCTTTTTATTTGCAATTTGCAACGCCATAAGAGATTCAGAGATAAAGGACAAACAGGACAAACGTTGCATACCGTTATGTGCAGTGCTGCAACAGTCATTGAAGTGAGCGGTTAAATGGCATCTGAATACTAGGGGAGGGGGTTACAGTCCAAGACATCAAAAACTGTGTCATGTTTGTATAACGAACAGGAGGAACTTCACAACAGCATGACCAAGGGCTGAATGATTATTAATGACAAAGGCCATTTAAAGGGGAGAAAGGCGGAAACCTTTTGCTAAAAGAGGAAAATGAGTTGCTAGGTAACAGGAAAAGCTGAGTTATGTAATTGCCACCCTGCAGGAAGAGTGAGGAGGAATATCTCTGTGGAAAATAAGGCTATAAACAGCTCTGTAGCTCAGTAGCTGGTAGAGGTTTTGTTTATTATGCTGAACTGATCAGAACTAAAAAAGCCTGAATCAGGGTCTGAATGAGGGAACCTGGGTGCTATAAATACATAGACTTGTACTGAGGGGCAGGCAGAGACCGTGAATCAAACAGGAGATATATATTCTCTAGAACGCTCATTTATTAGTTAAAGGAGCCTTCCAGTAAAACAGATATTCAAACTGGCATTCACCTTGACATCACGGCACTGTGTGTGCCAATGCATCAAAACGTAGTTCATTTTGAAACACAATGTCCAGCCGACATTGCTCTTAGTGTTCTAAAATGAAACGCTGCTCTCTTTATAACTATCTGAGGTCATGGGAGGTTATAGAAATTCAGCTTTTAGAAACAGAAACTGCTGCTGTTTCTATTATATTATTTTTGCTGTAAGCACATTGAATTCCTCCACTTGGAACCGGCATCACTTTTATGATCAAGACTAGGCTTGCATGCACATTGAATTCCTCCACTTGGAACCGGCATCACTTTTATGATCAAGACTAGGCTTGCATGCACATTGAATTCCTCCACTTGGAACCGGCATCACTTTTATGATCAAGACTAGGCTTGCATGCACATTGAATTCCTCCACTTGGAACCGGCATCACTTTTATGATCAAGACTAGGCTTGCAAGCACATTGAATTCCTCCACTTGGAACCAGCATCACTTTTATGTTCAAGACTAGGCTTGCATGCACATTGAATTCCTCCACTTGGAACTGGCATCACTTTTATGTTCAAGACTAGGCTTGCATGCACATTGAATTCCTCCACTTGGAACCAGCATCACTTTTATGATCAAGACTAGGCTTGCATGCACATTTTTATTTTTCTGATCCCTCCACCAGATGTTTAATTGCAAGATGAAGTGCAAGTTGGAATAGCTTGCAGCCTGCAGCAGCACTGACAGAAACGCTCTTCATCTCCCTGTCCTCTTAATACCTGGGGAGAGGACAGGATACTTTGAATAGTTAGCTGAGTAATCTGAACATGGGGAGCATTCCAAACACTCCACCGTGCAGGAACCCAGCGTTCTTCTGAGCACAGAACGCATGATAAAGGAGGAGAGCTCACAATCTTAGAATCGTAAGCTTGTCACCTTTCACACGGGATAAATGATTACGTTTCATGATGAATAACCATTAAGAAGTGCAGCGAGTGGTGGTTTTATAAGCTGTGGATGAACGCAGAAGTGTCGGTGACATGCACACAGCGACTGCTGGTGTCGTTATAAACCCACTGGTCTAATTCCTCATGCATTGTGTTTTCCTTACAGTACTACTTCACTGTTAACTTTAACCACGACAACCAGAAGGCACTGGAGCTGAAGACAGAGGATGTCAAAGATTGTGATGAATGGGTGGCAGCAATAACACATGCAAGGTATGTGGAGTCTGACTGTTCTATACACAGTAACACACAATTTAATGAATCTTTATGGAGAATAAATTAAACTCCCTCTGGCCCCAGTTAGCTTGGATATTTTTACTGTAAATTCAATCATCGTCTAGTAAAGCTTAGTAAAGCGCTGTAAAGTACAGGCAAGCATGATAGGTATGGTAAAGGGTTTCAAACCCCACAGAGTGAAAGCACGGTAAACTACAAAATCCCTCTCCAGATGTGAAGGGATTGCATAAGAAAAACACATGTTTGAGTTGCGTTTGTCTGGATCTGATCTGGGTACAGTTAAAAGTGTTTTGCAAAAGAAATCCATTGTTTTGTTTGGAATTTTGTTTAAAGTATTTGCAGACTGTGAGTAAACCTTAATTCAAATGTGAAGTATAGAAAGGGTCAACTAATTAGTCAAACCTTGCCATGGAGCAAAGAGATGAGTAGCTCTGGCCCCTTCTTTTCCTATTGTCTATCAATACGTTTCTAAACTTGAGGCTGAAAGAGCCCCACTCCCTCCTCACCCTGTGATCCTTGTAGGGGCTGGGTGTCTGCAGCAGACACAGCACTCTGGGCTGGCTTTAATGAATGATTTGAATGGCTAATACCAATAATACGGTGCAAAGACCTTGGTGAAAGATTGCAGGAGAGTCCATGCACAGAAACATGTGCACAGACTGTGAAGAGAGCCTCGCTGGATCAGTTATTACAGTCAAGGTTGTAAGTGTACCCAATGGAAACAGGGGGTAATGGAGCACGGCACTCTGCTGGGAGCGCAATTGAGCAAACCCTTACACACCTGAAAATATGTTTGAGGTATTTAATAATGCACAGAGTGCAGTTTGTTCATCTTCAGTTCAACCCCTGGTTACAGCAGAGTTACACTCACACGGCATTGTCTGTCTAATATTCCGTTGTACCTGTGCGTTCCGCTCTGAATGGAAAATAGCCTGCAGAATGTAGCAGCAAAAAAAAACATGAGTGCTGACATTGTCATTGAATCGCTTGAAGACTGTGCTTCTGTACACAGTCAACTAAAAGTAGTGGGGGAGCCATCCTTTGCCGTGCTTTGCTCATTATTTGTGTAGTGTAATTAGGAGAGCATTTCATACCACCCTTCAGTTCACATTAGGAGTCGTTATTTCTCGTCTGGAAACACGTCGAGGACATTATTTTAATGCAAAAGCACACACCAAAAACCGATGGTGACAGGTTCCATTCTCCCCATAATGGATGGACAATGTAATGGGATATGAATAAGCAATGAAGGGTTAACAGCATCAATACCTCCGGCAGTGAAAACATTCATCATGCAGAGCTGCTGCACAGTGACATCAGGGTTGACTGGGTCAGATAAGCAACACCAAACTGTTAACAAAGAAAACAATTCTGTTTCACTTCCATATGGCATCGGCACCTCCCTGCCACAGCGGATAGCAGCAGGAGTGGCTGTTGAGATCCCAGATTGGCAGAAGCTTGTGTGCCTGCAACTAAAACTACTGTACCGTAGGTAATGTAAACCAACTGGAAAGCCAACAATGTCTGCTTTCTGGTGTGCACAGAAGAAACTGGAAGAAAGCAGTAAATATGTCTGCTTATGGAATTGATAGGTTTGGTTTTGTGTAGCTGCGCTCTCATTTAAAGGGCTGCTGTGCTGCCAAGGAAACTGCAACCAATCTGGTTGAGCTGGTTACAGAGAGGTACTAATTAACCATGCCAGACAAGGCCTTGAAATCTTAAACTGCAGCCTCAAACCCGAATGCACTTACCGTATTTGCTCATCGTTGATATTAGCTGAATAAAGTTGACTTTCCGTCAGTGTCTGTGTGTATATTTTTTTTTATAGCACATTCCCCTGGTACTGCAGAGGTGTCTGCCTCAGTGTAAACACTGGCTATTCTGCTGTCCCTCGTAAAGCCTTCCAAAAGGATGCATCGAGCAAGGATTCATTCTACAGTCACATGTTGTGAGGATGTAAATTAGATGGGGCTTGAAGTGTTATTTAGTGTATAGCACAGTCTCCATTAGCATAAGTATATAAATGACAGGCCAGTTTAACACTGCTTTGCCCCTCCATCCCCAGCAGAAGGAGTCACACTCACTGGGTCTGTTTTTGCATGTCGATGGGGTCCGCTTGTGAACACATGGAGGTAGATATGGTGCTGTGTATGTTTCCTGCTCTCAGCACTGTGGGGCTTGTTACTCTAATGATACGTCTCCTCACAGCTACAGGAACCTTGCCACGGAGCACGAGTCACTCATGCAGAAGTACCTCCATTTGCTGCAGATTGTAGAGACAGAGAAAACAGTTGCTAAGCAACTACGACAACAGATAGAAGATGGGGAAATAGAGGTAGAACGCCTGAAAGCCGAGGTAACCTTTGTTTATTTATTTGTATGTAATTTAAATTATGCAAATCTGACTATTCCCATTGCTAACGTGCGCTACGGAGATAAAGTGTCATTAAGCTGCCATATACTGTACATTGCTTAATAATACCTGGAAAGCCCTTTTATATTATCAAGCTATTGCTTTTTATCTGTGTAATGTCTGTGTAATGTCAGTGTTAAATTATTATACATTGCAAAGAGACAAATATCTCTGCAATAACAAAATACCTAATATTATGTATCCACTTCCTGTGCAGCAGGTATTAGGACCCCACCTGACACCGCAATGGGCTGTCCACTGTGTGAGACTGATGTCGGTACCTATTACCTGCTGCACAGGAAGTTAACGTATAGAGTGGTGGAAGGCTAATTTGGCTTCATCAGAAAACAAGTGAAAAATAATAAGTAATGCTGTTGTGTTATGTAGTATTTAATGTGACTCTGTCAGAGCGGGTCATATATACTTTCACCTTTTGTACTGCAATGGAAACTCAGTCTTGCTTCACCCGTGTTGACCGGTGATATGAAGCTGGCAGGCTTAGCTAACTTTGGGTTTGAGAAGCCCCTTCTGCACCCAAACCCTTTCCCTGCTCTGCTTTATTTCCCCTTATGTATTCTTTGTAAAACAGATCAAATAGTAATTTTACTTTAATGTGCAAATGTTGAGCTGGCAATGAAACACTTTTCCTGTGCTGAATATGTATGAGCTGACAGCTATTGTACCTGGCTGTCTGTGGAGAATGATAATAACCTCTTTGTGTCAATACAAAGTAATGGGCGCACTTAGCATGAGGTGCTGGGTCTCGTGGGTTTCAGCTTGCTTACGATCCCAAATTAGGTTTGCTTGATTTTTTTAAAATCAAGCGAATCTCATTTGAACAGCATCACTACATCCTCTCATGCAAATGAGCAGAATTCGTTTTATACAGGACATGACCGCCGTGTCCCACTATTCCCTATTTTAAGAATCACAAATACAAATCAACACTTTGTTGTACAAATGCAGAGACGTGGAAATACACATCTGTGTTGTAATGGGAAAGAGTGTCACCCCAAGCATAACCCTCACCCTCACACACAGGCAGAGCTGGGGATTGCTATGGTTCTGCCCATACTATCCTTGTTAAAGGTTTCTGAGTGATAGCTATTGCACTTATATAGTGTCCTTCGCTCAAGATCTGGCTCTTTGCAAAACGTTTCATCATCCAGTTTATTTACATTAAATTAACAGCATGCTATGTGATGTGTTGATCGGTATCAGAAGGGTTATTTGAAATCTTGCAACATGAACTGTTACAAAAAGCCCATATGAAATTGCCTTTATCTGTATTTCAATCATTTGTAGTAGTAGGTTATAAATAATAACCGCAATAACGTGTCCTTGTGCTCCTGTGTGTCACAGCACCAGTACTGATGGCTTATTTCTCCATTTATCTCTTCTAGATTGGAGGTTTGCTCAAAGACAACGAGCGCATTCAGTCTGACCCGACTACTGCACCCAGCGACGATGACTCTGACATCAAGAAAATCAAAAAGGTCAGAGTCTTCAGCAAGTACTAAAACAAAAACCCTTTGACGATCAAAATCCAGAACGCTGAATTTGAATTCTCTAATCAAATCTAACTGTTGTTGCATCCATAAGAAACCATTGGGGTCTCTGTGCTTGAGCTAGACAGTGGTGGCTTGATTAATGTTCAGTACTAAAACAAAAACCCTCTGACGATCAAAATTCCACCACTGTTGAGATTGTGGGGACGGGGTTGTGAGTAAATCTGAACTATTTACTCGTGAAACTCCTGTTTCTATAATGTTTGTTTTTATTTTCCTCAACCGGTCTTAAAAAACATCACTTTTGACAATGCCATATAAAATATGTAAAAAGCAATATACATATCTGTTAAAAAATCTAAGTTAAAATGATGGTGCAGCCCTCCCTCTGTCTGTTTTACAATGGACACACCCCAAGCACTGTGGTTAGTGTCCGTCTTTAGGTGTGGGTCAAGTTATTGTTGAACCGCCTGCAACAGAGTTTCTTTCTGAGTTTGACCCGTAGTTTTGCTGGAGTGTTTTGGAATGTCAGTCTAGGGGTGACAGAGTTTCTTTCTGAGTTTGACCCGTAGTTTTGCTGGAGTGTTTTGGAATGTCAGTCTAGGGGTGACAGAGTTTCTATCTGAGTTTGACCCGTAGTTTTGCTGGAGTGTTTTGGAATTTCAGTCTAGGGGTGACTGAGTTTCTATCTGAGTTTGACCCGTAGTTTTGCTGGAGTGTTTTGGAATGTCAGTCTAGGGGTGACAGAGTTTCTTCCTGAGTTTGACCCGTAGTTTTGCTGGAGTGTTTTGGAATGTCAGTCTAGGGGTGACTGAGTTTCTTTCTGAGTTTGACCCGTAGTTTTGCTGGAGTGTTTTGGAATGTCAGTCTAGGGGTGACAGAGTTTCTTTCTGAGTTTGACCCGTAGTTTTGCTGGAGTGTTTTGGAATGTCAGTCTAGGGGTGACAGAGTTTCTTTCTGAGTTTGACCCGTAGTTTTGCTGGAGTGTTTTGGAATGTCAGTCTAGGGGTGACAGAGTTTCTTTCTGAGTTTGACCCGTAGTTTTGCTGGAGTGTTTTGGAATGTCAGTCTAGGGGTGACAGAGTTTCTTTCTGAGTTTGATCTGTAGTTTTGCTGGAGTGTTTTGGAATGTCAGTCTAGGGGTGACTGAGTTTCTTCCTGAGTTTGACCCGTAGTTTTGCTGGAGTGTTTTGGAATTTCAGTCTAGGGGTGACAGAGTTTCTTCCTGAGTTTGACCCGTAGTTTTGCTGGAGTGTTTTGGAATGTCAGTCTAGGGGTGACTGAGTTTCTATCTGAGTTTGACCCGTAGTTTTGCTGGAGTGTTTTGGAATGTCAGTCTAGGGGTGACTGAGTTTCTTTCTGAGTTTGACCCGTAGTTTTGCTGGAGTGTTTTGGAATGTCAGTCTAGGGGTGACTGAGTTTCTTTCTGAGTTTGCTGGAGTGTTTTGAAGCGAGTGCTGACACAGGAGTGCCGGCTGTCCTGACAGGTACAGAGCTTCCTGCGGGGCTGGATGTGCCGGAGGAAGTGGAAGACAATCATCCAGGACTACATCAGGTCTCCCCACGCCGAGAGCATGAGGAAGAGGAACCAGGTGGTGTTCAGCATGCTGGAGGCAGAGGCGGAGTATGTTCAGCAGCTGCACATCCTGGTCAACAACTTCCTGCGGCCGCTGCGTATGGCTGCCAGCTCCAAGAAACCTTCCATCACCCACGACGACGTCAGCAGCATATTCCTGAACAGGTAGGCGTGCTCTTCCACTTTACAGGGGGAGTATTTCAGCACACTCATCCTGGGCAGGGGGCAATGTCACAAAATGATTTAGGAAAACCCACGAAATGTAAGCATTTAGTGATGGGATGAACTTGTTTTTTTTCTTCGTGTTAAAATATTCAAATTGAAGTACATTTTAAAATATTCTTTCATTCTGAATTGAAGAAAAAAACCCTCTCAAATTATCTTATAACCAAAGGAGAGAAATACTCTTCTGCACAGTGGAATGATTCTGTGTGTGTTTATTATTTCAGATGTCATTCATTATTATTAATTATTATTATTAATTAATTAATCATTTAGCAGACACTTTTATCCAAAGCGACTTACAGAGACTGCGGGGTGAACTATGCATCATCAACAACTGCTGCTGCAGAGTCACTTACAATAGAACCTCGGTTTTCCATCTCATCCCAATCCATGCATTGGTGTCTTTTGCATGATACAGTCATTTAGAAATTCTGTTAGGAGACAACATGAACATGGTCATTTTTGCCTCATTTTCCATGCAGTGTTTGTTTGCATATTTGTAAAAGGAAATGTAAAAGCAATGTCCTTATTCAGTGGAGTGCTGTTTTGCTTATTTAGAAGCATGTGGTTGGCTCCATACTTAGGGTTTCAGTCTGGTGGTTGACATGTATCAGTCATGTTAATTATAGAATTACTTTTGACAATTCTTTCTTATCTTTCTTTCAGTGAAACAATCATGTTTTTGCACCAGATATTTTACCAAGGACTAAAAGCAAGAATAGCAAGCTGGCCAACGTTAGTACTAGGTAAGTAGACTGTGCTTCCACTGCACTCCCCTTTCCATCCACAATGTGCACTCGGAATCACAATACTGTTAATGCTGCGGAACCTTGCTGGGAAGGACTGGAGATGCAGGCAGGGGAATTTAAAAGTAACATTTTGTGATGCTAGTTTTGTAACGCGGCACTGACTCTGCACTGCAGCACAAACCTTTGGAAACGGTCCCTTGTGTGGTAGCTTTCCAAGCAGAACAGTCTCCCAGCAGGTGCAATTGGCTCACTTGTTTCCCAGGAATCGGATTTGGCGTCTGATTCTCCGAGGACGCACCTCAACCCGGAGATAACAAAGCGTTATTGACAGCTACTGCTGAGTGGAGCCTGCAGTGGCACAGACTGAGGAACACAAAGGGGCGGGGGGAATTGAATTAAGAAAAATAGATAAGTGGGGGAGGCTATATTTAGGAAGGGATACCGACATGTTGTTTATTCTGCATGGTTTTATTTTGTGTCCTTTCAATTACTTAATGAATGCATTCCTTAATGGTATTTCTGTCAACCAGAATTGATCTGCCTGTGTCTATGGATCCAATCTTTTCAAAGACCCTGGAATATACAGTAGTACTTCAGGCATCCCTGACCAATATGAACATATTTAATGTTCTGTGCTAGGATTATTATCGCACAAACGGCACTGTCAACTGTTTATTCCAAAAGACTGTGAGTTTGCTATGGGGGTGGGGTAAAACTTCTCAAGCTGGAAGCTATAAAGACATTATTTCCTGATCCAGGACCCATCGATAATAGAGTGAGATAGGATGAAATTCAGAAATTCAGACCTTTCTTTAGAAGCAGCCCCTGTTCTTGAAAAGGGATCACTAAGCCTGTTAAATAATAATCTACTCAGAACCAGCACTCGAGAATGATACATAAAACACCTAATATGTTAATAAAAAGGTACAGATATAAAGTACCCCTGGAAGCATGGCAGTAACAGACATAGCCGGCTAATATGGATCCAATCAAAGAGTGCGGTTCTGAAGGGGCTTCTTGACACTGTGCAGAAACACACTTGATTTCTGTTTCCCTGTCTCCAGCTGACCTCTTTGACATCCTGCTGCCCATGCTGAATATTTACCAGGAGTTTGTGAGAAACCACCAGTACAGCCTGCAGATCCTGGCACACTGCAAGCAGAACCGAGACTTCGACAAGCTGCTCAAGCAATATGAGGCCAAGCCCGACTGTGAGGAGAGGACTCTGGAAACCTTCCTGACCTACCCCATGTTTCAGGTGAGCGTGGACAACCGAGCTCCTTCCGTAGAGAGCCTGCTGCATCACGGCACACTGTCGTTGTAGGTTAAAGGGGCCGTTAGAGTCAGTTTGAGCTCTCTTGTTATTCACATGTTTTGTAAACAGCTCTATACTGTATTTCACAGTATAGAGTGCAATTACATAGTGCGTTTCACTGCTTAGTGCTGTTGATTCCTGCAATCAGATCAACAGAAGTGCATTAACAGCAGTGATACAGATACAGCCCGCACGGTCACTCCTCTAACTGCTTCTGGTTTCTTGGCTCAGATCCCCAGGTACATTCTGACTCTGCATGAGCTCCTGGCTCACACCCCGCATGAGCACGTAGAGAGGAACAGCCTGGAGTACGCCAAGTCTAAGCTGGAGGAGCTCTCAAGGTTCGTGCTGCTTTTGGTCTTGACATCAGATGACCTGTCCATCTGCTTGCTTTCTTACTGTGCTGTAGGCTTGTCTTTCTGGGTGGATCCCACGCGACTCTCCTCCTTGGCACTAGAGGTGCTCCAGAGCAATGATTTCTGGGAGGACTGGAGCGGCTGCAGCTTTTCTCGGTTCTCCAGTGTGCTTGTGTTGGGTGGTTTTCAGTTGAGAGGTTTTCCTG
This sequence comes from Acipenser ruthenus, assembly GCF_902713425.1. Lineage (NCBI taxonomy): Eukaryota > Metazoa > Chordata > Actinopteri > Acipenseriformes > Acipenseridae > Acipenser > Acipenser ruthenus. The sequence continues at coordinate 29,876,100 of NC_081209.1, read as the reverse complement.
CTGCAGGGTCAAGGCATTGCCACACCAAGGGCTAGATTCTCAAAGATCCAAATAATCATCTGCTCCTTTGTTTTCAGAATGGAAAATCACACCCAATAAAGTTACCAAACCAGCAATAAACAACTTGAAGGTTTTTTTTTAAACAGACCCATGTTGTTTGTTTTAGTAGTTTTTGAATTTCAATTGGTGTTTTTTCCTTTCGGAAAACAAGTTGCGTTATGACAATTTGGAGTAAATGGCTTTAAGAATCGAGCACTACTTTTTGGGCTATTGAACCAGCAAACAACACACTTGTATTAATGTCCTGTTTTTAAAAACATCATCCAATTGGAGTATAAATCTAAAACCTTGTAAATGAGCACAACACTTCCTGTTTGTCTAGAATCATGCACGACGAAGTGAGCGAGACGGAAAACATCCGGAAGAACCTGGCCATCGAGCGAATGATCGTGGAAGGGTGCGAGATCCTCCTCGATACCAGCCAGACGTTTGTCAGACAAGGTGTCCCTTTTTCATTACTTTGAAGATGACATGAAAAGAGGCTGGTTTTGAAAGCCCATTTTGATTAGTTAAATAAAGTTTCATACTAATGAAACCTTACTGGCTTATTTACCACCAATCTTGAAATGTTTCATGAATATCACACTATTTCTAAACTCAGATTCTTTAAATCACTCCTGAGAGACTAGAGAAAACAAAATGAAACCGTTTCTTCCTGCAGCTACAGTTAGTTGTTCCTCTTCCTGTATGTCTGTGGGTCGATTGGACTGTGCCCGTTCACACACATGAAGTTTGACCTCAGACCCCTTCTCCCATTATATCTTGGGGCTGGTCTTTTAAAGCTGCTTCTGGTCAACATGAACATGTGCAAACACAATCAATGCTATCTGAGGGCACGTAGAGATACAGCGTGAGAGCGCTCTGGTACACTGATATAGATAAGAGCTTTTTCTGATTGAGGCACAGCACTGCTTCTTTAAGACTTAGTGTGCGGTCTTAATTCCCTCCTTTGAATATCCATGAGCACTAAACTGAGGAAAAACCCAAGCGTATTCTCATGTACAGTTACTTTGTTCATATTGAGAAGCCATTCTGCCAATACAGTTAAGGTCAGGATGAATTATAAGGGATTTTATTTTATAATCTGATTCAAAGTGAAATCCCAGATCAGACATGTTCAAACACAACTGGAACCACCAGTCCCGGCAGGCCTGTGTGTTCAAATGAGAACTAATTATCTTGCCATGTATTCCCCCATCCAGGTTCTCTCATCCAAATACCGATGAGCGAAAAGGGTAAAATCACCAGAGGGAGGCTGGGGTCCCTGTCTCTCAAGAAGGAAGGGGAAAGGCAGTGCTTTCTGTTCTCCAAACATTTAATCATCTGTACCAGAGGATCGGGAGGGAAACTCCACTTAACAAAGGTCCTACTGTGTTCACTTTTCAAAAAGAGAAAACAAAACTTTTCTAAAACTAGAATTAAACAGCTAAATAATATAATTCAAACTCTCCTAAGCAATCTGTCAGTTTTGTAACATTAATATTTTGTCTTCAGAAAAGTAAAAAAAAAAGACTTAAGTAAAGTCAGGAGTGAACACATGAACGTATAATACAGGAGGAGTTCTATTATTTGCATAACTTAACATATACATTAGTGTACAGTTTGAACAAGCAGTTATAGAGATTGGAGAAAATTGCTTTTAAAAACATTCAATGTGCCCAAAGTTAAAGCACGAATTCCGAAACATACCGAACATGAAGGGCTTATTCAGTTGACATCTTGTGTGTAGGAGGACTGAGCTGCTTCTCTGTTTGTTTTGTAACATTGCCAGTTTTATTTTCTCAAAAACAATGTTCACTTGACTTTAACTTTTTATCACGTAATAAGTATTAACACATCCCTTTCTTACGGAATTTTAGAACGGAGTTATCTCACTCATTGACTGCACCTTGATGGAGGAACCAGAGGGCACCGATGAGGAGTGTAAGTGTGCAGAATACAAGCATATTATTGACTAATACTGATGTCATACGAGGAGGGTTCCTTTTTTTTAAATAATGTTCGCTTTGTTTTTTAAAACAGGATGTTATGCAATTTTTACACACTGCCCTAAACTTTCCAGATAGAAAATGCAGTAGATGTATTATTTTTCTCTGTTTTTGCTTCTTCTTCTAAAGCAAAACCAGACAAATCCGGACAAGACATGGAGCACTTGGACTTCAAAATCGTTGTTGAACCAAAAGACACACAGTCGTTCACTGTCATCCTGGTAGCGTCCTCACGTCAAGAGAAATCCGCATGGACAAGCGACATCAGCCAGGCAAGCTCAGAAGGATATGTGTTTATTTATGAACTGTACCCAGAATTAGAGAATGATTTTAAAATGCAATCTGTGCATCGTTGAAGCTTTACATCTCCAAAGTAATTGTCCTTTGTATTTATTTTCTCTAGTGCATAGACAATATCCGATGCAATGGTTTGATGATGAATGCATTCGAAGAAAACTCAAAGGTGACCGTTCCACAGATGATCAAGTAAGTGGCTGAGTGTTATAAAATACTTATCTTTTTCTCACAATGAAGAGGTTGTATACTGTTGTATAGAGACATGTTTTATATATCTACGTCTTCCATGCACACTCAATGCAGGAGCATCATCAGCAGTGCATGGCAGATGAAGCAGCGTCTCTCTCGTTAAAGGTTGTGTTTTGTTTTTTCACATTGCAGGGCAGACGGTGCAGTGTCTCTCTCGTTTAAAGGTTGTGTTGTTTTGTGTCTTCTCGTTCGCAGGTCCGACACCAGTCTGTACTGCGACGACGTTGACATTCGCTTCAGCAAGATGATGAACTCCTGCAAGGTCCTGCAGATCCGCTATGCAAGCGTGGAGCGGCTTCTGGAGAGACTGACAGACCTGAGGTTTCTCAGCATAGACTTTCTCAACACCTTCCTGCATTCATACAGGGTGTTCACCACGGCCGAAGTGGTGCTGGACAAGCTCATCACCATTTACAAAAAACCCATCAGTGCAATACCTGCAAGGTGAGTCCCTTAGCTTCTAACTGACTGTACAGTGAGACTGGAATTAGAAAAGTCGTTCATTCCTTAAGACTCACAGACTCAAAGCTAGATAGATGCATATGTACTGTGTGTGTGTGTGTGTGTGTGTGTGTGTGTATATATACTGTATGTGTATTATAAATGCATTAACATTCAGTCAAGCTAATTTACATATGTCCCTCCCCTAACAGGCACTTGTAATGACAAAAGAATAAAATAATGCTTTCATCATCCTTTTTTTTTTAATACAGTTTAAATACAGAATTGAAAGTTCTTGTTAATGAATGAGTCTGAGGCTGTCACAGGTGCATTAAAAACCAGGTCCTGTATTACAGCTATGCGTCCTTGGCCCATTTCTTATTGTCTTGTCATACATCCAATTCTACTGCTTAACCAGCCACACTGCCTTCCTACACTAAGTGTAATTATAGCACTTAATTCTACCAGTCAGTACAACATCTTCTTAATACAAGAAGGGTAATATTACTGAAGCAATATATATATATATATATATATATATATATAAACTGGCTCTCTAGCTAGGTCCGCATCCTGTCTAACTTGACCACGTCCTTCTACCGCACTGCCCTGCAGCTGCCTCCTGTCGCCATGGAAACCCCTTGCTGTGCTGCAGGACCCCACCCCATTCCTCCTCCTTGGCTCTGCAGAGGATCTATAAGATTCAATATTTAGAACAACACTGTACATTTGCATTGTTTCACAGTTTCCCAGCACAGTGAAATAAAGCAATGATAAAGGCACTTGTTTGACTACAGCGTTCGGACATAGTAACCCCAGGCTGTAGTTCAGTCAATAACACTATCGCCCCTGGGATTGCACATTAACACAGTTATTAGAAAATTGCCTTTCCAGTGATGTCATTTCCACTCATTTACCAGAGTCTGGGAATTATAGTTGTTTTATAAACAGTCCCCAAAGTCGACATGACCTTGGTTTAACATCTCACCCCACATATGGCATGTCCAGTGCCCCAGTGCCCCACACACCGTGCAGGCTGAGGTGTAGCCCACTGGGGAGATCCTCCGCCCAGCCTGGAGGGAGGCTACTCTGCATCTAGAATTCATAGTAATTGTTTCTGCATGATGCATCTGTTCCCATTTTGTCTGGACTGTGTTAAGGTCTCTGGAGCTGTTTTTCGCCAGCAGTCAAAACAATAAGCTTCTGTATGGAGAGCCTCCCAAGTCCCCAAGGGCCAGCCGCAAGTTCTCCTCCCCTCCCCCTCTGTCCATCACCAAGACATCGTCCCCCAACCGCCGGAGGAAGCTCTCCCTGAACATCCCCATCATCACCGGGGGCAAGGCGCTGGACCTGGCTGCCCTGAGCTGCTCCTCCAATGGCTATGCAAGCATGTACTCTTCCATGTCCCCATTCAGCAAGACCAGCTTGGACATCAACAAGCTGTATGTGTCCAGCTCTGTCCCCAACAAGATCCCCGATGAAGCTGAAACCAAAACGGACAAGCCAGACGAGCCTTCCTGCAATAAGCAAGGTCAGCTTGGATCTGCATGTTCCTGCATGCTGCTCCTTTGACATGTTGAAATGTGTGTTTTATATAGTAGCTCCTCCATGGGCTGGATTGTAAGAACAGTTCTTCACTCCCAAACCATCATTAGCATGATTTCAGAAAGGAAAGAGTCATTGCATGAAAGTTGCCAAACTAGAAATAAAGAAATTAGAGGTTTCATTTAGTGGCTTGGGATCAGCAGGTTGTTTCTTGTTATTATTATTATTATTATTTATTTCTTAGCAGACGCCCTTATCCAGGGCGACTTACAATCGCAAGCAAATACAAATACATTCAAGTGTTACAATACAAGTAATGTTTTTTGTTGTTGTATTAGAAAGGTCATTTCTGTGTTTTTTTCATTGCTGAAGTGATGATTTAGAATAAATAGCTATGAGAATCCACATAAAACCTGCTGTTTACTCATAGTAGCCCCTATGTTGTTATGTTTTTAATAATTAGTTTTCAGTTTTAGGAACTCTAAGACACTGATTTGTTGTGAAGCACTCTGTTAGTAATTCAGGAAACAAGGCCAATGTCAGTACCAAGTGTTAACTCTCCATTTCTCTCCATGTGCAGAAGTATCGGTGAGAGAAGAATCTGATAATGACCCAATCCAGAGTGACGAAGCTGAAACAGAGACGTCACCAACAAAGTCTCCGACAACTCCCAAAAACGTCAAATGCAAAAACTCTTCAGGTACTGTATAGCAAGGAGCAACAGTCTGACAGGCTTAATGTTGCAGCTTTTCTTCTTTGCAAAATTCTAAGAATGTAACTCAAAGTGTTAATACAAAAATAATAATAATAAAATCTAAACTTGGTATTTAGAGTCCACCCCCTAACTCTTCGCAAAGCATTCTGTACTAGAAGTGCAACAGCCAATCAAAATGCAGCGTGAGTAGGTGGGTATGGAACTTGTGCCTTAGCAACCGCCCACTAGCTTAGCAACCTCTTCCACTAGTAGGTGTGTAGGACGGGCGGTCGCGTGTTGAAAAGCAAACAGTTAGGCCTACAATGTTTCTAGAAGAGGTTATTGAGTCACAGGGCCAAGTTCACATGATGAGGCTCCTATCATGAAAAACAACTGTTCTTTCTTTAATTCTTTTTTTTTTTAAACTGTATATATATATATATATATATATAAAAGCAGTGTTTTACTGGCCTTTTTCAATGTTAAGCAATCTTTTTTTTGTATTAGACTATAGTGACCTCTGCTGGCAGTAATGTGAGTAAACACAAAACTATACACGGTAATCAACATGTTGTTTAAGCACTTGCTTTTCCTATTTTAATGTTTTAGAAGAGGTATTCATTATTCTTGCTGTTATGGATGCCATTCCACATTTTAATTGAATAACTCAGTGAAAATAATAGCTTAGGTAAAATAAGAATGACCATGTGGCTCTTGGTTCAAGACTGGTTGCAATGCATTCTGGTACTTGTAGTCCTGGATCTCTTCAAGACAAGAAGACAGGTTGTTGTGCTTTTGTTATCTTTACTCTGACCCAGGTGGAACCAGTGTTACAGGGAAAAGCCCCCGTCCTGACCCCACACAACTTCCTGTGCACTATAGAGCACGAGTATGAGACTCATATTGCCTGTAACACAGGGGGTGAACCTGTAGTGTTGTGACATTAAAAATCCTATCCACCAGTTTGAAACAGAGGTCTGGGTAACAAGAAGAACAGCAAAACCATAAGGGACTTGTGAGAAATGTGTTTTGAGAGTGACGGGTGAGACAATGGGCTAGATTCTCAGAGCTATTTACTGTAAAATGTTTTTTTATTCTTCAGATTTAAAAAAAAAAGCGCAGTTTTCCTTTCAGACAAAATATTTAAGTTGTGAGAATTTAGCCCAGAGCCTTGTAAAGTCTTGGCTACCACTCTATTTCAAAGTGAAAGCTTTGAGATTCTGTACAGGTTTTCCAATCGCTGCACCAAGTACTGATGAAAGCAACCTTTACAAGTGAAAAATGAGGTCTTCATAGACAGGTGTCCTTTCCACCTGGACAGTAATAGAAAGAAATACGGTCTTTATTAAGAGGAGGCCTTCAACAAGGATTTGCACTTTCTTGCTGCCAAATTTTATTTAAAAAAATCATTCTGATGCATAGCAAAATGTGCATTGTACAGCTCAATTAATGCCATTATCAGCCCCCTTAATGCCATTATCAGCCCCCCTAATGCCATTATCAGCCCTGCATATTTAGATGTAATATCGTCAGGTTTTTGACATGCAGTACAGCTTGTTTTCTCATTTGTTTGACCTTTTCTGTAAGAATGCTGAACATCAAGCTTTATATATTTCTACTCTTATGTTTTCTTCCAAAGGGTTTCCTAGGAGCAGAAATATTTGTATTTGCATTCTTTCTACTTTCCTGTGACTCTAAATGCATATGAGTGATGCCCCCCAGCTGAGTTTTAACACAATTAGTACGTGGCTCCAAATTGACCCTCAATAGAAGAAAGAGCCTGTTAGCTGAAAGGGATCTCGACTAGTGAAGCACTTTGACAGCAGCAATAAAAGGCCTTGCAGGACTGAATGGGCTGATTCTATAGTGTGTTCCCTCCACTCCAGACTTCTCCTTGTTTTCCTATAACAATGGCGTGGTGGTGACATCCTGCCGAGAGCTCGACAACAATCGCAGTGCGCTGTCGGCTGCCTCTGCTTTCGCCATAGCAACAGCGGGGGCCAATGAAGGCACGCCCACAAAGGAAAAATACAGGAGGATGTCACTGGCAAGTACAGGTGTGTTGGCTGCAAAATAAAATCATTCAAATAGATTTGCTGAATAAGCTTCCTTTATGTTTCATTATATCAGAAATAAAGAAATAAAGTTATAATCAGCTGCTATGAACTGTACTTAACGCAGGATACCAAGTGTATAGTGCAAGCATGAAAAAGCAATCATCATCTATGCATGAGAAAAGCATGCCAAGCAGCATAGTTATTGTGAGCTTTTACCATGTTAAACTTCCACAACACGTTATTGTGGAAATGAGAACCTATGTTCTCATAAACTTTGGTCCACTTACAATCTACACATTGCACATGCCACCATGCTTTGCTTCTGTATTTTTGTAACCATTCCATTGCAATCTTCTGTCCCAAGGGTACCCCACTGACCAGAGGAACGGGGACAAGGAGTTTGTGATCAGGAGAGCTGCGACGAACCGAGTCCTGAACGTTCTGCGACACTGGGTCTCCAAACATGCACAGGTACAGCCTGGGTCTCCAAACACACAGGTACAGCCTGGGTCTCCAAACACACAGGTACAGCCTGGGTCTCCAAACATGCACATGTACAGCACAGGTCTCCAAACACACAGGTACAGCCTGGGTCTCCAAACATACAGGTACAGTCTGGATCTCCAAACACACAGGTACAGCCTGGGTCTCCAAACATGCACAGGTACAGCCTGGGTCTCCAAACACACAGGTACAGCCTGGGTCTCCAAACACACAGGTACAGCCTGGGTCTCCAAACACACAAGTACAGCCTGGGTCTCCAAACACACAGGTACAGCCTGGGTCTCCAAACACACAGGTACAGCCTGGATCTCCAAACACACAGGTACAGCCTGGGTCTCCAAACACACAGGTACAGTCTGGGTCTCCAAACACACAGGTACAGCCTGGGTCTCCAAACACACAGGTACAGCCTGGGTCTCCAAACACACAGGTACAGCCTGGGTGAAATGCACGTTTATAATTCAGATGTTCCGGTGCTTTAAGAATACAGACTATCTACTATTCATAGAATCGTATAATATATAACGATTATTTTATTTATTTTTTTTTACATTATAGGACTTTGAATCCAACAGTGAATTGAAGTTTAAGGTGATCAGTTTCCTGGAGGAGGTGATTCACGACCCCGAGCTTCTGACCCAGGAGAGGAAAGCAGCTGCCAACATCATCAGGTACAGCAGTGTGACCACAGTGCTGCCTGCCACTGCCTGAGCTCAGGGTCCCATTCAAACAGCAGTCTGATCCATTCCTGGTTTTACTATGAGTCTAACGAGACACGTGAGTTTGTTACCTATATACCCTGTGACTAATGAAGCTGTAAGAAAGCCTGGAATGGGTGAAACTGCTATGCAATAGGAATCTTATTTCGATCCATGCAGAAGACCAAAGTCTAAAATAAAACAGTTAAGGAATGTCAGGTGACACCAGTGTAACTGTTTTTTTAAATAATATTTTAATAAGTAAATACTCTAAATGGAATCTTTTACAGAACGTTAACTCAGGAAGACCCCGGAGACAATCAAATAACCCTGGAGGAGATTGTGCAGATGGTAAGATTTGCGAGGTGTATGACCTCCATTTTCCTACACCAGGACTTTTCCCATTACCCTTTTCACTGTGTGTTTAGTTGAACGTTTTATTTCTAATACAGTTTTTGCTCTCCTTAATTATTTAATTTGAAACATCTCACAGTATAGAGCACCCTTCTCCTGCAGGTATTACAGTCTTACGGTCTCGGGTTTGAAGACACTGATCAAACGTCACATCAAACCTGGTTTAGTTTCTTTACTAGCAGCACTTACTATATCCCCCTTCCTTTCTACAAAGCAGTTTTGCCTGATCACAGTGGTTTAAAGAGTTTAAACTCATCTCAAGGAGCTACTTATTCTCTTCCATGGTGTAGGATGTAAACTGGAATTGCAGTTGGTTTCTGAAGAGGCTGGCAGGGGACTAGATCAGGCATGTTTGTGAAAGGTGTAAAGGGATTACTTCTCCCTAGCCATTGACTCTGTGTTTTCTTTGCCGTGGTGTGCATCAGCATTCTCTCGCACACAGGTCATTTTATTCTCCATGTGTTCCAAATGTGTGTGTGTTGTTTTTTTTTTTTTTTTTATCAGCTGCCTCTCTAGGTTAAACGTCCCTCTCCTCTTTTTATCACTCTTGGCTCACGGGTATGGGGGCAGCAGTTAAATTGGTCCCCGGCTGCAATGACCTGTGCTACTTGGTTCCACATCTGCGACACCTGTTTGAAAGGAGCTGGTTGTGTCGCTTTTTTGATTGATCTGTTTTTTGTATTTTTTTTTTTTATTAAAGGCGGAAGGTGTTCAATCTGAACCGTTTGATAACCACTCTGCCCTGGAGATCGCTGAGCAGCTGACCCTGCTGGACCATCTCGTTTTCAAGGGGATCCCATACGAGTGAGTGCCCTGCCTGTGTGTCTGTGCTTTATTACAGCTGGCCAGCCTGGAACACCATTCCATCCTTTTGTAATCACATAGGTGCTGTATTTACATGCTTGGAGGAATTGATGCTTCTGAGCCTGGGTGCAGTTCAGTGCCAAAACAGGTAGCCAGAATCCCATTAGATTGTGCAGAGGAAAACCACACTGCATCAGATAGTCAAAATGCATTAGTGTGCCACTAGTTGTATTGAAGTCCATGTGCTTTTACTGGTATGCAAATGAATCACGAACAGGAGTGAAAACGCTACTCCAAAGCATGTTATCTCTGTTGCAACCGAACAGCATTTCATTTAGAGCTGTGTACTGTGTGTGTCAGAAATATCTGCAAAACTGACTGAGATGGTTTAGGTACTTCTTTGAGCTCTGCTCTCATCCTGTAAATGAGTGTTTCAGTGATGCACTGGGATTCTGAGGTTTTTGATTTCCTTATCTGTGCTTTTAGGGAGTTTTTCGGTCAAGGTTGGATGAAGCCTGATAAAAACGAGAGGACTCCCTACATCATGAAAACCACCAAACACTTCAATCATGTAAGTATCAAAGGTCATTTGAGTGGTCAAGGGTCATGTGAATTTCTTACTCCCATCCCTGTAACCAGTGCTATCCCCTGCAGAATGCCATAGTAAAGCATGGTTAACCAAAGCAAAGTCAAAATGTTTGTCATTGACTTTACCAAGTTTCTTTTAGTATTTCTAATCCACAGCAAAGAAAAATTAATCCCTGGTAAAAGTATAGGAAAATGTGTTGTAATAATAAAAACGGATCTTGTTATTCATGTATCTGACCTTCTTTTATTGCAATGTGTTTATATTATTAACCCCGTATTTAATGATTCTTTTTTGAAAGATCAGCAACTTGATAGCCTCAGAGATTCTGCGGTCGGAAGACGTGAACGTGCGCGTGACTGCGGTGGAGAAGTGGGTGGCCGTGGCTGATATCTGCCGCTGTCTGCACAACTACAACGCCGTGCTGGAGATCACCTCCTCATTGAACCGCAGCGCCATCTTCAGGCTGAAGAAAACCTGGCTCAAAGTCTCCAAGCAGGTAACGTAACAGGGAGGAGGCTGGGCTCGAACCGGAGACCCCACATGACGTCTAGTCATGTCATGTTGCAATGGTGTGTGTGCCAGCTGACCTGACAAATGTACCTGTACCATAGACTGTGATGGCTAAAAAATAAAATATGCAACATACAAAACGGCGTGCAAAGAGAACAACTGTATTCCTTTCTGTAGAGCCCTGACAGTATCCAAATGATTTGTACATTCATAAATGTTTCAGTGTTTTTATTCTTTTCTTTTCACAGCTGAAGCACCGTTCACTGACATGTCAAGTTCTCTCTCTCTCTCTCTCTCTCTCTCTCTCTCTCTCTCTCTCTCTCTCTCTCTCGTTTGGGTTTTAGTTCCAGTAACTGAAAGACTTGTGTGTTCTTCTTTGCAGACAAAAGCTCTGATTGACAAGTTACAGAAGTTGGTCTCATCCGAGGGCAGGTTTAAGAACCTCCGAGAGGCTTTGAAAAAGTAAGTGTTCTATTGATTTGTGTGCTGCATCGGGGCATGTTAAAGATACGTGAGGTGGTACAGTGCTGGGATTGTGCTTCATGCTTTACAGTGACTTTCCCATAGTAAAAGTATAATGGTAAAGCATTGGTAAGCGTTATAAATAAACAAGGCACTGGTAAACTCTGCACAGTATAACCATGGGGAAAGCATGGGGGGAAACTGCAGAAAGGTTTGTAAGGGCCCTTGCCTGTGCTTTGTCTTTCCAGTTGTGATCCTCCGTGTGTGCCGTACCTGGGCATGTACCTGACAGACCTGGCCTTCATCGAGGAGGGGACACCCAACTACACTGAGGACGGGCTGGTCAACTTCTCCAAAATGAGGATGGTAATTATCTAGGAATGCAGTCGTTCTCCCATGTGATCAGGACCCTGGCAGACACTGAATCTGCAGGCTAATAACATATGACTTAATTTTTGAAGTTACAATGTATGGGTTAATTGATGTAATTAATGCAATACCTGTGTGTGGCATCAATCTAATGGCATTGAGCTCTGATGTTTAAATATTGAGTCAAACCAGATACCTTCATCCCCCAGTGCCAGACCGCTGAGCCACCCAGTCACTGACCTCTTTACATTTGTTATAATGAACTTGCATGACATGCCTCAGCCCTGTATGAGGACAGTAGTGTTAGAGGGGACTGAGGATTCTCAAGATACAGTTCAGGAGATTCCACATTGACCCTCCCAGCACGGCGTCTGCTCCCAGACCCTCTTAATGTCATGAGAACTTCCAAGTGTCATTTTAAATCCTATGATTATTCACAGATCTCCCATATTATTAGAGAAATCAGGCAGTTCCAGCAGACAGCCTACAAAGTTGAACACCAGCCCAAGGTAAGCACTTCATTTTTTTTTTATATTTAAGAGCCTTTGCACTTTAAAAATGCAACTGGGTGCATTTGGCATTGTGTGTTCATTATACAATATATATACTTCCTTTTAGAGCATAAAGAAGCTGTGCTGGAACCCATTTTAGAGTAGGGGGTGGGTAACAAACTGGAAGGGGCTACAACTGGAACTCTTGCCTTATGTTGAACCTCAATTATTATTATTTTTTTTCAGACAACAGAGTATTTGCTGGACAGTAGTGCTGTGCTGGATGAAGAAAGTCTTTATGAAGCCTCCCTGAGAATAGAGCCCAAATTGCCTACCTGAAGGGAGGACGGATGATATCCCCGCAGCTAACAAACTGTACAAATACTATATGATATGTACATAATCTATTATTTGTATTAGACTGCTTAGACATATCCTTCTAGTAGGTGTTTCTGCAAGGAGCTGCGTGCTCTTGTTATTAGAAGTAAACTAGAAGCCTAACACAAACTTTATATGTATGGGTACAGAGGTTTGGGGGGAAAAATACACTTAGAAGCTTATTTGTTCTTTACTATCGTTTTGTCTGCATTTATCATATATTATCTAGTTGTTTTCTACAATAATAAAACCAGGCTACCAGGAAAAAGGAAAACGACGAGCGGTCACTGAGTCCCCAAAATTTCGAGGCTTGGCATGCATAAAGGTGTATTTAATACTAAACCATTCTGAGAGGAGGTTTCAAACTCTTTTTTGAACGTCTTTCTATAGATGAAATCCAGCACTTCCAGTAAGATTTGAAGGAGAGCACCGGGTTCAAACACACGGCCCGTTAACTAGGGAGAGTCAGGGAGGATTTACTCGTACACAGCCCGTTAACTAGGGAGAGTCAGGGAGGATTTACTCGTACACGGCCCGTTAACTAGGGAGAGTCAGGGAGGATGTACTCGTACACGGCCCGTTAACTAGGGAGAGTCAGGGAGGATTTACTCGTACACGGCCCGTTAACTAGGGAGAGTCAGGGAGGATGTACTCGTACACGGCCCGTTAACTAGGGAGAGTCAGGGAGGATGTACTCGTACACGGCCCGTTAACTAGGGAGAGTCAGGGAGGATTTACTCGTACACAGCCCGTTAACTAGGGAGAGTCAGGGAGGATTTACTCGTACACAGCCCGTTAACTAGGGAGAGTCAGGGAGGATGTACTCGTACACGGCCCGTTAACTAGGGAGAGTCAGGGAGGATTTACTCGTACACAGCCCGTTAACTAGGGAGAGTCAGGGAGGATTTACTCGTACACGGCCCGTTAACTAGGGAGAGTCAGGGAGGATGTACTCGTACACGGCCCGTTAACTAGGGAGAGTCAGGGAGGATTTACTCGTACACAGCCCGTTAACTAGGGAGAGTCAGGGAGGATTTACTCGTACACAGCCCGTTAACTAGGGAGAGTCAGGGAGGATGTACTCGTACACGGCCCGTTAACTAGGGAGAGTCAGGGAGGATTTACTCGTACACAGCCCGTTAACTAGGGAGAGTCAGGGAGGATTTACTCGTACACAGCCCGTTAACTAGGGAGAGTCAGGGAGGATTTACTCGTACACTGCCCGTTAACTAGGGAGAGTCAGGGAGGATTTATTCGTACACAGCCCGTTAACTAGGGAGAGTCAGGGAGGATGTACTCGTACACGGCCCGATAACTAGGTAGAGTAAGGGAGGATTTACTCATTCATTTCATTTGCTCCTCACAAGCGCTGCAGAAATGTAAGATTTTTTTTTTTAAAGAAGTAAAATTGAGAAGTTATATGACGGTTACCCAAAAGATCATCCGGAGAGGTCAAGACTATTTAAAGACATTCACAGCTTGATGTAATCAGATGCAAGCACAGAATTGCGACAGCAGTATATGAACTATAATCATTTCCACCATGAAGAGAATCTCACTGAAGAAAAACTAAATTTTGATGGTCCCTGGAATGTTAAAGAAGCTGTATGTGACCTGACCTGTACAGCATGGGGGGTCTATAATCATATCATTCAAATCAACTGCATTGATAATGTATTACAAAAAGGGGAAAATACTTTGTGGAGGACATGTCTAAAGACGCAGCATTTCTTGTTTTGGCAATAATGAAGTTCTTGAATGTTGATGAATTCAATATGTTATTGTGTTTTTGAGAAAAACAATAAGAATCAGCAAATCTTTCAGTAACTTTGCCACCGTATGCCATCTGGTTATTTATTTGCTATCTGTGTTTATTGATTAGTTGATTTATTTTTGTTCTTTGGTGCTGTTTCAGCAGAGCAGAATCAAATGTGCTGACAAACAGGAAGATTAATTAAGGAGTGAAGTGTTCAGAAAGGTACTGAGCTGTTCTGTTTGTGGAAGTGAATCCACTGAGACGCATTATAGTCACAGCAAATCTGTTCTTCCTAGTGTGCCAATGACCAGGAACCAGTACGACTAAATCTGTTGTACTAGCTGAAAAGAAACGGGGCAGAGCTTTGCAGCTTGCACAATTTATAAAGGTATTTTTGTAAAGTAGCCCAAACAAGAGTCTTAGCAGAAGGGATACTGCATCTTTGAGGATATATGAATATATGGGAAAATCGGTATTTTGTAGAAACTTTAACAATTCTCCTGAAGGGTGTGTATGCTGTATATTTTCTACATGCAGCCTTATCTATTACTTAATGTGTAACATTGTAAAGCACTTTCTTTACAGCATTATATCCTAGTAACAAGCTTACTTACCTAAAATTGCTAAACAATGTGTGATATTTAGTACCACAACTTTAGAAGTAGAAAATAACATAGACTGTAATTTAATTTAATTTAATAAATTACATATACTGTAATCCTGTCTGGAATCACTCTTCTAACAGGACTATAGTAATGTAGTGCTTATTCTGTGAATATTTGTATGTATTTTTACCATGTACAGTATAGAAACACACTAAATTATTAAGCGGCAGGCATGCTCCACTATATCAAACCGAAAAAAAACAACAACAAAAAAAAATAACAAAAAAAAATATATATATATATACTTTTTTTTTTGCTGTGAGCAATACCCAGTGGTATGAGAATTCTCTTTCAGTCCTGAAGTTTATTTCCACTTACAGCTCATTTGGAAAATACTTTTTGTTTTCCAGTTTTTGTATAAATATGTATGTTTCCTGATTACCTCTTGCTAATAAATCTATTCTATCTCAGGGTGACAAGTGTTTTTCTGAGTGTTTATTGTAACAGGCTACCCAGAGGTGTAAATAGAGAGGTGTGGATTCACTGCACTGCAGCGTGGACTCACACATCTGGACCCCTTCTGCTTGTTCCAGGGGTACAGGTTTCTGCAGCGGCTCAGTGTGAGCTGACCTGACAAGAGGAACAAGACAAACACTTTCCAGGAAAGGACGGCAGAACAGTTCAACCCATCACATTGGCTTCACCGGTGACTAGAAGAAACAGTGCTAGCGTAAATTAGCAAGGGCCTTAGGAAAAATCAAATATTCTGAGTCTGCACAACAGGGATGGAAATAAGACTCCCATTGCATGACAGTTTAATCCATTCCTGGTTTCACTGACTTAAATCAGACACGCCTGAGATTGTTACGTTTACGCTGTGGCTAATCAAGCTTGTAGTAAAACCTGGAATGGGTGCAACTGCTATGCAAATGGAGTCTTATTCCCATACCTGTACAGTATTCCTTTTTATGTCTAAGGGGTGGATTTGATCAATCTGTACCCCGCCGGGATAATCCACAGCAGGATTGTTTGACAGTATTTTACAGCACTGGGAAATCGCCCTGGATTGCATCACCCATCTGCAGTTATCCCAGAATTGCCCTTAAAAGATAAGTGCTGGATGCAGTCAAGGTGGACCACATGGTATTGCAAACATTCTCTAAAAAACATGAGCCTAGAAAGAAACATATGCACAATTGTATCTCATTTGAATACTACCCCTAAGCTTGTGTACCTTATGCAACCATAACTTTACATCATGCAAACAAATGTTTCAGTTATGTTTTTGCAAAAGACTCTGAGGTCTATTGTAAAGATGGCCACTCTTTAATTATATATTATATATGAATCCAGCTGGAGGGATTCACAATGAGTTGTTGTTTCTCTTTTTAAACTTCCTCTTTCTATCTGACACATTTTTTAATGTGTGTTAAGTTTTAAGACAAATAGATAACCGAAACAAGTCACCATCTGACCACCAGGCGTGACATCTGACTGTTCTTGTATCTGTCTGCTGATGTTATTAAAGCAGATTTGATGAAGCATGCATAATTCACTGCTACTGTTGTTCCACCCAAATGAGTTCAATAAAATACTCATTCCAATTTGAACTTTGCTTCACAACATACTGCTTATGTTCTGCTTGACGTGCACCTTGACCAGCAATAGTTAATGTATAACAAGAACATATATGCCAGAACACTTTGGGAAAAACAACACTCAAGACATGGTCGAGTCCCGTAGCTGACTGCAAACACACAATGTACTGTATCTGAAGGCAAGAAACTGACAGGACACCCCATAACAAGCAATGACCACATAGTAAGGTTTACTATGAGTATGTATATGAGCAAATACAACAGCTTAGCTACACAACAAAACAGTAACTGATCCTCACACAGTGGTCGCAGTAACAAATCAGGTTTGATGAAACCGAAACCGAAACCAAAAAAAAAGAGACTTGAATGAGGAACTACAGTCATGTTCATATGAGATTCTGATCTCAAGGATCATGTGATGAGTCACTTACATAGATTTGATGAAGCATGCATACTGTGCTCAGCAGCTGCACCGGACAGACACGAACTGAACATGGGACTGTGGAGCGTAACCCTGCTAACTCTCGTGGTGGTGTTGCACAGTACTTACTGCGCGCCAGCAGTCTCTGTTGAAGGTGAGTTTCTCAGTCTGTCAAGAACGACAGCATATTCTATAACATATATATAATCATTATATATGTATCGCATAAAAATAATGCCACGTACTTGCTTTTATTACTGTAAAGTTAAGTTTGTTTTTTTGTTTTTGTTTTCTTACAGAGGAATACCTGTTCAAGTTATGGAAGTCACAGGTAAATTGTGCCTTTGTACTGAATCTGTTGTAGACGTTTTATAACAGGCTTATATATATATATATATATATATATATATATATATATATATATATATATATATATATATATATATATATATATATATATATATATAAAGAGCACGTTAAGTTTCAATGTTGAGCATTTTGTACTTAATAAGCGAAGAATAATGAGCAGTGTAAACCGGCATTGCATCGTTCCTTGTTTGGTGGTGTTGCCTGGGGACTTTCCCGTTTGTTTATCGACTCGCTGCTAACGTAGCCAGCTTGTGAACAGTTCCAACTTTGTACTTGATTCTAAAATGTTTCCTCGCGTGGAAAATAAATATACAGAATTTGTGAAACAATGAAATATCCCCTTCCGTCACCGCGTGTAATTGTGTCATGTTAAGTTTCCTATCTATGAATCTATTTTATAATGCATACGGTACGTTTTTGTCAAGGTTTTGGCACGGCAACTTCTCGCACTCGTGACTGAAGGGGGTAGATATAAAGGAGGTATCGCATATGATACAACAGTGATTTTTACTGTGGCTCAGAAGAACAGAACAAACGCTATCATTTCCGTCTCATGCTTCTGTTTTTTCTATTGTTCGTTCCCACTCAATTTCAGTACAATAAGCAGTACGGGCCGGAGGAGTATTACCATCGCCTGCAGATCTTCGTGGAGAACAAAAGAAAGATTGATCATCACAATGCAGGGAATCATAAATTCACAAGTATTGTTAAATTATTATTATTATTATTATTATTATTATTATTATTATTATTATTATTATTATTATTATTATTACTGATACAGTGTATTGATGTATCTCATTTTGAATGTTTGTTTCAGTGGGTCTCAATCAGTTCTCTGACTTAACCTTCCTGGAGTTTAAAAAGCAGTACCTCTTGACGGAGCCGCAGGTAATTACAAAATTAATTACAAAATACAGTGCAAACTTCTCCGTGCTTTACCCTGCTCCCCTGTGCTCTATCCAGCTCCTCTGGTAACTATACAGGGGGGTGTTCCTTGTTCTCCAATGTCTTGTAAGGGTAACCGGGAGTAAAACTGCTACTGAAGCTAATGAACTGTATTGTTTTGTTCAGAACTGTTCTGCTACTAAAGGGAACCATGTCAGCAGCAATGGACCCTACCCAGACTCTGTGGACTGGAGAGAGAAAGGCAACTTCGTGACTCCAGTAAAGAACCAGGTAAACAACTTAGACTGGATAGATACAAGAGAGAGAGGCGGGCGGGCAGGGAGGCAGGCAGGGGGACAGGCAGGCGGGCAGGCAGGCAGGCAGGCACAGGCAGGCAGGCAGATCCCTAGTAGTAATTGCTGTTCCTATTCCAGGGCCCATGCGGAAGCTGTTGGACGTTTTCAACCACGGGATGCTTGGAGTCTGTCGTCGCCATTGCATCGGGGAAGCTTCCACTGCTGGTGAGGCGTTTCATTTCTCCTGTGTCTAATAGTCAGAGACCGGTGCCTCCCTCACTGCCGTCTAACACTGTGTCTGCTCTGTTTATTTCCAGTCGGAACAGCAGCTGGTCGACTGTGCGCAGGACTTTAACAATCACGGCTGCAAAGGGTGAGGCAAGATAACACTGCTGCAGAAATACTTCTTGTATTCATCTGCGTTTTCAGCAGCGTCTGTTACAATTCCTTGCATGGCGGTTGGTTTTTAAGAAGTTGTTTCCTACACTGTAGACTAGCTTCTTTGCCTTCTGCTGACACATTATCGGCTGATCTACTGTATTAAAGGATATATCTTGGGAACCGGTTTCCATGCATTGCCATTTGTTACGATACGTTATTGCCCACACTGTGGGTGTACAGCATGGTAACCTACTTTTCATGATACTTACACCCATCATGCATTGTTTACATATGATGTATTGTTTCATGGCACAGCTATATCACATAAGTGCATTATTTCCATTGCATTGTATTGGTTTCAACTGATATTAAAGTAAATATAACCATCTTACCACCTTTACAGCGGACTTCCAAGTCAAGCCTTTGAATACATCCAATACAACAAGGGACTCATGACTGAGGACGGCTATCCCTATACTGGACAGGTAAAAGTTATACAGTGCTATCTGTTACAAGGAGTCAGTGACAGTGTGTGGCTGTGGTTGGGTTTAACCTAAACTGTAATATATACAATATAGGTACTTTATGTACTGTAAAGCAGTTGAATTGTAGGCATAAAGGAGCAGCAGTCAGCACTGTATACAGTTTAATCCCTGGTGTGTTTCTGTTCGCTCTACAGGATGGCACATGCAAGTTCAAGCCTGAGTTGGCCGCCGCTTTTGTGAAAGAAGTTGTCAACATAACCAAAGTGAGTACTGAGTAGATTTACTATGTGCCACTGCTGTAGAAATTGCAATAATGCTCCCTTCACCTCTGACTAAAACTGATAACATTGTCCTTGTAACATCTTGCTTACCAGCTTACATGTATAAGACAGCAAAGGAAATAACACTGTTTGCACACATGTGTACCAAAAGTGACAAAGCTGCCATAGCTCTGTACGTTTTCTGTTCAGTGGTTCTTGTTTCCATAAGCTGTAAATAAACAGCGAGAATCCAGCACTGTAAATGTGGGTTCCAGTTCCCTAGTAGAACGCCAGGTGCTTTAGGAGGTCAAACAGAAGTGCCTTGGTATTTCCCAATAGCTCAGCTGCAGTAGTCTGGATGTCTGGGTGTTACACTTCTCTAAGTCATGTCTAAGAATGTGCTCCTGCACTTGCAGTATGATGAAATGAGCATGGTGGATGCAGTGGTTCTTGTTTCCATAAGCTGTAAATAAACAGCGAGAATCCAGCACTGTAAATGTGGGTTCCAGTTCCCTAGTAGAACGCCAGGTGCTTTAGGAGGTCAAACAGAAGTGCCTTGGTATTTCCCAATAGCTCAGCTGCAGTAGTCTGGATGTCTGGGTGTTACACTTCTCTAAGTCATGTCTAAGAATGTGCTCCTGCACTTGCAGTATGATGAAATGAGCATGGTGGATGCAGTGGCCAGATTCAACCCTGTCAGCATGGCATACGAAGTGACCTCTGACTTCATGCATTACCAAGACGGTGTTTACACAAGGTAGGGGAGCATCTCTTTAGAGCTGTACAGGGGCAGAGCTCTTTAATGTGGGGAAGGCAATGATGCTGGACTGCACACTATATAAAGTACTTCTGTTTCAAGCCATACTGTTCCTGTTAACTGTACTCCTGTTATCTTGCATAGCTGTATGTGTAATAAAGAACAGTAATTGATAAACTGTAAAACTTGCTATTTTAATAATTAGCTACAATATGTATATCCCATTGTAGTGGTTTATGTGCACATTCACAGGGGGTGATGGGGAATCTACTGTATCTATAAAACTGGCACTTCAAGCATATTTTAAAAAAATTATAAACTGTTAAAAAAGAGGCTCCCAAAGGGTTTACTAATAAATTAGGCTGTACCTGCTCCTGCTAAGTCTGCTCTCTCCCCTAGCACTGTCTGTCACAACACTACAGACACAGTAAACCATGCAGTCCTGGCTGTTGGATATGGAGAAGAAAGCGGCACCCCGTACTGGATTGTGAAAAACTCCTGGGGGCCGTACTGGGGAATGAAAGGGTATGTTACTACGTTTCTTGTATTAGCAGCAATTTAGCACACAGCGTGCAACGCGTATGTCTACATTACTGTGTATGTACTGCATATCAGTGTTGCATTCTTCACTGTACAGAGGTGGACTTTCAGAGCAGAGCTGTGTAACAAAGACACCTGGGCTTGTTAAATAATGAATAATGATGTGATTCTGTACATGCTCTTCTTTTGACCTGCAGGTACTTCTATATTGAGAGGGGGAGGAATATGTGTGGCCTGGCTGCTTGCTCATCTTACCCTGTTCCTCTGCTGTAACACTCCAGGAAGGCCAGGCCCATTGTGAAAGCAAGTCCCATTTAATCAAGAAGGGAAAGCATGTGCATTTCACTGATACGCATGCGACATGCACTGCACTGCATGCCATATGCATCCGGGAATCATTTTACAATTGCAATTGGGACTTGTTTATGATTAGGAGAAATGTATTCTTTAAAATAAAATTCTAAATCGAGATAGAACTCTTCTGCCTGGAACTTTTGTGCTTTGTCTGTTTTAGTGCAGGTGATAAAAAGGACGGGACTGTTACCTAAATAGTCTAGTTTAACTCTCTGAGCTCCTCTCAGTGGCTCAGTGCCTTCTACTGTGTTAGTCTCATTGTCCAGTGATCCTAAAAAAAAATAAAAAAAACTGTAACACATGAGCTCAAGTTCCTCAAACTACCACAAGCAATATTTAACTTGAGCAATATATTTCAGGTTATTAGCACTTCAGTTTTGAGTTTGTTTTTTGTTTTTTCATTGATCAGAAAGGATTTAGAATGGCCTATGGAGTTGCTAAATGGGGGGGGGGGGGCAACACTGTTTATCTGGAGAAACAAAAATGTACCTTAAATTAAAAAGGCAAAACTGTATTTTAGGCATATATGAACAACTCACGGGACATACTGTTACACAAGTCTGACAATACGTGTTTAAATTGGAGTCCTGCAATACAATAAAAGCAATGTCTTCATCGTGGAGCCCACCCCTGCCTCCGTGTTCGTGCGTCCTGCTGTACCACAGGGCATTCCCCAACAAGAATAAAGAACAGAGAATTGCTAAAGTGCATAACCCACCCTGGCCTTTCCCCTTGGACTGTCGCCCCCAAATCAAAGCATGTCTGGAGCACCAGCCGTTCTACCCATCAGCACAATCACACTACACTCCTGCACCAATTAGTTTAGGAGGTATTGACTGACCAAGACAAGAATTAGTCAGAAGAACAAGAAGAGGAACAAGAAAGAGAAGTAGAAGGCTGACAAAAACTTCCCCTAAACCTGTCACCCAAAGCAGTTCCTGTTATTCGTGCTGTAGTACAGGGAACCCCCTCAGAGCAGCCAGTGATGACAATGATGTTACACTCTGAATCCCTCATCTTGCTGTGTCAATAGCTGCTATTCATGCTGTAGTACAGGGAGCCCCCTCAGAGCAGCCAGTGATGACAGTGATGTTACACTCTGAATCCCTCATCTTGCTGTGTCAATAGCTGCTATTCATGCTGTAGTACAGGGAGCCCCCTCAGAGCAGCCAGTGATGTTACAATCTGAAATCACTCTTACACACCTTACACTCTTACCTCTTGCTGTGTCAATAGGGCTTTGAGACAATGAGGTACAAAGAGAAGGAACAAACCCTGACCCACGAACACACTTTATTTTGTAAAACGTGTATTGATTCATATGCAATATAGTGCTCTCATGCCTAATTTTAAGCATGAAGGTTGCTTTGGCATACCATAGTAAAAACATAATAAAGTGTAGTGAAACACAGTACAAGCTGCAGACAAACATGATAAAGAACACATGAGTATGGTGAAAACCATGATGAACTGCATAAACCATGACCATGATAAACCGATCAGTCCCATGCACATTTACCATGGTCATTTTTATTAGTAGTCAGAAATACTGTATACATATGTGTTTATAAAAACAGCTGCTCTAGTTTGATGCCATGCTAAATAAAATGTTTCTGTGGCGCACACATGTCAACTCGTTTGATGCCCAGCAGGTGGCGCCGAGTAGCGGATTCTACTTTGTGACCCTGAACCGGAAGTACCCCGTGCCGAAGCGGCTCATGGGAAGAACACGAGGAGGAACGCGCAAATTACAAACATCTCACGGATTAGAGGTTTGAGTTACAGACCGTAAAATAAATACAGGCTTTTGCCAAGTAATAACAATGCGGTTAGAGTCAGGGGTTTAAGGTAAGTCATTCTATTCAACCCTGTTTAAATGTTCATATTTGCGTGCGAAGTTCGTATTGTTTTTACTGTAACATAACAATGCTTCTGTACCCGTGCGCTAGCCTCATTCAAAGCGTTGTTTATATTTGGTAGAATGAGAAAGAAAACAAACATCTTGTTGACATGTAACGTTGTAATGTAAAAAAAAACCAAAAAAACAACAACCAGTCACCATATCAGATCATATATATATAATTTCCAATTCCAGACTTAGTTTTAGACCGACAAAAATATCAGTAGTTTTGTTTTATTATTACTGTGATTCACAAACAGTCCAGATGTAAGCCAGCTGCAGGCTAACAGTACCGGGTCCCACCACAGTTACAGTACCTCCCTGTCACCCCTCTGTGCTGACTCATGTAGAAATGTATTAATATTGAACGTGTATTAACAGAATGTTGTTTCTTGTGCTTTATTCAGAATGCCAGTCCTTCCCCAGAATAACCTTCAGAAACAGCTGGAGCTGCATTCCACCAAAGCTGCCCAGAACAAACTGTCACTGCCAAAACCCAAACCAGGGTAAGAGAACGCAGTCATGTTGAACTGCTCTGTACTCTGTGTTCTGCGCTGCTGTTTCATATGGTTTGATTGGACAGGCATGTGTGCAAAGAGATTTACTGTATCTCATTTACATGGCTGTGGACCTTTTTAAACAATAAGTCGTCGCATTTGAAAAAAAGTTCAGTCACTGACACCGAAGCACGTTCAGTCTAAGTGCATTCAGATTTAACCATCCTAATACACATTTGGCAGAAAAGATTTGCGTACAGCCCCTAGAAGATGAACAGTGACCACATGAAATTCAGAAAAGGCTGTACAGTATTTTAACTAGACCACCGTAACAGATTGTTATAGGTGGTGAAAGGCAGAACAATGCTGATATTGGCAAGTATTGTATGTTTTGATTCACATTACAATGTGGAGTGCTCACTGCACAAAAATTGTTTTTTTTTTGTTTTAAAAAATGTCTTGAATATTCCAGACAGTTTGTCCATTTTCTGGTAGATGGGCTACATGCACACTCTGAGGCAATGGGTGACCTGCTGGTGGCTTGGTGAACATACTTTTATAGCTGCTGTGTACGATGCCACTGGCTTATATCAAAGTCCCTCTGCACAATTTTAATTGCAGTTAATTTAAGGTAACTTACTGAATAGATTTGTCTAAGTCGGTGAATTATTTTGGATTCCTGCGTCACATGTATTTGTTTTCTTTGCTAATTAATTTGTCAATTCAGCTTTGTAGTATTATTATTATTTTTTTTGACAGGTGCTTTACCTTTAAAAAGAAGACACCATCATGTAGTACTGCAGTGTCTGTTTCTTCCAAGGTAACGTCATCTGTTTTAGTGGACAAGGATGTTAATGTTTATCATGATTGCACAGTGACTGAACCTCTGACACCTCTAATCAAGCCTAAAGAACAGCAAGCAAAAATCAACAGCTTCTTTGAGTCAAGCTCCAAGCTGCACAAACTGAAGTTTACACCAGTCGTGACTAAACCAATAGTGAACAGTACCAAGCCAGAGTGGCAAGCTGCTAAAATTGTACCAGAGACAACTAAACCAGATGAGGGAAGCAAAACACTTGAGACGGCTAAAGAGCCTGACTTTGATCAGTCCTTTGGCATTGATATCAATGAATGGGATGACCTTGAAGACTTTGACACATCTTTTAAAGACAAAAGCATTACAGCAGGTAGCCGAAACCATTCCGGGAAGAACTCTAAAACTCAGAATGAATCCAGTACAAAAAATCCAAGTTTAAAAAAAAAAGGAACATTCAAAGATTCATCTTCTAAAAACCTGGACAGCAAGGGCAGTGATGAAACCCATGAGGAAGGGCAGCTTGGCAAGAGCAGGTTTGTATCCAGTTTAGAGGATTCGGACAGGTCTTTGACGTGCCTGAGTGTTTGTACTCCCCAGAAAGACACACATGAGGGGAGTGGGGATGAAGAGGAGGATAGTCCTCTGAAAGGTACTAGGAAGCGTCACTTTGCACAACCAATAGATATTCTGAGTGACAGCGAAGAAGAACACACAGAAAAGGACATACCTGTAAATGGAAAGTGGAAAGGTGCGTCGAATTACTGAAAACGTTTTTACTTCACAAAGTATTGCAGAACACTAGAATGGATTTTGTATTTGAGCCTTGTAAAATGATGTTGTTTTCAGGTGCTCTGAGTAAACAGAGCGACACAGATATTATAGATATCGATGATCCTGAAGAGAAGCAGAATGACAGACCTGACTTTGAGGAAGAGGACATTGATTTTATTCCACCCTCTCCAGAGAGTGAAACATTCCCTTCTCCTCCTTTTCTAAAGCCCTGCAGGTAAGTTTGAGTCAAATAATATTTATTGCATAGACGCAACCAGGCTTGGTGCTGTATTATTTAAAGTAGTAACAGATTTTAAAACTTATTTTGTATCTTATTAGGTACTAAAGGGTATGTTTTGTTTGTGACTTTAATCTAATGTGTATTGAATTTCAGTGATTCAGGAAAATGTGGTTCTAGTGATAAGACACCCTTTTCGTCAAATGGATCTATTCTCAAACAAGCTGATGTGGATTGCATCCAGAACAAAGGTAAAAATAAAAACTGTGATAACCCAAACTCATACCCATATATTTTAATCTGTTTCTTTGTTTGTTGTGCAAATTATTTACAGTGGAGCGCCATTGATTGCTGCTCATTAATACATTTTGTAATTAAAAGATTCTTGGACAGCTGTATTATGGTATTCCCAGGCATGTTATCTGGAACTCAAGGACACGTTCATTTGTTGATATGATTTTGATAATTGTATTTACAATCTTTGCGTATGTCTTGTTGGCAGCCAGTGGCTTGGGATCAGAAGATCAGCTGTTTAGCGTAATGGAGGAGATTTGCAGGTTGGTTGATTCAATCCCTTCTCATGAACTGAAAGCACTGTCCTGCGGAAGCCAGCTTCTCCAGCAGAGGGATCGCAGGTAAGGTTTTTATATTCCAGACAGCAATGTGGGGCTGATCAATCCTACATGTTGTATCTTGCAACTTAAGATGCGTTTTAATCCAACTAGTGATTAGAATCTAGAATCTATTTATGTTTAGGTCACTGATGGTGAATTTAAAACCCCTTTAAAGGAAACATTGGTTCTTTCTATTGTTTTCTCAGTTCCTAACATTTTTTTTGTTGTAAGAATTCAGACTTCTTTTTGATTTGCAAGTAATTGTGTTATTCTTGTTTAATAGGAAAAAGCTTGTTGCTCAGACTTCCGATGCACAGTTGAGGTGCACCGATACCAGTTTTGGTTCTGTCACCCAGCCCTTTTCCTGTCATTCAACTCAAATTAGTACTGCTGCTAAGAATGATCAGCCTTCTACTAAGACTTTTCAGTTCAGAAAATCATCTTCAATCCCTTGCGAGGACAGTTTTTTCAGTGACTTTGAGCTGAGTGCTATAAATGGTATTCAAACCCCTGACCAGACTCCAAACATCTCCTCAAGACCAAGTGCTTCATCCTATACCAGTCTTGGTGGACAACAAAAGGGCAGACTGTCTACAAACAGTGATTATAAAGAGTCACCTTCAGCTGTCTGTTATACCAAATCTCCCTCTCCAGCGGCGGAGGAGGAACACGATTGCTGGTATTCACCTAAACCAGAAAGCAGTAGTAACAGAGCTCCAGATCAAACAAATGGCAATATAACTGAACCGGGTGATATGGGTACTTTTCTCGATGATGACGATTTTTTCTTTGACATAGATGATTTTGATGAGGGAGATATGGGTGATTATCATGATAGTGTGTCAAACACTAGTACTGCAGCTAAAAAGCTGTCTGATTCAGTGTTTCAACCAGTCAAAGAAGGTGGACCTAGCAAATCACTGTGGGAAAAGAAGGCTCCAGTGGTTAATGGAACCAATCTTGGTTTAAACCTTTCTTCAATGTCCAAGCCAACACCAACTCAGAGCAGCAGAAGTTCTTCAGGCAAGTTGGTTCAGACTTGTCCTAGTTGTTATAGTTATCCATGGAAATAAACAGAAGCAGTATTTCCATAGGATTGCAGACTACAAACTAGCATGAGAAGTAAGCGTGGAAATCAGCCTACAATTTGGTATTAGGTGCACACCGGTACTGCATTCTGCAATTTTAATAGACGATAAACAACACAGAGCTGTGTAATTAATTGTTTATTAAACAATATATATATATATATATATATATATATATATATATATATATATATATATTGTAGTCTATAGACTGTATAGTATAACTTCAGTAAAACAGGAACTATAGTTTCTTATGGTTTTCTATTATGTTCTTCTAGACCAAGCTATTAGTAAAAATCCAGCCCATGTTCGATTCCAGGGATTCAACTTCCCGCACTCCAAGGAAATGATGAAGATTTTCCACAAACGATTCGGTCTTCATCAGTTCCGAACCAATCAGCTGGAATCCATTAATGCTGCATTGCTGGGTGAAGATACTTTCATCTTGATGCCCACTGGTATGTTAGGAGTTCCTTTAACTGGAAATCATTTCCATTGTGTGTTAATACAGAACTTACCAACTACCGGCACCCTGTGTTCTTCTGTGTTCTGTAACTTCAGTTTACTGAATAGAAATACCTAGAATTGTATAGTCCAGGGTAATAGCAATCTATGTTCTGTAATATGGCATCACACCAGGAAAGGTTACTGATATCAAAAGATTCTTATATAAACCAATACCGCAATCTATTTATGATTTAGGTTATTTAATAGATGTTTGTTTTTTTTTTATGTATTTTTTTTTAGGTGGTGGTAAAAGTCTTTGCTACCAACTTCCAGCCTGTGTTTCACCAGGAGTTACTGTTGTAATCTCTCCTCTTCGGTCCCTAATAGTAGACCAGGTTCAGAAATTGACAACATTGGACGTAAGTGATTTGAAGATTTGTTGTTGGCTCGGTATTGTTACACTCTATTCGACAGCACCACAATTACTTATAAATTGCTTTCTCATGAGTATTTGGAAGGTCATCTGTTTAAGATGCATTTCGTCTTTTCTTTCTGCAGATCCCTGCTACAAATTTGACTGGGAATCAGAGTGAGGCTGAATCTGGCCGTGTTTTTATGCAGCTAGCAAAGAAAGACCCCATTATTAAGCTCTTGTATGCTACCCCTGAGAAGGTATGTAAAGTATATGTACATATTTGTTAAAGCACAGTTACAGGTTGCCCTACTTCCAATAGGCACAATCTTATTACTACTATGGAGCTATGTCCTATATTTTGGGTAGAGATACATATTGTTTTAATTCTTACATGTTGTTTTTCTTTATTTAGGTGTCTGCAAGCAACAGGCTGATCAGTACACTTCAAAATCTGTATGAAAGAAAGCTACTGGCACGATTTGTCATTGATGAAGCCCATTGTGTCAGCCAGGTCATTTTGCCTTGTTTTATTTGAGGCATAGGTCCTAGAAAAATCTAAATGCGATACACCTCCAACCCCGTTTCCCGAGCTTTTTCTGTTACCAAAAATAAAATAATAAAAAATAAATAAAAATACTACAAAGCTAGAAGATCATAAGACATTTTATGACGGGAATAAGCTATTCAGCTCACCAGAGCTCACAATATTCCTATAAACTAAGTTGTGTGTCTAGCAGCTAGAATTATGACAAGGTATTCGCTCACTTATTCCACGCATTCATATTAAATAATGGTAGATAAGTGTTGGTAGTTTTCTGGGATTTCAAACAAAAAATACAATTCTCTCTCTATATATATTTAACTTTAAAACTAAATAAACCAGCCTGCTGTGTAATTTTAACTTTTCTTACATTTCAAAAAAATACGTACCAACAGAGGTGTATTTTTTTTCCTGTAACAGCTTCTTTAAGCCATTCAATCTTGCAAGTCGTTCTTTTGAACATTGAGGTGCTGATAAATGAGGTTCTACTGTGTATATAGCAAGTGTTGAAAAAATCAGTATTGCTAAAGGTTATAGCATATGTATCATAACTCAATTTTGATGGTGTGATGTTGGCTGCATTATCTTTATTTAATCAAACTTTTTTATTTTTTTATTTCCTATTTATTTATTTCTTAAGTGGGGTCATGATTTCCGGCCAGACTTTAAGAGATTACATGAGTTGCGCGAGAAGTTTCCTAACGTTCCAATAATGGCCCTGACAGCTACAGCCAACCCCCGCGTCCAAAAGGATATTCTTAATCAACTGAAGATGTCGAAGCCACAGGTGTAAGTGTTCATCCGGATTGTTTACTCTTTGCAATTTTATTATTATTATTATTATTATTATTATTATTATTATTATTTGCTTGTAAGTGCAATCACTTTAACCCCTTTGAACACGAACATCTTCAGCTGAAGTAATAATGAACTGCAGGTTTTGCTGAATAAATGTAAAGATTAACAGACTTGGTACTGTCTTTTAAGGTTTACTATGAGCTTTAATAGGCATAACCTGAAGTACGAAGTTCTTCCAAAAAGACCAAAGAAGGTGGCTGAGGAATGCATTGACTGGATCAGAAAGCATCACCCACGTACGTAGCTCCTACAGTATCTTGCATAGAGGTGTTACTATAGACTTTGTTTGATAAGAACCATTTAGCTATGTTTTAATTCTAGTGATGGCATGACCAGAGGTGTTATCTAATTGTCATTTTAATGTTGATATTGTTATTGATTCCATGAGTACAAAACAATAAAGCATGACTACGGTCTACAATTACTACGTTAGCATTCTGTCAAAATGCATGAATACAAAAAGCATTACCTTTTGCATGCGCCTCTCAATAATAGCTTATCTGTTTCGTTTTGTGTTTTGCTTTTCTGCAGGCAACTCTGGTATTATATATTGCTTGTCTCGAAAGGATTGTGATACCCTGGCTGACAATTTACAGAAAGCAGGTATTGCTGCCTTAGCTTATCATGCTGGCCTGAAGGACAGTGAGAGAGATTTTGTACAACATAAATGGATCAATCAGGATGGCTGCCAGGTAAGGAGAGCCGTTTGTCTTGACATTTGTGATTCTGTCCTTTGTTGTTCACTTTTCTTTGTGTGTGCGGAGTTACATATTTGTATCGCACTAGAAATAGCTTCTGAAAAGGTAATATTGCTGTCATTGTGTATGTCTCCATGTATCTTGAACACTACTGTAGTTGTACTAGGAGTGTGAGTCCTGAATAGACCAAACATCAGCATAGTATCTCTTAATACATCGTGTCCTCCCTTCATTAAAACTCTTAACACACATTCAAGCCGTACTATCTTCACCGTAACTTTAACACAGTCTTTGTATTTGTCAGGTAATGTGTGCCACTATTGCATTTGGGATGGGGATTGATAAACCTGATGTGCGGTATGTGATCCACGCTAGCCTGCCAAAGTCTATAGAAGGATATTATCAGGAATCTGGACGAGCCGGAAGAGATGGTGAAATATCCCATTGCCTGCTCTTTTACTCTTACCAGGACGTTATTAGAATCAGACGACTTATAGAAAGTAAGTGCTTAAAACATGCGTGCAATTATAACCTTCCCTTTACAACATTAGATTGTTACTGCATTGAGTTCATTATGGCTTTTTCCAACCAGCTTTTACATTGCATTCTGTTTTATACAAATTGCATTTGAGTTCAAATTTAATTTTCCATGTTTTATTACACGGCTTGAACTTATTCCAAATGTCTCCTTGGAGCCTTATCATCTTAATACAACTGTCTTGTATCATATTGTGACTTGTGCATGAGAGCCATAGTTTCATTTAACCAGAATGATAAACTGTTTTTGTAGTGGAGAAAGATGGAAACAAACACACAAAGCAGACCCACTATAACAACTTGAACAGTATGGTGCATTTTTGTGAGACTGTGGTGGACTGTCGCAGAATTCAGTTGCTGGCTTATTTTGGAGAAACTACCTTCAACCCCAATTTCTGTAAGGAGCACCCGGAGGTCGTTTGTGACAACTGCTCTAGAACAAAAGTACGGTAATTGCTTTATAATACTTTGGTTTTGTGTCTTGAACGAGAGTTTAATATATATAAATATAAAATTATAAACTAAATCAGCTGGGGAAATTAGCTCTTTCAGCTCTAGTAATATAGGAAAGATAAGTACATTCAAAATAGTAGATAAAATAATCTAAGGAAGACTGCATGTTCTTATGAGGATTGAATGGGAGATGAGATTTATGGGATATATTTTTAGCCTAATTCTTTCAGAACTGACATTGAGACCATTAACTTAAATAGCTCCAGCATTTTTTTCAGCCTTCTTTGTTTACGTTATCAGCAATACAAGTCAAGGAATGTGACAGAAGATGTGAAGAGCATAGTCAGATTTGTTCAAGAAAAATGTGAAAAAGTTGGAGCAAGACAGAACAGAGGAGCACAGGGCAACAGACTCACGCTCAACATGTTGGTTGACATATTCTTAGGTAAGTTGTTGTTTTTAATTATTTATTTTTTTTAATGTATTTTTGTATAACGTAAGTAGATTAATACCGGATTCTGCGACTCATGGGAGTAGAAGAAACTGCCTAGAAGTAGTTGCTCTGTGCATTAATGATTCAGACTATCGCGTGCATCATCAATGATGAAGGTTTGGGTGTTGAAGACGTGGGGTTTGGTGGTTTCAGATCAGACTCTGCAGTCTGATTGATTATGTTTGCCTGTTACGCTACCGTCCATATTTTGGATAGACACTGCAAGCGCTTGTAACTCAGGCATTGTTATGTATTGAACATTTTAATGCTATAGTGGTACTTTGGATGTTGCGTTAATATATTATTTTTCACACTGAACACTCCAATTTCTTGCTTACAGAGATTATGTAAAGCCATTTGTTTTATTAGACAGAACATTTCATGTGTTTATATATATTTTTTTAAATGTAGCGTTTTTTCATGATGTGCTTTTGCACTGCTCATTGCAGCTTGAAAGTTGTAATGTTTGTTTTGTGAAAATATTTTAAATGACACAACAGACCTAATGTTAATAATGCCTGTAATTTCACCCCTACCTGAGTCAATGCCCACCCCCCACACTTTTAACTGGGCATTGACTCTGCAGAATCTGGTGTAATAAACATTTGTGTTGTGCAGTTAATTAGTTTGCACAAAGACTTGCCAATGTATATGTTTGTGTGTGTTTTATTTTCTTTTGTGGTTGGTATAGAACATGGCAGCGTAATGCAAGTTATTTAAAACTATTTTAATGCAGGGATCATACATATGCTAATATGTACACAGGATAATCTTCTGCTTTGAATTTTGCAGGTAGTAAAACTGCCAGAATCCAGACTGGTTTGTTTGGTAAAGGAGCAGCATATTCCAGACACAATGCTGAAAGGCTCTTTCGGAAGCTGGTTCTGGACCGGATACTGGAGGAAGATCTGTACATCACAGCTAATGGCCAGGCTGTTGCTTACACTTCTGCAGGGGAAAAAGCTATGTCTGTTCTTAATGGCTACATCCAGGTATATAAACAGCAAATTTGTCAGATACAGTTTTGTCTACATATTCTTCAGTGCAATTAAGTCAACAAATGTGTGTGCTTCTATTTTATTTTTATATCCTTCGTAGGTAGAGTTCCATGACACAGAAAATGCCTCCACTTTAAGGAAGCAAAAGGCAACAGTGGCCAAAAATGTCTCAAAGCGGGAGGAGATGGTCCAGAAATGTGTTCAGGAACTCAATGATCTATGCAAGAAGCTGGGCAAGGTCTTTGGAGTACATTACTACAACATATTTTCTACAGCCTCTATCAAGAAGATTGCTGGTAAAGCACTGGAGTTGTATCCATTAAAAGTGACTAGAGTTTGGGAATGTTGTCCCCTTATTATTTTGACTTTTGATTTTGTCTACAAGAAATTATGCCATCTGTGCTTCAAATTCGGAAACAAGATTTCAGAACACATTGCACGAGCTCAATATTATACATTTAAGAATGTTCTCTTCATGGTAACCTCTTGTGCAGGCCTTTTATTCAGTAACTAACAAGGGTTGCAATGTTGTTACAGAGACATTGTCAGCTGACCCACAAGCTCTTCTTGAGATTGATGGTGTAACTGAAGACAAGCTGGATAAGTATGGGGCAGAACTCATCGACGTCCTACAGAAGTACTCTGAATGGCAACTGCCTGGTAATTAATTGTCATGGATGATTACATTGCATGTTTGTTTTTTTAACTGTAGTCTTAGCACCCTTGTGTTACAGCAATTGCATGTTAATGTTACAGCAATGCTGTAATGATAAAAAAGAAAGGCTAAAACAAACTGTCCCTTTGTAATGTTGTAGCGGAGGACCAATTGGAGAAACCTGGTGTTTCTGATGGCTGGATTAATACCGCAAGGGATGAAGATAGAGCTGGGGGTGATGACGAAGATGGAGGATGTTCCACTTATTTCGGCAATAAAAATGCGAGGGGAGGAAAACGAAAGAAAGCGCCCTATTTCAGGAATTCCAAAAAGAGAAAAGGTGGCAATGGTGGGCAGCAGCCGGCTGCAAAAGGGTATGTTTTTTTTT
This sequence comes from Acipenser ruthenus, assembly GCF_902713425.1. Lineage (NCBI taxonomy): Eukaryota > Metazoa > Chordata > Actinopteri > Acipenseriformes > Acipenseridae > Acipenser > Acipenser ruthenus. The sequence continues at coordinate 29,842,432 of NC_081209.1, read as the reverse complement.
TTTTTAATGCATTTATTTGTTTTTGGGTTTATACACAACAGTTGGTGTATCTTGAGCCACAACACAGTGATGCAACATTTTTGATTTACATAATGTCACATTTGGAATTTTAGCATTACCATTTCAATTGTATACATGGTGTGAATGAGAAAGAAACTTGGGAACTTACCTAACAGCAACAAATGCAATGATACAAGCATGATCTGTATGGCGTGTCCTTTCTGACTTATTCTGATAACATATTTTAATGATTAGCTGACCTTCACTTCTGTAAAGACACTTTTTTCTTTTAACATTTTTTTTTTTTTTTGTTCCTCATATTTTAGAGGCTACAAGAGTAACTATTCAAAGGCTTCAACTACCAGTTCCAGAGGTGGATATAACGCCAGACCTCAAAGTACAGCAGGTTACAACTTCAGTGCAGCAGCGGTGGCGGCAAGCAAGAGACCTGGCTTCATGGCAATGCCAATGCCAAGACCCAACCAGCGGGGCTTTCTCAAGCCTTCCTTTGCAATGGCGTAGTCCGTGGAATCCCTACTATACCATAGTCAAGGTTCTTGTAAGCAACATTAGTGTTGCTGAATATTATATTATGAAAACTTATAAAAAAGAGGAAAGGCTAGCTCATAAAATATTAGGATCACCAGTATGACATTCCACATGCTTGTAAAGGGCATGGGTGTGGAGTTTCAGATTCCTGTGTTGTTTAACACGCTCCCTCACTATACCCATAGGGAATGGAGGTTCCGCAACACAGGTGGCTTTATAGTCCTATATCTACTGTGCAGCAACATGGAAAACCAGTGTGTTGTGTTTTATTAGCTTTGTTAAAAGTATGTTCTTTCTATTTCAAGGCTTGAAATGCATGTTTTGTTCTGTATTGGGCTTTCAGCTTCTCCTTTTTAAGTTTCCATCTGCAGTAATAACTGAAATGTAGCACTCGTGACTTTGTTTTGCAGCTGGATCGGATATCTTTGTTAAAAATCTGCAGTTTCATTCCTGGCCGGTTTGCTTTATTTGTCGTCATCCCCCATGTCTTTTTTTTTTTTTTATTTAGCATTTTGTTGTTGCTCTTTTTGATGTTTTTACTTATGTAATATGTACATAATAAATTTATTTTAAAAAGCAGTATTCAAGATAAAGTTTTTAAAGGATTTTCTCACATTCTAAATTTTGTCCTATTAATATTGAATTTCCAACATCAGCAGGTAGGATATTATTTTGAGTGGAACCTCTTTTCCTGCCTGCAGTCCTCTGTTTGACCCCCTTGTTGAAATGTGCCAGCAATCAGGCCAATGCTAAATTGGGTAAACTGACACAACATATAGTTGATGCTGTATCTGTCAAAGACTTCTACCCTATCCACACAGTGCTCTATCAAAACTTCTTAAGACCACATGATCAGGCATTATTTAAGTAGTGTGAATAACAAACTTGTCTTGTGAGACTAATTCTCGGTTGGATGACTTCTGTAATAACTCATCAGTTCAGATGTAGACTGGTTGCTGGTGCCTTGCAGTAAATCTTACAGGTAGTTACAATAAACAGGACTGGGTGCTGCAGTAGTGTGGATTTTTCCAATGGTTTTGAAAGATGCTTTTCATTACATTAGGTACTGTGTTTTAATGTGACAATCTTGGCATTTTGAACTCTGCCTCCAGACAGATGAAAGAACCACACAGGGGTTGACTATGTATTGGTCTGAGAAGTCGGCTTACCCTCTGCAGTGTAAAACAGCTGCTGTGTACAATGTTTGAAGTACAGAAGAGCTCATTTAAAAATAAAACACACACAGTAACCACACACTTTCTAGTCATTTTAAATTCCAGTATGGGTTATATGGGCAGCAGGGGCAGAGCCAGGGGCCTGGGTCCACCTATTTTGCTCATGACGAAATCATCACCATCTTCAAAAGCAAACCCTGCCGTCTACTTCTGTGAAGCAGTCATCCGATTGAAATCAACTACTGTAAGTACCGACATGTCATTTTATCAACTTGAATTCAGTTGAACTAATGCAGCTGGGATGTATGTTATCCTCAACTCATGCCTCTATTCCTGTTTTTTTTTTTTGTCCCCACAAAACTGACAGTTTTTTTAAGCTCACTATAAGGGAAGTAACATGCATTTTAATAGTCACTGTTTGAGAGCTTTTTTTTTACTTTAAGCTTACTCTGGGAAGTCAAATAAATTTGAGAGCTTTTGTTAGTCATTTGCTTTGTGTGGTAATGAATCGTGGCTAGCTAACGTTATGATATTTGTGGTGAAGCCTAAGAGCTAGTGTTAAATTGGAATTTCAGACTGTCAAGATATTTTGGTGGAGTGTGTGTTCTTGGAGAATATGGTGCTAATTCTGATAGCTTCGTTTTTTTCCTATTAATATTGTTTGGCAGAAGCTGTCATTGTTATATTCTATTATTAATAACAGGTAAAAAAAATTCCATACAAGTATATGACTTATAACTTAACACCATTTACTACTACATCTGCTTTTTACATGAGCCATACACAGTGACAGTATAATTCTAGAGTGCCCTCAGTAGGTATATTAGTAATTACGTCGTTACGTTTACGTCATTACGTCATACACGGCCCGTCCCATGAAAATTTGGGCCCCAGCCAAGAATGAAATCCTGCATCCGCTACTGGGCAGTGCTGCAAGGGGCACGTCAGGAGGGCCGTCCTAGCCAAGAAATATTTGTTATAACCAGACTCTTAATTACTTAACTGAAGCGATTAAACCTCTGCTTGGACATAAGTCACTTAATTGATAACCTCTAATGTGGAATGGACATATTGTTATAAAAAAAAAAATCTCTTAAGTCTGCATACCGCGTATGTATATAAACTGTGGGTTGCAGCTGTCCCATTTAAGCGATGTAGTGTATTTGTACTGCAGTACCGTGTTCACGCACATGTCATACGCCTGCTTGCATTGAAAACGAGATTCAGCGGCTAGCAGCTTTCTATCGTCCCTGTCTGCTGAAGGCGCGGTTGTGACGTCACGTGCCATATTGTTACAAAACTAGGAAGATCTTGCAACACACGCAGAACTTTTTCAAGAGTGAAGTTGGATAAGTAGTACCTGTACATCTGCAAGAAGGTGTATCTGGAGAGATGCCCATCGATAAAGCTGAACGGCGTTACGATGTAAAAGACGCTTTCGTTAAACTGCAAAAGATACAGGTGAGCAGGTAGCGGGAGTTAAGTTGTTCTCGAAACATGTTTCTTATAATCGCTGTCTTGACAATGAAGTCATATGATGAATAAAAAACGCACCTTTTTTTTCTTATACCGGGCACTATACCTCTATTCATTTTAAACGGTTTTAAATGAAAAGGCACTTGGAAATATTGTTAAACTATAAAATGTGAAATATTTAGACTATCTGACTTGGGAAATGAGAATTCATTATGTTATGCTGCATCTTTAAATAATAATATTTTCAACTTAATGTATATTATGTACATTATCGTTCTCTTTCTCTTTTTTTCCCCCTAACGAAATATATTTCTAGTCACTTAGGCATGACTGAACTGAACGAACACACGCTCGTTTTATTGTGTATTCAGAGGTGAAAGTTACTTGAATTTCTGTACTGTATTATTAACAAGTCGTCGAATTCGCTGACGCCGTACCAAATCTGACACCGTTAAAATAACAGGATATAATAACATAGTAATAGTTTAAAAATGAAACATCGAGTATTTATTGCAGATGATAAGAACTCATTATTTTCTTTTTATCCGTAGGCTAGCCTCGTTTGTTTTATGTAAGTTTGTGTGTGCCGTATTTTCTACTTGGACTGTATGATAGTGTAAGATTTGTACAGAAAATGTTTAACATTTGTATTTTTCTACGTGCACAGTTAACATTTGTTTTTATACGGTACAGAATATGTTTGTGTGCTATAGGATGTGTGTGTAGTTTTTTATAAGGACAAAGGTACTGGATGCAGTGTGGACCAGGCCTTTCCCCTTCCATGAATGAGATGTTTATTGAATTCTAGGTGCAAACCCCATTGCAGAAGCAGGCCATTGGAAACATGAGGCGGAGGTCTGTAAGCATTGCCTGCCGCCCGCCCAGGCAACTAGTGACTGACTCTACCAACGAAAGCAGTGATTCCGAAGCCCACGTTCAAAGCAAGAAAAGGAGGTTACTTGGTGCTGGGGCAAGGGCAAGAGGACAGCTCCGAAATGTGTCGCCGAAGGCAGGGTGCAGCCCTGAAAGTGACCCCCAAAACCAGACACCGTATTCCAGCTTAAAATCCAGGACGAGGGCAGCTTGTCCAGAGAAAGCCTCAATAACCGTGGAAGTGCCTTCGGGCAGTGACAGCGAATCACACAGCAGTGAGGACGACGGGTCTGTAAGTACTAGGCTAATTGGAGAAATTTCAGTAGACAAGCAGTCCAAGCTTAAATGGCAAAAAAGCTGCCTCAGTCTATCATGCACATGTTTTCCATTTATTTCAGTTAGGACCAGGAGGTCTGTCTGCCTACGAACTGAAGCGGTTGAAGAATATCCAGCAAAATAAAGCCTTTTTCTCATTTCTTAACATTCAAGAGGTATGTAGAGGTACCATTTCTGGGCTGGTTATGTCAGCAGCTTGTCTATAATACAGGGTATGTAAGTTATGAGGGTGGAAGAGGGGGTGGGGTCAATCCAGGATAAGCTACAATACCATTGGAACATTTACAGCACCCTTGATTGTATTAACCACCCCTACCAGTGGTTATCCTGGGATTGCACCTGAAATAGGGGGGCCCCAGGTCTACTGCCTTTGGGTTTCAGGCATCATACATGCACACGCTAGGTGGTTGATGCAGTCCAGGGGTATCCAGTGGTATTGTAATCACGATGTGATTTTTTTTTTTTTTTTTTTTTTTTGGCAGACTACTGATGCCTTGCGAGCCTTCTCCCGAAAGAGCAAACCACAAACACAAGGACTCAAACGGTAACTCGACTAGAGCGGTGGCATGAGGACTTTTTTAAAAGAACGCTTTTTAAGGCCCTTTTTTTGAAGCAAGTGAAAATGCCAAAGCAAATGTTGCATTTGGGGGCCAATTACACTAAGCTTTTGGAACTTTATGCAGCTAGAGGCGCATGTCATTGCACAGGGTGGAGAGAGACTGCTGTAGGATTATGTCTGTGAGAAACAGTAATGTCTGGCTGTAAAATTCAGATGGGCTACACTGTCGACCATAAATAATACACATGAATAGATATCTGACTCGCGCCTCAAATCAAGAAATATTGAACGCAGTGAATTTGGAAGAGGGCATAATACAATCTGTACTGTCAAGATAAACTTCATAGGTGTAAAAGTCGAATTATGTAACTATACAGTAACTCAAATGGTTCAGGTCCAGTGCATTAGTAAGCACCCTACAGGCTTTTGGTGTTGGCTCACAAACGCATGTTGCAGAAGCAGCTTTTGTATGTCTTGCACTGGTGCAGCAGTTGACATTTCTGCATTAAAGAGCATTGGAGATGTGCGCGTGACCTAGTGATGGGGTGTTCAATGCTCTGTTTTGCTGGACAGACCTCAGCAAGCCCCTGTGAATGCTGTAGCGACTCGGAAGTCACTGCGTCTGCAGAGACTTGACCCGCTGGAGGCCCCTGTGCCGGAGCAGCAGGACTTTGAAGAAGAAAAAGTGAGATTTGCACGTTTACAGTTCACCAGTGAAGACGTCTGCAGAAATATCATTCTTAAAATACATTTAACAAGGCTGTAATTCTGCCTCCTGTATGGCTGTAGCGCAAGGTCTTCATTTACTGTGTCTAGATTTCTTCTCAACTGAAACTGCTTTTATTATTTTTATTTCTTCTCCAAATTCTCCTGTTGTTTCTTCTGAACTTTTATCCCAAGAGTAAATTGTGCTCAAATGATCGCTCAAATGTTTTAATTTACAGCCGTAGGAATGTCTGTTACTAACATACTTGTGTCTGGTTTTTTTTTTCTGCCCCTCAACATGGTGTTGCTCCTGCAGACCTTGAACCAATCAGGGCCTATCGAAATGGTGCCTGTCAACCTGGGAGCAAACGGCCGACTGCCTCAGAGTTTCTTGGACTGCTGGAATGAGGTAAGCCGGCTGCAGCACTTTCCCTCGTGGCATTAGTGCATTGTTCTTTGGTGGCAAGTCCATTTGATTTGGGTGGAGTGTGCCTAATATATCATTTTTATTGGGGCTTACTGTTTTCTTTTCTGGGGAAGCTATCCTGGATCCTGCTAACATTGTAACTGACTCGCTCACCCTTCACAAGCACCACATCTACCAAAAAAGTGATGCACTGTATTTATGTGACACTTACTTATTGTCTCCTTTCTTCCAGCCATACAAATGTGCAAATGTAACGCAAAAAGTCAATTTAAACGGGTAGGTCCAGTTTATTATTATTATTATTATTATTATTATTATTATTATTATTATTATTATTATTATTATTTAAAATTCCTGTTATTTTATACTGTTATCTGCTTGCCAGGTACAAGTCAAGCCTAATTGGAATGACCCTCCAGGAAGACCATGTGGCTAAAGTTGTGAAAAATAACATCTTCTCTGTGGCAGTGCATCCCTGTACCAGCACAGTGCTGGTGGCTGCTGGAGATAAGTGGGGGCGTGTGGGACTCTGGGATGTGGTGAGCAGCTTTTTACAAAGATTGACAGAATCTGGAGGCGGTTGCACTGTGTTACCTTTTTGTCTGTATTCGTCTTGTAGGTTTTTCTTTGCAGGCTTGAACCACAGAAGATATAAGCTAGTGTTCGTCTTTCGTTTTAAGACAAGGTTGACTTGTCAACGTGACGTGCAGATTTAGCTAACTGTGCTTCTGTACATGGTAGTTTTGAGAGGTTTCACTGTAGTATAACTATTCATTTTGTTTCCCAAACAGAACAGTGATTATGGTGATGATGGAGTGTACCTCTTTGAGCCCCACAGCAGGCCTGTGTGCTGCATGTACTTTTCAGCCTCCCACCCAGCCCACCTGCTCACGCTCAGCTACGACGGGACCATTCGCTGTGCCGACGTCAATAAAGCCGTCTTTGATGATGTGAGTGTACTTTATATACTACACTGAAGCCTAGCGGGTGCTGTTTACTACAAGAGCTTCTCTGAAGAGGTTGCAGAATCACACTACAGACGTAGCTTGGCTGTTCTGGAATGTAACGGTAACCATTGCCATCCAGGGTACTTGGATATTTTAGGGGCGACTCGAAAAGGGGGAGCTTTGCCTCACTTGGTTTCTTTCTTTTTGTTTTGTGTGATAGGTATACCAAAGGGAAGAAGGTTTGTCTTGCTTTGATTTCCTTTCGAAAGACGGCTCCACCCTGATAGCTGGGGCCTGTAATGGGAATGTCATGGTCGTTGACAGAAGAGCACAGAGGTGTGAACTGCCAATGAATTCATGAGTGAATGAATAATGCATTTTGCTCCACTCCTTTAGGACCATCCCACAAGCAAAACCCTTTGTGCCGACTGAAAGGTGTGAGAGTCACAAGTGCAGAAAATGCTTCTAGAGCTGCACTTGTCAGCAGGGACTTGCAACAATGTGGTTAAATATGTAAAGCAAGCATATTTTTAAAAGCTAAGCGCAGGACTCCTCTGTAATATCATTGTGTCTCCTAATCATTCCTTTGCGTGTGTTTGTTCAGCATGTCCCATGAGCTGTTGACTGAGCTTGACATCATGGTGATCAGGACTGTGCATGTGCATCCAGTGGACAACAATTATTTCATGGTTGCGGGGAAACGGTATGTTAAAAAAATATATATATATTGATTTATAAGACTTTTTATAGGAATATTACATTGTTTTCATTTGGGTGCTGATTGTTATAGTAAGAGATCTGCTTGCATGATTTTATTGACCTGGCAAAGTGGCCCATGAGCATGTGTGTGTCCCAGATTTGACTTTATATAAATTCTAGTGAGTGCGTGTGTAAAATGTTGTTTATGCTTTACCCCTAAAGGAGCGTGTGCATTTATGATGCCCGATGCCTGAAACCCAAAGGCAGCAGGTCTGTGGCCTCCCTGCAAGGACACACCAAGACTGTGAATTCAGCTTACTTCTCTCCTCTCTCTGGGAACAGAGTGCTGACCACCTGTATGGACGACCGACTCAGGTAAGCATCCCTCGAAATGCAAGAACACTACCTTGTGTGCCGTGGCGGATTTGCATAGTTCTGTTAGTCTGTATTGAAGCATTTTGCAGTGATTTGATACAAAATAAAGTTTGCATTGATATTTTAGAAAAGGTTTTCTAACATGCTTGTGTTTATTCATCATTCCAGGGTATATGATTCCACCCGGTTCTGCTTGGATGTTCCTCTTTTGGCTTCCATTAGGTAGGTGTGAAAGGAAGATCAAAGCTGTTGAAATTTGTTTGGATATTGGGTTCTTTAAAGAGTAAGTAGTGGGGTTCTGAAAAATAGAGTGTTATCCTGACAACTTTTTACACTTCAAACTTTAAAGTCTGCTTCAAAGCTATTTTTAAAATGGCCACTCTAGTGCTCTGGGTTTTGAGAGCTGTCCTAAATTACAAATGGTACGTTGAAATTTCGTTCTGTTTAATATTTTATTTTAAAACACTGAAACTCAAAATCAATTATTGTAAGGTGACATTGGTTTTAAGTTGGGAAATATTTTTAAGAAAAATAAAAAAACTGAAATATCTTGCTTGCATAAGTATTCAACCCCTGCGCTGTGGAAGCTCCCAGTTTACACCGATGAAAGAAATTGCCCTAACGAGGACACAATTACCTTACCATTGGCCTCCACCTGTGAACCATTAAAGTTGCTGTCACATTTTCTGGATAAAAACCCCACTGTTGAAGGATCATTGGTCAGGCTGTGAATCTGAAGGAAAATGAAGACCAAAGAGCATTCTACAGAAGCTAGAGATAAAGTAATACAAATGCATAGATTAGGGAAAGGGTACAAAATAATATCCAAGTGTTTGGATATCCCAGTGAGCACAGTTGGATCAATAATCAGGAAGCGGAAGATGCATCAAACCACCCAGGCACTGCCAAGAAAAGGCTGTCCCTCAAAACTCAGCGCTCAAACAAGGAGGAGACATGTGAGAGAAGCCACAGAGAGGCCAACAATCACTTTGAAGGAGCTACAGAGTTCAGTGGCTGGGAGTGGAGTAATGGTGCACCAGTCAACCATATAAAGAGCTCTGCATAGCACTGGCCTGTATGGGAGGGTGGCAAGAAAGAATCCGTTACTCAAAAAGTACCGTCTGAAAGTACGTCTGGAGTTTGCCAGAAAGCATGAGAGTGACCCAGCTGCGATGTGGGAAAAGGTTTTGTGGTCAGATGAGACCAAGATAGAGCTTTTTGGCCAAAACTCAAAGCGCTATGTGTGGCGCAAACCTAACACTGCCCATGCCTCAAGACACACCATCCCTACAGTGAAGTATGGTGGTGGCAGCATCATGCTGTGGGGATGCTTCTCATCAGCAGGGACTGGGCATCTTGTTAAAATTGAAGGAAGAATGGATGGAGGAAAATACAGGGAAATACTGCAAGAGAATCTGCTTCGGTGCAGTTTCATTGATAAACTTAAATACTGTTATTAACTATGCATGTTACAAAAATGTAATTCTTGAATCCAGTGTGATCCAGTATTTATATTGATGTACTGTATATAATGAGAAATGGAATCGATTTAAAAATCGATGTTTTGGTCTTGTTTAAAATATGTTTTGATTTAACAGGCACAACAACAACACTGGTCGCTGGTTGACCAAGTTCCGTGCCGTGTGGAACCCCACACTGGAGGACTGCTTCGTGGTTGGCAGCATGGCCCAGCCACGGCAGATTGAGATATTCCACGAGTCCGGCTCCCTGCTCCACACCTTCCGTGGGGATTGCCTTGGCTCCGTGTGCTCCATCAACGCCTTTCACCCCAGCAGGAGTGTCCTGGTCGCGGGTAACTCCAGCGGCCGGCTCCATGTCTTCATGGGCTAACTGCAGCTGTACAGCACTACACTATTGCTTTGGGTTGCTCCACTTTGAAATAATGGCTTTCTGAGTGACTTGCATGTAGTTTTTGAAGCAATAGCAGTAACTCCTTTATTTCACTTTGGGGGAGGTGTGGACCACATTTTGCACTGGAAAATGTTAGTGTTTTGCATTCTTTAAAAAAAAAAAAAAAAAGTTTTTGTAACTTTTAAAAGTGTTCTAATGTAAGCGTTTATTTCTTTAAATTATATATGCACACACATATGTACAGTAGATGCCATTTATTAACAACCCCTACCATGTGAATATTGAGAATAAAAACGTAGATGCAATGTGCATCTGTGCAGTGATATTCTTTAAATTATTTATTTTTTACTCCCTTTACATTTAAAAGAAAAACCAACAAAACGCTTGTGCTTGTTTAAAACACTGTTTTGATGTTTATTTCAAGTTTTAATATTCTCATGGAGCCAGTAACAAGGGGACTATCAAAAGAAACAATATCTTCTGCTGCTTCACATGAACCTACGAAGATGCTATTGGAATGAGTATGAATCTGAACACAGAACTTGATTTGGCACAGGAACGATTTTTTTTTCAGTATTAAAACAGCAACATGATTGGACATAACCAATCTTATATTGTTAAAAGATGCAGTCTCTCAGGATTTAGAGTAATATATATAATTTACAAGGGGGGGTATTTAACCACTTAGGATTTTTGCTGAGGCTATGCAAGAAGCCAATGTGATTACTGATCTTATTAAGAGGCTGACTTTTCTGTGACTTGGTCTCTTTCCACTTTAGTGGCCAAGTGACCCATAACCATCCAATATTTTAACCTTGAGGCACCGTGACAGCACACAGCAATGGAGTGCAACATATTTTACTGTGGACAGTTGCCTTCAATCACCAGGGCCTTGGTGCAAAGCCAGTGCTTGCTGGAGAACAGTCATTTACAGCCCACTTTCCAAATGACTTCTTTCCCAGTTTGCACTGGGCAGGAGTCCAGCAGCCTAATCCTGAGCAACCCTTAAGACCCTGGGCACTGTTGATATAGGAAGGCATAGCTGGATTTGCAAAGGGCGCTAAGGCTTTGGGATTACATTGACGGGACACGGGGAGGCTCCTGCATTCGTGCTGCCCGCTCTGCCAGCCCGTTTCATTATTAACATTAACTCCTTACAAACTGCAACCCATGTGGCTGCCCTCTGAATGAGATACCAGCAGGGGGCATGGATGAGTTCAGGAATAAGCCAACAAAAAAAACAAATTGGCTGGGATTAGACTAGTTTCATAGTTCCTGATATGTCATAATACACAAATACATGCACTAACTCAACTCAGTACCCTCGGTGTATACGCGCCTCAGGTGATTCGCTATGAAAGATCCACACAGTGCACATTATTCAGTTACAGCCCCGCTTCAGGAACTTGCATGTTTTTATTTAGTTAAGATATTGATTTGAAGTAATCAGTTGTCAATCAAGTTACTACAAATCTTTTTTTTTTTTTTGCCAATCAGATTTTAAGCTTGCAGGCTATCGACAGAAAAATATACTTTTTTTTTTTTTGGGCAGGCAAAGCTTATGACATGCACCTTGTAACTAGCCTAAGAGCCACTGCATCTTTGCTTATTGTAAGTAAACGTGTATCATGGTTTAGGGAGGATTTTTCACTCGCTGCATAGAATGGCAATTTACTACAAGCTGAGGTAGGAACACAACACCAAAAACCTGTAGTTTCAACAACAGCACAAAACAATAGTAAACTTAGGTTGCATATGTTTCTGGTAAAATACCAAACCTCAAATACAGTTTAAACCATCTTGCTAAACTATGTAAAATATAAAATGAGTGAACCGCCTCGACTGAAATCCATCAGACATCAATTGGGTGTCCAGTACGTCTCTGAAATAAACAGACAAGGTGCGAATGTGCTTTGGCATTCCAGAAGCAACACTCAGACTCATAGTGTGGTGAAGAAAACTACCTCAGATTGTTGCACAGCACAGCCTGTGTCAACCACAGCTTGAGATTTTGCTTTTTTTTTTTTTTTTTTACATCTTTATTGCTTTTTGAATAGCTCCGCCTTATGACTTAGTCCACATTTTCAGAGCAGCACAGAATGAAGTAATTTGACATTGACGCTACATGATGCTTTTTTGGAACACAATACAGAAAACTAGACCGGCGACAATCTCGGGGGTGTTTTGTTTCCTTCAGGATCCGGTCGTCTTGTGTCTTGAAATTTCACTGAGCCCAGTCATCAAACAAGAGCAGAAAGAAAATGAAACACGAACCGGGACAGCTGCTTGGCTTCTTCACATTCAGTTCATGGTTGGTTTCCATCTGTGTTTCCATTAGCATTGAATAAGAAAAGTGCCGGTCAGTTTTAAATGACATATTTTTGCTTTCAAATAATTACGTTTTCAAAGCCGTTTAACATTTTGAATGGCTGTAACATTGTTTAAGATCTAAACTTCATATTTAAATAAATCAAGGGGTTTTGTCTGTTCTTAATGGGTTATTTTTATAACCAAAGCTTTTATTTAGTCTCAACTGCATTTTCAAAATGTCCTTTGCTGTTTTGCTGTTGATATTTATCAGTTCAGTTGAATCCAATTATTTCTTACCACAACGCTATAAGTTCACTTCCTGAGTTACATATAATAGGGCCCATCTGCAGCCCATACTAAACTATATGGTCCTGTTATCTGTAACACAAGAGCAATGTGGCAGGACAAACGGGCTTCATAGGAGTCCAACTGAGTCTGGGAAACAAAAATACCAACAGTAAAATTATAAGGATCTTGTTGACACACTTAAAGGAATAGATCACTTTTTTTTAAAAAAGCCTTGGTTAGTACACCTTTAATGCCTTTTTGTCATAACCATGGGGTACACACACACACACACTGCTCATACTGCATAGAACAGCTCTGAGAGTAGAAACAGGTGCTGCAGCTCTGGTCATGTGATAAGAGAACGTTCAGGGCAGCAGACAAGCAGGTACGGCTCTACCCGATGAACTTGGTGACTTTCAACAGCGACCCTATCGATGAAGTCATGTAAAGCGGGTGTAGGATACTCAGAGACAGGCTCCCCTGGGGAGTCACAGAGTACACAGTGACCTATCATCACCCCCAAGCCCAGGCATGGAGAATAAGGGGAACTGACCAGGCTGGCTTGACCTCTGTTAGGGTGAACATCCCCAGTAAGGGATCTGTAGCACAGTGCCACCTAAACCCATGCCAGGGCATTACTGGAGCTCCTGTCCTGAGGAGAGGGGCCTCTACTGAGCTGACAACAGCACCTCTGAGCTCCAGTACTGGCCAGGGCCATCGTTGACTTTCAGAACTGACAGGCTCAGAATTGAATGCGGTCTGGCTTTAGGCAAAGGGGATTTCTGCTACATGGGGCTGTTCTATGAAATTATGAGCAACACACGTGCACATTGGACCCCATTATGAGCAACACACGTGCACATTGGACCCCATTCCAGTAGTTGCTTTTTCATATTGCCAGAATATAAGGCAGTACAACCTTCCTCGATATCCCAGAACTCCTCATCTGCCCCCCCCCCCCCCCCCACCCCCCCTTCTGCCACACTTGTTTTCTTTAAAAAATAGCACTTCCTGTAGTCATTTTAAAAATAAAAAGCTCTAATACTTCTATAAATTATTAGAAATGAACTTATCAACTTTTTTTTCATAATACACACACAAATACTTCAGGGATTTATCCAGCATTCAAAAGCTAAAATGGTTACTGCTTCCCCATGAACTGTGGGCTTGATTCTTAAAACTGCAGCACGCCTGCAGTAAGTGCACAGCAGCCCCATACCAGTTTATATAAAGTTTTCTGTTAACTGATAGAAAAACATATACTTGCATTGCATCTATCTACAGTATATGCAATTACCAGGACCCCACACAGTACTGTACGTTTTAAAAAGCAAGTGATTAAAACACTAAAACCTGCTTCATATGCACAGATTGCATTATACCCAGTTTTTATTTGCAGGGAAAGGGGCTCAGTTTAGTTGCAGTAGAGCTGAGTAACATTCTTATGCTTTGTTTTCCTCTTTCTAGGATTTGACTTTGGGTTTATTGGAGGAAATAGCCTTGCCAGACATAAAGCTTTTGTGGACTTTCAGCTGATACTGAACTCGTTATACCAGTGCAAGTTATGTCCCTTTCACTGTAAATTTAACCCAAAAACATTCCATTAACTGGCATTTGCTGTCAAACAGCTGCGGTTGCTAGTTGGTGTTGGGTGTGTTCTCATTGCTAAGTCGTGCTGGTAACCAAGTGACTGGCAGTGACTGCAATACCAGTGCTGGAACCCTGTCAGCAATGAATCTGGGTAAACCCTTGTCTCAGTTTACTCCTCTCCGTTATCAATGCTATCTCACACCTGATCCACCACTAAGAGCTAAAAACTAAGAGGCAGAATTTCATTTTGAATAACAAAATAACATTTTCAGTTAGTTAAAATATACAAGGAAAAAAAAACAGTCAATATATTACGAAACAGCTCGTTCTAGTACAAAAAGTGCAGCATTTCATTTTTTTTTTCTTTTCAATTTTTTTTAGGCAAAACTTTTCATAATTACAAACTTACAGTTGCTGTTGAGTTAAACCCCCCAGATTAAACCAATGAGTAACCACTGTACTGTATTTTATTCACTGCCTACTTTTTTAACATCTTTTTAAACAATGCACTAAACTGAAGGTTTGATTTTTTTTTTCATAGCTCTGTTATCTGCATGACAAGCTAAACTGGATCTAAATATGCCAGTGAGTGTTCGTAAGGGATTGACCGTCACCACTTTTCTACCAGTTACTGACATTGCTAGATCACACAACAGTACACCATTTTATATTATTATTATTATTATTATTATTTATTATTATTATTTATTATTAATTTATTTTTAATCTGAGTTCTACTACATAGCTTGCTACTGCCTACACATAATTGAATTCTATGAAAGTAAAGTTTAACCTCACAGTTAAAAGCCAGTGAATAGAGGACCAGTTTAAAACATCTATCGCCCCCTCCCTCCTCTAACAAGCTAACCCTGCTGTTGTAATTGATTCATTCATTAAACACATGGTATTATATACGGCGATTCTAAATGAACATATTAAGCTCAGTACCACAGCCCAGCGTTTCAGTGGGTGTAGACACCCCACCCCACGCTGCAGTCTCCTGCATCCTTCAATATTGTGTTCAATGGATCATAACTTCGTTGCAACCTTGAAAAACACCTGAAAGAAATCATGTTGGTGTTAGTAGCTTGTAACCTGAAATCTGGTCACTCTTTCAAAGCCCCCAAAAAAATCCACAGAATCACTTTAAAATGGGAGTTCCTCACTCCGCTGAAAATAAAACATGATTTTTTTTCTTTCAATTTTAAACCTCATTTTTTCCATTACTGCTCAAACCACAGTCACAACACACTTGAAATATATAAGCATCTCTGGCTCTGTTTTGTATGCTTAACATGTTGTAAAAGTAAATCACATTTTCAATCAAAATGAATAAATAGAAAATAAAGAAGGCATCTTTTTTTTTTTTCTCCAAAAAATAACAATGCTTTCAAAAGGAACTGCACCATTTTGAAAAATTAATTCCTGAAATGACCTGAAATTTGGAAAAATCGGTCAATCCATTTTTTTTCCTCTTTTAAAAATAAAAAAACAAAACGTTTTTTTTTTTTTTTTTTTTTTTTGTGGAATCGGCCCTGGACTCTTCCATGGCGAGTTGGCTTTGTTGCATCATGAAAGAAGCTGGATTCATGTTCCGATGGTGCCGCGCTCCATCGTGCTGTGGTGGAAACAGGCAGCAGTGTGTTATCTTCTTGATTTCCGATCGGGGGCAGCTGCTTTAACCCCGAGCCCTGCTTCACGTGTCAATGAGCAGGCCGGCCAGGGCGCGGAACCTGCAGGCAAACCATCGCCTGAGGGGACAAAAGTATTCGTAATGGAACTGCTCAAACTCAGGGGTCTGCCGAATATCACGTAAAAATGCAACGTCAAGGTCAGACTCGGTAAGAACGATGAGGAGAAGGAGCAAGACAAAGAGGAGTCCAATGGTCACAAGGAGTAAACGGAGGACACTTAAAACAAACGTATTCACCTGTTCCACCTCGCACGCAGACCCCGGCCCTGCCCCGCCAGCACTATCCGAGCTCAGGGCTTTGCCATCGGGCCCGAACTCGACCGCCTCCCTGACTATGGGGGTGCCGGCCTCGGACTCCTTCTCCTCCTCAATGCTGCAGGGGGCGCCGTTGATCTGCCGCGAGATGGCCAGCTCTAGGCTGTGTTCGGCCACGGGCGTGGGGAGCACGCTGTCCGAGGGGCTGTAGACCTCGTCTGAGATGATAGCCGCCCCTTCGCTGCTGTCCGTCATGAGGCTCCGGGAGCGGGGCATGAAGGAGTCTCCGTGCGAAGCCGAGCGCACCGGGGTGGAGTGGGCGCTGTCACGCAGCGATTCCAGACCTGCCGGGTCACACAGAGAAGGGAGGGGAGTAAGCAGTGTTGGAAACTGATAAGCTGATAGTCTTGACCTCACATCATAATAGCAATAGAGCCCTCAGCAGTGGGAATTAACTCAGTTGTGATGGTTAACTAGCACAGCAGTCAATTATCTAGTAGGGTATGCCCTTCAGGTATGCATTGCATAAGAGATTCG
This sequence comes from Acipenser ruthenus, assembly GCF_902713425.1. Classification (NCBI taxonomy): domain Eukaryota; kingdom Metazoa; phylum Chordata; class Actinopteri; order Acipenseriformes; family Acipenseridae; genus Acipenser; species Acipenser ruthenus. The sequence goes on along the minus strand of NC_081209.1, from coordinate 29,825,766 downwards.
TGCCCGTTGTCCATTGTAAACCACCCACTGCGTTTTAGTGTGTTTCTACTGTCTATTGGTGTCAAGAATCTTAAACTGCATCTTAAGATTTGCAACCATAATATAATTACTTATAAAATGCATTGTTTTTTCTCTGCAGGAACATAATTCAGTCTTATTCCAAAGCATTTTAGTCTACGTAGCTTTCTTCTTCTGCCAAGAGTGTGAATTTTCAATACTGTCTGTACTGCAATACCTTTAACACTGCAATTGTGAAGTGCAGCTGCATTATAAGATACACAGTGTCTGAAATACTGCATTACACTGCAGAATTACCTGACTTAAGAAAATACTATAATACTTTATGGGAAACTGTAGCATTTTTTGGGAAGTACAATAGTATTTTTTATTTGAGTACACTGTCATGGGTAATCACAAAAATGATAAGAAGAGATATGTCTGGAAGTAACTGACTAACATACAGACTGGAGTCCATATAAGATCCTGCTTCCTTATATACTGCAGTAGTTGTAGCAGACAGCACCATGTGTTCCCTCTATAATCAGATGCCCTTGGAATTCACACTTCTTTTCAAAGATTACCCCTGGCCTCCCTCCAGTGTCTGTATAATAATAGATTTTCCTGTTGTGAGATACTATTTGCCAGTGAATAGCGGACTGTACCTTCTGCTTATTATTTTTATGCTCTCGAAATGGTCTGATTTAGCGAGACAGCTCTTGCCACTTCAGACTGCTGTATCTGAATCCCGGTATTTCACTACAGAAAGCCGTGATGCAGGGAAGCTAATAGATTTGTGCTGAGATGGTACATTTCTTTTCTGAGCAGGCAGAACATATCAATGACACTGTTCTCTGGAGATTCAATTTATATCGCAACTCGTGACAGCATGGCATCAAACAAAACAAATAAATAAATACAAAATCTGTAAAAGGAAAACACAACTATGCAGGAACACAGCGACATCCTGACTCAGGGGGTTCTGTATTCCACAAGGTTTTTTTTTTTTTTTACTGTTATTGGACACTGACAGTTGCATGATGGATACTAGAGGCAGGTATAATGTATTGGGTGCTCCGCAGGGATCACATAGTATTCCGTATTCCGGCTGCTTAATAACACCCCACAGTTCCGACACCACTGAGATAATTAAAACAAGTTCTGTGCAGATAATAGGAGTAGAGCTGGGAGAACAGGTGCAGTGACTGTCAATACCCAACACATGCGCTGCTAACATTAACACGCCTTTCACCAGTCCTCTTAGCTGCCCGCAGTCACTATCCAGTAAAACACATTGGAAGTTACAGTCACACATCTAAAAGAAACAAACTCCACAATTACAAAAACAAAGCTCCGAGCATAACCTGCAAGACAGTAACGTTGTCACCCATAATCTGCAAGACGGTAACGCTGTCACCCATAATCTGCAAGACGGTGACGCTGTCACCACCACCTTAAAGCAAGCAGGAGCAGGCTCAGAGTCTCTGTCGCATTTACAATGCAGTGCTGATGAGGGGAAGGAGTATTCTGGTGAGTGAAGTCCTGTCACTGAATTACCTGCGGAGGGCCCTGCAGAGCAGCTCGGCTCTTCAGAGCTCTGCCGGTAGCTCTGCTGCAGGCTCGCTGGCTGCTCTGCATGGCTGAAATTGGTGAGCGCTGGAAAGAGCGGCAGGGCCCCCAGAGCTTTGCCCAGGATGCGGGGTCCGAGGCTCAGCACACGCACCTTCACGTCCCGGTAGCAGTGGTTGATCATCCGTAGATGAACGTTAACCTTGGTTTTGATCTTGATCAGGCACTTCACCATGGTGGCTATCAGCAACAGCCCCTTTATTCCCTGTTCCCTTTGCTCACACAGCAGAAGCAGCTCGCTGGACTACATGAGCGGAGTTATCTCTGACAGGAATGCACAGTGTGCTCTGTGGCCTTTCTTAGCCTTACATACATGGCCAGGGTGGATATGCGACCCTGATCCTATCACTGCTGATGCTATTTACAGAGTGCTATTAATACCCGGGCAGAGGCGCAACACACCCACACACACACAGCGATGGTCTGCAGGGTATTCTTCAGCGAAACTAAAACTAAACTGATCCCAACAACAGGAACACTGCTTGCCTTACAGTTTGATAAGTAAAGCTGAGCCTGGTCGCTACAGAACATGAACTTTATCAATTGCTACTTTAAATTAAAAGAATGCATGAAGGGAATTGCATCTTTCCTTTATAATCTTTTGGTTTTTTTTGTAAACTTAACTGTGACACAAAGCCTCTGGAGTTAACAGACCAAATTAGTATTTTATTGGGGGGAAAGCCAATCACAGACAACTATAGGTTTAGTTACTTTATAGTTTATTTAGTTTCTCCCTATTTAGTCTTGCTCCAACGTCAATGCAATTAAACTCAATAAAGACCACCAGTTTAAACTGCTAAAGCTGAAAAAATTGCAAATCTTAAAATGCTTATGAAATGTAGCTGTGTTCCTTTTCTAAGAAAACTGATTGCATGTAATTCCTTTATAGTATAGTTTTTTGTAGAGGTTGACAATTCTTGTCTTACAAACGGCACCTTGGCCATTCACTTTCAAGCAGAAGAGTGCAAAGCCACTAATAAACTAAGAAAACATGAAGTCACTTCTACTGATGACAGTGCAGTGAGAGCAGGCATCTCTATAGTGCAATGAGAGCAGGCATCTCTGATGCTAGTGCAGTGCGAGTAGGCAGTTAGTGATATGTTTTTTCCTACTGGCCCATCCCTCACTTTAACACACAATGACTTTGGCAGATCATCCTCTGTGTCTCCAGAAATAGAGAGTTCTGAGTGACATAGGCACATGGGAAGTGATTCCAGTCAGCCAGCCAGAGAGTCGTGTTTCACACCTGGGAGGGGGGGATCTGCTGAGCTTTACAGTGAGGTCATCATCCTATCTGTTCAGATTCCAAGACGAGCTCATGGAAAAGGAACACTTTGCTCCCCTATCAGTGCACGTCAGTGTTGATGTTGCCAAACAGAAACCAAAGCACAGTAACAACAACAGGAATGTTAGAAACACCCCCCCCCCAACAGCACGCTGTCAATACAACACCAGAACCATCTGTGACATGAAACAGAAGATCACACTGCCCCTCCTCCACAGTATGCACAGGTGTGTTCAAATCGCTCAGCTTCAAGCAGGGCTTGTCTTTAATAGGGCTGTGTGAGAAGCCAGGCCCTTACAACTACAAGTGTGAGAGGGACAGATGGACAGACAGACAGCTTCCACCAAATATCTCTAGTCTCAATAACGAAAGAGTCTCGAGTTCCATCACAATTGGAAATGCGTGTTTTCTAGATGCTCAGTGTAAAACTCTAAAGTTTAACAAGCCGTACGCACATGCTTAGATACGACTGCCTCGATCTCACATCACTACAAACATGCAGCTGAGTAGAAATCTACTGCCGGGTTATCCATTGGGACCAGTATGTGCAATAAGCTCAATATCTTGTAACAATTGTAAGTCGCCCTGGATAAGGGCGTCTGCTAAGAAATAAATAATAATAATAATAATAATATACTGGATGGAATATCTTTAGTAAGGTTTTGCAAGCCTCTGCTGAAAGTGGTACATTAAGGCTTTTACCTTCCATGATTGAGATGTGCACAGCTCTCCTGCGAGTTCGGGGGACGCTGCTGAGCCGAGGCCCGTGAGTGATAGAGGGGCAGCTCCGACTGGGCACCAGCCCTGCCCTGGGAAAGAAAACAGCAGACATGCAATCAATCAACCAACCAATCAATCAATCAATCAACCAACAATCAACCGATCAAGCAATCAATCAATAAATCACTCAATCAACCAACCGACCAACCGACCAACCGATCAATCAATCAATCAAATCAATCTTTATTTTATATAGCGCCTTTCATAGTGGACCACCATCACAAAGCGCTTTACAAGATGCAGGCAGGATTACACACTGTAATAATAATAATAATAATAATAATAATAATAATAATTCTTGTCACCTGTGTATTTCAGGAGGCTCTCGTTTGATTTTTGCACTTTGCTCCATCACTTCTTTTGCAACTCTGCCGCTAGAAAAATGTAAAAAAAGCGACAGCTTATAAGCACACATTTATAGCATCACAATACACAGTGCGGGCCGTGCTCTGTGTCTCAATCAAATCAACATGAGAAATCTTCAAAACCAAACCAAGCTTCTTCTCACAGCAGTCACCACATGGATCCCAGCAACATTCGAGTCTGCTACAGTGCCCATGGGCAATTATCCATGAGATACGATGTTATAGCAGCCTGTTCAATTCCTTTAAATTCCACCGCTGTGTAAATCACTGTAAGAAGAGGACTTGAGGAAACCGACATCTTTAACAGTGTCTGTGAGTCTCATTAGTGTATTCTTCAATAGACACCATGTCTTTTTTTTCAAACCTCTAGATTAGTTCTGGGCAGTAACAGAGTTCAGTTACAAAATAAGTTTATCTTAATAAATACGGCAGCTCTTTATTAGAACGGAGAGATGGCACCACTGCAGTACAGCCTGTATAAATACACCAAGATAACTGCTGGCAAAATACCATGAAGCAATCTGATCATAACTCAACTGTTCCTCTGAGCTCAGCGTAGAGCAGAATGCGTAAGTTAACACTGATGAGGTCATCACTCTTAATGTAAAACACCTCTTATTTACTGGAAAATATTTTCAATGACCTCTACTTACTGTAATTATTTACCTGAATCGGAACCGACTTCCCTTAAAGAACAGGTTACTGCTGGACACCGTGCGCACCTGACTTGACTTCTCCAGCCTGCGGCAAGGGGACAGACAGGACATTGTGTAAACATCGTGCAAATAAAGCAGGTGGATAATCCTGGTAGAGGGAGTCCGATGATGCTCCTGCACGGCTCTTTACTAAACATGGGAATCACGTAGAGCATCAGAGTGCCCAGTCACACAGGGGATCTGCTGGGTGAGCACTGGATCAAAGCAAGAGGAACTCTAAATATGCACCGGGTTTCTGCGCTGAGATGTTCGAATGAAGTACTGCAGGTTTTGAAATGTGATTGCATACTGCTAGGAGAAAGGAGAGTGTCGGAAGCCACAGGTGGAGCAGGGGAGGCAGCACCAGCATTTGCTCTAGGCAGATAAAGACTTCCCGTCGAAGCAGTCGTCATAGATTTGTGTTTCTTTTTAGTAAAGGGTCAGAGAAAACAAATACATTTATTTCAGCATAACATTGCATTCAATCTAGAACAGTACAGACCAAGAGGAGACTGCAGCTTTCCACTCTCCTGTATTTCAAATCTACTTAAACCCTTTACAGCCGTGTAATGTCAGCTATAAAAACACACATAACAGCAAAAGACATAAGTATGAATCACCTGTTATATTTAAATACTTTCTGGTCTGTTTAAAACAATATATAAAGACATATGCACAGCGCATCTGAACAGCACAGTGAGTCAAGGTAATATAACAAACGCTCCTTTCTATAACAGAACAGTGACAATGTCTCAAAAGAAGAATTCTGGCCTCTTGAGCATCTCTCTCTGTGAAAGACTGCAGTGTCACTTCATTCGTGCTGTCAGATGCGGCTCACTGTCCTGTTTTATTACCCTGACTCAGGGACGGGAACAATGAATTCTGTCAGCAGTGTCTAAAAAAATGTTCTTGGAGAAAATGAACCTTCTGCATTATTCAGGGTCCTTTCTGGCTTATGCAGGCAGAGATGATAAGAACCCATTAACAATTCATTATTCTACAAGTCATTTGTCATCATTTAGCGGTCTGGAAGGTAAATATTTTGTGCCTGTTCAACAGTGTGGGTCTAAACGCGTTCACTACACTAACTCAAATGTTTCCGCTAGATCCCAAATCGCTCTCAGTTTCCATCTCATGAGTAAGTCAGTGTGACTTATCAAGGCGAACAGAACAGAGCCTCCACTGTGATGCCATGCCTACTGATGGCAGAAGGAGGGCCAGTCCAATATAATTCACCTTCTAGATTGCTTTACTTACTTGTAGAAGGCCTGGTTTTCCACTCCGCATTTCCAGAGGTGCTTGCAGGCTTCAGGTGTCGGTGCAAAGTAAGTTAAAATGATCTTTTTATCCTGGGAGAAGAATTAAAAAAAAAAAAAAATCTAATCAAAATTACAAACTTGAAAAGTCTACTAAAAAACGAATCAGAGAATGTGTTCCTGTGGTTCTTTTTCAGACGCGCTGCGTGAGCACCAGAGTTCAAATGGTAATTGATTCTTTTTTTTATTTTTTATCTCGGTGCTTTAATAAACAGAAAGGCTTTTGAATGTGTATTGCTTACCTCCCTCTGATTTGCATATATATGGAATGTCTTCCCTTCAAACTTCAGCTTCGTCACTTCGTTCCTACACACAAAAAAGATTCAATGATTGAAAAAAAACCAAAAAAAAACCATAGGGGCTGAAATAACTGTGAGGCATCAGTTCATTGTTATTACTATATTGAATTCCCCCGCGGTGATGGGAATTCAATTTAACTCCACCTTTTGATGAATCAGACCACTCTCTAATGAACTCCATGTACCGAACAGTACAGCATCCTAGAAGAGTAATGAGCTGCGTGACAGTAGACAAGAAAGAAGCATTGTGACACGCTGCAGAACCACTGTAGAATCTGAGGTCAGGGCATGGTCAAATAATGACACGCTGCAGAACCACTGTAGAATCTGAGGTCAGGGCATGGTCAAATAATGACACGCTGTAGAACCACTGTAGAATCTGAGGTCAGGGCATGGTCAAATAATGACACGCTGCAGAACCACTGTAGAATCTGAGGTCAGGGCATGGTCAAATAATGACACACTGTAGAATCTGAGGTCAGGGCATGGTCAAATAATGACACGCTGCAGAACCACTGTAGAATCTGAGGTCAGGGCATGGTCAAATAATGACACGCTGCAGAACCACTGTAGAATCTGAGGTCAGGGCATGGTCAAATAATGACACGCTGCAGAACCACTCTAGAATCTGAGGTCAGGGTGTGGTCAAATAATGACACGCTGCAGAACCACTGTAGAATCTGAGGTCAGGGCATGGTCAAATAATGACACGCTGCAGAACCACTCTAGAATCTGAGGTCAGGGTGTGGTCAAATAATGACACGCTGCAGAACCACTGTAGAATCTGAGGTCAGGGAGTGGTCAAATAATAGTCTTTAGTGATGGAAGTATATCAGGCATGGCTATTTATACAGACAACATAGGGAGAAGTTTTTTGTTGAAATGTTTCTTTTAGTATTCCTGGAAGGTGACTTTACTTCCATTTAAAAAAGATCACTTTAACTTAAGCATTACTAACTGCATGCATTAAAGGTATGCCACTCATGTTGTAGATGTAATGTTAATATCCTTGCTGAAATGCAATGGGTCCACCTGTCTGTACCAGTGCAATATATTTACCATGCTTTACCATTTTATACTTTGCTTTGTTTTCACCGTGGAGGCGCTATTGCAATGTCCTCACGGAGCTGCACTCACCACTTTAGAAAATGGATCCTTCTGTTTCCCTGCAACACTGCAAATCCAAAAGGAGTGAAGGCCAGGAAAGCTGGATTTCCCGACACGTCCTGGAAAACAAAGGAAGAAAGACACAAGAACCTTTTTTTTTTTTTTTTACCACAGCACTTCCGCAGGTTTCCCATGGTTGCACTGTGCATTAACTATAGTTTTTGAATATGGTTTTCCATATCTCACAGTTCTTACTGCACCTACGCTGTTCTTCTGGTGAAAGGAATTACAGCCACATATCTCTTGCAATCTGAGTGCATGCACATGCATGGAAAGCAGTTTGAATGGGTTAAGAGACAGCGAATGCACATTATTATCAGTTCGCTACCTTACAGGGATGGGGATCCACGCCGTACGTCTCCAGCATCTGGGCTTTCTGGAGGAAGTTGAACTCTGATGCATCAGGCGTCTGCCCGCTTAAAGAGAAATATAAAGAAATACATGAAACTTATTATTTAGATAGAGCCTTTCACCACCAAGGCTGTCTCAAAGTGCTTTGCAGGCATCAAATTCTACTTAGAAATGAAATAAAACAGGTTTCAAAACAGGCACGGTTCTGAATCCCTCATACACTGCCTCGGAGCGCAGCAGCCAAAAGCCCCCCCCCCCCCCCCCCCCCCTCTACACCTGCCTCATTGTTCTTCATTCATATATCCAACCCAGCAATGCTGTGACTAGATCCTCACGACTATGAACTGCCCTGGACTATGAACTGCCCTGGACTAAAGCCCTGGATTTCACCTGATCCCTTTCAAGCTTTTCATCAGATGACAACCCTGAGTCGTGCATGGAAGTGACATCACGTGCACCGGACGGGGCAGTTTAAAAAAAAAAATCAGAATGTTATTCACTGGAAGGTTGGAGGGCATAAAAGCTGTGACAGGAAATGGACTGACAGCATGGTGTTTTGATCCATAGTGGCGATACCCATTTGACTGATATTTGGTTTATTGCCTGTGTTTTATAGGTTCAATTACTGGGATTATTGAATGCTTGCCCAGTCTCATGCTGAGCATTATTAAAATCTGGAGTACCATAATGGAGATAGAGTGAATAAAATATTATCATTGACAAGGACTGTGAAGACAATAATCCTGCAGTTACCAAGAACTAAACACATGAGGGCAGTAGAGCATGTAGGACCTGGCCAATAAACTACAGAGTACAAAGTTCAAGCTTGTGCACCGCAGCTAGTTGTGCGTGCAGTGGACCTGCGTCAGGGTTTACCAGCTTCAAAGAGACCAAGCTTTTAACTTGGAACTTTTTTCCATTCTTATCACGAATAGTACAATCTTCAGTAACAGAAGTTTTTTTTTTTTTTTTTTACACAGACAACACAGGGAGAAGGTTTTTTGTGGAAATATGTATTTTAGTATTCCTGGAAGGTGGCTTTACTTCCATTTAAAAAGATCACTTTAACGTACCTTATTAAGCATTACTAATTGCATGCATTAAAGTTCTGAAATGCATGTTGTAGATTCTTCTAATGTTAATATCTTTGTTGAAATGCATTACGCAACTAATTACATGTTACATAACCCAATCTATATATAAAACTGTAGCACTGAAGCACTATGAGCCCGGCTGCACCATACAGTGACAGATCAGCATGCTGCAAATGTGCTAGTCTGGCACTCTTCACATTGGCATCCTGCTGAACTGCAGAGCAACACGCCAGCCATCGAACTGTGCTGTCAGGAGTTTGACAATATTGCGCTCATCACTGCCGGTATTAATCAACATTATTAATCAAGTCTCGCTCCCCGGTCCAATACTGCTTTCATTCATCATTAAAAACAACTGAAACACTACTTGATAACATATGCCTGACTGTGAATAAAGACTTCACGGACGGCAGACATAAGAGATACAGGCTTGAAGTTCACATGTTCAAACTGAAGAGGGCGATAAAGCATGCCGCACTGAATACATGGGAGACAAGTAAACAACTTTAAAATGTAAAGCTAAATTCAAAGAAAAGCTTTTGACCTTCAGTCCTGTGGGGCTTCTGCAGTGAGGAGACAAGTGCAGCATATTCCTATATTAGATTAACCCTTTCAAGAGAAACCCTATAGTAAATGCACAGTATATTCCTATATTAGATTAACCCTTGTGTTGTTTTAAAAGGGCTGAAGGAAACGAGCAACTTCGTCATGGTGTGTGATTTTTATTCAAACATTTTTAAAGTAGAAGCATCAGTCTGCAGCAATCAAGTTTTACAGGCTTGCAGATTTAGTATTTCTCTTAATGAGGTGTTCATCATGATTTAGCAAAAGTGTGAGTATGATCAGCCCCTCAGCCATTAACCACTGACGGATAAATACAGACAATGGTTGTGCTTATCATGCGAATCAGTGTGCTGTGCATTTTAATGAGCACTGGTATTGTGTTTATTGCTGGAGCTGGAGGTGACATGTAAATGGTGGGGTCTAGCTCACTGATTGAAGGAGGAGGTAAGGAAGATTCCCCCCAATCAGCTGTATTATCTGGAGTGAGAATCACTTGATGTTGCAGCTCTGCAGTAAACCCACAGTGAGATTGCACTTGATTTTTCAGACAAACCACAAAGCTGTGCAGGCGATGTACTGCCTCTACAGATTACCTTAAGCACAAAGAAGTCCCCCATCAGAATACCCTTGAACTCAACAAGAAGATATTCAGCAATAGACAAGAAAAAAAAGCTAGAAAAAACATTTCTACCAATGACTCAAACATGTCTTACAATGTACCTTACATTATACAAAGCCCTCAATATTGTCACATTACTCTACAGTTCAATATTATTCTCTGGGCTTTGCTAATGAAACAGAACAATCCTAAAATATGACTTTTCAGAAGTACTTTGCAGTCAGCATGCATCACGGCTACAAGCCTGTTTCATTATTCACAGTATTCAGTAATGATGGTATGTTTTATTTATCAATTCTCATTCACTGTATAAGAATAGGCTTCAATCCTAGGATCTCTCATCCAATCAGGCAGGATATCAATCTGGGCAACATCACAAGCGGCACGCACACATTTCTAAATTAATATTTTGTAATGCAGGGAATGAGGGGTTATTAATCCTGGACCCCACTGAAACTTGCAAGGTTGTAAATTTGCAGCCGTCTAAAACGCACTGCAGGATTAAGCATTGCAACAGGTACAGAAATCTATCCAGAGAATCATGTTTTGACTAAGATTATGCTTTGTTACTGGCAAGGAGTGTTTTTCTGGGAGCTGTGTAGAGCCCTGCGGCTCAGCTGCCCTTCACATGAGGCCACCTGTGGTTTGCAGGCAACCTTTCTGAAGCGACTCTTTGCATTAGCTCTTAACCCTTTGTCTCCTGGATCCCCCAGTGGGTTTTATCTCCATGATACAACTCTTGGTAGTTCTGACTGCTTCTCTGGAACAACCACAACTAAGGTAAGAAGTGAACAACATCTGCTTGAATTCTCCCATGCTATAGAATGTATTGCACAACTCAAAGCAACCCCTTGAGTATATAAACCCCAACACCCACACATGCATTCAGATGTTTCTTACAGACTGAACAGCTGCTGCTCTAATACATCACTCGCACATTGCAATAACCCTTAAGGACGAAACTGAATTCCAAGGGCAAATTCATTTTTATGATTGGTTGCTTTTTTCTTTTTCTTTTTTGGAGTTTATTACATCGACAGGTAGCTGGGTTAATAATCCAGGACTAGAAATATGGAACTCAGATACATTATATATCTAACACTGACTGTGACTGCTGCAGCAGACCCTGGCTACAGCCGCAGCACCGAGACGCACTTGCTATGGCAACGATTCATAAATCATGAGCTGGTGCTACCCGAGTTTCAAGAGAGACATCACAGTGAGTGCAAGCATGGAATCTATCCAGACCACAGCTCCTCTGGATCACACTCCTTCATCAGGCCAGACGAAATCAATGCAAAGACAGGCCTCAGGGATCTACCCTGTGTGCCTGCCCCCCGGGGAACAAAACAGAACCCAAAGCGTTACCTCAGTTCTGTTTTATGAACCTCCGTGATCCTCCTCTCCAGCTTCTCAGAGTGTTTGGGGAAGAACTGGAACTTAGAGCTGTAGCCCTCAGGGTGCTTCCCAGGGTCATAGTCCCCGATTTCAGCTGGAACAGAGAAAATCTTTAAGTAGATGCCAATAGCTTCAAAACACAGGGCTTATGCATCTGCAGCTAGGGGGTTAGGTACAGTACAACCAATTTCATCTGCACTCAATTTACATACATACATACAGACAAACAGTAGAAGCAGGCATTTGGATAAACAGGCGCTTATCAGAATCTACAGAGCTGTGACTTTCTTTCCTATGCACTCGGGACAGAGCTGCATTGCAGACGAGAGGCAGGTTGATATAAAGAGTTTGGATGAAGTTGGTTCTACTGTAGACTTGTAAATGTATGCAAACCGTCCCATCTACACAATCTAGTATTCCGTGCGAGGATGTCCTCCTGAAAGAGCTTCTTAAAAAGATGATAAGGTTGGCTGAAATAATGATGTCAGGACTGATTCAGCCCCCAGGCTGCCTGCCTCCGATTCAGGAGGCTCTGCTAAATTAAAGATCTGCTGGTTAATCGCTTCACTGGAGGAAATAATTGCCAGCACACCTCAAGAAGCTTGGAGCAAAGACCAATCACTCGCAAACAAGTAAACAAACTGCCTCACATCGCTCTGTCCTTCTTCATTTCAGATGGCTGCCTCACATGGTGCTATCTTTCTTCTTTTCTCTTCAGCATCACGTGTGCCTACCCTGTTTACCTATATCATGGAGGCTTCTTTAACAGGTATGACCTGTTGCAGGTGAAGTAATGTAATAAGCACTCAGTATGAATGGTTCAAACCAATTACCTTGCAGGATATGGGCGGCTAGCATCGCAGCATCGGAAGTCTTGCACAGCAGGCGACCGTGGTATAAATCTCGCTTGATCTGCAGGAAGACTAAATATCTACGCAAGAGAAACAAAAGAGAAATCTTGCTTGTAATGGATTGTAGCACAGTATGTATAGAACAGTATTTCAATAAAAAATAAAAAAAATGCAGTGGGAGAAGTGTCTCTGGTGGTGTACTGTCTGTGCAGAATCCTGCATCAGATTATTGTTCTGGAGCCTCACTATAGCATGCATGGCAGAAAGCTGTGGATAATGTCTAATAAATCAGTGTAACCTACAAGCTAAAGGCAGGAGTGTTATGCATGCCTGCCGAAACACAGTGACTCATTTCTTATTACGTCTCAGGTTTGTGCATTAATGATCCGATGTCGCAAGCCTGTGACCAGCATACATTAAATGATCTGTGTGTGTTTGACTCGTACAACACAAACAGCTCTCTCATTTATTAAGTGTGTAAGACATACTGCTTCCAGGATTGTGGTGTACTGTAGCTGCACCACCAAAGTGTAGCATTTACAAATCAATAGATATAATAATGTTGCTAAAATGCTCCCCCCACTCATCCCTGTGAAATCGTACAGTGCGATAGTCATCAGATTAAATCGCATTACAGAAAACAAAATGCAGTTTTCAAATGTACTAAAAAAAAAAAAAAAAAAAAAAAAGATTATTGTCAGACTGCGGTTAAAAATTAAGGTTGTATTGAAAACATGTTCTGCACATACAGGACAGAGCAGTGAGGTAACCTTGAAACAGTTCATTTGGACCCCCCCCCCCCCACACTCCATTATGTTTCCCTGCTAGTATGCACGCAAAGGGCCCAATTCAATTAACATTTTCCGGGGAAAAAGCGCTTGGGGAAATGATCAATTCATGCAACAGCCGGGGGAATGTTCGGAGCAATATTTATTTGTGTTGAATTCGCACAGCGTCAATGATGCGTTAATCAGATCTAAACAAATAGAAAGGCTTGTTCATCGCTTGAGCTACTAATCTCCCCAAAATTAAATACTAGAACTGGGTCCAACTGTACAAGCGGAAGCCCTTTCCTGCCTCATGTCTGTGCACATGGAATAACATACAGTCAGTTTCAGGCTTTGCTGTCTCTGAGGTGTCAGGGAGTTCCACTGTTAGCTAATTACAGAGCAGCATTGAGAGATAAGAGAACCCTGTGAGATATCCTTCACGGCCCGAGAGGAACTCCGCTGCAAAACGGCACAACGTGGTTCTGTATAGCTGTACAGCTGGTGCTGTACTTTCTGTGAAGAGTGTTTATCAAAAGGGAGATCTTTGACATGTGCAATCCCATGTTAATATAGAGAATTTCTCATCCTTTAGTTTAAAAACTCTCAAAGGCATTCTACTTGGACATCAGTCTTGTCTCAGACCATTATGCTGCACTGTTCGTCATGTGCGGTATAACTCCCTGACACTGCGGAGGCCGGCCCTTTCATCTGCACACAGTGTGTCCCAGCATGCATCAGCTCATCACCGCCAGGCTGTTGCAGGAAAGTGTTAGCTGTGAATACTGAGGGCTGCAATCTGCAAGTGACATTCTTCTATCAAATGCAGTTAAAGAAAATCAATTTAATAGGACTGTTTGCAAGATAAACTACAGGGTTAGTCATCATCATCATCCTTGAGTATCTGTAGACTAGTGTTAGGAAACTCCACATACACTGTAAGTTAGAGTCAATTACAAAAGTGTAATACATTCGTCTTTAAGGGATACAACAAAACCGTTCTGACAAGTTACAATTAATAACGTTTTAATTAAGCAGCAAAAACAACTCAACAGGCCCCTTGTGCCCTCCCACCCACAGAATCCCCCCTCCCACATACACCTGTACTGTCCTTCTTCATGTTTCACTAACCGTCTCAAATGAGACTCAATCCCTCATCTTCTTATTCCCTCAATCCTATTCATTCCATATGCACTGAGTTCATTTCACACTACAGTAAAAGGGACTCCCTGTCTGAATAGTAATTAAATACCAGTGTGGCACTCACAGCAGCTCTCAGACTACATTCTTCAGCACTGAAGTGCGTGTCAGCTCGCTGGCCTAAAAGAGCAGGCGAACGTACGAGAACAGTTTGAAACAGAACAGTTGTCAGTTCTGGTGAGTAACAGCACTTTATATGATGATGTCACAAGGAGACGCCCTGCCCTGTGAAAGTGGATAACGAGGACAGAATGCACTCTAAATTTGTTTTGGATCGAGCTGACCCAACAATTTTTGAGTGATTACACTCACTTATCAGCCCCCCTCTGCTAATATTAACTCAACTATACAGCAAGTGATCCTTGTAGCAGTAACACTGCCCCAGTCTAACAGACCACAGGGAGAACATGGGGAGTCTTAAGCTGAGAAAACACAAAGCCACTTTGTGGCTTGGAACTTGGTTTCAGGAGACTAGGTTTCAGGCCACTGCATGGCACACCAGGGGAGACTTGGGGTTTGATACAACAAAGGTGCCTCCTCAAACTAGGTCTCCTGGAACCAGGTTTCAAGCCACTGTTCCTGAAAAAGGGGCTTTGTGTTCCCTCAGCTTTAGACTATGAATGTTTGCTGAAGAACCTATTCTACTAACAGAAGCATTCAGTATCATGTAACAGAACTGTGCTACTGTCTGTGGGGCATCTGTAAACTAATCATGTATACTTTAATAAAATCCTTCGGTTTACGCTGACCTTTCTACCTTTCTAGCTATCGATTGAGTTTATATCCCGGAGAGCACAGCAGGGGAGAGGAAAGCGGGAGATATTTAAAACTTATTTTTTTGTCTCTTTGGTGACCTCTTGTTGTTTTTTTCAAGTTAATAAACCCACAGGGTACTGTACACCGCTCTGGTGCGGTTTGCTTTCTTCATTTCAAGACATTTATACAACAGTGTGATGATATACTATTGAAAGGCCTAGATATATCCAATCAGATTGTATTTAATAGTTTTGGGGCTGGGGACCAGCGAAATGTGGAATAAACGTTAATGAGATAAGAAGCACTGGTAGAATCCTATTTATTGCAACGTCGAGTCTCATATCTTTAAGGCTGGTGCAGTATTATAAATTTAATTTTGTACCAATCAAACAGGTGACTAGTCATAAGCAGCGCAGACGTGCCAAAACAAGTCTGTAAACAATGAAGAGCCTGCTGGCCTGAAACCATGTGAAATCTGCAGAGAAATGCTGTGATACAGAGTCACTGTTTAAGGGGCAAGAACAGAATAATAATTCAGAAAGTGAACACATGCATTAAAAAAGGTCTGAAAGTAGATCCATGAACAAGCAGCAGAAAAGACATTTCAAATGGACAATGTTGCCTTTTCCCATTCGTCAAATTTATAACGAGTTCTGCACCCATGTACGGTGCAGTTTTAAGATGTGCCTCTCCTTTCTATTCCATTTCTACTGAAAGGCACGTGCAGTACCCTGCATCACAGAGAGGGAATCAAATACACCATAAACAGAACAAAGATCATCTTAAACAGGTGAGCACAAGTAGAATTTCTTGATAGCTGTCAGTACAGTTCAGCTTTTTGTCATTTAAGACCATGATCATAAGTAACAAGAAACTATATGTCTCACCTGCACACCAACCGGTCGTGCCTTTCCCAGGTGAGAGTTACCTGTGATCAGTCCTAGTCTGAGCTGGCTAGTGCAATGAAGGGGGGCTGTCCAGTCTTACCTGGTTATTTCTTCTTTCAGAGTAGCTGGGTCAGGAGGGTAGAACTTGACTCGGAAACACATGGTGAACGGTGGCTGAGCTGTATAATACAACCAGAGAAAAAGTTGTGTAGTTTGACAAGCGTTAAAATAACACACAAAACATGCTTTATGTGTGTTTGAATTATTTTAAGTAGCATGGATGAGTGGGGGAAATTGCCACTATAATATCAGTCTAAAATTCCAATTATAATTATACAATTTTCAATAACATTATTTAAAATGTTACCCTCGAAGGTATACAGTATGTTTGTATTTTTAAAGATCAATATTCCATTGACATTCAATGATAAGTCTTTTCAGAAACATCTCGTGAGTCTTGATGTCCATGTCAGATAAGACTGTGGGTGTATGACCATGTCCTTCTGGACTCTGGGATGGAATTTTGTAGGGAAGCAAGTCCTTGACTAGAATTATTATTGTACCAAACAGCAGAGCCCAATCTAACCCCTTCACCTCTCCAAAGGCTGCAGATTTATACTGTATAGAAATCTCCAGCTGCTCAGGGTGGTGTGGATGCACAAGACTGCTATAGAAATCTCCTGTTTCATTCACGAGCCCAGAGAAGAATCCTGAGATCTTTGTTTTCACGTTGCAGTTATTGTACGAAAGCTCCCAGTATAAATATACCTGATCATATAAACGCTGATTCATCAGGATACTTACATTTCATTTGTTTGGCAATTGACTTTGTAAACTCCAACCAATGCTGCAATGATAAAGCAAAGATGATCAGTCAGTCTGAAGGCATTTCTTGCAAATGTACAGTAAACGTCTGTAACAGCATGACACATCCATCATTCATGAAGGCAAAAGCACATCAAACATTTCAACAAAGTGAACAACTGTACAGCCCTGCACCTGCATGTAGTCGTTGAAATTGGTTAGTAAAATAGTCTTTTCACACACAAAACACATTCAAAAGCATTTCAGATGTCAACATTATTTTGTGCTTTCACAGCAGTGTGTAAATACCCTCTGCAAGCGAAATTAAACACAGGCGCTCCGACTTTCACTAAGGACGGATTATTGTTAGGGTGCTAACAGTGTTAATTTAAATATTTACACACAAGATTAGCATTCAACAAACACAAAGTTTTAGTAGATAGCATTCAGGAGCACATGATGAATAATACAGTGAAGACCACACAGACAAACTGCAATGCACAACACACATGTTTTATTATAGCAGTCTTGTTATCTCTGACTAACGGGCAGAATTCTGTGTTTTTATTATTTATTTATTTTCTTCTGTAGACACACTTGTATTTATATTAACAGTATTTTCCCCACTGGGAGTGTTTCTGCTAGGATCAAAGACAGTGTTTTAAAACAACATGTAAAAATGTAATTTTCTGACATGTTATCAGCCATTAAAAAATAAATATCACATGTGATAAAGCGTTTCGTCTGTCTGTTCCCATATTGCTCAGCTGTGGGGATGCAAATACATACTGTATAGTGTGCCTACGTATCTCTGCTCCATCAGGGTCTAAGGGACCCTGCAGAAAATGTACCACAAACCGTGGGACTAACTGGCCCATTTCTAAGTCATTATGTTAATCATTTAGTTACATTTTACTAGTTTTGTAATTATTTATATTCATAGTCATAATTTCTTCCAAAAAAAAAAACCGGTGCATTCATTTGCTTGGTTTATTTATCCAGTTAGGTAACGCAGAGCACGTTTGGAACGTATTTGTCCACTGCTGGATTAAGTGGAGCCCAGTTTAACCAGGCCCAAGCCTCCAACCCACCACCCGAGATCAACCTTCACCTGCAAAAGGTTTCCAACACAATGGTCTATTAAAAACAAAGCTTAATCAAATCATGGGAAACGCAGTATTTCCCACCATGTAACTGCACCATGCTCTTATTAACTGGAATCTAAACCAACTCCATGGTTTGTTTTTTTAAGTTTTGTTGCCTTGTACCTGATTAACATGTCAAAACCACTGTGCCAGGCTACGACTCGAGTGCTCCAGCGTGGAGTGACTACAATTCTGCTGGCATTCTTTTCCCACATGAAGTTATGAAGAAGTTCGTTGCAGAGAAACTGAAAGATTAAAAAGCCATTTCTCCAGAAGGAAGAAAACCTGTGGGCCTTATCAGACGAGTTGCGGTCTGCATCTCTTATCATGCCGGCTAAAGCAATTTCCCTCCTCGCTGACCCTGCCCATGGCTCTACATTTGAGGCCGGCCGCTTGTCGCAACTGAATCACGCCTGCTTTTGACGAGAATGAATGTGCTTTTCTGCTGAACCTCACCGTCTCGCAGTGCCAGCATTGCAGCTTGTCTGGTTCCTTCTTTGTTCACAGATGCACAGAAGTGAAGGACTTTGCCTTTCGGGGGATGAAAGCAAATTTCAAAGGTTTGGACTTACCAAAGCATCTTTAATGGCAATGTGATGGGTCTGCATTGTAGGGCTACATAGCTACAGTGTTACCATGTTGGTAACTTTATCACAGTATGTTTTAGCATTTTGAACCAAGCTGGGTAATGTGGAAAAAAAAAAAAAAAAAACAGTCGCCAGCCATGTTGGAGAGGAGGTCAAAGTCAAGGTTACTTAACAAGATCCCCATAGATACCAACTTCTAAAACAACAACATCTAATAATACTGATAGTACTAGTAGAATGAATTGATGCTTCGACTAGAATACTGGACACTCCAGCTGGGTAGGTCAACAATGCCCTGCAATGACCTGCAATGACCTGCAATGACCTTCACAAGACCAAAGTTGGGTTTTCACTGATTTTGATTATTTTTGCTGTTTGATTTTCACTGCTTGCTACGTAAGGTTAACCCAGCAAGTACCAGCAACTGTAATAGGCCTACTGTAAATAAGACTTAAAACCGTGAAGCAGTTCCAGCTACTAGGTTTTTAACAGAAGACGCCCCTCATGCGAGTCCGTGTTGATGGGTTGTGCATTTCTCTTGAGAACCTACCCTCTGCTTGTCAGGATCCACAAATCTGATTCCAAAGTAATCCTTCTCTAACAGGTTTAGGTGATGGCAGATGAGGTCAAACAGGTAATGTCCCTTTGCATCCCGCTGCAAGGAAAAACAGCAAACTCTCATTAAAAAAAGACAGAGCAAACACATGTCATTGTCTGATCAAACAAGACCTCTCTGAAGTGCTCTTAAAGAGGCAGGAGCATGATTTCACCCAGACTGCCGGTTCCCTATTCCATTTCGGGCTGCACTTGACCCCAGGAAGTACAAGCAGTAACATGTTTCCAAAGTGAAGTTTCTGAATACAGCAGCCTGGGCTTCTCTTTTATTAATCCTCCGTCACTGAAGTTGTAGATCCCAGTTAAAGGGAAAGGCAATATGAAAAAGTTTAGAAGTAAAAGGAAAATATGAATCCAGTTTAATTACAGAAAGCATGTTTTTAGCATCTTATTTGTCAAACCTTATCATTACATCACAGTGCGAAATTGGACTCAATGTATTTTACTTACGTTGCTATTTAATAATTGCTATTTAAACATGTATTTGCAACGTCTTTGGTTTCTCCACAATGTAAGTCCAATGCTGTGCATTGATACCAATGCACTATCGGTATAGTTCTTTTTTATAATCATTACTTCAATAACATGACATGAACTGCTGCCTGGTTCAAACTGTGTGTTATATTGATCGCACGGCAAAAACATTTATGTAAAACCGACAAGACTGTGTAAAGAGCATCATATACTGCCCGAAAGGGGCAATTCAGTCTGTGTTTCTGTACTGCCTGGAACCACACAGGGGCAAAACCGTTTGTATTCCGAGTGAAGAAGACCTCTAATTGATATTCCACATATCCCTGGTGGTATCTTGGTTTCTATCAAATAACAATACACACGTTACAGCCATCTGTAGGTTTCTACAGCATGGGAAAGAAGAATCGTGGATTCTGAGGAAATCAAAATAAAGGAAATGTGCACACGTCTACAAAAACCCCACGTTTTCTGCAGCTGAATTTGTTTGCCCTAGAGGCACGCTGATATGATTCTCTCAAGCCAGCTGCACTATCGAGATACTGTATGCCTTCCACCTCCCTCCCTGGATACTGTCAGCTTGGAGGGCTTTTTTCTCTCCTTGGCATACAAGTTGGCAGCAGAATAAACTTGAGGGACTAGCAATGTTCTGGCGTGCTCTTTTACAGATGCCCTGTCAGACAGCGCCAGGGCAGGGCTTCTGCAGTCCAGCTGCACCACTGGAACCCACAACTGTGGCCTGTCGTTATCACGGAAGCTTCACAATAGGACTGCAAAGATAATGCTTTACGAATACGGAACATTTCCCAAGTTTAAACCAAACACTTTTTCACATTAGCCAGCATTAGCTATTTGAGAGCTTTTAATTACTAAGTATACTGCTGTATTGTCCCTGCACAGTACTGTAGTAGCCTCATTTTCATGGTACTGAAATGCAGCATTGTGTACGATGGTAGATCGTAACACTGTGATAATACAGAAGAAGGTGGATTCTTCTCAGCTGGGTCCACCATGCCCACATACAAACTAACCAAAACTAGACCAAGCAACACCCAATTAGAGGAGTGTCTCAGTGACTAAGCAGGGGTAGAATTCAGAATTGAACTTTGCTAGGCAATGAGATTTTTATGTCTCCAGCAGATTCACTCTGCAGCAGATGCGACACACAATTGGGGAACAAAGGATTTAGAGGCATTTAGCAGAAATCAAATAGAAACAAAAATCAGTACCAGTGAGCAGGCGTTTGGAAAGATTTCTAAATCTGCAGCGCTCACCTCCAGCAGCCTGTATCAAACAATCCTGTGGCACACTGATCTCTACAGTCCTCATGAGAATCTTAAAGACTTCAATTCTTCTCCCCGATTCTGTATGCTGCATTATGAATGACCCGAAATTAAACATCATCCAGAAAGACTGCATTCATGGAATTGATTATACTTGCTCTTCTATTCACTGGCTCACTTAGCAGAGTGCATTTTGTAATTTCTTCTTCACTGGCACCTATTGTGACAGCTAATCATTGCTGCAGCAGCGTTCATTCCTTTACACATGCAGCGTGCACGTAATTGCAGTACGGTGGATACATCCCTCCGGACCAGGCTTGCTATGAAACGACATGAACACCTGTTGAAATAACTGATTGCTTTAACTCATTGCCCTTGCATTGAATCTCACAAAGCCAAATAACGTTACTGTGATCCAGCAAGAGGCTATATAAAGTTCTAACTGTATATACATCCACAGCACCCCCTCCCCATACGCAAAGAGCTCCAGATGTGGGACCTTAGGAGCATCTCTGAATGCGCATCACTATAAAGCTTCCCTCTCTTCCATGTTGGTCCGCAGCTATTAAGTCCCCCTAAATTCTGTGCTGGAAAGAGGGTCCCTTTCAGAGAAACTCTATAAACCTGCACCAGGGTTTAAGTAAAACACAACATGGAAAACTAGACAGTGACTTCCTGTCCAGAGAAAATAGGAATCCAAACCAACATCAAACTACTCAACAGTGTTGTTTCTTCAGAGTGAAATCAATGTAAAGATGCAACCGCTGTTGTTGCCGATCCCTGAATCTCCCATGACTGTAACCAGCTTTACACAGTCAACTCCCACTGTGGAGCTGCCTCCGTTCCTGCTGTCACCAATCAGCCCACATCTGCTACCAAGCATGGAGAATATTGCGCAACACTGAGTTGATAAAAGGTGATGCCTGGTGATTAAAGATGTGTTATTTCTTTGGATACCCACAGTAAAACCCAGATTGTATTTATTTTTTTCAGAGATTTTTATTTTTATTTTTTGTTACTGAAAGCTGGCACCCCTGCTCATCAGATTAATGTGAACACGTAAAACCAGACTGCAGAAAACATGAAGCCTCATGAACTCAATTGGAAACCATAATGGGAGTAATTTGTTCTGTGATCTCTTGGACAACAGGAGTAGACAGACTATCATCATATGAGCAAACACACACATGTAGCCTTCATTTTGAAAGCTGAAAAGTTATTATTATTGATTTAATTTTTTTAATGACTAACAATATAGGCTTAGCATGAATTCACAAATGTGTTTCTTTGAACGGGATTCATCTAATGGGATTTCCCATTGTTCTGCTCTTATCTAGGCTTCGACTCCTGTTATTGCTGCTGTCCAATAGACTGTCCAATGGCTAATACCATGTGTCTGCCACTTGAACATTTTCCAATTTCAGTTCATTATGAAAAAGAAAGAAAGAATGAAGGCTAACTAAACACTTCATTAAAAGGAAAAGCAAGAAAAGAGGCAAGCTGCAGTAAAGGGGTTTTTCCGGCTCAGCGTTGGCATTAGCCGCTCCAGTTGTCTGACCTTTCCAGATTAGAACTGCATCTTGGGGCTCTCGACGAGCGTTCAGGATGTCACTTTAGAGCGTGCCTTTCAAAACATTTCCATAATGTACAGAGACATGTTTGCTTACTGGCCCCCTGCAAAAATAGACTGTACAGGCCACTGCACTTTCCAGCAGATACTGCCTTCTGACATCTGCCAAATGCACAACCGTTCCCTTTGTATCAGAGGTGACTGTGTACTTAAGAGGTTAGCAAAAAAAAAAAGTGTCATTATATTAAATGTTGAACAAAAAAATTGGGAATTACTATTATTATTATTATTATTATTATTATTTTTTAACACGTTCTCAAAGGAAACTGGCAACAAGCTTCATTCTGGTGGCAGGAATGGTTTAGTGTCAAGTTTTCAACCCTACAGTACATTAAAACCATGGGACCACCTGCACAAAATTTATAACAAGTGCTGTTCTTTCTAACATACAATCCCCACCAAAACACCATGACTAACACCTGCACTGCACAGATAAAAGTGTGGAATACAAACAGACACACTCTGTATAGCCTCGGATTCTAATATCTCCATCATTACTGTATACCATAAAGTGCCAGCCGTCATAGATATTTTCAATTGATAAAATATTAAAAAGTATGTAGAGTTCTGAAAATATAGAGTTATAGTGGACTTTATACACTTATAGCTTTAAGCTCTGTTTCAAGGCTCTTTTCAAAATGACCGCTCTGGTGCACTGATAGTGTAAGGATTATTGCACACATTGTCAAACAGGTAACACAGCAATAAGGATCCATGATGTGGTACGGAACAGAAAAGCCACAGCACCTGCAGTGATTTAGAGGACAGATCTCAAACTCCAGTGCACTAGAGCAGCCACTTTGAAAAGAGCTTTGAAACAGACTTTAAAGTTATAAGTGTAAAAAAAAATGTCAGGATGTTAACAATGAAAAGAAAAATGACAGGCACGTTATTTAAACAGTTGTAGCAACACGTGGAATGCAATCTTTTTTTGGAACCCCGCTACTTACTCTTTAAGAGACTGAAAAGGCAATACCTTTCTATTTTTAAACCGTTCACATTATTCTGACACCAGCCGTTGACACCAACTGGGAAGCGCCGATGGGTAAAATACAACTTGTTTTATTGATTAACGCACACAGGGTTGTGCTGAGAATAACAGGGCTGAAACAGTGCCAAGATGTATACTGCCAAGATGAGATAAAGATGCCCCATTATTTATGAAGAAAAAAAAGGGACCATAGCTACTCAATTGGGTTCAAGCCGTCCTTCCTATGAATTTTTCTCACTTAAGAAACTATTTTCGCCAGGCTACAACATCAAGGCTCAACGCTAAATCAATGGAAAGATCCCATTCTTCTGAGCTTTGTTTTTCCTAGAAGAATCACCTTTCATTGCAATATAAAATGTAATGATTTAGTCTGCTGCTTTTCTTATTGAAATGAATTGTGAGCCTCTTTCCCCACGCTGATATTATCAGAGTGTTGCTTCCGAAGATGTTAGCAGCATTTCTGGAAGCCATTTCGTTTGAAGTTCATTTGTTCAATACCCCTATATAGTTTGATTTATTTGGGGGAAGATGTCATCGTCAGTATTTTAATTAAAACACAAGAATGCATACAGCACAGCTCTTGCCTGTGGGGGGCCATATTTTCAAAGTGTTTACTCCAGTCTTTTAATAAACTCTCATTTCTTTAAAGGTGAACATGTTGCTATTATTTAAGAAACCTTGAATTATATCACTTAGCTGCTTGGTTCTACATTGTACAAATGAACAGTGGAGGAAATGCGGTGCTGCAATATGAATGAACCTTAGCCAACCTTATTTATACTGAACAGAACGGTAACCACTGACTTTGTTCTTTCTTCTCCAGACTACACAATTTGCTATAGAATCATGTTCAACCCCTGCTGGTAGAAAGTAGAGTCCGGTGACTACAGATGGCACTTCCATCCCAAGACATCAGTCCATGGTTGAGGATGGACGGTAGGTGGCCACAGCCTGGACGGTTAGGACATTGATTGAGAAGCTCACTCCCAGGGAGCGGGCGCTAGGAAAACAATGATTTGGAAGAGGCCCCAGGATCAATGCAGGGATTTCTGCGGGGCAGAGTGCCACGTGTCTAGGATGGTCACTCAACCTGAGCAAGGAGATTTGTCTGCTTGACAAACAGTGGGATCAATGAGGGGCATTTTATGGGGGCTTGTGGCGGAGTGTCCCGCCCCTATTTATTATTATTTGTATTTTTGTTTGCGGCGCGGGTAAAAGCGCCGCGTCTTTTATTATTATTTAAAAACCCCGTGAGGATGCATGGCTGATCAGCTACTGATTACTTAAATAGCTGACAGTCATGCATCCTTACCAAACGCGTGCAGACTCTGGCCGGGGGATAATAAGATAATTACCAACTAGTTAATCCCTCGGCCAGAGTATATAAACCTGCAGCTCTCTGCACTTGATGTTGGGGTGTTGGAGTAGAGAGTACGGGGAGCGGAGAGAAGGAATAATATTTAAAAAACAATTGCTAATACGTGCTGGATAATCCAGCACGGCACTTACTTGTTTGTTTATTTATTCGTTTGGCCCTCGTGCCCTTTTGTTTGTATTTTGTTTAAATATTTTGTTTGTTTATTATTAAATACGCTGAGTGCTTTTGCACTCAGTTTCACCCGCCCATCCACTGTTTTGGAGTCAGTTACTTCCTGGTCCGTGACGTCATCCACCACACCACTGCGAGCCAGACTGTCACATATGGTGTCAGAAGTGGGATAAAACAAACGCCTCCAATAGCCGGACCAGGAAAGAAAAGCTCGTTTTTTTGTTCGTTTTTTTTTTCTCCAAAGTGTTTTTGTGTGTTTTTGGGAAAAAAATAAAAAAAATATGGGAAGAAGCGGACGGAGGAAGCAGCAGCTACAGCAGCGTGGGGCCGGTCGCAGGTCCCACTGTAGCTCAACCATGCTGGACGTCTGCCCCACCTGCTTGCCCCTCCCACCTCCACCAGCAGAGGGTGAATGCCTGCTGGTTCCGCCTCCACCGTCGTGGGAGGACTGCTTGCCCCTCCCACCTCCACCAGCAGAGGGTGAATGCCTGCTGGTTCTGCCTCAACCGTCGTGGGAGGACTGCTTGCCCCTCCCACCTCCACCAGCAGAGGGTGAATACCTGCTGGTTCCGCCTCAGCCGCCATGGGAGGACTGCTTGCCACTCCCAGCTCCACCAGCAGAGGGTAAATACCTGCTGGTTCCGTCTCAGCCGCTGTGGGAGGACTGCTTTCCCCTCCCACCATCGCCATTGCCTGGGGATGGCTGTTCTGCATCGCCTGGGGCTGCCTTTTGTTCTCCACAGGACACAGGGTACGAGGGAGAAGTGGAGCTCCCGCTGCCGCCTCCATGGCCAGGGGCTCCCCTCCCGAGTTCGCCTCCCGAGGGTCCGCTGCGGCTGCCGTCGCCTTCCGAGGGTCCGCTGCGGCTGCCGTCGCCTTCCGAGGGTCCGCTGCTGCTGCCGTCGCCTTCCGGGGGTCCGCTGCTGCTGCCGTCGCCTTCCGAGGGTCCGCTGCTGCTGCCGTCGCCTTCCGAGGGTCCGCTGCTGCTGCCGTCGCCTTCCGAGGGTCCGCTGCTGCTGCCGTCGCCTTCCGAGGGTCCGCTGCTGCTGCCGTCGCCTGGGGTCGCCAGGGATCCTGCTTCGCCTGGGGTCGTCGAGGGTCCGGCTTTGCCTGGGGTCGCCAGGGATCCTGCTTCGCCTGGGGTCGTCGAGGGTCCGGCTTCACCTGGGGTCGCCAGGGATCCTGCTTCGCCTGGGGTCGCTACACGATGGCCGGAGCTCCATGAAAGGGAGCTGCCAGAAATGAAGAAAGGGGGGGAGGTCAGGAGACCAGCTCCCCCAGCCGCACTTTCGCGGCTGGAGATCATGTGGTCGGAGCCCCACGGAGGGGAACTGCCGGCCATGAAGAAGGGGGGAGAGGTCAGGAGACCAGCTCCCCCAGCCGCACTTTCGCGGCAGGATAGAGTGTGGCGGGAGCCCCGGAAGAGGGAGCTGCCGGCCACGAAGAATGGGGGGGTGCCAGAGATTCCACCATGGCCACCCCCCAGAAGTAACTTGCTTCCCCCTCTTCCGGGACTTTAAGACTGAGGGGGGAGGTGGCCGTTGGGGCCATGTGTGCTGCGCACAAGGGGGGGCATGTGTGGCGGAGTGTCCCGCCCCTATTTATTATTATTTGTATTTTTGTTTGCGGCGCGGGTAAAAGCGCCGCGTCTTTTATTATTATTTAAAAACCCCGTGAGGATGCATGGCTGATCAGCTACTGATTACTTAAATAGCTGACAGTCATGCATCCTTACCAAACGCGTGCAGACTCTGGCCGGGGGATAATAAGATAATTACCAACTAGTTAATCCCTCGGCCAGAGTATATAAACCTGCAGCTCTCTGCACTTGATGTTGGGGTGTTGGAGTAGAGAGTACGGGGAGCGGAGAGAAGGAATAATATTTAAAAAACAATTGCTAATACGTGCTGGATAATCCAGCACGGCACTTACTTGTTTGTTTATTTATTCGTTTGGCCCTCGTGCCCTTTTGTTTGTATTTTGTTTAAATATTTTGTTTGTTTATTATTAAATACGCTGAGTGCTTTTGCACTCAGTTTCACCCGCCCATCCACTGTTTTGGAGTCAGTTACTTCCTGGTCCGTGACGTCATCCACCACACCACTGCGAGCCAGACTGTCACAGGGCTGTCACATTAAGGATACTGGAGGAGTCTGTCCATGTTGGGCTCCAATTCAATTAACTTTTCAGCTGGTTAAAAGCATTTAGGAAATTAATGTTTGTGTAAAAAGTAAGTTATTCAGTTTAGATAAGATATATATATATATATATAAAAAAATATGAATCGTTTCTGAATTTACTCCACATGAATCTTATATAAACCGGATATTTATTGATATTAGGTTAGGAGTATATACTGCAAGTTCAAATTGAGAAACGGTTTGTAGGGATATGTAAGGGTCAATTACTGGTAAGCTTGTGCAGAACCCCATCACATAACCCCCTGCTCAAGAGGCAAAGCCATTTCCCAGCTTCATTCAGCTTACAATCTCTATCCAGGCTCTGATTAGGTATCCCAAAGGTACCACCACATTTACTACTGTAACCTTGAACAGGGTTACACACCTTAAAATACAGGAGCAGCTCCCCAGTCAAGACATCCCTTAGCTTGTTCCATGTATGTATTTATCCACCTTGTGCTATCAAACCTATACAAAGTCAAGTTTTATTTGCTAATTTCCTAAAGTTTTCTATCATGTTCAGTGAGAGGCAACATCAAGCAGACTAATTGCATTAAATTGCAGCCTAAAAGCAGAAACGGTAGAAAATTCAAATTGCAATGCAAATTAATATGTTTAAATGGGCACTACAAACAGAACCCTAAAGACAATATCCCTGGCAATGGTTTGTGTAATTATAATCTAATGAGTTTACTGAAATTGTCAGTGCTGGATATTTATATAGAAGGGGCTACGTGACTTTCCATTAGAACTGGGCTGTTACTTAATCATAAAAAAAACCCATATAATTACTGATGGATACAGACCGTGCTTCTTCAGCTAGCTTCACTCTCTAACCCTGGCTCTGAAGCTTTACTTCCACATGAATAAATAACTAATGTTCGTTATATCGAGAATGAAAAACACATCACTACTGTGATTGGGCTAGTCAGGAAAAACTGCCCTGGTGCTATATTGACAGATTCTGCCCGTTGAGCAAAATCCCACTGCTGGAAAACTACAGTATAAAAAATAATCAAAGTGGAAGTTATTGAAGTTAACTTTAAACCCAAACAATCATCAGCTTGTCTTCAGCCATTCCCATACTTAACAACTGAAGACGTCATGCAGGTGAAAGACTTCTTACCATCCCTACTAGCCTAAATATGGTTCATTGGGTACTCCGTGGAAAACATTTCAGATAAACTGTTATTAAAAGAGATTCCTCTATGTTACACAAACTGTCCAAATATTTCAATCTTAAAATAGCACTAAACAAAATTCAATGTCTTGATTGGTACGTCACAGTTATTCTGGTAAACAGAATCTACCCATCACAGCTACAATCAAATAAACTATAGAACTCCAGAATACTGAAATAAATGAAGGACTTGTCTAAGGGCAAAGACTTGCACAATCATTCATATTCCGAGTGTTTGCTGTTGGGAAATTGAGCTGAAGCAACAATATATTAGATCTGCAGGATATAGCTCTGGATATAAATAAAATGAATGTGCCCTGCACGCAGCACTGGGACAGCAATTCATATCTTTGATATCATGCATGCACCGTGGGGTATCACTTTCTGCCAGCGGCTCCCAGAGTATTCCTGCCATTCTTTCAGGGAGAGAAATCTATAAGGATTGTTCGATGCCCTAAAGCTGCTCACAGCCCTGCTCCTGTAGCTATAAGGATTATTATACCGTTCACATAATAGACATTGTCTGGGAGTATAAATAGAGCAAATGGTTTCTGTGTTGGATATTGAAACCACAGGCCTTAGGCACCGGCAAGCACTCTTCTGAACAGCCACCTCTTTGTCATTCATCCTCAATGTCTCGTTACAAAGAAAACTGAGAATGGTCTGCATCTTCCCCCACTGGCTTCTATAAGGAGATAGTGATAGTTAATAGTTGGGCCAGCTAATACACTTCACTGGGTTAACTAGGTTGTTGAAATATTTGGGGTAATAAAATTGTACCTTCACTTTCTTCTTCTTCTTCTTCTTCTTCTTCTTGTTCTGCTGCTGCTGCTGCTGCCAGGTTGTTATTCACTGGTGTTTTCTTCTGTAAAGTCTACATTTCCCCTGCATATACAAGCCTCTAGAATGAGAAAGCATTCTATTTCTTTGTGGACAGGAAGCAGCTTGTAACAGTTTATCTAATGAGCGTTCCCTTTGCAGTTATTGATTCACAGGTATTGATTATATATTTGTCTGAATATTGATGTGAGAATTTAGTGTTTGGGGAATGGGCAATTGCTTTTGACCTTCTGGACAATTAGTTGGAAGCCTTTACTGTCTCCTGGCACATGCTTTTTCACTGTGTCTCCAGTGCACTGGAGTACCATCGTCTCCACCACCACCCACTGAAAGCCTCTTTCCCTAAGAAAGAAATGAAGGTGTATGCTTTCCATTATGGCGCGAGGTTCTGGGGGTCTGAGATAAAACATAGATATCATCCATTTACCTTTAATGATATTTCTGGCGGTATTCCAAGGAAGCACAAGGTTTTCCATCAGAGATTTCTTTAGCTTTTGTACAAAACCATCTATCATGTTTTAAAATGAAAATATATTTTTAGCTTCTTTGAAAACAGCACTTTTGAGAAAGTAAGCTTATTACATTGTTTTACTGCCTGCAGTACTGTAATACCAAATAGACCATCAAATGACAGCTAGTCTGTTGTTTTCTTGTTTTTTTTTTTCCCAGTCCCCCTGAATTATACCTACACATGGCACATATACAGCATTGTGGTTCGGATTCCTATCATGTGCAGAGCTATTCGCTCAATATTCACAATCACAGCAGTTTCTGAGCAAGGTCACAGACATTTCTATGTTACCTCAAAAATCCAGCTCTAAAAGTACTCTGTCTGCATTCTAAACTGGCTACATCTGCAGCTACTGCTCGTCAAAGATCACTTGAATGTGACTACTGTACCCTAGGCCTGTAGTATGTACTGTATGTGTGTGCATGTACTGTGTGTGTGTGTGTGTGTGTGTGTGTGTGTGTGCGTGTGTATATGTGTGTGTCCGTACGTGTCTTTCCTTCAGTTCTGTTTGTCAAGACAATCTTATAAACAACCGGCACTGATGCCAGAACTCGGGTACGTTTACCCTCAAGTGTTCGCTAAGTATACCTGAAATTGTTTTTCCCCTTGGAAGGGAAAACATTTTAAAATGATGGATAAAATTGCAAGGCTATAAATGCAGTTAAAAATAATTTATGTTGTGATGAAAAAACCTGCAATGCTACCAGTCACTGCTTATTTACTGTTGGGGAAAGAATAATGGCAAACAGTGGCACTCCATTTAAAGGTTTCATCATGATAGTTTATTAGAGATGTCACCGACACATCAGGAAGCTAATTCCCCAGGGAGGCAGTGCACCCCTCAGCAGAGAAAGGCACGTCTCCGCTCGGCGTCCGTGAACTAGGCTTGGAAATGCTTGAACGGGTTAGTGTGAGAGGACTGGAGCAAGGTGAAGTAATGCCCACCTCCAACACACCAGTACCACTGCCACTGAGAACATACACAGATCACTAACCCTAACCCTAGCCCTACCCCTCCAACACACCACAGTACCACTGCCACTGAGAACATACACAGATCACTAACCCTAACCCTAACCCTAACCCTACCCCTACCCCTCCAACACACCACAGTACCACTGCCACTGAGCACATACACAGATCACTAACCCTAACCCTAACCCTAACCCTACCGCTCCAACACACTACAGTACCACTGCCACTGAGCACATACACAGATCACTAACCCTAACCCTAACCCTCCAACACACCACAGTACCACTGCCACTGAGCACATACACAGATCAGGGAATGTCAAAATGTCTTACTACACTTTACTATGCTCTTACCATGGGATACCACAGTAAACTGTAAGGGCAGCGACACCTGTAACTACTTGTAACTGCAGGTTATTTTATTTCTACCAACGCTTGACCTCCAATCAAACCAGGAGTCTCTACTGAATGATATTGATTGAGTTGTTAACCCTTTAACTCCAGGAGTAGAGAAAAGCACTGGAAGGGGGATTTTATACCAAAGCTTTCTTAGGTTTTTAATGGAAACTGCTTTTTTGGGGGGGGGGGGGGGGTTCTTGCCTGCTGTGCAAGATGGATCAGAACACTCAAAAGAACTCATGCCATCCCTTCCACATATGCCAATTGTTTCTAAGGGAGAACGCACTTCTGGCTACCCTAGTCACAATAACTGAGATCCTCCCACTGTGAAATCACCAGGGAGACCTGAGGATTCCCAGATACTGCACGGTGTCACAGACAGAGCATACTGAGTATCTAGGTCATACACAGAGTGTAAGAATAGAATACAGTATGGATTCACCCCAGAAATACAATACAAGCTTTCCAAGCACCTGATCAGACCGAGCACAGCACAGGAGCAGCCCTCTGGCTCACGTGCAAGAGACACAGCAGCGAGAGGGGCTGTCTAATTGTGCAATTACCCCGTATCATCTAATAGAATGATACGCAACACTAGGAACAAATAGCATTTCACCTGATATAGATATTTTTATGACCACCGATTAATTTTTTTATTACCTAATTTTTCCTTTTTTTTCTTTCTTATAATTCCCTCAATGTTACTGCGTGATCATCACATGCTGCATAAGTGACATTTAATATTGAACAAAACTAGATTCTGTGCGTTCATCAAACCCAACACCGGCCAGATAACCAACAGACCAACCAACCAACCAACAAAGAGCAGGATCACCTGATACACTTCAATGTAAAGAGCAGGATCACCTGATACACTTCAATGTAAAGAGCAGGATCACCTGACACACTTCAATGTAAAGAGCAGGCTTGCCCTTGAAGATCACCAATAAATATCATCTGCGAGACTGTTTTAAATAATTCATATTGTAGGGATTGCGAGCCCCAGGAGCTTCCATTAGTGTGATAACACACGACTGAAATGCTTATACCGCACGCACAAGAGAGGCAAATTGAGGCCAAATAGCTTTCTTCATTTTCATGGCTGGGTTCATAAATTGTAAGCGATCTCGGACAGCGGGCCGAGATGGGAAGGGAGTGCCAGGGAATTTCCCTCAGAGAGAGAAGAGACTGAATCCATTGAGAAGAACTAGTTCATGCTGTGTGCTGAAGAGTACTTTAGGTGGGAGCACACAATGTCCCTTAAAAGGGATACTAATGGTAGCTCCCACTCTTCTCTTGAATTTGTAATGAATTATCTCACAGTCTGCTGCTTAATGTTTAGCAGTTGAATGTGTATCAACAGAATGGCTTAGGGCTAGAGTTGGAGTTAGATCTTGGATTGGAGTTAGGGTTACGGTTCTGGCTCAGGCTTGGGTTAGGGTTAGATTTTGGATTGGAGTTACTGTAGGGTTTTAATATTCAAAAATGATTGTCTTGTCTTCTGGAGGTAAGCTAGTCCTATATGACGATTTGAAAAAATGGTTCTGGTGGCATTCCTAGAAGACTGCAGCGTTTCGCTTTAGGCTCTAAATGTGGCACTGCCTGACAGATATAAACAAAATGGTGTCTGTACAAAAACAGTGGGCTGTGCAATGAAAACAAAAGAAAGCCAGTGTAGCGTACATCAAAGCTGGGAAATGCCACCACTGTGCACACGCAAGAAAGTCTTTTACCATTTATTACAAGATGAATTCATGGTATAGAGCCTGTCTGCTCTGCAGCATCAGGTTGAGTGTTCTTTCAAAGATCTGACATTTAAAATGTGATTACAGGTGCAGGGCTAATAGACGTTACAGAAGGGGAGGGGGGTCAGCTATCCTGCTCAAAGCTGTATTGTTGACCTTCCATACATTCTGTTTCGAGTGAGTCTCAATATTACTGTGCATCAAAAGTAGTACGTTTTTATGACAAAAAAAGTTTTTAAGTTCCTATCAAGGAATACTTGGACAGCGGTGGAGGATGGAAGATGTTTACGTTTTTTTTTTATAATCCTTTTTTTCTTTGCAAACCATTGGATCTTAAAGTCTGAAGAAATAACACATTTAAACAAACCCTCCACTCCATCACACACACACAAACTAACACTGCATGATCATTTGAACACCTCAAGGGTTATTTTGGCTGCAGCTAGAATACAGAACAAACTACAATAAACTCACTGTACTGCCCTGTAACTATAAAGGGAAAGATTTTCCCAGTCTGCTACATGGAGATTGCAACGGGCTTGGCAGAGTTTACTTTGTAAACATGGAGGATAATGAAACATGAGAGGATCCCTTTCTGCACACAATTGTTTGTTTAATTCCCTGAATTGTTATATTGCTGGAATTAATGTACACCCATGCATGCAGTATGTTTCCAAGATGAACTTGTAGTTTCACGGAATCATGTCATTGAAAGTAATTTGTGTACCCCTGTAACTGGGGTTTGATGACAACTGAAAATCCATCATCACATCAGCATGGTGGGAAATGTATATAGAAAGTATGAGCCCTAATCCCAACAACACAATAAATACCAATGCTTATTCTCCCTTTTCAAAGTTTCCCATGGCACATTTACACTGCAATTTTGCAGTTTGCTTTCCTTTTGACATGCTTATAATGTACCACACATTTGTTTTATGATGGGTAACCATGCTTTACCATATGCACCTATGTTCTTACTGTGCTTCACTGCACTCTGCAATGCTTTTAGCAACGTACTGGTCAGGTTATTGGTCATGGTTAAGACGAATGACAAATGTCATTATTATTATTTCAGGTAAAGCACTATCAAATGGAAGCAAAACAACACATACCGTACAGTAAAACAAGTTGAAATGGGCGTCTTTGTCATGAACAATCAGAGCCTATTCGTTCTGAACACTGAACAGTGCATGGTTGTCTTGTTTAATACTGTAGAATTTGCGTGTTGCTTCTTGGAAAAAAGCATAAGCCCACGGCAGAGTCAGGGACCTATTTCTGTGCAGAAAAACACATTTTAATTCTGTGTTTTGTAACTTTCTGTGACAGGAAAGAGCCAGTGCACTAACATGCTTGCAAGGGAGACCCAAGGACATG
Source organism: Acipenser ruthenus (assembly GCF_902713425.1). Taxonomy (NCBI): domain Eukaryota; kingdom Metazoa; phylum Chordata; class Actinopteri; order Acipenseriformes; family Acipenseridae; genus Acipenser; species Acipenser ruthenus. The sequence continues at coordinate 29,791,465 of NC_081209.1, read as the reverse complement.
TTTATTGGAGGGGACAAAATGACATCATCTTTACCCTTCAGACTCTGAGGAGCGGTACTTTTTGTTTGTTGCTTTATTGTTTCATTCTCCTGCACTGCAATCATGCTTTATTGTTTCATTCTCCTGCACTGCAATCATGCTTTATTGTTTCATTCTCCTGCACTGCAATCATGCTTTATTGTTTCATTCTCCTGCACTGCCATCATGCTTTATTGTTTCATTCTCCTGCACTGCAATCATGCTTTATTGTTTCATTCTCCTGCACTGCAATCATGCTTTATTGTTTCATTCTCCTGCACTGCAATCATGCTTTATTGTTTCATTCTCCTGCACTGCAATCATGCTTTATTGTTTCATTCTCCTGCACTGCAATCATGCTTTATTGTTTCATTCTCCTGCACTGCAATCATGCTTTATTGTTTCATTCTCCTGCACTGCAATCATGCTTTATTGTTTCATTCTCCTGCACTGCAATCATGCTTTCTCGGCTTGCCAAAGACAAGGTTAGTCTACTTGAAGATTCCACAGACTCTCCAGACACACTAGCTTATCGAATCCAGCAGGGATGGGATCTCAGGTGATGTCAATAGTGCCACAGAGCAGCTCCAAACATCAGGAACGCGGGAAAAAGCACCTTATCAAACGAGGGAAGAGTCTCGGAAATCAGGCTCATCGCATCAGCTTAGCTTCCCAAGATTACAATGCAGGGTGCTGCTGTAAGGTTACAGTCTTATTCAGGACACTGCTTGAGCAAAACCACCTCTATTCTTGTCATTTATGCTTACAATCTCAAGAAGGAGCCATGATAACTGCATTTACAAAAGCTGCCTATCTGGGTGTTTACTTTCAAAGGTTTTCAAAAATCAGTATTATTTTTCATTTCTGATTGATTCATTTGAAATGGAGAGCCAACAAACTTTGGAGTATTTAGTTTAAAAAAACCAAAAAAAACACTACTATGTTAACCAGATTTAACTTTATATACAGCACCCCCCCAGTTACAGTTAGCTTTAATTAAATACACTTTTAGAGGCCAGAGTGAAGTAGCCATTCCCTAATAAAATGCGTGACATGTTATTTCAGATGAGAGTGTGCCCAGTGTCAGCGCTGTCTTATTTCTAATGACTCTTTAGCTGTTAATTCTGCCAGGCTGAGGGAGTTAGGAGACTGATGATGCCTTCATATCTGTATTCTGTAACAGCACCTAGCAGCCCCTACGCAGCTCCGTCCTGTAATCAGTGCGTGTCACCTCGCCAAGCTGGCAATTATGCAGATGACAAACGCAAGCAGTCTGCCTGCAGGCACTCTCATCTCCCCAGACTATTCCAGCCAACAATGAATCCTTCAAGCTCTTTACTCCACACATAACAACCAATAAAGCTGTCAGGATCAAGACCCAATACTCAACGGCCGGCACAGCAGGCTGCAGCGACGGGCTCTTTCCAAATTCAATGGAACCGTTTGCGTCATTCAGTGCGCCGTGTTTTCAACTGCTGTCTGGAAGATATACGCTTGTCAGAGTCCCACCTTATGGTTTTTTGAGCTAGGGGGCAGAATTCCATTTGGGATGGAATATAAACCCGCAGGCTTTAATTAAACAAAGCACAGCTTGGAAATGCTACATTGGGTGGCCCATGATCATTTTTAATTCTTACAGATCACATGGGCCAATTTAATAAGCGTAAACAACAGTATATACCACAAACACTGAACAACATGGAACATAGGACACTAACGCAGCAGTCAGACATGCTTACCACAGGACACAAAGCCATCTTTAAAGCAATGGTTGAACAGACTTTGTAAATGAGCTCCTGTACTTGCATTAGTTCCTGCCCCTGTTAATCCAACATAAAAGCACAACTACCCAACATACCTTACCGAAAGACATCCACATGAAAGCAAAAATGGGGTGCCTGGTTTCAATGAGGTGCTACACTTTGCTGTTCATTGTAAGAAAAGAAAAAAGACCCACTCTCCTCAATAACTTCCTGGAACATTAGCCACAAGACCTGGCTCACTGCCGAACGAAGAGAGTCCAGAGTGCTGGCATGAATACAGCTTTCTGTTACCTGGTATCTTAGTATGACAGAGCGGCAGTCTTGCCCAGTACACAGACCTGCCACACTCCTGGCTGCGGGTTCACATTCCCATTTAGAGCAGTCTGTTTCCAGTCTGTCTTGCAGTTCATTACAATGCACTTTGTTAGGCTAACTCCCCTGGCAATAGTTTGCATCACAGGGCTCTAATGAACACACCATCCAAAACAGTATAGAATGCCAAGCTGGGGGGTGTGCAGCTGTGCCTCCAATCTGAACCAAGCCTTTGCCTTACAGGAGGTTGTTTTGAAGGGCTGTTAACCGACCTGTGTTGTTTTTTAACTGTGTTGTCTCTCCCATGTGTTACTCTGTTCATACCTCACTCTTGACCTGCCCTTGACTGAGCTGCAGTGATAACCTGCTGGGCTTATCCTTCACAGTACTCTATCATCTTCTCAACATCAGTGTAGCGAGCAGGAGGGAATTTTTATTTACAACAAACTGTGGTATTTGAGCAAATCAAAAGGAGTCTACACTCCTAAATAGCAGTGTATATCTGTCTAACTGCAGGTGTCATAACTGCAGTGATCAATGTAGTGTAACAGCTACACGATGCGGTCTCCTTACAGCAAGCTGTAACTGTTGATTGAAAATGCTGTGCTTTAAGTACAGTGTTTGAATAATAAAGAGCTTTAGCTGGGCTCCATTCAGGTACTTTATAACATTCTTTCTACACGATTTCAAGCATACAAACACGTAACATGTAGTAAGGTTATCTTTTACTTCAAAATTGAAATCTGGTTAATATTGTCAGTTGGTTTTGTAACTATGCAGGACTGAACAGTCTTTTAAATAAGTTCAATCTGCCAGAACTTGATAAGGCACAGTAAGTGAAGCAGACAGATGTTTAGGACGTGCCTTCACCAGTTATCGTACTGATCACCCTCTTGTGTACCCAGCCAAACGAAAAGTTCAAATATAATACTGTAGAACTTCAGAATGAAGTAAGTTCAAAAGGAACGGGTTGATTTTCGAATGGCTCAGGTAATGTGATTCATGTAAGCAGTACATCCAATATTGGTCCAATATATAATAGAGTTGTAAAAGGCTGTCACCAGGGTATTGATTGATCCGCGGTTAGACTTCTGGACATTATTAACAGCTCAGGATTGCTGTGAAGAGGGATAATGGTTTAGCACTATCTAAAATAAACAGCTGTTTCAAAGTGAACTCGCTTTCATAAAATAATCCAATAACTACATTCATCTTTCAGGTGTCTTTTTAATTATCTATTATATTTACGTTCATTTTTTTGTGCACATTTTGCTGTTTTGGGTCTTATTTACATTAAACCTAAAGAGTTTAGCTTACCTCTAGTTGAAATGCAACTATGGAAAAATAATAATAATGTCAGGCTATTTTAGAGTTTAGCAGCTCTCTTTGATAACAATCGAGGGACAGTTGCACCGAGTCGTTAAACCCTAAGAGACAAGGCTGGCTTGTGAATATGAAACACGGTTTGTCAGATGCTTCAGAACATTAGGCCTCCTTCTAATCAGCTGTCTTGTCGGCTTAGCATGCAATGTTCAGACCGGTGGAAAACTATAGCAACTTCTTTAACGGGAAAAAAAAAAAAGGAAAATTAAAAAACATGTTAAAAGCTAGCATGGTATGGAATATATCTATGCTTATAGGTGACCTGTACTTTAAATCGTTGAACTATATTTATTAAAAACGGACTGACAACACACACTCAAAAACCCAGTAAATAGTGCCTCAACAAACCTGTCCAGATTCAGGTCTGACGCCAGGATGGATCTAGGTCACTTGTCTATTCTTATCCCCACGATGGGCAAATCGTGTCACTTCAATTTTCTAATAGACAATCTTATGACAAGATGCATTCACCTGACTTCAGGCACTAACCACATACTAAGACTAGGGGTAGGCTGCAATCATTTTGTTCCATTACGTGAGCGTGCAAAAATATGTCAGACAAAGACTGAGAGGACTACCATGAGTGCACTTCCTGAGTTGATGAAAGGGGAAGCGTCTTATACTTTGTTCTGTTAATGAGGGAGTCTGACTCTTCATTAAAGTGTTTTCTGGGAGTACAGTGCAGATGGAACTTTTTATATAAGATTATCAATGGCTTTCCGATACTTGCTGATCATAGCAGTGTTTGGGAAGATGGGTGATTCCAGACGGCCTGCCATCAGTCTCCCTGCAGCATCAAACCTGTGAAATGTTTGGACTAAGCACATTTTCTAGACGTATTTCAAAAGTCATTAATACCAAATATCGTTGCAAGGCAACGGTTTCCTGGATTGACTCCTTCTAAAACACTATAAAGCAGAGACGATGAATTGTGCATGCTCTGTACAAAGTACCCGCTGTCAAACCTAAGCCTTCTGCATTGGGGGTGTCAGCCTCTATCCTGCTTGCTGCAGAATACCCTTTTTTATTGGCTACTGCTAATAAATAAAATTGCCTGGACAGATAATCTTAATTAGTAAAATGTACCCATTAATGGCAGTTCGCTCAAAACATTAAAAGAATGAAGCTAGAATGTTCCTGAAATTCCACCCTGAATTGAATCTATTCCAACAGTGACTGTTTTCTTTCATCTCAAATTCGAAATCATATTTGCAGCCTATGTAAAGTGAATAGACTTTGCCTGCTTTGGATGGTGTTTATAATTTTAGATTAGAAAGAGGAAAAAAGCAGGGATCAGACAGCCTTTAAATAATAATGCTGCTGAGGATTTTGCCTTAAAAACAAAACAAATTATTTTTAACAAACAATATGGAGTCAACTTTTAGTTACTTTTTGGCAGCAACTCACTTCCCTCCTTCTTCAGCTTCAGCTTCAGCTTCAGCTTCAGCCCCAGCCCCAGCCCCAGCTCCAGCTCCAGCTCCAGCTCCAGCTCCAGCTCCAGCCCCAGCCCCAGCCCCAGCCCCAGCCCCAGCCCCAGCCCCAGCCCCAGCCTCTACAAGACTGAACACACAGCCCAGTTGCAGCCTTTTATACACACCTGCTTCATTTAAACTAAACTGAATAATGAATTAATTGGACCACTAATCATGGCCCACAGTTTTCTCAATTCTATCCACATTCTCACAAGAAAATTAAGTATTTTAAACAAGACACAAACTTAACCATTTCCCATGTTTAGAACACACATTCACCCAAAACTACTGAACATACATACCAAAATTAAAGGAAGTGAATATGAAGAGAATACTGTTATTGATTTAGGTGGTATAATTATTGTGTGCTGCAGAACATGGGCGTGGAATTTGGAAGCGGTTTTTGCAAGTGGATGACTCACTTCATTTGAGTTCTCGCTCCTCACAGCCCCCTTGTTGATTTACTTTGGCATGTATGAATGTTTGTGGTAATGAGGCAGGAAGGCTCACTATTCACTTGTAGAGATCTCATTCAAGTGTTTTACTTCTTAATCGAATGCCCAGGAGTTATTTTACAAAACAGTTAAGTTCTCGGGCAATCTAATGCCACTGCGTTTTAAGAGATTCATGGTGGAAGAATTTCAAACTTAAGCAAATGTTTCTGTAAGGGGTTGTACTTTCACTTCCCGCACATTCTAGGAATCAAGTGAATGTTTTACGTGTTTAAACACTGGTACAGATATTTCTGAAGTGATTAACGTCTTTGCAGCTCTTCAAAATGTCACCTTGAAGACCTCACAGGCATGCAGTTTTAATTGAGGTCTTTGTGAATTTTAGCATAGCTCACTCTGCTAACCTGTGGTCAAATGCTGTAAAGGGAGGACATTCTGCATAAGGTAAGCGGAGCCGCAGAAATAACAGGTATTGTTTTCCTAATTGAAAATGTAATTTGCTGTCACTAATGGACCAAGAGACTGCATCATGCCATTCAATAATTCCAATCTGTCCTTATTAAAAATGCAATTCAAGGAACCCTGCTGACTCAGTCCGCGCTCTCAAAGTGTTTCACAATAATTGCACACGTTGCAGATCCAGGAGGGGAAAAAAATCCTCGTTATTGTTTTGGCACACACTGGTAGCAGAACTCAGCAGTCCCTGTCACCAAGTGGCCATTGAAACGAATGAGAGAGCAGTGGGATGTGATCTCCAGGGAAAACTGCAGCCGAAAATGCCAACCTAATGCATGGGACCCAAGGGATATTTTCAGACTGCAGCAATGTTTCCATTCCCTGCATTGTGAGTAAAGTATAGTTCCCGTATCAACAGCTTATCAATGCATAGTATTCAATAGTACACCATACTGAATGGCAATGGCTAATGACAATGGATTCTTCAAATATCTCTGGCTATTAAAGACTGCAGATGTGATACCCCAGCATAGTTTCCTATAAAGAACAGAGTGTGTAGCACAGTATGCAGTAGGATACTAGTTTTGTATTATTTTTTCAGGGATGTTATATTCTGAAAGTGAGACAGCAATAGACAGAAGATGATCCTAGTCTGTCAATGCAATTTCAATGAGAGTTTCAAGATACATGAAGTCTAGCCACCAGAACAATTAGACCACGTTACCGTAGTATTTGGAAGATTCTAGTTCTTAGGTTTACAAAAAAAACAAAAAGCATGGCCAAATTTATTAGAATTATAGAGAGCCATGCTTTCACCCCCAAGGTCACTTAATAAACAATTGCATTAGTTGAGATTACATTTGTCTCATGCTTCCCCAAAGCAAAGCAGGGATCGGGACTACATTATGCACACTGAAACAGGATTTTGTATTTGTAGCTCAATGGTAATAATGCAGGTTGAAATTTACTACTTGGGGCTGTATTCACAATGTGTTTGTTTTCTGGAAGATGCATATCAATGCAATACATTAAGTGGCGTGCGAATGCTTTATAAACATGACTCTTGGGCTTCTGGATTTCTCTAAACTCATAAGACACTGGAGCACATTTCATAGCATTATCTACGCGCTATTTTGCTCTGAAACATAAAAAAAAATAACATTAAATTATTTATTTTTGTATAAAAAAACAAAACAAAGACTGCAAACAGGTGGATCGGCCCTCACTGGCACTTAAAAAAAAAAACATTCATAAATGAATTAAATGGAGCTCAGAAACTTGTATTGATCAGCTGACAAATTCTATCAAAAAGGTTTAATTAGGTACAAAATGCAACAAAACTCAAAAAGCATCCTGATTATTTCTTCATGCTGATTTTCTTCCACACAGAAATGCTTGTTAGGAATATGACGGCACACCCAGCTGCCGGCACTGAATTGCTGTGCTGATTGTATCAAACATGTAGCCTAGTTTGAAAATAATGCTGAATGAAACTTGTTTCACACAGCGGAACAAGTATGAACTTATTGGCATGGAGTCCTAAAAAAAAGTATTTCCAGGGCCAAGTCTCTTAAAAACACAAGAGAGAAAATACACCGTCAATCAATCTGTGCGCAATAGAACAGCACACAGTAACACTTACAGGGGGGGGCTGGTAAAGCACTGGAAGTAACCCCAACGCTAGTGCTTATTGGGGTCTGTGAAACTAAAGCTAAAGCCACATTGTTTTCTTTCTTGCATGGATCATTTTACTCCACTGGAATTCACTATGAATGAGTGGTCTTTTAAAAAATGATCTTCACGACTAGAACTAGTCTGCCTCTTTACATCCCAGGGTCCTCTGCACTAAAGCTATGGGGAATTCGCTTACAGAAAACAGGCCGTGTTTAATGAAATCACCTGTGTTTACATAGTCATCAGAATAGGTATTTCCAATGTCAGGTCATTTCATTTGCAGCCGAAAGCAGTAAGCAACATTTTTACTTCCATCTTCAGTTGTGTTTTTTTTTTTTTTTAACGTTGGAGACTCAGCTGGATTAGCGTGACATTTAATATGCTCATTTTAATCATACGAAACCCAAGAAGAAGTCTGTGATGTTAACTTAGCATTTTGAAAACAGCCACGCTTTCACTGTACAAGCACTTAGCAGACAGAGATCACGTTAATGCCTCCAATTCCTTCTGCTTTCACTGGGGTTGAAGTTGAGAGCTGTGTTTAATGTTCAACACCCACTGCGTATTTCCTTCTTGACATTTACAAGAGATAAAATAAAACAGGGAACGTAGCAAAATTACTCCAGCCAGCCCTAATACAATCTCACTCTTTCCCATTCAATGAACATGGAAGTCTTCTAGGACTCAGTGAAAAAAAGCCTAAGAAACCGACACCACTGAAACAAACCACACTGAGTAACGCTTGACTGGCATCTCTATAATCCAAATTTGTTACGGAAAATTGGCCTGTCTTATGTTCGCTGTAATGGATATAAAATAAGCGTAAAGGTCACTGAGAACTCCAGCCTTTTAACGAACACTGTTGTATGAGTAAAGACAGTCAGGAAAGCTAATTGTATCTGCTAAAATCTCAGTGATTTTCAGAGGTGCAACCCTTACCCTTTCAGCACCAATACTAGAATTAGATTATGGCGACGCTATCCTTGTAGCAGCTTTTGAAAAAGATCCAGATCGCAGAAACAATGCTAGTAATTGCAAATTCCCTTACAGCTAGTCCAGATCATAGCCTCCTGATAGCTTATTATATGTTTAAACATATAACAAGCAGTTTTAGTTAATTTCTCCCTGCAAGTTGAAGATTTTTGTAATGGTTTAGATACATATCAATTTGCTCACTGCCTCCTGTTCCACGGGGTACCATACGTTTATGGGCTGTGTTTTGAATAGTTATTATTTTAATTACACACATTAAAAGGGGGTATTTCACCTACTTCTGAGCTATGAGTTGGTCATTTCTTAACCACCTTCTTGAAAAATAAAAGCAGGCACAGAAATACTAATAGTTTTCTGCAATATGACACAAGGTCGTCTGTTTAATTAGCTCCATGTTTTCAAATGAGCTGGAAGACCTTCCAGCAAAACGACACGCGCGCGTCACTCCTGCCCTTATCACACGGGCTGCGGTAATTCTCCTGACACGGACTTCAGCGCTGAACGCTGCCTGGCAGGCCCTGTCTCAGGGACCGGACAAACAGGACGATGCAATCCGCTGCAAGCATGATTAACGGTGAATCAGCAACTCAACCATCACTGAGGAGGGCTTGGAGAAATGCTCTCTGCCACGTCTTCCACCTGAGGCTCTGGAGAGGAAACACTGCCGGAGAAGGAAAGCTACCTTCCCCACTATTCCAGCAAGCATTAGCTGCTAGACCCCCTCCCAACTCCCTGTGATATAGTCTATCAAAGGGGTATAGAAAAAGAAAATGTAGCATAGAGTATGATTGGCCTCCCACAGTAACAGTCAAGGTCCTGAAGGAATCTGAGTGTGTAACATGCAAAGGATGCACTGATGGAAAAGAGTATAACACATCAGACATTTCCACTCAATCCATCCAACAACATTAAATCCCATTTCAATTTGAATGAGTAATGGGTAGCACATTATACAACTTTAAAGCATGCAAGAACTTCACCCCTTTCAGAAGAAATATAAAAAAGTTTAGTTAAATGAATTCCTCATTTATGACCTCCAAAGATAGACTGAGACTCTTCATAGAGATCTGTCCCTAACTGAGGGAGACTGTCTCCAAATTGCAAGGGACTGACAGTGATCTTACAGGCAGCTGTTCACTAGGAGGTAGTTTACTGTATTACAACAGGAGGAATACCCATGGTCTAGGACTCCACAGCCATTATAAACCATACTGCACTGTGCAGACTTCTGTAAAATCATACTTAAATGTAACAAAAACAGTTAGAACAGCCTTGTGAAGGTGTTCTACTTCGATTGCAAACGAAGCAGCACATCCTAAGACTTGTGTATTAGTGAAGCTCGATCACAGATCGCAGACACGTCTTGCAGCGAATTAATTAATTGACTCCAAAAACGGCTGTTTAATGAGGTTGGCAAAATGCCAATAAGAGACATTAAGAAACGCTTCTGCTCGGCTATTGATTAGGGTATATCTGCACTGCTTTATTCCTCCTATCTCCTTCTTAAAGACCTTTTCAAAGTAGACGTTCAGCAGAATTACCCTCCAGAACAGCTGATGCTGGATGGTTCTTTAATGTTGATCCGATTCATTCATATTTTAATCAACCTGCCATTGTGTATGATGTATGAACAATAGTATTTTTTTCATAGAGGGAGGGACTGTCAATTACATGATATGTTTTTTTTTTTTTAAATTTTATAACAGTATCAAGTTTCTCTGTCATTTGGAAAACCATGGTACCATTGGTAAACAGGATTGCTTCTTTCTATTTTAAATTCAACTCACACACGTTCATTTCATTTGTAGTTTCTTCATGCTTCTGCTGTGAATGCAATCAGCTGATTGCATTTAAAAAAAAAATCATTATTCAAAATCCATCTCGGCAATGGCTTTTTATAATTAGCATTTAGTCAAGTCATGATTGTGTTCTGAAATGTTCTATAGGAAGTTTGCATCCAGAGAAATAAGATTTCAAATAAAAGCATGCAAAAAATAAAACACACACACACACACACAAATCATCATCTTGCTGTGATGGTCCTTGAAAAACATTGAGTCAGGGAGAAGAGTGAGCATAACTTTCAAAATCCTCACCCAAGCACTTGCAATGTAAAACAACTGACATACTGCTCTGTATGCAATTACCAGGTCCTGCAGCAATCTTAAAAGGAACAAACAGCCAGTGCAAGTGGTACTGAACGCACTACAGTTCTTTAGCTTTGCTAGATCCTGCTCTTCGTATTGCAGCAATATATTTGTCAACATAACCCTGATTGCTTTTATTCACACATCAAGGGTCACAAAGCGCCTGGGGAGTGTGTTTCTCAACCTTTACTCAGGAGCGTTCGCCAGGAGAAGGAGTATTTCTCTTACAAATATCATTGTACATCCACAGCAAGAAAACTGTTGCTCCAGTAAAAAGCGATTTTAGCCACACATTACATTGTAACTAATTTGTAATTACGATCAGAACACACGCCCATTCCATTGTAACTGTGTAGTAAATACAATCTAATACACATTGTGTTTACTATGTAAGTATCTACGCTTGTAAAACACGGCAAATCCATTGTTGTAAGCAAATGTAAATGATCTAAATAAATGCTAGCTAGAATGTGATTGCATAGTTATAAAGGATTGTTAATGCAGGAATGTTTTTATTATAGAATTGACTTTACCCTCAAAGCCACTTGTGAGACAAAGGTTTCTTTCCAGACAATTACCTTCAAAATGTGACCCGGAGCCTTCGTGTCAGTGTTTTATGTTAGAAACAACAGCGCAGGAGTTGTGTAATGTGTGCTCGCTCATTGCTTTTCTTAATGTGAACATAATGCATTTTGTACCCTGACACCACATCTCAGAACAACAGTGAGACTGCCTTGGTTAATAATTCATAGCAATTTTCTCCGATGAAGGATGTGAAATTCATGGTAATTTAGGAGTTTAAAAGTGCTTTTGTGAATCTAAGCTGCTGTCAGACTCCTTTTCAACATGTCACCGAATCATTTGGTAACTAATAGATGCTTTTAAGAATTAGCTAGGGACGTGTCCCTTGGTAATTCTTTGTCAATTCCCTGAGCTGTATCATTCCAATCAGTCAGCCATTTGGGCATCGACAGAAACGCATGTTTAATGCATCTGTGTTTTCTTTTTTCCCCACTTTGTCGTGTTTTTTTTTTTTTTAAAGATAGCGTTGGAAAGATTACTTTGAGAGAATGTGAGACATAAACAGAGGACTAGATTCTCAAAACTATTTGCTCATTAGTATATATATATATATATTTTTTTCTTTTCAGAAAGGAGAAACAGACCCAATAAAGTTATCAAACCAGTAATAAACAGTTCAGACATTTAATGTAGTTGCTTGTAAATACTGTTAAGCTGTTTCTTTTATCTTTAAACTTTATTTGTGTCCTTTACTCTGGTGGTAGGACTGAAACTCAGGAGGTGAGAGAGAGCCTAGAGGAAAAGAATAGGCGAGGGCTTGAAGGTAAGCCTCATCACCTTGAGATCACCTTGCTGCTTGAAAATCAAGGCCATGTGAAAGTGAATGAAAAACAGGGTGACCAATGCTGCAACAGACAGATTCCCAGACTGAGCACGGGCCTGTGAGAAAATGAGTGACCCAATCAAACTAAAACAACACCTAGTGATATCTTAACATTAGGGAGTCAAATCCACCCAAGACTGCACTTAATGACCTCATTCAGCTGTGGAAATGCTTTGCTTGTTCTAAATACAGTACATGCACAAGCATTTCTCTGACTGTCGGAATCACAAGCACTGAGTTGCTCTTGTGCTCCGAGCTCTTTAGATTCTGGTCGGTCTACACACACCTTCCAGGAGCTCTTTCTGGGAAACTCCAGGACATCCCTTTAAAATTCATTACAGCAGAGATTTTCCAACGCACCGTCCGAATTACATCAAAGCCAATTCCTCTCTCCGGGCCCCTTTTTTTTTATCCTGGTACCCGTTAATTAGATTTAACAGCTTAATTTTCCCCGTGGTGGAGTTGATCGCGGCTTCTGAATCAACCTCCAAGGATTCAAACTGAAGAGGCACTCAAAGCACATCAGCAGCAATGCGGCCCAGTCAAGCATTACAAAAAAATAAATCACAAGAGAGGACAACTGAGTTATTTTAAAGAGAAAAGCGCCCAAAAGCAACAAACTGTTCACAGAGCATCAGGCAGAGATGTTACTGCTCCGAGGGTGCTTCCGTTGCGCAGGATGAACCAGAGTTAAGTTAATTTAATAGACTGTTGCAGAAGGCTCGCTTGGCTCAGGTCAGTGAGGGAACATGTTTCAGTGCTGCCGGGCCCCTCAGTCATTCTCTAGCAGTGGTGATGTCACACAGCATACGTGCTCCGCTTGAGAGATGGCTCCCCAGTGCACGTTGCACCAGGCGTGTGGAGATCATTCCCCGACCCTGCTGTTTAGCTTCCCCCTCAGACTCTGCAGCCACTGTGCAGTCACAAGCACCATGCGTTGATTAAGAATCAGATGCAGCTGGTGCTACCTATTTCATTATCCTGCAACTAGCTTCTGAAATGATCTCAGGAAACAGACCACTAGCAATACTAACATGTGAGACTTGAATAGAACTGATATATGCTGCACTTCTTCACTGCATTTCCTGAGCATTGCACTACTGCACATTGCTAGTTCAACCAATACTGGTGTGGGGGTCTGCTGCATTGAAATAAGTTTGCCAGGTATATGTTCCCTATATTGCTTCTTTCCTTATCTTGTTTCAATGCGACGTGCACCAAGCTGCCTGTCCAGCTGAATTTAGACTGCTAAAGGGGCGATATCCAAGACTTTTTAAACATCCTGTTTCCTGTCGTTAGCGTGACAACACATTTTTTTTACTTCACCTGTCAAAGTGGAAATAAAGAGGGCAGAACATTTTTTGAAAGCACTGGTTAGTGCCCTTCCAGGAGATTATTAATACACATCTCAAGAGCTGTCATGTCTGCAGGCCGTTTTAAAAGTTGTACATCTTTAAGGAATCATGTTTTTATTCCTGACACCTTCCTTGCACCACATATGACTCAATCAGACTAGGTTTTTTAAGGGCAAAAGCTTAAACAGCTCTTTAAGGTATACGCCCACAACCCATATTAACAAACTCATAAGATAATGCACGTATTGCTACAGAACATTTTGAAAACATTCACTGCTTGATGGTAAACTGGAGGCACGGCTGTCCTGAATTGTTTTTTATTTTTTATTTAAACACTTCTATAGCCACAGACCTCCTCAAAAACAAAAGCTTCCAGGTCTGTGGTTTCCTGAACACTGGAAATGAAGCTGAATGTGTTCGATTCATCAGCGCTGCGGATGGCTGCCCTCCTCCTGCAATGCGTCACGGCGAACCTAATGAATCTCAGTTTGTGAGCTGTATGGAAAGCAATGCATATTTTGAGCCGTTAAGACATCAATTCCCTGCTTTTTGAGATTGTTTTAATGAATTGAAAACAAGCCATGGTAAAAGTCCTGGGCTATTTGTGGTATTTGCTCGAGATGTGATTTACACACTGCAATTTGCAGCAAGGCATCAAAGGCACGATATGAGCATTGTAAACAAGTGTAGGCTAAATTGGAGTGGGTTTCAGAAAGCATCCATCAGAGGGTTAGGCTTCAGATAAATATCCTGGCAATGGAAGAGGCAGCTGAATGAGGGCACACCTCCACAACATGACACTATTCTCCAGAGCAAGCACCCAAGGTGGGGGGAACAAAAATAATGGGTGTCTCTTGATGCCAGACGTGTGCAATAAAAAGAACAAGACTGCTGAGCCTTGGGGTATCTGGACACAATTCCCTTGCTTTTGTCAGTATCTGTCTACTTTAAAAAAAAAAAAAAGCAAATGAGCAACGTTCTGTGAAGGAAGCTGGCATGCAAACCACAAATGAATAGTCATGCAATGAAGAGCATTTGTTATCATGCATCACCACTTCACTGAATCGCATTAGTTATATATATACACATACTGTATATACATACGGCTCCTTGTTTATCACGCATTTACACATCAAAACATAAAACAAGGGCAGCGAATTAGTGAAGGGCCCATATACAGTAAATCATTATCAATATCAATCAACGTGTCCTAAATGTGAGCTATGGAATTGATATATAACGATGGAATGCTGGGCATAAAAATCTGTTGCATGTGCTTTGGTCATGGCTAAAGCTTCATGGATTATCTTTGCCAGTGTGTTTGTATTTTGCATGAGATAAACAGTTTAGCACCATTCGCTGAGTTTATACTGTACCTGTGTTGTCTTAAGCAGGAAACACAGGCCTTAACTAGATGGTTAAAGGGGTTTTCTTTCATTACAAGTTAAAAACAATTTCTTTTCTGCTGTTGACCAATCCATCCCTGAGTGCTCTTTATGACTCGAGTTACCACAAACTGCAGACTGCTTTGGTCCTGGAAAAGCCATACAATCATTGATAGGAACAACAAATGCAGGAAAACAATTGCTGAAGCGGGTTCAAAAAGAGCAGCAAAATGCAGCACATCTCTCAGTCTCTCTCTCTCTCTCTCTCTCTCTCTCTCTCTCTCTCTCGCTTTTCAGAGGCTGTATAGAAGCACTTAATCCATAAGGCCTTGCCTTAACAATGCTAACAAAAATAGTCCTTAACAAAAGACTCCTCAAAACGGTGCTTCAAGTTTAATGAATAGATAACAATGCCGGTTATAGTTGGCTGCCTCATATATGGCCAAGAAGAACCGTGGACCTCATTGCACTGTGGACCCCTGGCTCTGTAGTCTCTAATTGAATGCATTAATAACTTGTCAGGACTCAAGGAAATTGCATTGTCAAGGGAGGACCATTCATTCTTATAACGTCTTCTCACAAGAGAAACCATATTGATCTCAGCCTGCAATTGTTTTAATGTAATCTATGAATGTTTTACCCACTTAAGCAGCTATAACTTAGTACACTCAAAGCAGCCCATAACAAAGGGTGAAGCATGTTCTTTGACTGGCTGTGAAGTATCTACACATCACTGGCTTGGATTCTGACAGTGAGGGAGGTCTGACTGCTCTATCACTTTGCTCCTTTAAGACAAGGAGTTGTTTCGAAAAAAAGGTATTGCATCACTATAGACTAATTTTGCTTCATAAAGTCGAGTGAAACCTGCTGAATAATGTTATGTCAACATATTGAATTGCATACCACTTTGAAGTTTTCCATATACTTAATGAAAAACTGACAATTGAAAAATGTGACATTTCGAAATCAAACATGAAATACTGTACTACTATTGTGGCTTCCGGTAGACTTTTGCAATATCATTTTGTAGCTTCTTTGATTACATGATGTTAAATAAAATATCTTAATTATGTTCATATAGTTGTTTTTTTTTTTAAACTATGTCTCAGTCCTACAATTCTACGTGATGCAAGCCTCTTATTTATACGTTTTTCAAGAAATTCATAATTAGACGACATAAATATCAGCAGTGAAGGTCAAACAGTAAAACCTGAATAGCACAGGATACAGTACATTGCACAGTCAGCAGCCATTCAAGTTAGTTATTTCATGGGCATTGCAAACCTAGCTAAACTACACGTTACACAAATAAAAAGAATTGCACAGGATCTGCGATACGACTGCTTAACAAGCAGGTTATAAAGTGCAGGTTATTATTATGCAGCAGTACGTGCCCCTGCTTGAAAGATGGATGCAGCTATTCTGGAACACAGGGTTCCTGAAATTGAATTACCTGTGGTAGCAGACAGTGAAGGAACGAGGTTCACATTGAACAACAAACAAGACAAGCATTGCTTGTGTTGCTGCAGAACAGAGCAGCCACCTCGTGTGTCAGTCCCTGCAGCTGAACCCGCTGTGAAATCACAGTGCCTCGTGCGTCACCAAGGCGTGGAGCAGCAGCCTCACCAGAATGACAATGGAGCAGTCAGTAATCTCACTGCTTACTCCTGAGCACTGCAGTCTCAAGGGCGATCATGTTGATTATGATCAGTGTAAGGGATTCTCGTGAAGATGATGCATACAGTACCATGGTGCTACATACATAAATCTTAACTTTAGTGGGTTGCTTGGTATTACAAAATGCTAAATAGTGCAAGTGGTACATATCACTCTGAAACTGAGTTCCATGCATGCTACATTACAAATACCACTAGAGATATTGAGTTCACTTTGTTTTATTTGAAGATGATGAAGCAAGGTATTGCTTCCTCCTTCTGAATCCAGTGACATTTCCATTTCCACCTGAAGGCACTGCCCTTTCTCTGCACTCCCCAGCCGGCACCGCTCTTCACACCTGTGCACAGGTACACAGCCTTAACACTGACTGCTGTTACTTGCAGATACTGGCAGATTCAGTTTGAGTGTGAAGTTATCCTTTTCCTCTCTCGTGCCGACACAGCACCCCTGCCTCCTCTCTACAGCCTACAGGAAGAGTGCTGACTCAAAACATTCAATAAAAAAGGGCTCAAGAGCTCTGCTGCTTCATACCTGTCAGTATCTTCCAGCAAGTGGAATGCCGCTCGGTCACCCAGGGTAATTCTGTGTGGGGAGTGCGGTGGCCCCAGTGCTTTTCACTTCTTGCTGAACGCTCATCATTTCCTAAGTACCCTTGCTATGTCCTTGCCTGTGCCTAATAGCTGATGATTTAGTTCGTAGTGACAGATCAGTTGAGAGTGAAGGCTCCAGTCAAGCGAGAAGGTCCCTTTCAATACCTGGAGGTTTGAAAACTCAGACCCCTATGGTACTTTGCTTGAGTGACAAGTTGATGAAAATCTGGTGGAAAGACTACAGCGAATGACCCTACCAAAAGAGCTTCAGCCCTGTAAATCGAGACAAGCCTACTGCAGTGCTCGGAACTGTGAGAGAGAGAGAGAGAGAGAGAGAGAGAGAGAGAGAGAGAGAGAGAGAGAGAGAGAGAGAGAGAGAGAGAGAGAAAGAAAGCTTATGGGGCTCGTGCAAACCTATTAGGACCACGATGTAAAAACTGTCAAAGTTAATACTTTTAAAATGATGCTTTCACTTCTGATAAGCTTGGCTATTAAATCCTTAATTGGCAAATGCACTTCTAATCAAGTATAACCCCTCTCAGGGGCACAGCTGAGCATCAGAAAAGCACACTTGTAGGGTTTTATTTCATGAAACATATAAACCTGCTCGCTGGGGTTGATTAAATTGATCCAAATGGTGAAGCATCTAAAAGCTGCCATCATCTAAATCAGCGTCTGTGAGTCTCTTAAGTGTGTGTCTGTCTTAAAGCAGGTAAAATGAGAGGTTTGGTAATATTTTAATAAACAGTGGAGTTTTATTTAGATCTGACCTTTGTTTTTACTTAATGCTGGAAATTGCAAACAACATGACACTTTATAACCTGCATGCACTGCACAGGATGGGTGGGTTGATAAAAACGTACCCTCAGATAGAGAGATTCATTTGGGGTAATAAGCAGTATATTACTCTGCTCCTTTTTACTTTTCTATTTGGATCTGATCAGCTACATTAAACTACAACATTATGAATCTACAGTTGGGGGCTCATGCTTAAACTTAGCGAATCAAAAAAGGCTGTCGTGATCTAGTCCCCTTCTGATTCGCCCCGTAGGTCCTGATTGGAGGGCTGTGCCGGATCGTATGCGACTGACAGACATCAACCTTGCACGCTCCCACCATCCAACCGCTCAGCCAGACACAGTTGACTGCAGCTGACTGGTTTTCACATTACGTTGCAAAGCCTCTGGAACCTGTTGCCCAATTCGCAGGTTCCACTCTGTTTCAATGAAGAACACAAGAGGTAGGTGAAATAAACAAGAACAGAAGAAATGAGACTCCACTTGAACTATGCAATGAGGAGAATGCAATGCTACAGGGAGTTACCATTCAGCCAGCCAAGTGACAGTGATTAAAATGCAGACCTTATCAGCAGCACAGTCGTTTTACAACGTAACCTTCCCCCGAGCGAGAGCGAAAGTAGGATAAAGATGCATACAGATGGATGGGGCTGGTGAAATTAACAAGAAAACATTGCCCATCATACAGCAGGAGCTCTACAATGTTATGGTGGTCTTTTCTAATGAAAGCTCTTTTATGAATAAACACTTCCATCTGATGCTTCAGTCCTAGGGGATCATGAACACCACTTTACCAGCACATCCACGAGCATAGTAACTGCACAGTGACCTACATAATTATGTGGAATTAAAAGTGCAATGGAAAGACAACCTATTTACTCCCATGTTACGCCAAGCAGCTAAGCGTTCGAACTGAAGCTTTTCTCAGTGTTACGATTAAGGTGCTGCCTGTCAGTTTTACTTCACAGCCTTGACAATTCTTATTGAAATCCATGCATGTGAACACAGAAAAAGTTAAAAAAATGACCCTGCGTTACCTGAAGACTGAGAGATGTTATCACTGCATAATGGTCTCGTTGGGGGCAGTTAAGCTTTCTGAAGTGCAGATTAGCCTGAAAACCACTGTAATTATTCTGCACGCTACAATGGTTTTGCAAGATGCATATAGCCCATTGCAATCTGATAAATGCTGCAAGCGAACCAGCTTAATTATCTGTAGGTGCGTAGATTAAGCTATCAGATGACTGCAAGGTTGTATTCAATCAAGCCCTGATGGCATCACAACCTACGTGAGTAAACCTGGAGCTGTTTTGCGAGATTTTGTAAAATCTACAGCTGAAATACAGCCTTACAGCATTCGTTTTAGCACCATCTATTCTTGGTCTCATTACTTGTAACCTAATGGGAAGGAATAGACCTGCTGAAAACATCAAATCAGTTTATTTACAGCAGTGAAAGAAGATGTGACCTGAGTCCTTAGGGGGAAGAATAAAGTTCACGATGAAGGTAAAGTCCAGTGACACACAAGGAAATGTGTGTGGATGTGTATGCGGTTAAATTAGATTAGCACTTCAGTACATTGTTCTCCAACAGGACGATAGATGCATCACATGTCATCAAGCTTCTTCTCTCAGCTTTCCAGAGATACCAGCTGGTTGCTGAGATTATTATTACATTGATTCTTTGTGGAAGTGAGTCACCCTCTCTCTACATCTTCCCCAGCATCTCTGTTGTTTAAATCACATCACGCATGGCTTTCTGTTTGAGGGAACAGGTTCAGCTGAGGAAGGAGCTTCGAGGAGGTATTTCTGTAAGAGGATCCAGCACTGGGGCCCTCAGACCAAAATGATCATTCAACAAAACATAACACAGCCAAACAGGTCTGTTGTTAGCTGGCCACCTTGTACAGAAACCTGTTCTGTAACTTCAAAACAGTAGATATTAATAAATAGTAGAAATCATTTTTGTTCTGAAAGAGTTAAGAGTGCGAGGGGCCGGCGAGACCATCTGGGGATTAAAGAAGTCTGTTGCCATGGAGATTTTAGGTACCACAGCACTACAGACACCAAGGACAGAAGAATGTCATTGACTCTGGCTAGCCTTAAAGGACACTTTCTAAAGAAGTTACAAACACAAATGAAGTTCTATTTGGCTCTGTGCGCCGTTATTTATTTATTTATTTATTTATTTCCACATTTATTTATTTCCATCATTTATTTTCATGCGTTTCGTCTTCTGTGTTGCTACTCTTTTGTTGTCTTCACATATTCCTCTGAATGTTAATAAACAAGCCCTGAGCTTTTACAGCAGTTCTGTCTATGGGGTATGCCCATCTGATTGATGCCTGTACAATGTTGGGTTCCACGATGTATAACATGTGCCAGCATAATAAATGACATTAGTTTCAAGGCGTATTGTGAGACTCATCTGGTGCATCTCAGCAGGGGTTAAAGTGATTTTCTAGAGGAGATAATCTCTTCTTTTACCACTTTTGTATAAGTGGCGTTCACTGGGAGTTTGTAGCTTTAGGGGGAAATGGTGTTTATATTAGTAAGCGCCAGCAGCATCTAGTGCACAGCTGTGTATTTCCAGCCAAACTTGATCAAAGTGTCAGATCGCTTGATGGTGCTGGCTGGAAATGTGCCTTACCCTTTTACTGAATATGACCCGTTCTCTCCGTCTTATACAATGCCTGTATGCAGGGTCTCCAGATTCAAAGAGACGACACAAGAGAAGAACAAGAAATTGTGCTTAAGATCAGTTTATAAAAAAGGGTCTTCTTTCATTCTCGTACACTTTGCTCCGCACATCAGAAAGTCAGACACTGCTATGACAGGACAGGGATCTGAAAGGGTTAACAACATACAGCACAGTCACTTCTGACAGCCTACAAAGCCTACTCTGTTCTGTTATGTAACTGGAAACAGATGCTATGGTGGTTGTTGTTTTTTTTTTTTTTTTTATTAAATCTTTCTAAATTTAGTTCCCAAGAAAGATGGACATGCATCACCCAAACTTCCCAACAAAACCGGGAAAATAAAATGTCATCTCTGCTTAGTAAATGTACAGTAAAGTTATCAAAACAAAATGAAGATGTAGGTAAATAGATAAATATGTTATTGGAATAGAAATAAAATACTTCCTTCTGGAGTTTACAAGGCAACATACAAAAGTAGAGGAAAGGTCTCTCTTTTATAATCCTCTTGTACTGACTGATGGAAGCATGTGAACAGATCACTGCAGACATGCTCAGAGGCCCAAGCGAATGTCACATGGCACTTATTCAGTAGAATCAGAACAGTGCTAGACAATCAGAAAACTGCAGGTGCTGGCCTTTTAATTGGATCCAATTCAGAACCATATGACCGCACTGCCCCAGCCGGGACTCAATGACCCGCTGTTAAATAATTGACGTTTCAAGCAGTAAAGCGGGCGTGATAGAAACAAGCACCCTCAACACCATTAGGCCAATGAGCCCTGGAGCATGCTGGGATATTTAACTTCATGGCTGGCTATTTTTCAAAGCACAAATGCAAAGCGTTCCTCAATGGTTTGTCATGTTTTCTTTTTGCACTCGAAAAGCAAACGACAGTCTTTCTTCCAAGAGGGTATGATAATACAAGGCACTGGCTGAACACCAAATAGTGCATTCCAGTCCTTATTACAAGACTTTGAAAATCATTCCGTGGTTTTCATTTTTTATTTTGCTGTAGTAATTTGAGGACCAATTTCACAGGATTCAGCAGATTGTCACAACTTGCTGTTGAATTGCACACTCAAAGTGTTCATTTGTGAGTATCATTTACCACGTTCCACGAGGAACACTCGGTTACCTTATTCAGCAGACACATTGATACTACATTTACTATGACAGCCCGCTGCCTTAAAAAAAAACATGCTCTTTTAAATTTCACTTTAGCAAGGTCTTGGTTTACCATGTTTAGTAGAGACTGATTCATTGCTGTATGGGTGTTGTCAGACAAAATGCCTCAATTTAAAACCTGAATGCCCTCCCTGTGTAGCTGTCATTGCTGTATGTTTAGTTTGTTGTCTGATAAAGTGTGTGTGTGTGTGTGTGTGCGTGTGTGTGTGTGTGCGCGTACGTGCTTTAACATGCCCATGGATCCAGAGAGGGTACCTCTGAGCAACCGATGTGCCCAAACCTGACCCATGCTGCCAGCCACTTTGCCAGCCAGACATTAATCATCCACTGACAGCAGCTGCTGGAGGCACTGTGTGTGTGTTTTTTTAGAAGGCCTGCTTTCTGTACCTCTCTCCTCATCACTCCACTGCAGTGCCACTGCCCAGCTGTACACAATGCTGCCCCTTGCATTTAGAAACATATCTTAAAGGACTTCTTTCCAAGTGCTGTAGCACAGCCTTTTCTTTACCCATTCCCCATGTTTCACAGCACTGATTAGTAGATTACTGCTTAATTATCTCTCATTATCTCTCCCAAGTTTACTCCGTAATTAACTTACATTTTATTTAATGGAATAGTCAAGTTAATCTCAGGCTATTGGCTAGCCTAGGACTCTATCCTAAAACAAAGCAGCTGAATCATCAAAAAATCTTGGGCTGGCAAGAAATGCAATTCTAATCTCTGGCTTTAGTTTTCTTTTTCTGCATGTGCTTGTGTTTTGTTCTCAGTCCTAATGGTTTGATGTATTTGTATGCAGCTAGTGAAGTTTGAATACATTTCGGAAAGTAACTTCTATGTGCGTGGATGAAACTTTTCATATCAAGTGTAAAAGTGGGGGTTTTATTAAAGGTGGAAGAATTAACATTTTATAAGGAAAGGCATGAAGAACATTATTGCTTTTCTGTAAAATAATGACAGCAAATAGCTTAGGCATTATTCAACCATCGAGGCTAACATCTTAATAATTTGTTGAATTCTTCACATATATACAATGAGGTGCCTTTTTCTTGACCACAGTTAAGTCATATATCTTTTTAACAGAACATAGTCGGTACTGTCAGGCCCAAGCCACACTGTTTCATGACTCATACAGACTATCTCTGCTTTTCTATTCTTTTGTTGTTTCAAAGGTTAATTTTAGCCTACTATTAAGGGTCACACGTGGATTGCAATACTACTCCTGTGGCTAGTAAAAAGGGGAAGCACCAATATAAGAGCTACACAATACATGGTCCCCTCTAGGTTAAGAAGGGAATCTAGTCAGGGTGTACATGTAGTATATTTATGAAAACAGGCAATTCTCCAATTGCTGTAACATCCTCGACAGTGATTTCTAGGTAATATATTTAATAATAGACCAACCCGCCAATGTCAATGCCCCGGGTAACAGCAGGCTTTAACAGAAACTCCTGCAAGTGTAAGCTTGGGAGGGGGATCCAGTCAAGGAGACAGTCTCAGTGTCACGTTCCGCAGGGTCTGATCAGCCTGTAGGTGTATGACATTACAGCTTCACTATCCCTGCATGCTTTCAACAGGACTCTGATAACACAACACCTCTTTAAAACTGTGCTTCATCTCCAGATTGCCTTCTGTTGTTGGAACCACGTTTACAATCTGGCTCTGGAAATGCTTAGGGGATTTCAGAGCTACAAGAGTATTTCAGAGTTCTGGGTAGACTAATGAGTTTCATTAATGTTTCATGTTTGGCAGAAAAAAACGACAAGGGATTGTGGGTTGTGGGCCTTACTTTTGAGGAACAGGTAAATACTGGAGCCATATGCTAGATCTACTTTACCATGTGTGTTTTCAAACTTGATTTATGTTGATGTGGGTTTGTTTGCTTCTTCTTGCCCTTCTGCGTCATTAAAAATGTAAAATATATTGCCCGGGGAAGGAAAAAGGCACCTGGTTTCTCGGATTCATTTTGGCGTGGACAAAAGGCTTGAATGCAACCCCATGAGCGAAACGGGATTGAGCTGGATACTGTCTGTGTGCCTGGTTTTCTGCCTTACTGTACTTGACAGGAACATCAGTGCAACTGTGGTCAGGTTAACTGCCTCACCCCTGAGATCTCTCGAGCCAGCAAAGCAGGGCCAGATCTTCCAGAGAAGCAGCTGAGTGTACAGAAGAGGCTGGGGATAACTGAACGTCAGCTGTGCTGCTTCTCTAGATCTGATGCTCTACCATGACAGCTGTGCAATAAAAGAAAAAAAAATACTCTTCATTTCTGCCTGCTGTGTTTGGGTGGGTAGATTCAGAATAACCAATTTGACCTGGAGTGCTGTCAATCTACACACCTGCGCAGTCCAAAATAAAAAAAGACTCCACTCTTGCCTTAATCATAATGCAATATCTGGATTTCTCAACTCGACGAATCCCTTCCATACCCAGTGGGACAGGACCATCGTGACCTGCAGATGCACATCAGAATTGTCTTTATTAGTTTTTGCTGCAGTTCTCTTCCAGTACTGGCAACGGATGATGGCTGTACAAGGTTACAAAATTCATTTTTCTTTCCTTCTACTACCTAACAAGCTGACTATCTGACATTGATCTGAGTAGAGCCCAAATCATGTACTGCATGTAGGCGATATATATATCTTTGCCTCTTTGCAGTCCAAGATTATTAACAGGACTATATTAATTTTCATAATTCTTTGGCCCAGGAAACTTTTGGAACCCCTGGTTTACAGACAGCACACCTTCATTTGACTGCAGTGTGCTCTAAATGAAAAGCATCACTGCTCTCAAAACACAGCCGATGTAAACTCCACTCGACCTCCCTGTCGGGCTCAATCTCTCCTATTCACTTCTGTTTTCAGGATCTCGGCACTTGGCTCGCGAGAGGGATGGAGTCGCGAGAGCATCAGCGTGGATTAACTGTCTGATGCAGATCATGGTTCTTAGTTTGCATAAATGTATAATTACAGGGGCTGCTGATAATGGAGGGCTTCAATTTGCGCCACCGAACCGTACACAAGGGTTTTAAAGCTCCACAGAACAGCAACGTTACATCAAATATGCAGCAAAAATGCCTGGTGTGAAGACTGGCTACTGTATGGCTTAGGGCGAGAGTAGCAGATGAGGTTTCTGTAGCACTTAATAGCAATTCTCAGCTGAACTGTAATCTCCACACACGCACGCAAGCATGCACGCACACGTGTGTGTGTGTGTTAAAACATTGCATGTAAAACATTCTATTCTGTCAATGCATTTAACTCATTAATATACCTGTTTTTTTTTAATGTTTGGAAGTAGTTTGCGGTGTTGATCTTGTTGCTCAACTTTCTGATACAAAACTACTATTAGTTGTTTGTTTTTTTCACCAGCATTTCATTCTTGACAGAATCAGTGTGTCTTGTGCTTAATATTACATTTCTAGCAGCTGCTGGGATATCAAATCCTTATTTTTGTAAGAAATGAAATGAAAGAATCAGTTTGTAACCGAACACGCAATATTTCAAAGACCTCAAATGTCTTTGTGTCTTGGCATACACAATTGTGGTTATCGAGTTTTCATGCTATCATTTGGGATTAGATAAACGAGAACTTAAAGTCTATGAAGCACACACTCTCCCAGGAAACAGACAGACTGGTGTTGTATTTTTCTGTATGTATTTTTTATTTTTATTGGCAGCATGAAACGAACATGTACAGCTGCTGCTCTCCATAGCTGCTGATCAGAAATGTTAGTGGGGTGCCCAGGAGATATACAAAAAAAGATTTGTACATGCTGCTTTAGCCTTTCGAAAGCACATCTTCTTAAAATAGCCACATCTATATAATAATCTCCCTGTACACTGCTTATCATGGAGTTCCATGTTATCAGCCTCTTGATTTAGGTTTGCTGTGCATTAGTGGATGTACACCAAGGTCTGCATTATAGAATACTAATGCAGAAATGTTATGCAACGGCTGCTTTTCTGTTCCACCCTGCCCCTGTATGTTGGTATGCTGGGATCCTTTGGTATCCTGTAGTGTGAGGTGAGAGAACATCATTGTAGCACCTTTCATTAACAGAAGTGTTGATGACAGGAAGAGTTTACATGCCTCCAAGCCAGACAGACACACTGCCATTGCTGCACAGCAGGTAAAGAGCCTGCGTCTGTAAACTATATAAAGTGTGTCTTAATTAATTAGCTAGTTTGTCATTGAATTTATTTCAAGCTACTAACCCCCTCCCCTTGCAGTCTGGTTCAAGACAATGTTCAGAGTAATTTAGGGAAGCTGGAATTATCCATGTGTTCCATGTTAAGCCTGTTTGCACTGGACACAAGAAAGAATGTATTGTTCCACCCCTGCAAACCCCTGGTTATAAATAAGCCCAATCTTCATGTTCCTGTTTTCCCTCGCGGCCATCCTGTTTATTTTTCACTAACTCAAAAGCCTGATGCGAGTCGTGTCCAGCGAATCTGACTAATCCGTTATGTGTGGGAGCGAGCCTTCACCATGTCAGGAGCACATTCAGGCAGTGTGTTTCTTGTGATGCGAGCGAGCCTTCACCATGTCAGGAGCACATTCAGGCAGTGTGTTTTTTGTGATGCGAGCGAGCCTTCACCATGTCAGGAGCACATTCAGGCAGTGTGTTTCTTGTGATGAGAGCGAGCCTTCACCATGTCAGGAGCACATTCAGGCAGTGTGTTTCTTGTGATGAGAGCGAGCCTTCACCATGTCAGGAGCACACTCAGGCAGTGTGTTTCTTGTGATGCGAGCGAGCCTTCATCATGTCAGGAGCACATTCAGGCAGTGTGTTTCTTGTGATGAGAACGAGCCTTCACCATGTCAGGAGCACATTCAGGCAGTGTGTTTCTTGTGATGAGAGTGAGCCTTCGCCATGTCAGGAGCACACTCAGGCAGTGTGTTTCTTGTGATGAGAGTGAGCCTTCGCCATGTCAGGAGCACACTCAGGCAGTGTGTTTCTTGTGATGAGAGTGAGCCTTCGCCATGTCAGGAGCACATTCAGGCAGTGTGTTTCTTGTGATGAGAGCGAGCCTTCGCCATGTCAGGAGCACATTCAGGCAGTGTGTTTCTTGTGATGAGAGTGTGATGAGATCTGTAGATCAGAATGCTTCCCAGCGCAGACCACATTCAAACTCAGGATCAGTCAAGTCAGAACCCTCTGCTGAGTCGTTTGTGTGTTGGAAATCTGCTTATTTAGGGCTTCTTTTTTTTTAAAGCATACAATAAGCCTGTATATTAAATTTGCCCAGAAAAAAAGAGATGAGTACCCAACTAGAATTCTGAAAGTGTTTTATTATTATTATTATTATTATTATTATTATTATTATTATTATTATTATTATTATTAGGTGACTGAAATAACCAACAATGTATCATTCCAGTCGTTGCTTATCACTGCGAGTCCAGTCTAGACACCTGAATTCAGAGCCTTCTCTTCATTCAGACTGCAGCTATATTGTCAGCAACACTTAGCAACACCAATAAATCACCAGGGGGAAATGCTGCCGCAGCAAAGTGAAGGACACAGCGCACCTATCAGAGCTCCCTTCACTGTGACTCCTGCACCTGCCACCCCTACCAATACAGAACTTGTAATCGCTCATTTGCATTTCATTTATCACAAAACTGTTTCCTACACTGCTCGAAAAGAGTATGTGTTACAGATAGATCTCAGGTTCTACCCATCCGGAGCCTCATTCAAAAGAAACACTGTGGCAGCACAGACTGAAATTCCACTGCAGAATGCTCAGTACAGATAGATCTCAGGTTCCACCCACTCGGAGCCTCATTCAGAAGAAACACTGTGGCAGCACAGACTGAAATTCCACTGCAGAATGCTCAGTACAGATAGATCTCAGGTTCCACCCACTCGGAGCCTCATTCAGAAGAAACACTGTGGCAGCACACACTGAAATTCGCACATGTCCACTGCAGAATGCTCAGGTCAGCAGTGCAGGAGGATTCACAGGTGATTTGAACCCTTCCAGTTTCTTTTACCCCACAGCCTGAGCTTCAGTACCCCCAGACTACAGGGTTTACTACACAGTCCCTGCATTTATTACAGTCACAGGCATACCTTTGAAACAGCTCCCTCTGGCTGTTGTAAACGCTCAGAGCTGCTGTCTACTGTATGAACTACAGTGTTAGGAACTTAACCAGGCCTCTAGAAAGCTTCCTATCATTTTGTCCTGCAATCAGTTGTAGGAAATAAGGCGAGCGTGAGGAAAGAACAAACCCAAAAAGAAAGAGCCGTGTCCGAGAGGCTGCCTCCCTCCTTCCCTCCCTCCTGCTCACAGTCTCATTTCTCTTGAGCTTTACGCTGCTTCCAGACGCCACATACAGCTCTGCCACAGGACTCTAGCATGATTGTTCATCAGTGGCATGAGAAGGTCTTTAACCCCAGACTGCACATTCCTGCTAAAATCAATACCCTTCTTCCAGAGAAACTCGTCAAGGTGCAGGAACTTCAGAGCAGCGCGTGACATCAGAGAATTTCTGTTTTATTTCAAATGAGCACACAATAGTGCTGCAGCAGTCACTCTTCATAGTTATACAGAGTTTTATGCAAAGCCTTAAACGTCATCATCAAGATCTTGTAGTTTATTCTGAATGGTAGCCAATGCAATGATGCTGATGTGAAGAACCCAATAGCATGACCTCTGTCTTGCTACAGTTTAACTGCAAGAAATTTTGCTGCATCCATGTTTTTATATCAGTCAGACAGTTATTAAGTACAGAAACAGCCAAAGAAACACCTGGTTTAGTCTGAAAATAGATTTGTGTATCATCAGGGCAGCAGTGTGGAGTAGTGGTTAGAGCTCTGGACTTCTGACCGGAGGGTCGTGGGTTCAATCCCTTGTGGGGGACACTGCTGCTGTACCCTTGAGCAAGGTACTTTACCTAGATTGCTCCAGTAAAAACCCAACTGTATAAATGGGTAATTGTATGTAAAAATAATGTGATATCTTGTAACAACTGTAAGTCGCCCTGGATAAGGGCGTCTGCTAAGAAATAAATAATAATAATAATAATAATAATAATCAGCATAGCAATGAAATAGAACCCACCTGTCAACCAATCAGAACACAGAAAAAAACAGGAGGTGGAAATGTATTACATTAGCATTAGCAATACATTTCCATCTCATTGTGTTACAAGGGGAACTGACACTACGGTATATGCTGATAATAAACCAAGGGTTCAAAATGACCCTCATGATTACCTACATGCTGGTACACTGAATGAGCAGCTGGGACTCCACTGGGAGTATTACACAGTAGTGCAATGCCCATTGTTCAACATTGTTCTTGCAGTAACAATGGTGTCATATATTTGACATGGATGTCTCTGTGTCAGTTTAACTTCAGATTCTTTACGTGTTCTCTTTTTCCAGGACTCTGGAATCTGCACTGCTTGGTGAGTTCTCCTACATTTATGAATCCTTTCAGAATTTTGCACTAGTGATAAATCCCATTGTCTGCTGTACGTGGGTCATAAAGCAACAACTGAGAAGCTTAATTTACCAGAACTGTTTCTCCTAACAGTGCCACCGCTAAACAAACAGCATCTGCTGCAATGCTACTGTCCCTGTCTCAAACTTGTCTTTTAATGCTGAGCAACCTTAGCTTCAAATTAAGATTTTCTACATACAGTAGACATTTTCCATAAGGATACAGGTAATGTAGATGCTGGCAATAGAATCAGTGTAAACAAAATGATAGTGCAGCCCAAGATTGAACTGTCCCTGGAACAGCTTAATAAAAAAAAATCACAAATACATTCTAATGACACGCATGTGGCTCTGCACCCGGTTCAGGTATAAGAATGCGAGTTCAGGGGTACTGCAGACGTCCTAGTGCTGTTTTCTGCTTATTTGGTTGTTTTTCTGCAGATATGCAGCACAACTTAATCCCAAACAGCAGAGCACAGTATCCGGTGCGTTTGCTACAGACAATCTGTAGAAATGGCAGTTCACGGCGTGTGCATTTTCCAATGCTACTCAAGCGTTGTGTTGCTTTCCAGTCCCAGAGCAGAACTGCTCCCGTGGTACGAGTGCTGTGAAACACAAGTAAGGAACAAGATGGAATGAATGAAGGGTTATCCGATAATAACTAAGCAATCAGCAATCTGAGAGTCGTGTTTGAGAGAAGGGAAGAGTCTCGGGAGAACTTCAGCAAACGGGGGGAGGGGGGGGGGCTGTTTCAAAATGGAAAACGAATCACTCCCACACTGTCACGATCATACACCCCCGCTGGGGCTGACAATATACAATTTAAATGCAGATTGAAGATTGCGTCAGTGAGTCTCACTGTTTTGTTAGGTGGAATACACTTTTAAGAAGTATGTCACCTTAGTACACACACACATGCAAACACACACACACACACACGCACGCGGACGTCTGAGCTGTGCTGTCCCTCTCCAGTCCCTGCTCCTGACTGTGCACGCTTTGTTACCTCTATATTCTGTACCCTATAGGGCACTTCAGTAAAACCTTAGCTTGTCAATACAATGATGTGTTCACAGACATGCTGGTAATGCTATGAACACAGTGTTATTAACTCCTGATACACCTCACAGTTCTACATTGCTAAATAATATGCCACCTTAGAACCTTAAATGACTAGAGATATTTTAAAAGAACACGGGAGTATTATTTGGCTGCACTGCAGCAAAAGCTTAGCAAAGCATTTTTCTTTTTTCTTTCTCACAAATATCCATGCACTGTAGATTTGAATGCGGCATGTATTACATCGGGATGTAATATTTTACTTTCGGATCATCTGTTTTCAGAATCCTTACGTTGGCAAAGGAGGAAAGCGCCTGCGTCAGACACCTGCTCCCGTGTTGCTGCAGCAGGAAGATTAGTGCTGAGCTGCAATCCAGCTCTGCTCAGAATGTATCTTATCTGCGGTTCATTGTGGCCGTCTTCTAAAATCTAAGAGGCATTTTATAAGGTCTTCCCTGATCCCCTTTTACTGCTGATTCACCAGTCTGGTACTATAGCACTGGGCTTCTCTTTTTATGCCTCTCAGGAAAGACCGTTGCATTTCGAATTGTGTCACAGTGATAGCGAGCCGCTACAGCACTTGTAAAAACAGCTCAATGAACCTGTTTTGTTCTTCTGGTTTTGTAACATAAACTGGAAAAGCACAGATGCAACAATGACCCTTGGATTGCTGTTAACAGCACAACTGCAGGTGCAGGTCACCTGTGCTGTGTGTCTTTAATTGCACAGCATATGTAGTTTGTTGCTGACAGCAAGTATTGCAATACCAAGGGACACTTACAGTTCAGTGTAAAAACACACACACACACAGCTTGTACAATGCATGAGCCTGAAACAAAAAACAAAACAGCTTTCTAATGAATACAATGAAATGCATTGATGGGAACGATACTTAAGCCGTAAAGCATTTTCACTGTTACTAAACAAACGGCGAACGTAATTCTTTTTGAATTATTCAGAATCATTCCAGTGTTCTACGCCCACTGGGCAATAGTTCTTTTGTATGGCCCTCATCGGCCTGTGTGTGCTTGATTGTGCTGCTTGAAAGGGACCCATTTTGAGTCCGATGTTCCTCGCGGTTTCCATTCCATTTTCTTATCAGAACAGAATACTCCAAAGCGCTTTGTGTTATTGCTTCAGCCCTTATTCGGAGGTAATAACTCGTGACACAATAAAGGCAGGAATATAGAAAGTGGAAGCTATCCTTTCTAATAGTACGTTACCATTGGCGGTTTGGGTAAATAAATGGCTGAGCAGAGGGCTTGTTTTCTAATGAGCCTCAGATAGGGGAGTCAATGGAGCTCTAAGGGGATGTCAATGGCAATCAAACGCGCTGGGACTTTTCATTTCACACAGAACAGATCTGCCTGAACACCATCCCTCGGGTGCTCATAATCCCAGCAGTGTTTGCAATTTTGTACAAGGGTTGCAGCAAACAGACACAGTCGGACGTTGCTCAGAAATAATGCATGAATGATAATGGGGTCAGGTGTGGTCAACCCCCAATACAGAGTGAAATGAGGAATACTTTGTTCTAATTCCATTCTAACCTGAAGAAAACTGAAGAGAGCCATTATCAAACCCCAGGTAGACCCATTGCTGGGATCCTATGCCAGACAAACCATTTACGTTTCAGGTTTGTCAGGCACCGGGGATCAAAGTGTTAAAGCTGACGTTGAATGAAAAATAAACCACATTTCCAGCTGTCACTGAGATCGACTTGAAGAGGGAATAGAAAGCAGGCTGGTTCATTTCCACCAGCAGCAGATCGAGATCAAACTGATTTCAGCTGAGACTCTGTCAGCTCCTGTTCGCTTTGAAAGTTACCTAATGCAGGTCCGATGCACAGGATGCGAGAAGCAGGTTATAAATCTGGAATGCAGAAAAATAATATGCAGTCTAAAGACGAAGGCTGTTTATTATGTCATACTGAGAGGGTAATATTGGTAATTGGTGAATTCATTTATAAATTGCAATTATACGAAATAGTGATGCATACAGGTGATTTTTGACTTTTGCTGCAGATTGGACTGCAGATTCAGTTTAATCTTGGAAACGAGAGGAGATCATTAGAGACTAGTGCAGATGGAATTGTGTCCATACAGACTCCAGTCTTACTGAATTGGGAGTGTAATATAGCCTACAGTAACACTCCCTCACCAGGGCACCAAGACTTTGTATCTATAGGTCCCCAATGGGCCTCTTTAAGAAGAAAGAGCAAAGTGAATAATAAATGACCTGCACATTACCACGCTACTTAAGGTGCTTCATTTGCTCTGAAATGTTTAATTAACAGAGAAAACAGGGTCTTCTCTTGAATCCATACAGTTATATCACAAAAGGGGGTGCACATGTGTTTGTATTCTGCATCAAATAAACTAGGGATGCAGCTTCTTACCTGGTAGAAAACCCTTCGCTAGAACACTCTGGGAGCATGGCGCTATTAAATCTGGAGATTCTTCTTCTGACCTCCAACCATGCAGAATGAGGGGTAGAGGAGAGTCAAGGGAGCCCAGAGAAAATGGACAGAGATGAGAGAGAAAGCAGTCTCCACTCCCAGCTGTCACCCAATCTCCGCTTGGAAAATCAATGTGTGTTACATGTAAGCCACAAATATCTGTATTGTGCCTTGTATAAACCCATCTTAAAACGGAGTCCGTACAGGACACTGTTAGGGGGGTGATGGTGTATGCACAGCGAGCCCCGACACTGGTCTGAAAGTAGGGCATGCAAAGTGACCCCCAGCTGCCACAAGTGACCTGCCCTTCAAGGTCACTCGACAAGTCCAGCAGGGTCTGGCCTCAAGCATCCCTGTGCTCTACACATTACAGCACACTGCCTCCCAATAAGGACAATGAAAATGGGGATTCCGCAGCATTAAACTGTGATTCTCCACAGGCTTTTGCTCCTTTTAAAAAGACTGAACAAACTATGTATGCAAAACGATTTAGCGGGAGTAATGAGCTGTTTCTGAATCATGAGAAGAAAGACTGAAAAGCCATTTTATAGCCATTTGTAAACTTGGGAGTTCTATTTTGATCCCAGTGACGTCTTTTAATACATTATTAAACCAGCATTATTCAGGTTAGTTCATGACTGTGTGGAAGATGAATCAACATAGCAAGAGGATTGTATTACAATGCTAGAGTGCATATAAGATCAGTGGCAAAGTTGTAACTGTATTTACTGTAAATGTCCCCACAACTGGATCGCTCTGGAATCCATCCATTTTCTTCCCCCACAGTTTTCAAGAATAAAGTTGCATCAATTAGGGCAATCTGCACAGCTCAGGGTCCATCTGTGCACACATAGTAAAGACTGAGCCAGCACCATTCCCCCTCATACCAGCTCGCATGGGTCACTTCACAGCAAAGAGACTGAAGCTGCTCTGTCAAATGAAGTGCTAAACGACCCACTCGCAGCCAGATGAACACCAGGCTTTTAATTGTAATAATAAATGCCCACAAGTAAGGCCCTTCATCAGTTAAAGGGGCAGGCTATGTGAAAACAGGGTTTGTTGTTTATACTCATTTCCCCTTCAGAAATGCAAATAAAGCACACCATTTTTACAAACCTATTTAAACAGACAAATAAACAAAAAAAAAAAACACCAATTTGGATTTTTAATCTATTTCAGACAGCTGTTCTGCGACTGAAGTCACTAGAAGTATTATCGGGAGAATAATGAAACTACATTTTTTAACTCAAAGTCTGCTGTTGTATGGAGTTGTATGCTAAGAATCTGATTTACATCGCCTTCGTTCTAAAACAACGCTCTTCAGAAGGGTTTACTGCGCCCACAGGTGTGGCTTATACGATGCACTGCTGTTTTTTACCAAAGTCCTCTGTGACTTATTATGCTGGCCTGTGTCTTATCATGCTTTTGCTATGCTTTTTCACACAGTGTACTGCAATCCACTTGCATGTTCAGCTGTATAGTGGCAAGGTGATTTGAACACATGCCTCCCTGCACCCAGTACAGATCCTCTCTCTCTGAGCTTTCCTGCACACAGGACGTTTCAATCACAGACCCACGATTAGGTCTGGTAGTATCTACACTGTACATGTCCGATAAGATATTTATAATGCAGAGAGCCCCTTAACACACCTCCAGTTTAATGTATCTGACAGGGTGTTGACAGAAGAAGTCAGATGAAAGGGGACAGTAATGGACTGAACTGGGAATCGAAACTAGAAGACTTGGGATTAAATCCCAGTCCAGCCCTTGCTGCTGTATCGTTTCCTTTCACACGTTCTGCCAGCAGAAGCATCACATTATTGGCATCTCTATTAAAGTTGCAGGCAATGTAATAAATGTAAAAATTGTTGTCAGTTATTGCAGATTCAGCTACAGCACAAAAGGGTCTATTTTAATCATCTAAACAGCATCAGATCTTGATATCATT
The DNA here is from genome assembly GCF_902713425.1 of Acipenser ruthenus. Taxonomy (NCBI): domain Eukaryota; kingdom Metazoa; phylum Chordata; class Actinopteri; order Acipenseriformes; family Acipenseridae; genus Acipenser; species Acipenser ruthenus. The sequence goes on along the minus strand of NC_081209.1, from coordinate 29,756,788 downwards.
GCTATGGTATCACTATCAGCAGCAGATATATATACAGATATATATACAGTATATAAAAACATCATTAAAAGCAGTCCTCTTATAGCGTTTGGTTTTCAAGCTGCGTTTTGTGCTTTGTTTATACAGTATCACCATCACTCAGTAAATTCCCTCTTTTAACAGCTCCAATTGCTCTTTCAGTGTAGCTTACACAGCTCCTTCAAGGCTTTCTGCGCACCCAGTGAAATGCTACGCAATGCCACTCGAGCATGTAATAAATATGACAACCCATCTGTGCAATCTGGATAAATTGCAATAGCAGCCTGCCTGTGGCACTAATTATTTATTGCACCCGAGTGCAGGGTGTGCTGCTGGTCTAGCAGTACCGGTCCTCTAGCGGGTCGGGCCCCCGGATCCCTGCTCTCTGATACAGCTCAGGCAGGGTTTGTGTGACTGGAATATCAGAGCTCACATTTCACAGAAATAGACACCCCATCAGACGCAATCTCATCCTTCCTTTTCTTTCTGTGTGTTTTTGTATTTACCCTGAAACTTACACTGTTGATCCCCTGGGCAGTTTGTATACCAAAGAAACAATGTCAACTTGTTCTAGTGTGTTGCTCCAGATGTTTCAGATTGCAAAGCCTGTTGGGTTATAGAAGTATTAAAAGGTATATCATGTTACATTGTGTGCGGTTCAGATAGGTGTAAGTATTGACTCCCATTGGACTGTTTGTCTGTATTTCAATTACAAGGAGATACTTCCAATGAGAACTCATTTTTGACAGGGAACCCTGTCTGGGATACAATACTATACAAAACCATACATATTAATAGAGTACCTTTCATGCTGTTATACAGAAGTATTAAAATAATGTAGTTACATTTGCTGATGATTTCTCTGTTAAGCATCCAAAAGCACTGTTTGCTTTTCAAACTGTAACACAGTGGGCTCAATTCTCAGAGCCATTTACTCCACATCGTCATTAGCAAAAAAACAATTCTGAATGGAAAAAAAACACCAAAGAAACATCTAAAACGAAGAAGAAACAACATAATACTTCATTCAAGCCTCTGAATTAAAAGTCTAAGTTGTTTATTTTTGGTGTGGCAACTTTATTGGGTGCGTTTCTCCTTTTTGTAAAGAATTATACGAATGACGAACTGGAGTAAATAGATTAGAGAATTTAGCCCAGTATCTCTATAGCTGTGATTTATTTTGTAATCTTTTACCTACAGAAAAAAAAAAAAAAAACTAATATCAACTTTTAGGAATGGCTTGACAATCTCTAGACACCAATACAGGTTAAAAATATATATATATTGGCAACAAGTTATAGGAAGAATTGCCAGGACTGCACTCCGCTGTTCCACATGATCATTCACTGCCCCATCTATCCACTTACTTCCAGACTGTGAAAACAACCCGCCGCAGCCTTCATTTAATAGACTGGAAATGATTGATCTTAATAACTCAATCTCCTCTTGCTGATGGAAACAGAACAAGCCTATCCTGGTCTCCAGCTTCCACCTGGTTTTACATTTTTAACCACAATTTGCAATACTATCGATGATGTCATTGAATAAGGTTGGCTGAAGCAGCAGGTAAAGCAGGCAGGCAGGCAGGCAGAGTACGACAGCATTAGCCTGTGCTGCAACACTGCAGTACCAGCTGCTTCCTGAGTTGTACTGCAGTGCACTGAAATAACTCCTCGTGAAATATTAAGGCCTGGCACACATTTTAAACTTTTATAGCAAGCACAGCAACAGTGTGGCTGTTTGATCTCCAAACATACACAGTGTCAAAGAAAACCCCTTCATCAGAACTGATAAAAGCTCCTTCAAGAAAACCCATTGATGCTCTCACTGCATCAGCTGATGGGAGACAAAAAGACTGGGCCTCCCTTTAACCAACAGGATGTGATGCCTTTCCTGTCAACTGTCTCCTGTCTCCTGTCTTCCATGTCCAACTCAGATGAGATCCTCCAGGCAATGACTGCTTTATTAATTCAATACTAAACCTGTCTGTCTCTGGGTTTTGTTGCATTGGCAGAAAGCACAACTGACAAGTGATGACAAAGCTGAAACTGGCAAGTAAAGTTGACCAATGGCCAATGAGTTCCATCGACAAGGTGGCCAGTGACAGAGCTTCAATTTAATAAACTCATTCTCATCAACGGAGCTCTGCAGGCAAACACATCCAAACAAAATGCAAAGGCACACTTTCTGTAAAAGCAAGACGATATCGGCATCGGTATTAAAAACCGAAATGCTGGAACTGAAAAGGCCCTGAAATTCTTGTTTTACTGCCGCCATGTATTGAGATGCTGTCGGTGTTGGCAGCAGGTGCTGCTGTCACTCCCGAGTGATTCTAGTGCTTTTAATGTAGTTCATCGAGGTGAATTAACAAGGTTGCATGTAGTTGTTGTATATTTAAGAGTTCACAGTCTACAGGTTTTATTGGAGTTGGATGCAACTGCCGACACGCCCATTGCTTCTTACCCCCAAATCTCCCAATGGGAAAAGTCAATGTAATCAATCCAAAACGTTATTCCATATGACACAAGCTAGAGGGAAAGCTTAAAAAAAGACAAATCAGAAAACATCGAGGGATTCCACTTCCAGAGATCGCTCACAGAAGAACAGAACAGAACAGACTAGCAAGGACTCCATGGATTTGATTCTTTAATGCAGTTGGAACTAACAGAACAACGACACCAATCTGTTGTGCCCTCTTCCATTCGCTCTGTAGGTGCCAAATGGGCCGTTTTCAAAGAAGCACATTTTACAGCAAACATTTTCATTTTAAAAGCATGATATACGATGCAACATTGGGTTAAAGAAAGCTCTCAGTTTGCTCGTCTTACTTGCCTCGTATTTCTGAATTTAAAGTAATGACCCAATATAAAGAAGTTCATTAAAACAGTTGATTTCTGTGTTCTGTTTTGCTCTTTTAGATTCCTGTGTTTTGTTTTGCTTTTGTGTCCAGGGGTGGGTGTGTGTGTGTGTGTGTGTGTAGTAATCAAAGCAGCTACTATATCCCTCTTTTACAGAATGTTGCCTGGGAATCACCGCGGCAAAAACAGAAGTTTCACAAGTCTTTATGTGCACTCCGCTGTCACCTAGGAGATGCCCTCGACAGTGAGTATAGGGCAACCTGCTTCCTGAGACATTGTGCCCCAATGTTTCCAATAGCATTCCCAGCCTACACCTCATCTTCACCACCAATGGAGCTAGTATCACCAAGGGAATGGCATTCAGGGGATTCTTTTAAGCTTTCGTTTCCATTGTTCTTTAAAAAAAAAAAAAAAAAAAGGATTTATCAAACTTCAGGCAATATCAGCACAATTGTTTAAAGTGGTGTTCATTCCTTTTAGAATGAAATGCAAACTGCACACGGCTGTTTTTGATCAGTTCCCATGTGAAACCTGCAAAATATTTCAGGCAGTTTTTTATTTCTTTTAGTCTTTTTGTTTCCGTTGATACCAGAAGGCAGAAGAAACTATTTCTGCGTGCACACCACAAGGACGAATATATTTATATATATAACAACTTGTATTGATTAGCAGTAACGGTGGGTCAGCAAATCTAAAGTTAATATGCTTACTATACTAAACTGTGGGATGTCTTTAATAATACAAATCCTGCTCATATGGACTGGAGATGTTATCAGTCAGCAGGGCAGAGCTATTAACACTGAATTTGGCAGTGCGTTCAGGTACATGAAGCAGTCTGACTCTAATAAGAAATACTGAAACAGAGGAAGCAGTTTACGTGTCCGTTTTAGACTTCAAATATTATTTGACAATGAGGTGCATTTAATGGGATTTGAAGAAGCCAAGTTCTGCACAAACACCTGAACCATCAACATCATCACGCTATTATCACGTTTCGTAGCAGTGTGACAGCGTGGCTAAACCTGACAGCGGCTTAGCGAAATATTTCTTCTCATATGGATTAAGCAAGATGAAGATTTCTTTCCCAGGGTCCCTAATAATCAGACAGCCATTTCTTTCAGAAATGCAGCTCTGGCGTATTATTATAGAAGCTGATATGCACTGGAGCCCTGCTGATGACACAGCCTGCTTGTATTCTAAATGAAGCCTGAGCCTTTTCAAATACACCTGCTTAAATGGGGCAAAAGACCCTTTTTGAGGATTAAGACTAATGTAAGCCCCAGAAAAAATGAAACCATGCCCTTCTCTTTGTTTTCAACAGCCTTCAATTCCTTTAAATATGCAGGGCAAATACAGTCAGCCAAAACCTGGCGTGGAATAAAACCCTTCCTAACTGACCAGAAGGCTTACAGCACTATGTCCCTTTGAAATGCTGCATTTGGCTGTTTGGGTTGACCAATCTTCACCAAACTTGCATCACATAGTCCTAGCCTCGGAGAGACGCTGCAGGTTCCACTTGGCTACAATCCGTGAAGCTCTCCACTTTATACCGAGATGCTGAACCTGTGCATTCATTCTTTCACATTCTTACTGTACCTTTGTGCTGACAGTCACTGCTGTTACAGCTCCTCATCTCTATTCAAAATCTGCCTCACTGAGCAACAGTTAATGCATGTGTCAATGTACCAGGCACTGCTGTGCCACGCACTGCTGCTACCCATTCTGCCCCCTGTCGGTGATAGAAGGGTAATTGCTTGTGCAAACTCTGTACAGTGCTACTGTTTGGATCCTGTAGGTTAATGCATCCTATCCTTCCACCTCTGAAAGTCAGGGTTTGAACACAGCTTAAACCACAAGCAAAGGGAACTGAGTCGTCTGTGTAGATCTGCTAGTTATCAGTCATTAAATATCCCACTACCCAAGGGCTGTAATACCTTCATCAGCTGACACTGGTGTTCATGCAGTTGAATGCATTGATCTTGTATTCCCAGATTCTGCCATGCATCTAAACTCGGTATACAGTGGTAACCTTTCTGACTAGAGAACATGCGGTGCTTGAATTGCGCAGTAATCATTCTTGGGTGTAACATCATATAAGCTGCTGGAAATCTCAAATGCAAATCAATGATGCTCCATCAGTAATAACACCTTTCTGCTGACCTGCGTATTGATAACCTGCTGCTGACTGAACTGAACTCTGATAACAAAGCAGAAAGGTGGGCCACTGAAGTCTGTGCATCACGGACTCTGCATGGAAATCTGATCCATTGTATTCAGATACATCCCAATATCAAAACGGGTCCCAGTAATGAAATCACAGCCCCAAAATAACCTTGAAAAAATAGCCAAGGTACATGTCCTTTAATATACATGCAGTGCTAATATTTGATAAGTAACGTAGTGTCTGTCTAGGAATGAGAAGTTAGAATGAGGTGATCGATTGCCATCTTATGAAACGTGAAGAGTGAAATGTGAGAATGGCAGGGTCTTGTTAAGATTTTAAAATCTTTAGAAATTGACATTCAGTGCTGTATTCCACGCTATCACGTTTCTTCAGTGCTGTATTCCACGCTATCCACTGAAAACCACACAGTACAAGGAACGAGACGGCTGACATTTCTGTCCTTTTCAGGAGAGCATCCATCAACAGTTCCCTGAAGCAAATTCATTTTAAAAGTTAAATATTTAAGTGCAATCTGTTTAAGCTTTACCCAGCAGGACATATGAGGAGAAGCCTCAGCTTTCAATATCAGTTAGCTGGAGTTAACTTGCTCAGGTCTCTTGTTGCTGGATGGTTGGTCGGTGCTCTTGCTCAGGTCGCTTGTTGCTGGATGGTTGGTCGGTGCTCTTGCTCAGGTCGCTTGTTGCTGGATGGTTGGTCGGTGCTCTTGCTCAGGTCGCTTGTTGCTGGATGGTTGGTCGGTGCTCTTGCTCAGGTCGCTTGTTGCTGGATGGTTGGTCGGTGCTCTTGCTCAGGTCGCTTGTTGCTGGATGGTTGGTCGGTGCTCTTGCTCAGGTCGCTTGTTGCTGGATGGTTGGTCGGTGCTCTTGCTCAGGTCTCTTGTTGCTGGATGGTTGGTCGGTGCTCTTGCTCAGGTCGCTTGTTGCTGGATGGTTGGTCGGTGCTCTTGCTCAGGTCGCTTGTTGCTGGATGGTTGATCGGTGCTCTTGCTCAGGTCGCTTGTTGCTGGATGGTTAGTCGGTGCTCTTGCTAAGGTCACTTGTTGCTGGATGGTTAGTCGGTGCTCTTGCTCAGGCTTGGGGAAAGGAGCATGACGTCTTGACATCTGGTGTGAATTAATGAAGGCAGCGATCCCTGCATGCTGGGACAGGGCTCAAGGGAGAGATGCAGCAGCAAGGACACAGCGGAGACAATGGGAGCCTCTAGACAGCCACCGGGCTGAGCGGGAGGGACGTGGGAGACACAAAACCCTCTTTCAGAGCACGGTTACGTATTCACCACATGCTCCGCGAAAAAACAAACAGTAGAGGTCCGATCCCACAGCGTAAAACACATAATCCCCTAATGTAATACACAGGAAAGGCTTTGCCAGATGCATGTTATAAAGCTTGCACTGAGTGTTGGATAATATGTATTTCCAAAGCTGTAAATAATGTTAATGAATGTGTATTGACAGGCATCATCATTAATCTGTAGTCCTTATGTTCTTTTCACAGGTCTACTAGTTAAATACAGGAATCTGCAGTGCTTAAAATAGGCTAGCATTCACCAGCACAGGAAGGATATTTCTGAATTGACAGATAAAGCTTACATATTTTGTGCACATTGACAATGTGGGCACAATGCTTTTTTATTTTGTATTATTGTACAGTCTGTTACTTTTTAAGCACTGGCCATCAATATAAAATAATGCTACTGAACTCATTTTTGTTAATCAGGAATAATACAGATTGCTACTATAGATTGTCAGAGCCTTTCAGTAAGACCCTGCGTCTTGGGTCTAACACTCTGCAATCTTCACAAAGGCTGTCTGACTGTCAAAGTGACTCAACAAAGCCCTTCTCGTGCTGGTGAGGTCATCGCACAGCAGTTCCAGTGGTCAGCCTACGATTTCAATGTGACCTCGAGACGTGAGGAGTGTTTTAATATTCTACACTCACAGACTGTGGTGGGGACGGGGGGGGGAGGGCAATCACTCTGTGATTAATCGAGCAGCATCCCCAGGGAGGAATAATAATAATAATAAGAGCTGGAGTTTCATTCCGTAAACACAGTACAGCCATTTCAAGCCAACAAATCCATATATTTAAAAAGGTTACAGTGCATTAAGGCAGAACTGAATATGATGCCCTGTATTAAGGCTATTACAATTACCACTCCCACTAGCCCCTCCTGCATTGTAATTCAGTGCCTGGGTTCATTTAGACATCAAAACTAAATGGTGCGCCTTGAATGTGTTCTCGACTGTGTCTTAACCCTTTAAAAACCAATGGCACGGGCACTCTATACTGTAGACTTCTGGATTAGCTTGTGGTTGTCACTGTTAGACATACTGCAGGGATCCAAGGTACTTGCATATTCCCTCAGTTAAACTTGGAATCTGCTAAGCAATGGGAGTCTGATTTCCAGCCCTGAACTTCCTTGTGTAGCTTAATTTCTATATAATCTAAATGAAAAATACAAATAAATAAATAACAAAATAACTGCTCTAATTTCAATCCATTTGAATTTTATTTTGCACATACAAGCCTGGTTCCTACGCGCTGAAACTACAGCGAAAGATTTAGAAGGAACCGTTAAAAAAGTTTAGAAAAACAGAGAGGGATGTAATGAAAACAGAGAGGGATGTAATGAAAACAGAAAAAGATGTAATGAAAACAGATCCTGTGGGGATTGAGTCGTAGCACATGGTGGAAATAAAATGTCTAGGAGAGAAAGTGTGACCTAGATGTGTTATTAACTCCTCGGCTAGGTGTGCCATGCTTCAGGGGCTGTCCTGCATGGGGTCTGCCCAGCTACAGCACTAAATAAACCACACGTGGGGTCTGTCCAGCTACAGCACTAAATAAACCACACGTGGGGTCTGTCCAGCTACAGCACTAAATAAACCACACGTGGGGTCTGCCCAGCTACAGCTCTAAATAAACCACATGTGGTGTCTGCCCAGCTACAGCACTAAATAAACCACACGTGGGGTCTGCCCAGCTACAGCTCTAAATAAACCACACGTGGGGTCTGCCCAGCTACAGCACTAAATAAACCACACGTGGGGTCTGCCCAGCCACAGCACTAAATAAACCACACGTGGGGTCTGCCCAGCTACAGCACTAAATAAACCACACGTGGGGTCTGTCCAGCTACAGCACTAAATAAACCACACGTGGGGTCTGTCCAGCTACAGCTCTAAATAAACCACACGTGGGGTCTGCCCAGCTACAGCACTAAATAAACCACACGTGGGGTCTGCCCAGCTACAGCTCTAAATAAACCACACGTGGGGTCTGCCCAGCTACAGCACTAAATAAACCACACGTGGGGTCTGTCCAGCTACAGCACTAAATAAACCACACGTGGGGTCTGTCCAGCTACAGCACTAAATAAACCACACGTGGGGTCTGTCCAGCTACAGCTCTAAATAAACCACACGTGGGGTCTGCCCAGCTACAGCACTAAATAAACCACACGTGGGGTCTAGATCCAGGGATCTGTACACTGCATTGTATTTCAATGAGGCTAATAAGCAGGTCGATAAACCATCCCACTGGGAGAACGGCCGAGGCTGTGTTACAGAGGCTGCATATTTAGATAGTCACATATTTCAATTTAACAGGCAAAGAATATGCACAGCAACTTCACTACACACCTTGAGTTCACATGTTATCAAGCTTCTTGTACTTCGCTGGTTCCCGGCATCTCAAGGGTCAATTCAGCCTGCCTGGGAATCGCCAGAAACACGTGACCAATAAGTCTGGTTTTCAATTTAAAACAGAAGGGAATCCACTCACTTGCAATGCGTGTTTGTGACTGGTGAATAAGGTAATGTTGCATTGTACTCACCCAAAATACATTTGACTCACATAGTGGCTAAATTGGAGTGCAAATTACTCAATGACCCAAACCCTTATCTGGAGCGCTGCCAGGAGGTTTTCGTGTGCAAGAAAAATGATTTTAAAAAAGGGTGTAAAAAGTCTTCAGAAAAAAAAAAAAATCACCTGAGCTTTTGCTTTTAAAAATTCATATTCATACCCCAGTGGTTTTGGTAATATAACCCAACACTGAGATTTATTATGCATTTTTAATATATATTTCGAAATAGTAGGGCATGCTTCTTTACATTTGCAAAGAAGAAAAAACAACATGAAATCCAGTCAAACTTCATCCGAAGTTCCTTTGGCTTGGCCTAAATGCATTTCATTTGATATTATTCCAGTTTCATTCCAATACACTCTAAAACTATCCCCATGCTGCCATTCTGAAGCACAGCCTACACGCCTATAAACACATTCCCTGTGCACTGAGAACATTTCTCTTGTGTTTTTTTAGTTAGGTGGTCTGCTTCTTGAGGTATTCCTTTATTTTTAAAAGCTATGCCATTTCAAAGTTCCCACATCATTAGCATTCCCGGTCTGCCTTCGATCCTGCCAGCTTACCCTCCGCATGCATTAATCTATGGGCCTGGAACGGAGGGACCATATTATTAGATCTGTGTGCCCAGGGCAATCCATCTGAGTGTAGCAGCCAGGCAAAGATAACACTGAACAGCAAACATTTCTATTGTGACTGTCACTCCACCTACCACGGGAAGAGATCACAGATCAGAACTATTCTTACTAATATTATTTCAAGCATCATTTTAAAACAGTTAGAGTACACTGTATATGCATGCAAAGTTGATTCACAGTGTCCAAACCACAAGTTCAGCTCAGCCTATACGTCAGCAACATTGTTCTGTAAATCAACGGGCTCCCGTCTGCACAGCACAGTGAGACTGATCCAAGGAGTGTATGGGCAGAAGTTCTACCACTGTGATGGGACTCCTGTACAACTCCATTTCTAAACAGATCACTAGCAGTCACTAATGCAATCCTTTTCATACTAGTCTGGACGCAACCTTCAAAACAATCAGAACGACGCACATTATTGTAACAGAGTATTGCTCTTAACAGAGCGCTGTATTTAACAACCTTTAAATACAATAAGCACAGCTTTTACAGCCGTGCCTTACATATACTGTAGTACTGCTTGTTCCACAGGTAAAGCAGAACGTGTTTGATACTCTGTGTGCACAACTCACTGCAGAATCACACAAGTAAAGGAATGCAGATGATGGTGAAAGTGTCACCGTTTCAAAGTTTGCATGAGAGAGCCTCCCCTCTAAAGTGCAGCTGGAATGGTATGAAAAAGCAGTCTCCAGCATGCAATATATTAATATGATTAATCAAAGGTAGGTGCACTCGTTGTTTTTATGAATTAGAAATAGTATTATTAGTATTATTATTTATGAATTACCTGCACACTTCTAAATTGTAATGACAGATAAAGGAACAGCATGATAATACAGTACTACCTCAATGCTCACCTTCCTGGTAATCGTCATAATAATGAAGCCTTTTGAAAAGATCAGACTCCAAGTCAACATGAGACAATGGCTCAGCTGAGTACAGACTAATGCATTGTAACTTCAGTCATTTATATAACGGAGAGTGCATTTTTCACTATCCGTTTCATGAAGTGCCACGTTTAACTGTGCACTTGTGCAGCCTGGGGGACACTTACAGAATAATAAACACAACATTACACGAGGCAATCAAACACACAGGCTGTGCACAACTATACACACGCCAAAGCTGCTGGGGGCTCTTCGAATCAAAGCACAGATTCAGGGCAATTATTCTTAATTGTTGCACTGCTGCAGTAACCCCATTTATGTGTGTCGGTGTTTTGGTGTGATAACCGCAACTGGTTGCATTGTTCTGGTTTACCGCTGTATATCCAGACAGCCTCGGGACCTCCGCGCCTAACCTTGCCCGGGTATCGTTTTTCATCGAGGATATACCTATGATATTCACTTACAAAACAGACGATGATACGTCGTTCTAGTAGCATATGAAATATAATGCATGCAGGGCTGTTTGCAATGTGTTGCTGCGCCGCAAAAGTTAGCAGCTCCACTTACTTCACCAACGACTTGTAGCAAGCAGAGCCTGCGTGTAATTCCCAACTGCACTGGTCTAGAGTACCCAAGCCCGCGTCTGCTAACACGACGTGACTCCTTCCTTGCTCACAATTCAGAACCACGGACATCCATATCGACACTCACTATACTAGCCGCACATGTCCACTATCACCCAACACCACACTACAGAAGTTACATCAGCATCTTTACGGCTGTCATTATCATCATCTGCCTGGCACCCATTAATCAATGGTGGTCACGCAAGGATTTATCAATGACAGCGACATGGACGGAAGCACGGACCTGCACGATGCAGGTGGGGTTTTGTTTTGTTCGTTTTTGTAGTGGAGCCCTGCACGCTGTGCATTTAACAAAGGTCGGCTGTGTTTCAGCATCGTTGTAGAAACCGGCTACATATACAGCAGTAATACGTAAGACTGACCTGAATGGTGCAGGTGTATTCTGTATCATCCAACAGCCTAACTGTACAACTGTATTCTCTGTCCAGGGTCCTCATGCTGCCGCTCATCAATCGACTCAGCATCTTCGTGCAGAATTACGAGGCTGCAGCTCCTGAGACCAGAACGAGAGAATCGTGTCGAGTGGACTGAAAAAGAAAGGTCACAAAGACCACCTCCTCCAGCTCTCCAGCACAGAGGCAGTAGTAGATGTGTTTCCAGCAGCTGGGATGCAAGACATGAGCATCGTTAGCCGGCAGTTGTGAATGCTCTGCTCGCTCGGCGCCTGTGCAACCACACAAAACTCAGTGATTGTGAATCGTAGCAGTGCTGTGCAGTCAGGGTATAGGCGAAGCGCCGCGGATCGTTCACCATTCACCGCTTGCTGCTTGAGAAGGTGGGCGGGTCAAGCAGTCGCGAGTGACAGACAGCGTCAAGCACCAATAGAAAATCGGACCTATTAAAGGGCATACAGAGAAGGCAATCGGGGATTAGAATACCCCCGGCTAAGGGTTGTGTTGTAGCCAATAGGAGGAAGCATAGACGGTTTACTGACGTCATTTTTTTGGTATATTTTTTCTGTTCGTTTCTAAGCCAAAGGGTATGTTGTGTAGAGTGATATGCGACAACTGATGAGCGGCGTTTGTCATGCTGCAAATAATTAGTGTGTGAAAATGCATTAAGCTAAATGTAGAGGAGTATACATGAGTCACCGGTGGTGTAATTGTTGCAGTACTGTAATTGATTTTTTTTTAAATTTTACGATGCAGTTGCATTTTAAGCTTGCTGTGGCGTGAACGAAAGATTATTCTTAACAAAAAACACCTGCATCGTGCACGTCTGTGCTTCCGTCCATATCGTTGTCATTGATAAATCCTGTGTGTATGTGTGTGCGTGTGTGTGCGTGCGTGTGTGTAGAATGAGAGAGAGTGACAGTACACACGTAATCAACTCTTTATGCATATATGCTTTGTTCTAGTGTCTGTTTGGTAGGCTGCAAAAAGAACCTAGACATTAGTTTCGTGCAGCATGTTGAAAACTTGTATTTATTTTTTGATTGTAATAATGTAAGTCGCATGTAGCCCCTATGCAGGGTGCCGCTTTGTTTGCAGTCCTGCATAAACGCCACACGACTGCCACTTTGAAGGACGTATTGTGTATCAGATATATTTGGAAATATATAAATTGGCAAGTCTCTAAAAATAACTACTGCAATATTGTACACTATACCTCTGCAAAAAAATACAATTGCGATAGGTAGGATTCTGTCAAAACAGTAGCATTCTACACTGCAAGGGTAGGCAAGTCCGGTCCTGGAATTCCACTCCAGGTTTTATAGGTAGAATCTAATTACTAGGTCAGTAAGGACCTGTTCAGAGGTTTCATTGGTCCAATGTGAGTATTAAGGGACATGGCTGGAGGGAAGACCTGGCCTGGGAGTACAGCATGCTGTACCCCTACTGCACTGGTTATGGTTTCACATTAGAGTATGAGAGCAGCTCTTTAATTTCCTGAAGTGTGTGTTTTAGACTCTGGGGGGAGCCTCAGTGCACACACTGCTGAAGGTAAACGAAGAATAGGCTGCTCAATTCGGGGAGAGGTATAGGCTTTTAGTGTCTGTGCCTGGAGCAATTCCTTTTAACACAGCACACTCGTAATAAAACATCTATTAAGCTGCAGTTGTTACATTTAATGGGTTCCTTATTTACTAAGTGCCTCCCGTTTGCAAAACGGTCTTTGCTTAAGATAGCATTGTTATAGTAGTTAGGTAGTTGAAAACACATTGAGCGGAGTTACGTCGAGTCATTCAGATCTGCAATTCCAAAGCAGCTACATTAAGGAGCGGGCAGTGCCTGCTAGGTCACAGACAGCAGCTTTGTGCTCTCCACAACAATTCCATAAGGAATGAATAGCAGGCACACCTTTACATACGATCCTGCTAATGATACAGAACAGTGGGCTAAAACGTGTTGAAGCTTTTTTTTTTTTTTTTACTTACGCAAAGCAAGTGCGCCCTCTGCTGGTATTTCCACTGTACTTTCATTTTTCAAACGGATGTAAGTAATGTCAATAGACGTATACAGTGTAAGCTGTGGATAATGTTGGTTCGGTATTTGCGTTGAGTATTCAATGAAAAGCAAATGATGAAGACAGCTAAAGTCATGTACAGTCCATTGCAAAGATTGACTCTCCTATACTGAATCTCCTGTATCGAATCTTATAATTGTACAACACAGGTACCAGGCTGTGTCATTTTGACTTTGGTGAGACTAGAGGGCATCTCTGTTATTTTTGCCCAATCGCATCACCCCTCCTTTATCAACAGAATAAAAACAAGAAATATAATGTGCATTTGATGTGGTGCGTTCTCCACTTGTGGTGTACAGGCAAGCTCCTACCCATTTCAGTGAATGTGCAAATCTGCAGAACAGAGCAAACATGTGCCTGCATTCTGCCTTCATCAAGGTACCCTGATGACCTCAGACAGAAATGTTATCGATAGATGATCAAATAATACTAGTTCCTCTGCCTCTTCCCTCCTCCTTTGTGTGGTAGATCACAGGACACTTTTTCACGTGTCTCAATGTCATTTATTTTGGAATTATGTAATAAAATGAATTGCGTAATAAAATAAACCATACATATTTTTTCATTGCCATACCAAATTGAAAAGGAATGCTGTAGTTCCCAAAATAAATATTTCGTTTCACTTCTCCTAAATAACCACTAGGTGTCACTGCTATGCGTTATGTTTGCGCATCTTAATTTTGGAACGATCATGCGGTCAAGCTTCTTTAGAGTAATCCACTCATATTTCATGCAATTGAAATGATTGGTTATCACGTCTTTGCATATTTATATTGGTCTAGAAGGTATTTTAAATAGGGACATTCAATCCCCTTTTTGTAAGTAACACACAAGTAAACGCTTTGCGCATACATCCATTGGAATTCATTATTTAAAATACACATTACATTGCTAAATACTAGAGTGGACTTCCTGAATAAGTGCAGGGAAGGCAATAAGACTCTCCTTGCATAGCAGCTTGATCCATTCCTGGTTTTACTACGAGTTTAATAAGACACACCTGAGCTTGTTACCTGTACACTGGGGCTAATCAAGCTCGTTGCAAAACCTGGAATGGGTTAAACTGCTGTGCAATAGGACACTGGAGTGTCCTGCAGTAGCATGTCCCAATGATGATTTTGTCCATTCTGGGCACTCCTTGTCAGTCTGATCAAAGGGACTCGTGGATACACTACAGTTGGGTTTTTACTGGAGCAATCTAGGTAAAGTACCTTGCTCAAGGGTACAACAGCAGTGTCCCCTAACTGGGATTGAACCCACGACCCTCCGGTCAGGAGTCCAGAGCCCTAACCACTACTCCACACTGCAGGAATATGTTTTCTTTGTGTATGCTGATGGCTTAATAGAATATTTTGTTGTATTAGAAGTCAAGATCAAAGACGGTTAACACTGCATCTGTGGATGTGTTGTTTCTCCACCTCAGGCAAAACCCTTGAAATCTTTCACGTGGGTTGATCTCCCTTCCATGAGTGAGTTCTGGTTTCTCACTGTGAACGGACTACTCTTGGCTTTTAAACTTCTTTCTAGTAATCCCCAGATTAAATAACTTTCTTGGCAGCCAGCAGCCCTTCTGAAGTGGCTGGCATAATGTTGGAATAGGAGCCGATACTGAGTTTATACAATTAAACAACGACAGCAGCACCCAGCAATGACGTTCAGTATAGAAATACAAATCTAACATGCTTTATTTCCCTCTTCCATAAACTGACATACTGAATATCTTATTTAGAAATTGTCTCTTGGACATGAAATATGGACAGCAGTTTGTTTGTTTGTTTGTTTGTTTGTTTTAGTTTATAAACGAGTTTACAGCAGTCCTAGTCACTGTACAAGATGTTCTGTTACTCCTGGTAGAATTGTGAAAATCGACTTTTTTGAGAGCTTGATAAACTTTAGTCAGAATGTCATTTAAAAAAGAGAGTGCAATTGCAGAGTTGCTTCATGAACAAACACACGTGCCACTGCAGAATGAATGACTCACTGCTGAACAGGGTTGCGGTTTAAAGTTAATAAACGTTATGATTTATTTAGCGGAGATGTCTATGTGTGTCAATTTAAAGGTTATTTCACAAGCCTTCCTTTGAGCGAATGGTATAACAATAAAGACCGTGTCATTGTTTGCTGCGTTGTATTGTTGCTCCTTAAGAATACAGTACAAAAAAAGAACATTGAAGAAATTAAGTTATCTTGAATTAACTCTTAAACTGATGTCTGTATTTACAATGCAATCACAATTACACCGACGGTATTGCACAACTGCTGAGGCTTTCAGGTTCAATTAAAATCCTGTATACTGAACCAGTCCTTCTGGGATTACAGTTTTAGGGTTTGTCTCTGAATTCATTAATTTAATAACTGGCTGCACCACTTCCTCCAGCTGCCTAAAATACACGTAGACTATGCAACCACAGGACGCAGGAATACGAATGCGGAACTCAAACGCGCCTGCGCCCAAGCTTCTCACTCAAACTTGCACCTCCAAACTCCGCCCACTATGAAAATGCTCTCCAATGAGAAACATCTATGTCGTCGGTAGGCGGTCCTTGATTGGCGAACCGCCCTATCATGTCCTTCTGGTTGACACAGCAGTATCACTTCTGACTCCTGATATCAAGCCTACACTGCAGCAGCTGAAGATTATAAGAAGATACAACGAAATTGGAAATTGGAATTTAGACGAGGGCGTTACATATCATTACTTTATATTAGCATTTTCAGCAGGTTGTTTTAAATACGTTAGCAGCTCACTGAGCAGTAGATGAAGATCTGTCGAGCACAACGAACTGAGACTCGGGTCTGAATAGACACAGGGAAATGCTGCGAGGAGATCGATAGGGTGCACATACTGTTCCTATCCGTGAGATTTGTAGACACGTATGAAAGAGCAATGTTTAACAGCTAAAGGTGAGGAAGCCAGGTGGTGACGATGAGCAGGTTTGTGCTGACACCACACTGAAAACACACGCATTACTTTTTTTTTTTTTTTTTAATCAGGCTCAAAGATTTTATTTTTTAACTTGCAATAAAGTAAATCTTCACGATCTTGGTTTTATTGTGCTGTTACCTGCGGTGATCTCGCAGAATCGCGTTCGCTTTTAAACTGTTCGTGTGTTGGGTTTGTTGTTGTCAGTCCGCTGTAGGCAGTCGCAGCAGTACAATATATATTTATTCTGAGAACAGATCGTTTTGATGAAAACCTGATCTGTTTGAATTAGTACTGGGCCATGCGTTTAGTTATTTACATTCTTGGCAGGCTCAATTAATCTAAAATCGGAAACGTAGTCCTCTGAATTAAAATCTCCAATCACACGTCTCTTAGTAATAGTAGCGCACCCAGGCAACCTCTGCCAGTTCTGCTTGGATTTCGTGTTGTTGTCGATCGGGTTTCCCAATGGTTGGGTTCGGTGCTAACCGGAGGGGAGGTCGCCTGCCTTCCTTCATCCTCGTCGCCCTCCTCGTGGTCATCGGCATCCTGTCGTTTAATTACTGGAGCCTGCTGAACAGACACTCCCGGGTTCAAGAGGAGCTGGCCGAGGTGCAGGTGCAGGTGACGCGCACGGAGACGGCCCGGGGCCGGCTGGAGAAGCGCAACTCGGAGCTCATGGTGCAGGTGGACACGCATAAGAAGCAACTCGACCAGAAAGAAGGCGATTACCTTTCCCTGGAGGGAAAGCTGCAGGCCAAAGATGCCCTGATCAGGAAATGCACGGATGACAAGGTAGACATTGAATTCAGTTCTTGTGTATATTTAAAGAGAGACACCCCAGTGAGGGGTCCTTGCTCTGTAATGTGTGGGTTGAATGTCAGGGTGCCAAGTTCACGCAGTCAGACATGTTGCATGCAATTGAGTGGTGCAGTGTTTGTTTTTTAATTGTACTATAATGGTTTGATGTAATTGCGTGCTTTTTACAAAGTTTCATGTTACAACAATTCACCCAATTTGTTTTTTGATTTGGAACAGTGCTAGTGCTGGTGCTGCATTACCCACAATTGAACTCTGCTCCTAATACAGCTACTGTATTAAAATAGGTTCCTGTAGTAGAAATATGTTTTGACATCTGCAGATGTAAACTGTCTCGGGTATGAAGCTACTGTACTTGAAGTCTCTTGCTCCAGAGTTGGAGAATCTGTATTTCTCACACAGTATCTTCGATTATTAAGCACCTCACCTTTTCTTTTTCCAAAGCTTTCCATTCAATCAGGACCAGCTCTGGAGATGACATTGCTATCTAATCAGGGACAGCAATAAGACTCCCATTGCAATGGATTCTGAGCCATTCCATTGAGCTTCATGATACACAGTGTAAAGCTCAGATGGGTTTGATTAACTCGCAGTAAAACCTGGAATGGATCGAAGTGCTTTGTATTGGGAGCTATTTCCATCCCTGCACATGCGTTCCTTGGGTCTAATAAATCCTTTTTCTATAGATATGAACACAGTGTGCACACGCGGTTCTGAATTGACATGTTTATGAAAGTTCTACACAGTGCATCCTGAGCTGCAACAGAGCTAGTCATTCAATCATAGCATTGTTCTTTTTTTTTGCTACAAGCAATAGGGCATGTTTGTGCTAAAGTATGTTTCAGATAGAAAGGAAGCTTGTGTCCTTGCAGCTGACAGACTGCCTGTGTGAAATGCAATCAATCTGGGCACCAAGGTCTTCACATTAAACTAGGAAGATTCTTGTCTAGAATTGAGCAGAGTTGTTGGAAAGCGGGGCTCTAATGGCTCTGCACAGTCTTGTGTGTCGGTCTGTCACATCTTGTAAAAGCAGTAAAAAACTGTTTTAAATTGCTTAGTGTCTGGGAGGGGGAGCATGTCCTTTGTGTGGTAGCTTTTGTATTTATGATTGCACAGTTTGACAGTTTCTTCTGTTGGCTGCACTGTGTTTTTTTTTTTAGCACTTGTCCTGGATTTATAAGTCACTTAACAGGTATGATGCAGTTCTGTGTACAGTAGCTATGGTAACCAGAGGATTGGTTAAGATGATGATCTGTCACATGTTTAAATATAGTTCCTTATTTGTTGAGAGGAGCAGAAGATTACCAGGAGATCTGAAGCTCAGGTGCTCAATACATTTTATGTTGCATCAGCCTCAGTGTTTGATATGTTTACTGTACAGCTTTTGTTCTTCTGCAGCTACTGTACTGTAGCCTAGAACAATAGAGAGCGGCTTGATGAACGATAACTTTGAAGTCCCAGTTCCATCAATATGTAATCGTTTTAGATGAGGCATGTGCTCATGAACTCTCTGCACGCTGACAGCCCGATCTTAAGACACGTCTTCTGTGTGAAATTGTTTTTTTCAATGTTAAACGATTCTTAGATGTTGAAGTTGTAAATTGCTTGCTGGTTGTGGCTCAAGTGTTTTTAGTACAGCAGGTGACGCCCCCTCCAGTGCTCTTGTGAGGGTTGCCTTTTCACATGCAGTCCAGTTCACATGGATTCCCTCTGAGGCAACAATTCACAGTGTACTCGTAAGTATGATTATACACACAGCTCACCTGGCACTGGCACTGCAGCTGAGGACACAGGAACTTCGGATTTTGATCGTTTCTGAGTCGTGTGTTAATATAAGCAGTCCCACTGCAGTGAGCATTATCAAGGTTACGGTCCACTGAGTAGGCTGCTGTATATACAGTCCCTTGTTCTGCGCACTGAATTCCCTCAACAGGTGAAAAACAAGTAGCACCAAGTGAATCATTTTCCATTACCTTGGGTAGGGCACTAAGACAACATGAGCTGCTCCTCAATCATGTGTTCATTAGTTTCCATTTAAACGTTTGCAAACAGTAAGTGCTTCCACGTGTGTTACTCAGTCTCTCTGACGGGTTTACACACTGCGTTTTCTTTAGCAGAGCATACATATCGCAGTGTGTGCCTTGGTGCAGTGCCTGTGAATTTGTTAGAAGGTCAGTTTTCTGCAGCTTTGTGGTCAGTATGGCTGTCTAACAGCCATCTACACAAAATACAGTATCACCTTTGTCTGTTTAAAACCTAATGGCAGGTTTTGCTTTAGTAAAAGGAATATGCTATTGTTTGCTTCTCCTTGAAATATGCAATATCTGCATCTATTGCAGTGTTGGAATATACACAGTTTAGCATAGGGATGGTATTCTACCCACATTCAGAAACAAAACCCTTATAAAACGTAACCTTACTCTGTATTATACAAAAAGTTCTTTAAAAAAAGTATCATTGTGTAGTCGTGTACTGTATTTATGTAGTTTGATTTTAATTGGTGTTTAAGGCACGTTTCTACTTTATTGTACATGATATCACATGAATTGTTGCTTTTAATAACAGTAGATTTGTGTTTGTTTTTATGGCAGTAGCGCCTAGGCTTTCTAGCGAGTTGCTTCTCATGGAAATGAAGAAGGTGACAGGTCTTTTGGCTGCTCCAGTGCTTTCACATTCAGAAAGTGTTCTCTCATCACAAGCTGCCACTTTCATCTCTGCCATTTTACCTCTGCTGGCATTGATCGCGTTTGGCATCATGCTGAAAGACAGGAGTTTTAAGAAAGAATTGAGAATGGGCTGTCGGACACATTGTGGAAAAGAAGCATTTGCTGTCTAGCTGAACTGCATAAGCATCCTTTTGTACTGAGCGTTTCCATAGCCCTCGTGAAAACCTTTTTAATTGCATTTTGAAATTGCATGGTCTGAACAGTGACACTCGCAACACTGCGGTTCACTGTACAAAAGTCAAGGAAGAATAGAAATCGCACAACAATACAGATCCAATACAATTTCACCTGCTACTGTACGAGTCATGTTAAAGGTTTTTACACCACAGCTACTGTACTGTAACACATAATAGTGGGCATTCACACAGGTCCCAAACCACAGAGACAGTATTGATACAATGAGCCATTCCAGGCTTTACTCTGATACTGAGCAGTGTCACGAACATGCCTCTACTGCCCACGGCAATAAAAAGAGAAAGAGGTTATTTGTTCATGAGGCGCTGTGATTGAATTGAGGAGCTGCTCTTCAGTGCTGGGTGCATTCCACAGACAGAATGTTAGCCAGATCATCCAAGCGGTTTTAGTGTCAGCAGCATCTAGAGAGTGGCTGTGGCTGATCTAGCCTGTGTTACACGTGTGGAAGGCAGGCAGGTAGAGCAGAAGAGCAGCTCCTGAGCTAGGTTAAAAGAACGCACCATGAACAAGCACTTTCCCTCTTCAGTGCAAACGAGGGTCAGGCTCCTGAGCTAGGTTAAAAGCACACACCATGAACAAGCTCGTTCCCTCTTCAGTGCAAACGAGGGTCAGGCTCCTGAGCTAGGTTAAAAGAACGCACCATGAACAAGCACGTTCCCTCTTCAGTGCAAATAAGGATGTAAAGCGATGCCTCGCATTGTTCTGGCGTCTCCCACACACCCTTGTTTAAAAGGCGTTGGTGTTTACATTGCAAGTACTTTAGAACCTCCTGTTAAGGCATGGCAGCTGGCACTGTATTCCAGTTAAGGCATTTCTTTTCCTAGCTGTTTCTACAGTAGCTTCTACAGAATGGGGGGCAAAACATGTTGGCTAAGTTCACAAATTGTCATTGGCACATTTCTTCCAGAAAGTAATAGCTCGTCCCAACTGTGTTAAACCAAAAATAAACAACCGTTTATAGGGGGTTTAAGTAGTCTCTTGTTTTCTTCTGTTTTCCAAAACAAATTATGCTGAAACAGCATTTGAATTGTCATTAACAGGGAGGGAGTACTGCTAAAGCATGCTTGTTACCCAGTCTTCTCGGTATGGCGCAGGTTAACAGTTCTCACTGGAAGATGTTATTAGGACAAGATCAGGTCTTCCAAGCTGTCCTTAAGCATCCAAGAGTAAACTGTGTACAAATCACATGCAGAGCTGACCTTTAAGGATACGGGGGAGGAGGGAATATACAGGTATTTATGTGTGTGCATGCGTGTGTGTGTGCGTGTGCGCATGCAAAGAAAAACGAAATCAGATTAAACAAGGTTGTGGGACAATGCTAATCAAACTAAAGAACAACCAGTCATTGCACAAATACTGATATATTTAGGAAAAACTGTGCAAAACGTAAATGATCTTGAGTGCTTGATTTATAAGCAGCGTTCTCTTCTAGTACTGAAGAGAAAAGTGTTTGTCGGAGGGAAGGGTCATGTTGGTTTACAAGTGCTTGGAAATGTGAGCTTGCGAGCAGCGATGGTAATAGAGGTATTGATTAAGCCCCAGATTGATGTCAAAGCCCAGTGGGGGATCTGTGAGCTTGTAGTGTAGAAGTGCTATTACTCCACTCCTCTGTCATGTAATCCCAACACTTTGGATTTATTTGAATGTTGATCTCTCCTAGGTAATGAAAGCACTCTGCTATAGGATTGTGTTTCAGATCCAACGTACAGTTTCTCAGATTCTAATGTTGTGTTTTATGCTCCTAAATTAGTTTTTGTTGGTGCTGATTTTTGGACAAGCACAATCGGTGCCACATCCAAAAAGACTGGAGCGGGAGGGGTTTGATTTAAACTCTTCATTTGTGTTTCAATGCAGATGTGGAATGTCAGCTGCCACAGAAAAGCTAAGTTAATAAGCAGCTGCTACTGATGGTGTAGCGGAGAGGTGAAGGAATTTCTCATTTTGCAACGTGGATCACATCTATTCATGCCCAGGTTGTGTGAAGGTTGGGTTACAGTAGTTGTTTTTGTCATTTTCAATTCAAATGTAGCCTCTTTTTTTTTTTTCTTTCCTTTTCACTGGAGTTTTTTTTTTTTTTTTTTAGTGCATTGGGATAAACGACACCACACACCTCCACGGTATGAGGAGAAGTGCAGTATGGAGCAGACTTTTACCAATACCCAACAGGAATGGGGTATAGGGTCAGCACTGAGACCTGTGAGGGGCTGCACAGTTTGGATCGCATATTAAAAGAAAATGTGAACCTCAAACTGGAACTGGAACTGGCCTGACA
This sequence comes from Acipenser ruthenus, assembly GCF_902713425.1. NCBI lineage: Eukaryota > Metazoa > Chordata > Actinopteri > Acipenseriformes > Acipenseridae > Acipenser > Acipenser ruthenus. The sequence goes on along the minus strand of NC_081209.1, from coordinate 29,734,293 downwards.
TGTCAGTTTTATGTTCTTGATGAAGTTCATCTGCAGGGATTAGCCTTTGGGACAGCTGGTGCTGCTGGAAAGGGATGACAGCTACTGCATGTCAATAAAGGAGCTTGTGAGAGACCATGACATGCCTCGCTCGTCCTGTGACTGATCTGCACAAATTACCTTGAACTGTGCAGGGCCTCCTTTCCACACAATCAGCACTGGTTGTGACAGCCTCCCTCCACCCCATTTTTAATGTAATAACAACATTTAAATATCTAACATGACGGCACATGCTGGGAAAAGGGATCCCAATTGCCTGCCCTCCATACCTAGCTATTCGCCCCATACCGTTTTCAGCAGTGATCAGCACAGACACTCATACAAGCACAGCATTCATTTAGCAGACTGGTAAGACCTGTGCCTGTATATACTGGTAAATGCAGGCACCCATCTCTCAACACTCCTGAATTGTTCAGCGCAGTCTGTTTGCAAACACATTAAGTACAGGTCTGATGAAAGATTATGGTAACCCCTTATATTCCTTATAATATAATTTTTTTATTTTATTTATTTTTTAATAAAAATGTAGTCGTCGCCAATGGTTTTTTACCCCAGTTTTCTCCCAAATTTGGAATGCCCAATTATTATTTGTATCCCGGTTCACCTCTGCAACCCCCCGGCGACTCGGGGAAATGGAGGTCGAAACACACGTCCTCCGAAACGTGTTCCTGCCAATCGGGCATTTTTCACACTGCGGATCCACAGCGAAGCCAGAACTATAGTGCCGGAGGACAACACAAATCTGAATGGCTCCACTGCGCCTTTACTGGATGCACCACTCGGGAGCCCCATATTCCTTATATTTAAAGTATGTATAGTTTAGTAGAACCACACCTCCCTGATCTGCTGAAGCACAATGCATTTGAATAGTCAAGTGTGTGTTTTCTTGAAAGTGACCAAGGTACAGTAACTGATTGAAACATTCAGTTTGATTTGACCTTTAATGGTGAAATCTGTAGCTTCTAGTTTATTCTCCCAGCTAGTATACTGTACTGTATGTCCTGGTATTCTAACCAGCTCTCTGGGGTGAGTTTTAATCTTATTGGAAGCAATTGCACATGTGTCTGTTTTGCATTAGAAATTCCTGTATTGAATAATGCAAAGCTCATAGCAATCCTGAGCACTCGTTTCCCCAGCGTTTAGAATTACAATGAGTGTGCAGAATCGCCACCTCCTCTGCTAGAAGTTGATTGTTTTAGAGACTGAGTGATCAGACGTTTAAGGAAACCGGCAGCACTGTTGTGTTTGCTCTTAGTGGTTGGGATCGTTATCACTTTTGACTGATGAGCTGTACAATTCCTTTTAAAAGCTTTAATCAGACATCAGTAACCTGCAAAGCGCCGTCCCAGATGAGAACAAGCCCAGCTGCAGTGCAGTCCCTGGTGGTACAGTATTGCCTTGTTGTCTCACACGGAGCTGGCTCTCTTGTTGTTACTGTTTGCATTCTTGTGTCTCACAGAGTTGTTTCCGTCATGCTCCTCCTGTAGGTGAAGACATTCTCTGCTGGATTCATATTAAGCTTTCAGATGATATTTCCTGTTGCCCTCATGAAAAGATATAGCAAGCTTTTATTTCAATTCCATTAATAAGTTTGAAGATTTGAATAAAATCCAGGGATGGGATGCATTGTAAATTTAGGAGCTTTTAATTGCACCCGCATTTCGTGTGTTGGTTTGTTTATGATCTACTTTAGGGTTTGTTTTTGAGTTGGAATGCGGAGTGCATTTTTGTTAAGCACTGGAAATGTTCCAGTGAGGCGGTGCACTATGCCCTCTGTTTGTTTCTCATATATAGTCTAGCTATGTATCAGGATGTTCTGTCCCTACTGCATGATGAAGCTGGCCCTATAAGGCATGTAGCTCTGTCACTGTGATTTATTATGAAGCTCCCTTCCATTGTACTGTAATTAGCTGATACAAGCGCTGATCAGAGATGATCTAGCAGCAGAACACACGAACGGTCTAATATACTGTACGTTCACATTGAAGGCCACCTTTCTCCTTCCAAAAGTGAACTTGCTTTTCTCTCCCAGTCAAGGCATTGGAAAACAGGAACAATGAATGGAGTCCTGGGTTAACTAATCTGTGCAGAGCATTCCTCATCGTTAGATGATGGCTTGCTGAACCAGAAACGAGCGATTTCTCAGTGCTACACTATGAACAGTAGTCTATAAGTATCCCCGAAAGCCTGGGTCCGTATGTAATTATACTGATGAAAACAGTCTGGACTGCAGGATCAGTATCTAATTCAGCGTTTAACAGTGAGGCATGGTAACAGATCACAATGCTTCGACTGTGATCTGTACTGTGAATGCAGTCAATTTCAGCTTTAATCATACAGTTTCCAATAACACTGAAGACATCCAAAGTCTGCAGCAATTGTTTGATGCCTCACCGTTTTTTAAATTGAATTTGAATTCCAAGCAGTAAGATTCAGGCAGTGCTAGAATGGGAACATAATTCTGAATGATTAAAAAAACGCCTGCGGGGTACAGTTAAGTAAAAAGTGACTTTCTTTTCATAAACTTAAACCCAGAAGTACAGTTATTATTTGTCCTTTTTTTAAGATCAGTTATGAACTCTATTTTAATTGAGCAGTGCACATCTTGGATGTAGATAAGGAGGTTATATTGGAAGCCCTTATGTTAGTATAGAGAGGGGAAGTTGACAATGTTGGCTTAATCGAAGAGCTTTCATCTAATGGATTTGTGACATTTATTTATTGGGTCATAACGCTTTCATTAAGGGCTGCAAACTGTGATTGCTCAAAGCATTCATTTACTCTTACAGAGGACTTGCCCTTTAAGTGCAGCACTCTAATTTGACCTTCAAAACGAGTGGTTTAAAGAAAAAAAAGAAAGACAAGGAAATGATTGTAGTCCTAATTCTGAAAGAATGGAAGTACCTGTGTGGTGGTGGTGGTTGTTCTTTTTTTTTTTTTTTTAAAGCAAAATGAAGTGAATGCTTTTAAAATGCCATTACTGTAGACTGACATTTCTGCACTGACTGAACTAATTCATATTTCAGTTAGAAAAACAAAGGATTAGTGAATTGAAATATTATACAGACCTTCAAATCAGGACACAGAAGGTAGGCTTACAAGTCAATTAATGGAAAGGTATTGAATTGATAAAGATAGGAACAATTACAAATGTATTATTTATTTGACATTTTAAATAGTTTAATCAGGGTGTAAACTACCATTTTATTTTCGCCTGTTACTGTGAAAAGTGACATTGAGTACTCTGCGATATTGATGAAGTATGATTCTGCCGTCTCAAGCAGTGCTGCTGAGTCCTTACTGTGCAAGACTCTGACCGGATTCACACACCATCAAGACCACCACCCCTCTGTCCCGTCAGCACGACACCCGTCCTGCCCACACTGGGGATCAGAATTACTTTCTGTATCTGCAGTGATAATGTTACTGCTGTATTTGCTTCACAGCTTTTTCCTTGGTGCTTTCATGTAAATCACTTCCCTGTGATGTTCTGATGGGAGGGAGGAGCATTAGTGAGTCCTTGCTAATGCACCTGTCTCAAAGATCTTGATATAGGTGGCAGATGCACTGTAATGCCTCCGTGCTACAAATGCATTAGAAGAATCGTTGTTTTATAGCCTGATCTTCACCTTCAAAATGCCCTGTTTTTTGTTTTTTTTTAAACTGTATGATTGTTGTGTTTTATAACCTATTGCAGGTCCTTCTTTTCCAGGTTGTGAATCGTACTGCAAACCTGCCTGGCATGCTAAACACAGTCACAAAGGACTCATTACGTTTGCAACCCCATCCCGCTACCCCCTACTGTAGCTCGCGAGATGGAAAAACACACAGAGCCACAGTGCCAGGGGTGGTGAGAGGCAGTGCAATACAGAAAAAGGATTTCAAATGGGTAGGGCAGGTCTCTCACCAAGCCAGGTCATATTGCTGGAGGACTTTAAATTGTTCCTCTAAAAGTACTGTATGCTGGGTGGCTGAATGTAAGCAGTGCGAGCACTCGATTATATTTCATAGCTGTCTTCCTGTGGCCGTAGTGCTGTAGGTTAGTCATTTCAGTTTCTCTTGGCTCCCATCTGTAGGTCAGATTGTGCTGTGTGCAGTCTGCTACACATCGAGACATTAAATACATCCTGCAGCGAATTGGGGCTTAAATCATTTTGGAAGCTGCTGCGTATGGCACAGTTTGCTGCTGCTTTAATCTTATTTATTGAATTTTCCGTTTCGGTTTTATTAGTGGCATTTGCGCAATAGACAGAGAAAAAAAAATGGAGCTGTGTTGGGTGTTTCTGAACTGCGAATGTTGCAGGATGGAAAGCTTCTGTCTAATGCAGTAGTGTAGTTGATCTGCTTAGTAGCAGTGTGGTTAATACACATCTGGCTCCTTCTGCTCATTCTGTTGCTCATCCATCATGACAATTACTATACAAAGCAGTATTAATTAAAAATATATATATAATACTGAATCTGACCATTTTATTATGTGCCCATTCCCAATTAACCCCAAATCCGATCTTTCTGCATCTGTTTGCAAAACGTGCCCATCTTTTAAAGGTCAGGCTTCTCGGTCTTGATGATGAATAATGACCATTCTGTCCTCTTTAACGGGAGTGTGTAACACACAGGTTCTCAGTGCAAGACATTCTGTCCTCTTTAACGGGAGTGTGTAACACACAGGTTCTCAGTGCAAGACATTCTGTCCTTCCCCTGTTCCCAGTATAGGTTGGAAATAACAAATCAAATACAAGGTATAAACACTGCCCTTGTGGCCGGGCTAGCAGATGGTAAGATGCGACACGATGTCTTTCATTGTCCTTCTCTTCCTCAGTGTGTCATGCTGTTTCTGAAATGCTTACCATCCAAACAATAGATACATTGTAGACCTCGGCACCAACTTGGACTGATAGTTCTGTTTTCAAAATTCAAAGGAATATTTACATTTTCTTTAAATTAATGCAATAAATAAATAAATAAATAATATATACAATGTGGCTACTTTTTTGGCTGGTTACTGTAAAACAAGAACATTTCGGGAGCAAGAAATGTTTGCTAATTTAGTGTTTATTAAAAATCAGTGAAATATATTATTCATACATGTGCCGTACATTAAAAAAAAAAAGAAGCACAAACATTTATTGCAGCAAAAACGGACCTGGAAGGCCATTAGCGAAATTAAATCCTGTTTTACACTAATTCCAAAAAGTGGAGTTTCTGGCCACAGTCGTAGGATGCACATTTACTGTCTTAGTCTCTTTTAACCACCTTAAACTTTAGTACTGTAGTTTCTAATAGAAGTTCCTAATGTTTTCTTCATTGCATCACAGGACGACTGAAGTTGTATTGTAAACAGCAAGCAAAGCTAAGATTGTCACCAGGAGACGGGGTTTACCTGTCTGGTGTGCTGGAGAGACGGGGTTTGCCTGTCTGGTGTGCTGGAGAGACGGGGTTTGCCTGGGTGGTGTGCTGGAGAGATGGGGTTTACCTGTGTGGTGTGCTGGAGAGACGGGGTTTGCCTGCCTGGTGTGCTGGAGAGACGGGGTTTGCCTGCCTGGTGTGCTGGAGAGACGGGGTTTGCCTGCCTGGTGTGCTGGAGAGACGGGGTTTGCCTGCCTGGTGTGCTGGAGAGACGGGGTTTGCCTGTCTGGTGTGCTGGAGAGACTGGGTTTGCCTGTCTTTTATGAAGATCTGTGTATTTTTTGTCACATTGCTATTTGGAATTGTATTTCCTCCCGTCCAGCTGATTTGAAGAGACAGAAAGTTGTATGAAAATGAGTTTCCGGATATCGACTTGTTTTCCTGACTTGCTGCAGTTGCATTATGTGGTACTGTGCATTGTGCTCGCTGACGGCACTGTACCCTTGAGCATCGTAGTGTGTAAGCTGCAGCCAGGGAGATTAAGAGTACTTGTCATTCCCTTGCTGTCTCAAGCTGTGCTCTTTGTTGTAGGAAGATTTCATTTGCTTCTGCTCCCGTCTGTCTTGGTCACATTGTAAAATTAATTTAGCCAGTGCCTTCCAGTTTGAATCCCTGGATTCCCTGGAACTTTACAGAATATAGGCAGTGTACAGCATGTCTGTATATAACAGGAAGGTGCACTCAAAGTATGAATATCTGAATTAAAGAGCACTTTTTTTTAATAGCCTGTCTCTGTGTTTTCTTCTCAGATGAAGCTACTGAACGATGCTTCTGAGCAGCAGGCTGAAACTCGTCATTTCCAAGGTAAGAAGAGACCCCTCATACCCCTGGTATTCACAGTGTAGCATTTAGAAGCATGTAGTACAATTTATATACGTGTAAGCTATGACCAAATATAAGGGAAGGCTGTTCCATTTACTGGACATGTACAAAAAGACTTTCCCCTTTTAAGATAGTGGTGTTTACTTTTGAATCAAATAGATTTCTAATCTAGGCCTCCACCTGGTGGCTAAACGGCATAATTGCGCTGTGGTTTGTAAGAAGGGGCTTCCAGTGTTTTCTCTTTAAATGAACACTGGTGCTCCCTCCCTGCACACGACCAGTCAGTCATTGAAACGAGCGAGCAGAGGATTGAAATCCGAAGGGAATTATTCCGCTCAAAAAGGGATTGAAAACGAGAAGCAAAAAAAAAGTGCTCTTGTGTGTGTCTGTGTGCTTCCAGAGCAGCTGACTGAACTGCGTCAGGAGTTTGTAAAACAGGAGGCTCAGATCAATGAGTACAAGAGGAATAGCTCCTCCCTGGAGAAGAAGGTGGCGTACGAGAGGTAGGTGCACTCGCCACAATCGACGGCTTATATAAATATATATATATATATATATATAATATATATATATATAATATATATTGTACCGTAACGACGCTCAAAGGTAAACGTGTGCTGTTTTTTATGAAGATGATTTAATTTGGCCCTGCTGGGGAACTAATAATGCAGCATTGTTGCGGCAGGACAAAGCTTGGGCTTGTATTGTATGGTATAAACGTCATCTTGACTGAACGGGAGCTTAACTGGATTTTCACTGTCCCTGTACAATTGTGTAAGTGCTGCAGCCAATTCCTAAACAAGCTTTTGTGGCTCAGGCTTTGTACATTTTGGACACTTTGTGGTATTGTCTCTCTCTTTGTAATTTCAGTCTACAGTGTAGCCAGCAAATAGCACAGCTAAAAGAGCAGTACGAGGAGAGCATGAAGAAACTCACCCAGGAAGTTGCTGAGCTGAAACAGGTAGAGTGATGTGGTTGCATGTTCTTGAAAACTGCCTCTCCCAGCTACAGACTGCAGAGATTCCCATGTATGGTTCAGCTGCATTTTTAATCTTGTACAACTCAAACACCCCTTACTGATTAGAGGAACCACCAGATTTCAAAGGTTTGAATGGGTGTGTTGCTGCAAAAATTTCACTGGCCAACTATTCACTTCTGCACAACTGTGACTTGGTTCGTGGCCATACAGTGTTGGTTAAAACTTGACATGGGGTAAGCTAAGCTTTGTCTGAACTATTCTGCCACTGTGCTGGCAAGTGGAGGAGAGGCGTGGGATTTAGATGATTTTATTTTGGTTATTTTTTTTTTTTTTCTGCAGCTGAAATTCATTGAAAGTGTTGTAAAAGAAGATAAATCTGCAGTTAACAATGCTGGCGATGTGAAGCCTGCAGGAAAGGAAACAGACTTGGAAAAACAAGACAGCACCCAGAAACTGGACAGTAAGGAAGGAAAAGATGGTGAGGGAATGTTTTAATAGATATATATACATGAAGTCTTATGTATTTAAATGTGAACAAGGCAGAGATTTGTTACGTTAACAAGATGCCAATAATGTTCTATAGCTCTGGTTCTAACCCCTTCAGGGATATTTCGTTTTCTCATGAATGTGTAGCAGTTCATGCACATCTGTAGTTTATCCTTTGATAAGGATTCTGTTTATTTAATGATCTGTTTGGATACTCCATGCGCTCGACTCGGTGAACTCCAGTATAGGCTGGAGACAGAGTGAATGCAGGAGTCCCTTTGTATCTGTACAACAGCATCCACTGCTGCACCGCCTCTACTGGTCATCCTTTTACAGTGATATTAATTGAATGGGGGCTTGAGTCTATATTGAGTGTAATGAGAATATGTGTCACTTGCAAACTGACGATGTAAATAGCTTTTATAGATTTGCTAGAATTTATTTCTTTATTTCTTTATTAATGTATTTATTTATTTGTCCACACACTAATGCATATTAAATCAGATTCTCATTAAGCTAGCACATTCCCAGAACACACACTCTACCGTATTTAATGAATGTGACCTGCTGATGGAGCTGTACTCCTTCTCTCTCTAGGTGATTTGGTGAAACCCGGGGGAGATGCTGGCATGCCAGGGATAGAGGACACAGAAGTTGGGAAAGTTGAGGATACACTTTTCAGTAAGCAACTTTTACAATGCAATACAAATCAATTTTATATAGCACCCTTCACGCCATGGCATCCCAGAGAGCTGTACAAAATTAAAAACAAAACAAGAGAGCTCACGTGTACAGTACACTCCAGCTACAACCCATTGTATAGAAGCACATTCATTTAGACTGAAAGTATCGCCACGTGGTAGTGTAGTACTAGTTTAAACCACATTGATTGATTGTATTTATTTCTTTATTTGTGTTCTTGTGTACAGACCTGAAGAAGCCTGCTGTTACACTCATTAAAAAGGACAGCGACACCCTCTTGACAGCAGTCAGATCGCTGGGGGGGGTTCGGAAGATCCCTCTCGCACTCGCTCAGGAAGACAACCCAGCTGAGCAGCTCGAACCAAACCAGGTGCATCTCGATGCAGGTAGAGCCAACCTGCTACACTTGCAGAACCCCATCCCTGGGAACGAGGAGCTGGGAGAGCAACCCAAACAACTGGAAGGTACGAAACCGCTGGGCTGGGCTGGGCTGGGCTGGGCAGGGCTGGGCAGCGCAGCCTCCATCTGTTTAACAGGGATCAAAGGAATTAGAATTCAATAGCTTGCATCTGATGCCTTTGGGATCTGTTGACAGTAAGTGTGTGCTGTCTTCTAGAGTTAGCATTGCTGTGTCTGAGATGTACTGTATTGTATTGTATTGTGTTGCATTGAATAGGCAGTACACATATCGTATAACAATTGGTAAGGGCAGAAAGCCAGTAGTTCACTCTCTGGGATAAAATGCTAGCAGAATAATATGGAGCCCCACTGAAGGATCAACATTGGCATAATTTTCTCCTATTTCTTATAGTGCTATGCATAGAGATACAGATATATAGATAGAATTTCATACAGGACTGAATGTATTCTATAGGGAACGAATTATTTAACAGCAAAAACTGTTCTGATTCCATTGGCAATCCCAATACAGAGGTTGTGTTTTTGTGCTTTTAGATAGCAGTTGAGATCCACAAGCAGGTACTCAAATGTCTCCTCAGAATAACTATTAAACAGCTTGGACTTGGTTAATGACTCTGGCAATAGTAGAGCAAATGTGCTATTTCTTACATGAGCTCCGGAGTACCTGATGTGTTTAGACACGATTCTGAGAGCTCTGCAGGGTTTTCTTAAGTGTTAAGACTTTGTTTAAACGGTTTCCTTGGGAATGTACAAAATCCTACTTTAGTTCCTAATTCAGGCGTGTCATTCATCTGTCTTGTCTTTAGCGCTTCTTTCATTTCAGGTGTATGTTTGGGGACTGAAATATTTCTCTGTTTAACTCGAGTGATTTTCTAACCTGCAGCACCTGACAATAATATGATTCCTGAGCAGCAGCTTCCCAAGAACATCGCCCCACAGCTGCCACTGGACCAAGCCCAGGTGCTGCCCAACCCCATTGAACACGTCAGACAGCCTGCTGCAGGAGAGCTGCACAAGCACAGGCAAAGTAAGAGCAGCTCCCTTTCACCACAGCCTTGACGATGGTGACAATGAAAGGGAAAAGGCGTCACATGCTTTATTATTTATTTAGATATTTAGACAGGGTTTTTTTTTCAGCAGTTCACTGCAAGCAGCTTTACAGGACAAGAGAAGACTTGCACCAGCGTGTTCCAGCAGCCCGACCAATTGCTTTTTTATATTGGCATGAAATAAATGTGCTTTCTTTTTAACCTATCTTATGGCGACATGCACTGGCTTTTGGCATTTTTTTGCGTTAGAAACTGCATTTTGAAAAGATTGCCAACGCTCTGGTTGGCTTAAATTAAGCCCAAAAGCGTGTCCCTTTTGCTTTTTGCTTTAATCTTCCAATCTGTTGGCGCTTTTAACAGTTTCCCACCTTCATCTTTAACCAGCTTCTGAGTAATCTAACCCATGACTTTATCTGCTCTGGTGCTGAAGATACTGAACACTCTCTGTTCAGTGGTGTTGGGTGCATAGAGGAGTCCTCTCTGCAGTGGTCAGGGTGATTTTCCTATCTCCGCCTTTCCTTTCCTTTCCTTTCCTCTGTTCCTGACGGGGACTTCTCTGCCTTCGCAGGCCGGTTCTTTGACGAGAACGAGTCCCCTGTAGACCCGCAGCATGGCTCTAAGCTTGCAGATTATAATGGGGATGATGGTAACGTGGGTGAGTATGAGGCTGACAAGCAGGCTGAGCTGGCTTACAATGAGGAAGAGGATGGTGATGGTGGGGAAGAAGACGTCCAAGGTGAGCTTGGGCCTTGTCTCCATGCCACTGAGTCTCGCTCAATCCACCGTTGAGTTATCTGCGCCCCAATGCTGCTAACTTCAAAATGCAGACTTTTTTTTTTTTTTTTAGATATGTTTTGTTTTTATTTCGGTCAGAACTTGCAGCAAGAGCCATTGCTAGGTACTCGTTGAATTGTAATGCCACAGGACTCTCTGTGTTCCTGTGTTTCCGAACGTCGCATTTAAAAACAGCTTTTACATTTTTTGGTGTGTGTTTTGTGTAATATTTTCCCATTCAAGTCAGCTCAAAATCTGTAGCATTCAACATATTTAAAAAAAATAAAATAAATAGAAGGGAGAATGGAAGCTTGAGAATTGTGTGCCTGCCCTGTACATACCACAGAGTACAAGCCAGGTTTAGCTTTAATAATAGTAATAATCCAGGGAGTTCCTCTGTGCCGAGTACATGTAATGCATTGCAGATAACTCGGGTGGATCTGTTGCCCCTTGTCTGCATGCTTCCATCCAGCTGTGTGCGTGCGTTTGTTGCTGGCCTCGCTCCCTGCATTGTGCTCGCCTTGTGATGTGTCCCTGTGTGTGTTATTACACCTGCCTGTTCATATCTATAGTCTCATAGCTCATGCTGTGTTCTAGAATGTAGTCTTACATGTAACATGCATGGTGTGTATGTTGTTCTAAATATTGCCAGCATCTTTTTACTACTTTGAGTGAAAAACAAACTTATTGTGAGTTCAATCCAGACACGCAGTTCTGCATTTTATTATTGATAACGTTTCCACTGAAATGGTCTGGTCATGTGCTTTTTGTTTTTATCATTGTGTGAATGCTTGACTGAGGTTAAATGTTTTATATAGTTTTACTGTTCTAAAGAGTGGATGAATGCCAATTTGCTTTTTTGTACTATTAACTACAGCACTATCTGACGCTTAATTCTGCGTGATTTCATTTGTATCCTACATTACTGTAGAGTTTTAAACGTAGATCAGCAACAGTCCCAGTATGAGTGAATGAGTATTGTGTTTAGATGACAACACTTCTGTCATATTCTGTGCTGCTGATGTTCAAATAAGCTGTTCAGATATTGTTTAGGAGTTTGCATGTGTTGGGATGGGGTTTGTTGTTATGCCCCCAACTACTCAACAGTTGCCTGGATCAGTTGCAGTAATCGGTTCCATTTTAAATGATTTGTAACCTTTTTTTTATTAAATTATATATTTTTGTTTGTTTTTTTTTTGTTTTTTTGTTCTAGATGATGATGAAAGAGACGCTCAGGGGGACAATCCTATGGAATATGGAAAACGACACCCAGCGAATGACATCTTATAAACCTGGGACTGGAAAATTACTTGCAAGAAAGAAAGAGAAGAACAAAAAATGTGATCCTTACCTGGCCTTTTATTTCACTGGTGCTTTAGGTCTCAACTTTAGGAGAATGTGAGTTCATGAATTTGCTTCGAAATGGAACAGTGGCAGCGTAGATTCCCTTTTTCTTTTTTAAAGGTCAGTATAGGCTGTACTGTAGGTGGTGGTCAATGAAGACATTGTGTAGGACCTGATATTTCCTCTGTATATTCTTGAATATTTTGTACTTTGTTGGGTTTATGATTAAAAGTATAGAATATACATTTTAAATGTAAATTATTTCTGATTTGAGATGTTTTCTTTAACAAAATCAACAGGAAAAAAAACAACCGAATATAGTAAGAATGTATCCAATTTGTGTTCATGCGAGTCTGTTTTTGTAAAAACTAAATTGTAGAATTATTTGTAATGCTTAATTTTTACAGGACATTTTTCTGCGTTTTGTCTGTCGGTTTGCTGGTTAAGGAACCTGTATTGTTCTCTTAGATTAATGGGCTGTTTCTAAGAGTATGCTTGTGCACTATCTTCACAAAGTGGAGGGGAAAGATGGAACCTGGCATTTGGATCTTATCCAGCAGTGGCTCTGTTTTTAACGCTGGTGTAGACATACAGGAGAGATGTCCAAAGGTCAAGAGGAGTATGGCTTTATTGTGCTTTTCTTTTTCTTTATCATGCCACGGTATCCATTTCAACACGCTTACTGAACAGAGCAAGAAAATTAACATGTTTTCTCGAACTGCAAGAAGAAAAAAATAAATAAATTCTCAAACCGGACATTTCTCAGAACGCTTCCTTTTGCCCATATCAGAGTTGTTCCGCAGCTCCGCTCACACATGGTGCTTTTACCCATGAAGAGCACATCTGAACACAGACAGCAAGGAACTCTATATACACGGCTGAAGGCTGAGTCCAAGTCTGAGGTCCGTTTCCTTTTTGAGCCAACATGTTTTGTCTGGACGTTTTGGGCCGTGGTCGTGGTGCGCATTTTTCCTGAGCAAGGATGCTATAGCATGCGATGATATGAATCTGTAAATCCATCTGCTAGGTGAGCTCTTACAAATACAGCAATATTAGTAAATTAGAATTAGAAATTCTAATGTGAACCCCGCACCTCACACCTCCGACACCAGTGTTGAGTTTAATAACGACGTGGGCCAGAGAAGGGCAGGAATCTCTTGCTTTTACGTACCAAGGCAGATTTTGGGTGTGGAAATAATGTTCGTTTGTGATGTAAATAGAGGCGGGAAGGTGTTCAGTTTAAGATTTTTAGATAATTAATAATTGTTTTCTCTTTGTAGGATTAGGCAATGGATTTGAGTGGGGGATGTCAAAAAGGGAAAGGGATTACAGTGTAAACCATTCATATTTTAACAAGATCAACCTATTGATTTGATTTTTTGTTAAAAAAAAAAAAAAGTTAAAACTGTCTCAAACAGTGTACCAGTGTATTAAACCATCATAAAGTACAATAAAAAAAAAAATGACTGTAGTAACCATTCTTCAAAGCTTACCGTAAACAATATCCTTAGCCGTCTCGGAAAATGGATGTGCATGCTTCTGAATTGTGTTACCAATATGCGGTTTACACACAAGACTGACCAGATCACTGCGACAGGAACTACAGCACAGTAATGGGAGGTGTAGGGGTCTGTTTCTGTATGGCAGTTAACCTAGAAAGCTAAATGTCACTTGTAAATCTGTGCAAAGGTCAGGGGAGTTCCAGGTATGACTGTTTAAAATTCCAGGTTTTATACATTATGTGTCGTGATGTATAGTTATTTAAGCCATGGAAACAATCCCAGCTCCCAGGTCGAGAAGCCAGAGAGCAACATTGATTCGTGTGCTGAGATGTGGGTTTTAAATACTGCAATGCTAGAGTGACCTGCAAAGTGTCTTTTCTAGGGGTTGACTGGGAAGGAAAGTCCATGTAAGAAATGGCATGCACCTTAATATTTGATCTTACCTGGGATTCCATGTGAAAGCATATTTTATTCCATTTAGAAGGAAACTCGCCCACAGTATACAGTGCACTGTTTTTAACTTGTCAAACTCGGATTAGAGATTGCATTTGCGATATGAGCGAGAAAGCCATCTATTGTAAGGGATCATTGTAGAGAGCTGGCTGCTGCACATGGATTTGCACAGGCTGTCGCGTTGTCTTGTTCTCAGATATATCTATAGCTTTCCCAGACATATAGAAGTATTTTAGGACTGATTTGAAGCTGTCCCAACATTACTGGCACTGTAAGGATACTGCATGAATTCGTTGTTGATGTTCCTGTGCTGTTTACAAGATTTTTTTGAATAAAGATGATTTTTTTTTCCCCCCTGAATGGAAGTGGTTGTGTGTTTTTTTTTTTTCTTCCACAGTTTCAAGACAAGATGAGAAACAGCACCTCTTGATGTAGTTATGTTTGACTAGCTCCATTTTTAACACTTAAAAGTGGATGATTTCAATAAAACAAATATTTATTGTAATTTTTAGTAGCGACGTGTGGTTTACAATTCGTTAAAGAAAAAATATATCTAATTTACATTAAAAAAAAAAAAAAAAAACTTGGTGAACATCATGCATGACTTCATTGGCTCTGTCACACACACACCACAGAGCAGACACGCTGTATCAATGGGAAGTGTGGCTTCGGAAGCACAGTACTAATGAATCCGTCTTGCTCTGTGAGTGTTTGAATTCTTTAGAAGAGGCCGTTTTACAAGTTTTCTGTAGTATATCACAACCTTTTGCTTACACTATTATTTTATTATCTGTACCTTTATTATTATTATGATCTGTAACAGCAGTGGTAGTTGATCTCAGAATGCCTGCTGTAGTGTTTAGAGGGAGCGGCTCAACCAATAACACATTGAAACCGCAATTTCTACAGTATAAGGTAATATACCGGTAATAGTTTTATTTATATATATCTATATCTATATCTATCTCTATCTCTATCTATCTATCTATCTATATATATATATATATATATAATTTGGCATATTCTAAAACAAGATGTACACAACATCTTTAAGCTGTTTATTAGATAATTTGTGGATTTCGGTGCACTCGTCCCTGATCCAGCCAGCTGTAGCTTTCATAATACATTACCATTGCATGGGCGCTGCATGTTTTAAATTTAAGTGCAACACCAGCACTCCGTTTGCTTCTGCTGCCGCGAGCGCACGCCCAGCAGCAGCACTCCGAGGAACCTCAGAGTGAAAAGAAGCGTTATTCTTTCCTGGAATACTGGGCGTGTGTTTTAAATGAGGAGTTTAAACCTTGATTTCGCTTGTTTAACTTGCACCTGATATGGAATTGTAGTATATGAGTAGTAATCTACACAAAGACAAGCTGTAAAGCAGCTGTGTGTCAAATGATGGGCTGTCAATGAAGCCTGGAATATCTTAGTGAATATGTTCACATGTACTCTAAAGTTTGAGGTACCGTGTCATCCATGTCCAAATGAAACGTCTTCAAAATACAGAATTATACATCTAATAACAAACCTAACTGTTCTGCTAAAATGGCTCTTTGTCAAAAAAAAAAAAAAAAACCTTTTTGGCCATACTAACACGGTTAATATTAAAAACGTATATTTGTAGTGCCTTAAACTTCACTTCGTGCGCTAGCTTTTTAATTAATGTTGTGGAAATGTCCAGATTTTACTGGGGCAACTGAAAACCATCCTTCGGTGCATAGCTCTGTTCTGTGATTCTATTAGGTCAAATTCCATCACTGCCATACGGTCCTCACAACACTGTCCCTACTCTGTAGCGCTGTGTTAACCTGGTATCCTGGTGGCTTTGTAAAGAACACCCCCAACGATCTGCTTTTGCGCATATTTGAAATAAAATAAATATACAGGATAATTGGTTACCGGCAAAAGGTAGCGTACACAACACGGCGGGTACCACCACATACGGTATCCCTTGCCGCATATAAAGTATGTTCTTCTATGTCATTTGTCTGGGTTTATCAAACAGCTACACCACGGTTATTTTGAGGGCGTCACAGTCTGAAGTTAATGCCAAATGCGACCTGCCACACATCTATTTTTACGTACAGTGTATAGAAAAGTGCCTATTTTAATACTGAACTGGGGTGCACCAGGTGTTGAGAGCATCAGTAACATCCTGTACCATCATCCCCATGTCCAAAAACGGTTACTATGACCCAAACCGCAACACAATAATATACACAAGCACAGTGAAGAATGCAGCATCACTGCAACATCACAAGCGTGTTGCAATCCACCCCACGCCGCTTTCGGGTTTGCTTGTGTATAAAGCAAGCAGAGCGGGATGACGGGAGCCGCTTGGTATGCGCTTGCGCGGGATTGCTTTCCATCCGGGTCTCTGCCATTGAGAGTGTCTGCGCTGCAGGTCGGTAAGGAGGCGGGAAATGGCGACTGGAGGACCAGCGGAGGATCGGAGAGACTGTCACTAAGCACGGCGAGTCAGAGAACACGCCAGGTCTCTGCTACGAGGTTTAGCGGTCTAGCTAATACAACCACCGCGGGGACGAGACGCACTAGCTCTGGGCAAGTAAGTGCGTGCCAGTGCCGCGGCGTTTAGGGTTTCTCTGCTTGTACATATTTACCTTGACAGGCAGTACAGGCAGATCTGTGGAGTGTTTAAATCTCTGCCTTTTCACGATTTGTTTCAGCTGTAACCATTTTTTTTACACTCCTGGACCCTGCTGTTTCAGGAGGAAGACGCGGGGAATCCGCGTTATCGTTTAAATTACAAGACCGGTGTTTGTTTTTTGTTTTTTGTTCTCTCGTTGACATTTTTTTTGGTGTATTTACTATATTTAATATGTATAAACAAGTTCCTGTTTGGAGTAAATACAGCCTACGGCGAAGACAGCCACTTGTTTAATCTCATGGGGTTTGTATGTACTGTATGACTCCCGTGACGCGGTGAAGTTGTCTTTAATAACTACGTGTTAAGATTTTATATATAAAAAAAAAAAGAAACGGCGCTTTTTTTTTTTTTTTTTTTTTTTTTTTGGTCTAGGCCGTGGCCTGTTTTTTCATCTCCCGCCCCGGGCTTGAGTCTGAAGTCCTACCGGTATCCCCTTCACATTTTTCGCCCATCTCTTTTGTAGCGTTTGGGTCTCGTGTGTGTGTTTATTTTAATATATATATATATAAAGTAAAAGACCATTAAAACCCAGTATGTAGTATTGGATATTTCATATTAACAGTCGATGCTTCTGAGTTGCGAAAATGCAATAATAATCCATGTTTTATGCTAATCCTGTTTAGTTTCTCTCCAGCGCTGCATTCACAGGGTTTCGTGTTTGGTTTGTTTAGGGGGCGTGGCTCACAGCGCGCTGCTCCGCTGGACTCTACAATTAGAGCGTGCCAGCGCTTTATTCTGGACGACTCGACGCTGTATTGACAAGATTACTAAACTGTGACTAACTTAGTTTTATTCCTTATGACGGGGTCCTTCTTACTTTTAATTTTTGCAGTACATTATAAGTTATATCCACTTGCCTTACGTTTGTATACGTTTTATTGTAGACATGACACAAGTTCTAGCACCTAGATGCACGTTTGTAAACGTATATTGTCTGTCAGATATTTCAGGACTGCACAGTGGTTTTGAAGACATGGGCTAGTCAGTTAGTCGAAACAAATATGTGCATTCTTTCATAAACAATTAATCTGGATGCTTTTTGCACTGGTAACGTTACCTAGTTTGTAACAGGTGTCCATACCTTGAATGTAGTTCATCAAGGTTATGTGTTTCATTGTAGCTTGTATACATTTTTCAATCCTAATGGCATGTTCTTAAAGTTTAGCATTGTCTAAGAGCAAAATTCTTTATGCACAGTTTGTCGTTAATAAATAGAAAGGTTACAAAGTTTGTTCATGACAGAAAAATCTATTGCTTGGTGCTGATGAATATTTCTGCCCCTCACCCCATCAGCAATAACTTTTCACTTGTGTTTAAGCATGCATTCAATGTCACAGCTCAGTCAGGAGTTTGAGGAAGATCAGCTTTACTGTTGTACTTGTTGAACACCTACTGTTACTTCTCTACTGCTGGTTAATTATAGCAGTGTACAGTTCTGTTCTGAAGCATGATCCTCACCTGGGACAAATACTGCCTGGTTATCTCATGGAACACATATTGGCAAGACAACTTTTGGGACACTTGAGTTATAAAACTTTGAGACTTCATGTATGCCCCCATTTTGGGTAAAAATCAGTTAGTCTGACCTCACAGATTTGCTTTCCTGATCTTGGAGCCTCAGATACTGGGTGGTCAAGAGAGGTTTTCACAACACATCTTGTTGATCTGGAAGGCATTAATAGCAGCTTCCTATTCTCAGTATGCCTGTGATTTTTTTATATGCAGATTTCTCACCTATGGCACACGACCAACGCAATACCGTTCCAATAAGTTTAATATTTTATAGGTTTGAAATACACTTCTTCCAAGGTGACCATTTAAAACTGCTGATAAGATTATCTTTTTTTAGCTGTAGAATGGTATCTGAAGTGGTGGTTAGTTTCTGATAAATACTGTTTATGTAATTTTAATGTTAAAGATTAGGGGGTAGTGTATGTGTTGGAGAGGCAGGATAAAGCTTTCATTGAAATGCCAAAGATTTAGGTAGAGTATTGGAGTTTGGAGTTCAGAGTTGCACCACCAGTAATGCTGCCGTTATTGTGCATGGCTCAAACCATCTATAATACTGTTTAAGGGTTGCTACATGCAGGTTTAGATAAGTGTGTGAATCATCAGCTATGCTTCAGAAGTATGCTGCAGTTACTGGCATGAGGTTTGAATAAAGGAGTTTTTTTTTTCTAATTTATTCCACACCATTAATTAGGCTGGGGGCTGGGGGGTGTTTGTCAGACCTGAAAGTTTTTTCTTGGTATGAATTTGTTGCAGAGATTCATTCTAATCTCCTGCAATGCAAGAGGAACAGTAAAAAATGTAGTGTGGCAAGTTTTTTTTTTTGGTGCAAATTGAGTTTAGTGAGCATAGTTTTAAAGTATAATGACGCTGCTCATAATTTGACAGTATAGCTGAGACTGGTAGATGAGTCATGCTTTTGTCTCAGTAAATCGGCTGTAGTGTTTGACTGTCCTCGCTGGGGAGATTGGTAGTAGCAATGGAGCATAATGACCGCATGTACTTGCCAGGTTTAAATGTGTTTCAGGGCTTCATCTAAAGTTGTTTCATTTTTGAAATCTATTCACTAACTATTAAAATCCTAGTACATCTGTTACACTTGCATCCCCTTGGATGGTGATGGACTCTTCCCCACCCTCCCTTCTTTTGAACTGCGCTCATGCTGTTCCATTGTTCACACAATGAGTTGCATTGCCTATTTCTGGCGCTTCGCTTTGAGCCTGTAGATTTTAGTTTAAATGAAATAGTGAACACCGTGTGGATGTTGGATGACTTATTACATGGTATTTTATCAGATTCCTTTTTTTTAGTTTAAACCCTACCCCCTTCAAAAAGTGGTTAATACTGTTTTCTTATATATATCATAAAAATCATAACCAAGTCATCCACTGTTTTTTCATGAGACAAAATTATAAAATGATGTAGTGACACATCATGCAAAGTATGAAGTATTAGAGTAGTGGTGTGCTAGGGATTGTAGACACACATGGTTATACTGTAATTATGATTGCATGACTGGTATGCATATAACCCTATAAAAAGTACTTGCATTAATACTTAAGATTGGCAGTCTGACAACCCCTGAACATGTCTGGGCAGATTTCAATACCAAGTGACCTGAGGAAAATTTGAATTTGTTTTACTTTTCAAACTTTTAGGTGCTTTCTAAAAAAAGTCTGAGGTCCATTACTTTAGGGTATAACTGATCTTAAGCATTTATAGCATTTAGTAAGAGGTATTTTTAGTGCAGATGCAGATATTTCTGATTGCTAAATCTGGTGTACTGCAGAAAAACGTGGCTTCCATTCACATACATGTGCTGCAGTTTTAACAACTGAAAAAAGCTTGTCAGGCCCACTTTGGGGATGGGAGATATGGGTGTGCTCTGGCTGTACTCCTTTACACTTGTTGATGACTACAGCTGCACAACCTAGGTTTGCAAGCAAGTGTAAGTCCTCACTTGTATCATTTCTCTCCTCAAACAGTCTTGCCTTCGGCACTTAGCAGGACAGAAAGACCGTTGGACTTAAAGCTGTTTCATATTTCCTTGTTGGCATCAGAGTTTTTTTTTTTTTTTTTTTTGTCTTGACGAGGAAGTTGTTCACTAGATACATAATCTCAGTTTTTGGAGGCCACAATAAGAGCTTGTGGTTTGGGGTTGGGGTTTCGGGGGGGGGGGGGGGGGGTCTTGACTACAACCAGATGTTGTACAGGGGCTCTGTATGCATTCTTCAGAGTTTGAAATTAAAACCGTAACTTGGAGTTTGTCAGACAGAAAGTATGCTCAGTCAAAAGAGTTGGTTTAGAACCTCATTTACTACAGTGGAGGTTCTTTTTATATCTTGATCGTTTTGTCTATCTACTGCATAAACAAACTAATACCAGTAACCAAGGGCAGCATTCATTATCTAACCCTTACATCAGCAGGAGGGACTTTAGCTCTTCCCACAAGGTCCCAAATCCTTGTAGTGTGATTTAATTGTTGTGGTTTTCTTGGGTTTGAACAATAATGGCTTTGCCATTTTAACAATGGAGCTCAAAGGACAAGTGGCAAAGAAATCCCCTAACATAAAACTGATTGACCTTAACGGGTTACAGTACTCTGCTTGCTGTTGAATGTATTATGTTTAGGCAGCTTTGAGGACTGTTTGGTGTTTTATGTTGTGAGTGGGGCCCTCGGGACAATCCGCAAGGTCAAGAGACCACATGTATAGTAATTGTGTTGCTGAATTGATTTGATTTCTTTCTCCCTCCCTTGTAGTTTTACATGTGACACTTAAGAAGATGAGGCTGAGAATGCGGAAGACTTCTCAGCAGTCAAACCCTGTTCTCACGCCCCATACTTCGAGAACCAAGCGAAAACACTCGGAGGTTGAAGACAGTGTGCAAGAGGGGGGAGGGAAACCACAGAAAAATGATACAGGCTTGCTTTCTTCAATCAAAAAATTTATCAGAGGAAATGCTGCAAAGGTACGTTGAACACTTACTGACTTCATCTGATCATGTGTGTTTAAAAGAGTACCACTCTACTCTACACAGTTTGTTTCAGGTGACTACCTTCAGTGAAACCTGATGAGTGTTTCTGCAACAGGAAACCTTGCCCTTCCCTTCTTTCTGCCTTGAGCATCCTGTGACTGTTTTTATATATAATGGGAGTTAGTTGTATCTTGTTTTTTGTTTTAATCAGTTTTAGATTCAAATTTTGGGTCCAGTTTGATGCTTTAAGCATTTTTGTGGGGGATTTCTTGGCTACTTTCTGTAGTAAACCAGGTTGTATTGTGGTTTTAGTTTTTAATTTTATTTGCTGGCGTTTTCAGGTTGAGCAAGAAAATCCTTCAAAGAAGAGCCGACTTGAGCATGACCTGGATAATAACTTGATATCGTCAACCCCACAGGCTGGTGACTTGCCCAGCAAACAGCTTTCCAGGGTTCGACGGAAAAGCCCAGTAAATGGAGGCAAGTGCTGTACTGTAAACGTGTCCTACAGTCCCTGCTGTATACTTTTGATTGACAGATGGAGTAGGAGTTCTGACCTTTTAAAATGTCTGTAGTGAGGACATTTTATACTGTGCCTCTTGCTTCACGCCCCCCCTTGCAATACTAGTAGACTGTATCCTGAGTTCAAAAACTTGGTGGGTTTGAAAACAAGCAAAAAATAATGCATGCTCTTGAAAGCAAGCGTGAGGCAAGATGTTAACAATATCTGTAATGGCAAACGCTTTCTCTTGCTTAAATTTAATGTAATGGCAAAAATACTTTGACGTAAAAAGTGTGTCTACTTGATTTTTTATTGAAGGTGAATTTTGTTGGTAAACTCTCTCTCAAATACAGATTAGCTTTGTCTGCCTTCCTGTCTGTGTCTCTTAAATTGTAAAACTTTTTGTTTTCATTCATTTCTGTTTTTAGAAGCTACAAATCACAACGCAAACAAGCACATCAAGCCTAACGGGAAGTTGGATGACCCCCCTGACACAGTGGGGAGTCCCCCGAGGACTACGCTGCTGGGGACCATCTTCTCGCCTGTGTTTAACTTCTTCTCATCCGCAAATAAAAATGGTAAGAAACATATAAAAATAATGGACATTATTAATTTAATTACATTTAGAACCATGGGTATATAGAAAATGTAATTTAAATTAATAATGTTCATGTTTAAGGCTGCTGTCATCCTTAAATGTGTAGGGACAGTTTTGGTTTTTTTTGTTTGTTTTTTTTACACCAAGTTAAATGTTTATTTTCAGTTTCCTTCAACAATTTTTGGGGTGGGTAGTAGAAAATAATTGTGCATTGGTTCTCTTAAACTGGCCATCTGCCGAATTACTGTGTCCATGTCGATGTTTGTAAAGTGTGGTTTCCACTGTAGTTGGTTTACAGTTGTGGGTGAGTTGGAGAACCCTTAAGCTTACAGCAGTTGTTCCTTACTCTCTCTTTCTCCCAGGAACATCTGGTTCCGACTCCCCGGGGCAAGCTGTGGAAGCTGAAGAGATTGTTAAGCAGTTGGATATGGAGCAGGTAGAGGAGATCCCTGCCAGCACAGCAACCTCAACAGAAGGAGCCGTATTCTCCAACCAGACTGTACCCTTGAGGTCCACTACAGACGATGCTTCAGAAGAGGGGGAGATAGCATCTGACGCTGACCTCCCCCCATTAACAGGTCTGGAGCATGTATGAGATTGCTAGTGCAGTAATTTAAGGCCAGCTCTGAGGGTTGACTTAAACAAAACCAAAAAAAACAAATGTTTTATAGCTTGTTAAACCATTGAACCACAAGATGGGTCAGTCCATTCAAACTTCCCAAGTGAAACATGACAGTTGTTTTTTCTCAAATTCTTGCTTGTTCTAATTTAACTAAACACATGCTTTCTTTTTATTTCTTTCGTTAGCACCAGGATCGACTCCGGACGGTGGCTACTCTGAAGCATCCACAGCTCCCCCTGAAGGAACGTACGAGGAGGACTGGGAGGTCTTTGACCCGTAAGTGTGCAGTGCACAAAGACTTTTGGTTGACCATCTTGGTGCTTATTTTGAAAATCGTCCTTTTTAAAATATATTCCTATGCCTTCTGGTCTCGTTCTGTAGGTATTTCTTCATCAAGCATGTCCCACCGCTGACTGAAGAACAGTTGAACCGGAAGCCAGCTCTTCCTCTGAAGACCAGAAGCACACCCGAGTTCTCTTTAGTCTTGGACTTGGTAAGTATTGGTGACAGATGTGTGAAATGCATTACTGCTCAAAACCAACAAGACCTATTTTGTGACAAAATATTCTGTGCCATACAGTATTCTGTTTTATAGTTACAATTATCTTCCTCTCCAGGATGAAACTTTGGTGCATTGTAGCTTGAATGAGCTTGAAGATGCAGCTCTCACTTTCCCAGTCCTTTTCCAAGATGTTATATACCAGGTACTATGAAGACTTTAGATGCATGTATTTTAAGTAGAATTACAAAGTTAATTGCGGTTCTGTTGAATGAAACAGTGATAATTTGAAGGGTCTGTTAACGGGTGTAGAAAGGCAGTGCATAGTTATTCCATTTAATAATCCTGTATGTAATTAGTATAAACTAGTCACAAGATTCCATATCTCTTGATTTTTATGTTTAAGTGAGTGCTGGTGATTCTTCTGACAGGCTTATAATACAGCCACTAGATGGTGCAAGCATGTAGCTTGTGTTGCATAGATGCATTGACAGACTTGCACAAATTAAGGTAAGTATGACGGATTTAGGAGGTTGACTTTATCTAGTTCCTTAACTTACACATAACATCTTTTGTTTTGCAGCCTGAGACTTTGTTACATTTGTGTTGGTGAATTTCATCACGTGTTCAATGTAACTGACTATTTTAATAAAAGATACTTTCCAAAGCATCTACATTTTGAACGCCTTATATTTTGGAACGGAAGATTTAAAATAATTGAAGTCGGTGGTTCTTTTTTTTTTTTTTTTTTTTTAAATTTCACTTTTCAACTTGACTAGGTGTACGTGCGGTTGAGGCCATTCTTCAGGGAATTCCTTGAGCGCATGTCCCAGATATATGAGGTAAGACTACGAAACTACTCCATGCTCGTCATTTCTGTGAAGTATTGCTGTTTAAAACCACCTTAGGTATGCCCTAAAAGTGCTATGATCAGTGCATTTAAATGTGATTTGTTTCCCTCTGACTTATTAACAGATCATCCTCTTCACTGCCTCCAAGAAGGTATATGCAGATAAATTGCTCAACATCCTGGACCCTAAAAAGCAGTTGGTCAGGTAAATATTGTAATGCATATCAAGACTTGAGTGGCTTTATTTTTCCAGAAAACAAAGATTTTACTTTAACATTGCATATACATTTTTATTTTTTATAATTAATAGGAACTATGTAGTAGAGCCAGTATAAGCATTTCAGTCATGCTAGCTGTCTATGTACTTGCCTTGTCTGTAGAGAACAGTTAACAGATGTGTGTTTTTTTTTTTACCCAACAGGCACAGACTTTTCCGTGAACATTGTGTTTGTGTTCAAGGAAATTATATCAAGGATTTAAATATTCTTGGACGGGATCTGTCAAAAACGATTATTATTGACAATTCACCACAGGCCTTTGCATACCAGGTAATTATAAATTATATAATTTGATTGGCTGAGAGGGGTCGAATTTGTTTTTTTTAAATGCACACCAGTTATGTGATTGCATTTGAAATATTAAATACATCGGTGGAGAAAGTAATTCTTGTGTGTTCCTATAGCTTTCCAATGGAATTCCTATAGAGAGTTGGTTTATGGATAGAAATGACAACGAGCTCCTGAAATTGGTTCCTTTCCTGGATAAACTCGTGGAACTAGTAAGTTTTGACTTTAACCTTGTTTGTTCTGGTTAATGTACAATTGCACTTTTCTTTTTCTACAAAACACTTAAGGGCTTGTGCAAAAGTTTATATTGGGGTGTGTAACAATAAAACTAGCAATTTGTATCAACTGAATGAGATGCCGATACCGTGGTTTTGTTTTGTGTGCATTTCCAGAGTTGTGTCACTCTTTTTTAAATATTGGACCATTCAACTTTGTTTCAGAATGAGGATGTTCGACCTCACATCAGAGAGCGGTTTCGCTTGCATGATTTGCTACCCCCAGACGGAGTGCCAGGACAATAAAAATCACTGACTGGGGACGGAAATGCAGGACCCTTTTTGGACTACAACTAGAGGATTGCCATTACTGTTGAAATTCATTTTGTACCCCCGTATTGCTGATTTTTAAATGGCAATTAAGGGTTATGGAGAGACAAAATCTCACAATAGAGAAATACAAATATATATACATATGATAGGCCAGAACAGAAAGGATCAATTAGCAGATAGCGCAACCTTATTTTTATGTTTTTGACAAAGTTTCAGAAGTGTTCTGTTTCGGCCACCAGCAGTTTCAGACTATTATATGAAGATTTCTTGATGTTGCAATGAAGAGAAGGACTATTCCCTCAGTTTGGTGCTCAACGTAAGTTTGTTGCCACATGATGACTTCAGACTCTCATTTCAACAGGAATGGCCAGTATTTTTTTTTTTTTTTTCCCTGTTCAGGTTTTTAAACTTTTTACATTTTACTTGTATTAGACTAGAATTTCATTATGCATTCCTTTTTAGTGGAGTCGCTTTATAGAAAGTCTGGTAATAGCCAGTGTTTTATCTCACTCCCCCATATGTATTGATGGCTGTTTTTCTGCTTTGTCTGCCTGCATATTGTATATTTGTTTAAAAAAAATAAATAAATCTATAGTTTTAGTCCCACGACATGCATTTATATTGTTTCTGCAGTA
Organism: Acipenser ruthenus; assembly: GCF_902713425.1. Lineage (NCBI taxonomy): Eukaryota > Metazoa > Chordata > Actinopteri > Acipenseriformes > Acipenseridae > Acipenser > Acipenser ruthenus. Next base: position 29,708,341 of record NC_081209.1, on the reverse strand, counting down.
TTCTACTGTAGTTTTAATTATGTATAAAAAAAATATTGTATAGGTAACAAAAAGCAGTTTAAACCATGGTGATGGCTTGTATACTGGGGCAGAAGGCAGTATTATGGGCACGATCTGTTGCCAAAACCCAGAATTTTAAAAAAAACTTGGTAACTTCTAAAACAGACACTTTCAATATATGGTAACATACATATATAATTTTTTTTTTTTTAAAGTTCTAGTAACCAAAAAGAGGAAATGGGTAGTGTAGGACTACCACAATGTTTTCTCTTGTCTGTGTGTTGTTGGTTGTTTTTTTTTTTTCTTTAAACCTTATTTTTAGAATTGTCTGTATTTTATCATAACTGGTCTTTCCTGCTATTAAAATGTTCTCATTAAGAAACAAATATAATAAATGGGCTCTGATGTGCTCTGCTGCTTTTTATTTACCAGTCTTTTGCTTTCACCTTAATTTCCACCTGCTCCTAGCCTCATTCAGTGCCGTAAACCCTGCCTGTAAATTCACTTGCAATGTAATGCATGCGAAAGCTGCCATTATCCTCCACACAACCTCATTTGCAGTGACACTAGATGAGGGTCTGAAACCTGGTGTCTATTCCGTCATCCATACCAGAAATGCAATTGGAACTTTTATTTTTATAGAACACAAGAATTCACTGTAATGTAGATTGTGACACCCATTGGTCATTAGAAAATCAGTGCAATGATCAAGAGAAGAGTATTTAAGGTTTGAGACACTAAATAAACTATTAACAAAAATATATATTGACAAAAATGTAATGCAGGTTTTGTCACTGCTGGCCAGCCTGTTTTTGAAACCCGTAAGAAGCTGCTCTAAAGTAAAAGCGAAGGAGCTGGCTTCCCAGTTCACACCAGTGCAGCGAGTGTTATCACTGTGGTTTTAAACCTCTTTAGAGCCTTGGTCCGGATGCAGTGGAAACATGGACCCGGGGGGGGGGGATTTGTTTATTTCACTGTGTAATGTCTACCTAATTTGTATTGGGAAAAATGCTATCCCTAGAACAGTTCTTGTTCAATTTTTCCAAACAGTTCCAGGAATATATTTAAAAACAATGCGTCTCTGATGAAGCTTTTAAAAGGTCGTTTGCACATTGCTTCTGTTGACTGTTAATGTGCTACAGACCTGGACTGTTAGGTTTGTATTTGTATTGTACACCCCTCCCTCCCCCAGTGAATATAGATGAAACAGAACTTTTCTAAAGCGCTTTCTTTTGTATGATTGTTAAAGAACTAAGATTTTTATGGCAAAGATTGGGAAGTTAATATGTACACCAGTTAATGTTATGTGTATTACCAGTTTTCTTGTACAAAATACATGCAGCTTCACTTTAAAAATCCTTTTAAAATAAGGGAAACCTTTAGAAGAAAATGTTTCATTTTTGTATTTTTAATTGAGGCATGACTTGTCTTTTTTTTCAGTGTATTAATGAAGATTTTTACTTTTCATCAGGTGTTGTATTATAATCTGTGTAGGTAGCACATTGTGTCACTGAACTGTTTAAAATTCTAGCATGTAGAAATGAGCCTGTTTTTTGTGGGGAATTCCTTCTGCAGAAAGACAGCAATTGCATTTCAGAATTCAGATTTTTCCTTTTTAAAATAGGGTATTTTGCTTGCAAGAATTACTAAAGTTGTCTATCTTTAAAATAAAAAATGTGAAAGATGTATTGGGCCATTCAAAGCATCTTAGAGTAAGTAGCGGGGTTCTGAAATAGTGTTCCACGTTCCCATGTGTTGCTACAACTGTTTAAATAACATACCTGTCATTGTTCTTTTCATTAACATCCTGATAACTGTTCACACGTAACCTTTTAAAGTCTGTTTCAAAGAGATTTGTTAAATGGCTGTAGTGCACTGATAGTATAAGGATTATTGCCCACATTTTCAGACGGGTAACGAGCCATCATGTGGAATGGAACAGAAAAGCCGGAGTACTTGTGCTTATTTATTTGTTGGTTTTTTTTTTGTTTTTTTTAATCGCTCATCCAGCAGTGATTTAGATAGAGGGCAGATCTCAAACCCCAGTGCACTAGAGCAGCCATTTTGAAAAGAGCTTTGAAACCCTTTAAAGTTTTAGAATAAAGTTGTCAGGATGTTAATGAAAAGAAAAATGACAGGTATGTTATTTAAACAGTTATGCAACATGTGGGGATGTATAATGCTGTATTTTTCAGAACCCCGCTACTTGTCAGTATTCTGTGAATTGTAAAATGTACATAACATGACCTTTTTAAATTGCTATACAACTTTGTAACCCATATTTCCTTCTTTCTGTTATATCTATATATATATATATATATATTTTTTTTTTTTTGGGGGGGGGGGGGGGGGGGGTAACTGCTACAGAATTCTGTCGCCAGCACTTCTGTCTCCCATAGTTATGTCTCTTCCAAGTAGAAAGATTACAAAATGTATCTGGTCGGTGGATAGTGTACACTGCATTGAATATCTCTAGGGGCTAGGGCTGGCCTGGGAGACTAAGGCCATTTTACCGTTCTCTAACCCTTTGTACCAAACGCACTGTTCAAATGAATGAAACTTGTTTTAATGAATAAAGATCACAAGATCAGTGTTACCCCAAATGTATCTAATTGCAGGAACACGGTTGTCATTCCTAGAGCAGAAAATTATCTGGAAGAGATTTGGTTATAAAAAGTTCTGAGAAACGGACAAAAATTGAACTACAAAGCCAAGCAAGCTTGTACATGTTTTATTTGTGTGGCTTTTAATGTAATAGTGTTGCATCTCTTCAAGTGGATTGGTGGTATTTGACTGATCTTTTGGTTTATCTCCTCCACCCCCCAAACAACTAAACTTGGATAGTGGACAGTGATGACACTCTACTTGTTTTATTGTAGCCAAACTGACTTGTAAAATCAAAAACTTAGCATATTTTTTTTGTATATTTTTGATATTCACTGATAAATTCTTTAGACAATTTATAGCTGCCGTCGCTCCCGACCCCCCCCCCCCCCTTTATTTTTTTTTTTGGTACAAAGCTACCTTTTCTTTTAATGCAAGGACCTGAGGCTAGATGCAAGTGTAAGACGTTCTGGAACAATGCTTGGTCATGTTTCTGGATGTATTGTCTGCCCCTTTCGTTCACTGTACCTTTATATTGATTTTTTGTCTTTTAAGTAAAGGGTTTTTTTCATCCCCAATGTTTCTTTGCAGCAATTTCTAGTTTTGTTTTTTTGTTGTGACTAAATTTATATTTTGGTGAGCTGCTCAAAAAGCAACATGTAATTAAACGTTTCAAATGTTATATTACCCAAAAGGTTTCTACTGCTTGGATGAACATGTGTGGAAAAATCAAATACAGTGCGATTCCTGTTTCTTTGAACAGGTTTCAATACATGATGGTGCCCAGGACTGCATTCTCACCAGTCAGGCGTGTGACCCAATAAGAAATGCACTCCAGATGTCTGTACAGTATCACTGTTCTGTGTTCATTTGACAGTGTTTTTATTCTAACGATTTTAAACGTTGTTTAGTTGTCGTTGAGCACAATCTGCAATAAAGAAGAGAGAAAGAAGGGGATGACATTTTCTCAATTTGTTTTCTATCTCCTGCAGAAATGCAAGTTTTAAAACTAATAGAACTATGTTGGATTCTACCTGTCATTTTGGCTAATGTGATATTCTAGGAACGTTCTAGCAGTCAAAAGGTATCTTATACCAAACAGTAATGGTGCTACATTAAAAAAGCCTTTGAAAGATGTAAACCTTGAATACAGTTATTAACAAGTCCGCACACCTTGGCTTTTGAAACTCGCGTGTAAGTGGTGTCCTTATGGTTACTATTAGGCGAAGCATAGTTTTAAGTTACGCTGTATACCAATTGATTGCTGTTTAGTACAACATAGTAGCAGATCAGAGTACAAAAACATTTTAATTGGATATCGCGTGACTGTCGGAAAATGATACAAGTGACCTGATACGGCTGTCGGTGGTATTAACGTGTTCAGCAGGACAGGAGGTGACGTGCACACTGCCAGGGCAACTCTTTAAATTTGTGACTTTTTTTTCCCATGCAAATAAATACAGGTGTGGCAGGTAAACAAACAGCTGTTAACCACTAATGTCAGATTAGTGAACTATTTAGTCAAACTCTCTGTTAACATTTCCAACCGCTGACAAGCAGATTGTCGGAACTATAGAGTCCAAAATATGTATATTACTTTAATTTCTACTGGTCCAGGTCTGTCTAGAGCAGGGGCACCAGATCCAGTGCAAAGTTTAGTGCCGCTGTCCTTAGTTAAATCTGTGTAGACTGTACACGTTTTTCATTGCAAGCTGCAACAACTAAACCCAATGAAAATGTAACCCTAGTTCCGTGTTTCTGTTTTAGATTTAAAAACACCACACTAGCATCGAATGCAAATGAAATGAACGAGAACACGAATAACACAGTTTGTGCTGAAGGCTACTTTATCAGACATTTTACACGGGGTTTTCCATAGACAACGTTTCTTAATTGCAACGCATGCGTGTTAAGTGTAAGAAGTCATCTTCGCGAAATAGGCATGCGAGCTTCAGAACACAATTAAACATGTTTCAATATTAGACAGCCAGAGCTGTACTCTGCGGTGCATTGACACGTGTGTATGGCTGTACTGTATAGCCGCACAATGCACACCGCATTGGAAAAGCGCATTCTCTCAGTCCCGAGCGATTCCTCAAATGGGCGTCGTGGAAATTCTAAAATAAAAATAAGCAGAACTGTATTTCACGTGCTTGACATGTACTGTATGTTAAATGCATGCAAAGTGTGTGTGTGTGTGTGTGTGTGTGTGTGTGGTGTTTGTTTATTTATTTTTTTACTAACATTATAACATCTCAAATTAAATAAACATCTTCAACAAAAGTACACAAGATTTGCTTAACTCACAGACGTTTTTAGACTTTGCACTTATACATCAAGGAAAAGAAGGGAACTTCGTGGAAAATGCAAAGATTGTGACATTTCCAAAAAGTTTTCTACTTATTCTGTACTGACAAAATGCGCATGAGGCTGGATTCTGAAGTGTAGAGTTAATTTATTGATTTTACACCTATTAAAAGGTGTAGTCCCCCAGTACTTGGTGCCTACAGAGAAAACAGCGTTTGGGTATTGTAAACATCTTTAAATTTACACTATTAGACAACGGTTTCTGCAACCAGTCTTCAAAATGATTTCCTGTTATTGTTATAACGAACAACGGAAGCAAACATCTGAGTTATGTTCTTATTTCTTATAAGCCATATATATATATATATATATATATATATATATATATATATATATATATATATATATATGTGTGTGTGTGTGTGTGTGTGTGTGTGTGTGTGTGTGTGTGTGTGTGTGTGTGTGTGTGTGTGAATAGAATACAAAACTAACGAATAATTCCACTCTTAGTCCTGGCACGGAGCAGTCCTTTAGCGTCGTTTCCAGAAACTCAGGTGTAAGTTGCGACTCTCCGTTATAAAGGGCAGGTGTGTATTACAGATTCATTATTTAAAGCGCTCCGTGTTTATCAGCTAACTCGTCCTGTGTATTTTACAGAGCCTTTCGGCACCTATTTTTCTGCTGTGTTTTAATTACCTGAGGATAATGTTACACGAGATATACCGCTACTGGAGACGAGAGCGCACAAAGCGCCCAATCCGCTAATCGATGCGCGACGGGGAGGGTGTGTGCATCGCGGCTCCCAGCCAAGCTCTTGTGTATAGGGTGTCCACAACATTTTTCCTGAACATAAGCATGTTTTACACAAGCTAAACGAGATCTTAAAAAGGGCTGACCTTTGGAAACTTCTGAGGCAAATACCTTTCGCGTAAAAGCAGAAGTGAGGCGATCACTGTTTTAAGAAAAATGATGATAAAATCCAGTATTTTTTTTTTTATACTGTCCAGTTGGAAGAATATTATAACGCATACCTAGTTTAGTTTTGTTTCTGTTGAATTTTGAACTAAAACATACTTTTCAACATTGTATACATGAAAGGCGCACATTAGGTTTATCATAGAATTTGTGTTCTGCTTTGCCGGTGATTCACTGGAGGTTAGTGCTGCATTAGGATGGGGAGAACGGGTTTCATTCTCTTCTGCTTATGCATTCTTTCAGGTAAGGTTCAGAAGAACTGATATTCTTGTCGGCAATTTTAAAAGACGATATTTTTCACAAAACAAATATGCATAATAATATGTGTCCAAAATATGTATGTATCCGAAGAACACATGCATAGAACTACATACGTGTTCCAACAGTAATATCATTTGTTATCATTATTCATTACACTAAACCCTGCTCAAATGTAGGCCTACTGTACACTAATATTACGAGTCCATACACAAAAAAACATTGAGTCTAATTCAAACAATAACAAACATAAGTAAAGAAAAATACAATATACTGCAAAAAATTATACTCTATTTTCGGATTACTGCAATAAACTGTAGTCTAGTATTTTGCAATGACGAGCCTAGTATCTGCAGACTTTGTGTTGGGCTGTACTGTCAGATACAATTATATAGCAAATTATTGCTTGACAATGATAAAGCAGATTTAGACTTTCAACATTGTAACATATTTCTGTATGTCATTTGTGTAAATCAACTATGTGTTTTCTTTGTCCTCGTTTTAGGTTCATTTTGCAGTAATTCAAACCATGTTAGTGATTCGAGAAGGACGCGCTCTGCGAATATTATTACCAGAAAACACAACTCTCAGTCTGCTGTGGAGGAGAATGAAACCGAATTCGAGGAAAAACTCAAAACGCTCTTTGAGAAATTTAACCCATCGAATCCCGCATCCAGATCCAACATCACCAGCGACTCCGTCAAGAGTCGAATGTTTCTGAACCCAACCAACCCAACACAGACCACAGCAGAGCTACTCAAAGCCATCGTGGCAACGATAATTCAGGGAACCGAACTGGAAACGCAATACGACTTTCTAAAAAACACGTTTGCAATTTACACGCCCTTTATTACACAGGATTCCTGGGATCGGCTGCCCGGGGCTCTCCTGTGCATTCTGCAGGATAAGAAAGACTGCGGCATTATTTCTAGTTTTGTGAGGCGTTTTTCCGGTCAGATTGGGGGTAGCCTGCAAGATATGTCGGACGCATTGAAAAGACAAGCCTGCAGCACGACCTCGGCTAATATGAACATCTTTGGAAGATCTGCAGTCACAAGTCTTGGAGCGTCCCTCTCGCCTTCTGCGCGAACGAGTTTACAGACGGTGACGGCTCGAATTCCTGATCTCCAGGTCCAGGTGGCGTCCTTCCTGGATCTGCTGCCTCAGGTGTTATCTCAAAGGCTGCAGGTTGCGTGGCAGGTGTTCCTCAGAGTAGTTTTCCCAGCGTTTGATAGATATATTGGCGATAAGCTCATAAAGCTAATTCTCACGCCTGCAGATTTTATCATGCGTGAATTGCAGATGTTGGTTGGTGTTCCAAGTCTGGATCAAAATGAGCAGTGTTCACAAGGTAATATAAACCATGTTTATAATGTTTCATTTGATTTGTTTACATTCTGTATTCAATTCGTTAGTGATTGTTCACAATTACTTGTATTTATTTATTTTGTTTCCTACACTATTTTCAAATGCAGGCGATTTAAAACAGCTCATTCTTTGGTAAGTTTTTTTTTTCTTTTTTCTTTTTCTTATTTATATTTCAATTCACGCACCTACGACATAATTGTTCAGGTTTGCACACGCACACGCACACAGACACGCAGACACGGACACAGACACGCACACGCACACACGCACACACACACACACGCACACACGCACACACACAGTAATATTACTGTGGCCTGTTTCATCAAGCACATGTTCATCACATCACAACTATTGTGTGTTTCACTTTGCTCTATCACAAATCATTTTTGTGTAAAGAGTAGTCTTCATGTTGTGTTTTGCTTTGGCTGGTGAATTACTTTGCGTGTTTTAGCTAGTTTTCATGTAGGATATACAGATAGATCAGTAGCTTGAATCTGATTTCGTACATGTGAGCAAGGCAATTGGTAACAGGGTTGTGCCTCTTTTATAATCCCTGCTGATAAGATGTGTTCATGAGCATTAGATAATGTCTCCAGTTGTGCCTTCAGTATTGCATGCTACAGAATAATGCACAGAAATCCCATTCATGCTGTCTTTGTTACTTAGGGGAATGAGCCACAATATGAGCTGGAGCTTTGATGAAACAATACTGGACATGTATTTAAGTTCACTGCTGTGCATTTACCCAACCCCTGAATGTAGGAACATTCATTTCTCAAGATCCCTGATGCCTGATACCTCCACAGTGTTTGAGGGATGTGACCAGTACAATTTCACAGCTTTCAATGAGACCCTTTGCACCAAACTCCCCCAAAACAGACTCAACTCGACAGTGCTGCGCTCAGTGTGCAGCGCCATGGACAGCTTAACAGCCAGTCAAGTCTTGCGAGTGGCAAGCAATGGCTGTGCCAGAGCTAACCAAGTGTCTTCTTTCTTCCAAGCCCAGCTGGAGTCATATGCCAGCCCCTGTGAGCCTCGCTCAAAAGTGACCAGGTCCGTCTCAGAGTCGCAGTTGAGTCTCAGTGACCTTGTGTGTCTGTATGACATCTGGACAAATTCAGACTCGGTAGACCCAGCATCTGTAGCTCTGTGCAGCGAGAACGACCAGGAGAGTTTCGTACTGGCTGTTTGCTACAACGGGAAGCTGTTGGACATCCTGATCAAGGACAATGACTGGCTGTTTGCCTATTGCTCAAACTTCTCTGATGCATTTACCATTGTAAGTGTTTACAACTGGTGCACCTACTCCTCGTGGGTAAGTGACCAGATAGATGTCACGCTGGTGGCTTTTTGCTGGAATAACGATAGGGCACAGTTTGAAAAACTCCTCTGTGAAGACCTTGGATTATTCCTCCAAATTATGTCAAATCCAGAGAACAACTGGATAGTGGCCAACTGCACGCCAGCTGAGGAGCCCATTGACATTGCTATTGTGGACAACGTAGACCAGTGGTGCAGGTACAACGAGTGGCAAGACCCTGCAGCTATAGATGTGTCTATCATTAGCATCTGTGTTTCATATGACACAAATAATTTTACTCGCACAGTATGCACTAACTCAACCGTGCTTGACAAGCTGTTGAAGAATCAGGTGAATTCCTGGCTCAATGATTTTTGCTCAAGTTCTTCCAGCGTGTTCAGTTCAGCCAGTTTCTGCCAGTATGGACAGTGGGCAGAGACAGTGGTAGACCCGTCCATTGTTGCACTTTGTTGGGATCAGGATCAGCTCAGCTTTAGTAAGAACGTGTGCTGTAACATGGACTTGCTTGAGAAAATGACCCAGGACCCTCAGAATGAATGGCTTCTGACCGTCTGCAGAGGCAACAGCAGCGAGACAGCGAACGAAACAAAGGAAGTGTTGGAGCTGGTGTGTCGCTATAGTGAGTGGACGGACCCAGCTGGAATCGACATGACAGACATAGCGGTCTGCAGCGAGTTTGACACCGTCAATTTCACAAGAGCTGTGTGCACCAATAAAACCTTTCTTCTGCAGCTAATAAAAAACCTAGATAACACCTGGCTCTTACAATTCTGCGCTAACCATTCCAGTTCCGGACACGCAATGAATTTCAATCCTCAAGTAATCTGTCGCTATGAAACGTGGGCAGTTCAGATTCCAGACCCAACCCTCGTAGCGGTGTGCTGGGACTATGACCAGGGAAACTTTGTAATGCTTGTCTGTAAAAATAAACTTCAGCTGTCCACAATGAGCCAGGATCCTACCAACAGCTGGGTTAGGTCACTGTGTTCCTCTTACAATGAAATCACAAACCATACCGATAACAACGCTTCATATCCTCAGGCGTGCATTGTGAGAGACATCATAAGACAGTTGAACTGGTCATGCAGTATTGACTACTCAGCTGTGTGCCAGCAGGACTCTTTCCAGCTGAAGAGCCTTCATCACTTAATCCAGTGTGGGATGGAGTCTGTCGGGCTCGGTGTGAACAGCGTCCTTGTTGAGCAGGTTTCCTCTGCACTCAGAAAAGCAGCCAATAACATCGTAGCCCTGCTGGTCACCCTGGAGGAAAGCAAACTGGTTTCCTTACAAGTAACAGAAAACATTAGGCTAAGCGTGCTGAAGTCTGTCATGGATTACCTGAAGCACGAGGAGAGTTTTACAAATAAGAGAGAGCTCCTGCAGTGCTTTGGGGTAAGCCGAATACCACGCTTCTATACTACTTTGTTATAAATGCTGTTTAAGAAACATTCCCGGTTTTGACCAGTCCAACTCAATCATCTTTCAAGAGAAATGACCCCGCAGGAGACCTGGATGTATCTTACTAATAGACTTCCTCTTTAAGAGGTCATCGTTTACCCATTCCCGCAGTATAGAGAATATTGCCACCTGGTGGTCAGTTTTTATAATGTATTATTTTAATAAATGTTGACATATTTTTGCCAGCTTAATGTTAGCCGATCTGCGCATTAAAATAAATCAGGTAGCGAAACATTTTATAAGATATCAACTGCAGGGTCTTGTCAATCTTGTACAAGTCTTGTACAAAAATACAAAACATATGGGATGAACTGAACTGTTTCCTCCCTCTTACGCAGAACCTCTTAATGAACCTGATGCAGACTGGAAGAGAAGTGTCTGATGGAAATTTCTTTCTCATAAAGGTAGGAATAAACCAATATGTGCTTTAAAAATGGAAGGAGTGATTGCCACAGGCCAAGAACCTGACGAGCTATTCACTTTCAGCCAGAAATTTGAAAACGTATTGACCAGCAGGCTTTGTTTTGTAACAGACCATAAAACTGCAGCTCACACATATATAAAGTTGGGCTCTGCTGGACAAAACCTTGGCTATTTTAAAATGAACTATTGTTATTTTTCCCTTTAATTACAGGAGTACTTTCAACTTCCAATTAAAGATCTCAAACCAATACTGATGCCGGTAGAAATCAAAGCTGGAAGACAAATATTACAATATCTGAACAGGAACTGGGCTGCATTGAAGGTGGACATGAGATCAGATGGACTTACAGAGCATTTGGAAACCATTCATTCGAATAATAATAATAATAATAATAATAATAATAATAATAATAATAATAATAATAATAATAATCGAATTATCTTTTTTTCTTTTCATTCTCAGCTAAGTGACAGGTATTTACAAACCATGGCATCTGTGTTTTTCCAAAAATACATGTCTATTGATTCCACCATATTCCTGGAGTTCGGTCAGCTGCTTCCTTACTTCAGTGTTTTGGAGATTTCCAGTCTGCCAGGTCTACAGAACAATAAAGCTGCGTAAGCATTTCATCTTCAGCTATGTGCTGCACGGGCGGCACGTTGTCAAGGGTGCTCTTCATTGGGGGTTTATTTTGGGTTATCTGGGGATTTTTCTCATCATGATAACAGCTTTGCCTCAAATGACTCCAGTAACTGTTCATCTTCTTGCTTCTAGGTTGGTTTCTATTAATCAAATCTTTCACAAGCTCACCCTGGACCAGAGGAGAGAGTTTGGAAAGTGGTTTGGAAGCTCAACACAGTTCTTGAACGTGACTCAATGGCCAATGTCTGCTATACAAGATGCCGGGAGTCTGTTGGCATACCTCCCGTTTGAGAAGTTTAAGACCCTTTCTGCTGCTCAGGTAATAAATGCATGCTCTAGCTAAACTCAATCCTGTGCTGCTCAGGTAAGAAATGCATGCTCTATCTAAACTCAATGTGTTGCAGCACTTCCCTGTCTCCAGCTTCTCAGTGCAGACACTTACTGTGCACTGTGCTGCGGTATCCTTGTCTGTTTCAGATGTTCTTCGGACTTGACATTCTGTTAAATAATACACTGACTGGCCTGCAGAGGCGCTTCATAGCTCAAAGCATTCTGAAGACTTACCACAACTTAACAGCCCCTGACTTCCGAAGGTGAGTGTCTTTGGATGTTCCTGTGCGGTAACTTTGGGAAGTTTCAATCTGTTACAGTCGTGGTTCTCCACCTCAAAAGCACAATTCGTTCAAACAGGATTGAATTTCATCTGCAATGTTTCCCTTCTAGACTGGGCAACCTCACATGCCTTGCAAATACTGCCGACCTGCTGGTCTACAAGCAAACTCCAGCGCTTGATGCCATCAAGCTAAACATCCAAGACTGTGTCAGACTGGGATCTGTCGTTCCTAGTGAAATGGTATGATTTCAAAACATGCATTTAAAAAATGAATGTTTGAAAGACACCACACTGTAATCATGGAATGAGAGCTCTTTAGGATCTTAAATATGTCTCAACTCACTCAAATGATTACTTTGTTTCCTGATCAGTATATCAAGTAAAAAAATGCATACATTCCAGGGTTTTAGTGTAAATGACTTTTAGAATCACTTCTATAGTTATTTTGTACACTTGATTGCAAGGTAGCTTATAGATTTCCGTTCAGCCTATAACACTTTTGCTCTGTCTTGACATATTGCCTGTATAATTAAAGTAACTGTCCCGAGCAGGTCTCCAGCCTCCTGGTGGAGCGAGCGGTCCTGGCTGAGCCGACGTCCCTCAGCCCAGAGCAGCTGTACCACCTCGCTGTCATCATGCCTTCCCTGGGCATCCCCTTCATTAATCAGCTCCTCCCTTCACAAGTCCAAGCTGCTCTGCCAGCGCTCAGCTCCGTGGACTTCTCACCTGCACAGGTGAGGCTCTGCCTGAGTGAACCTGAACAGACAAAGTAACCTGCCCCTGGGGAGAGGGCTCTGTGACACAGCTGCAGGGAGCCACACAGCTGGCTAATAGACAGACCAAGAGCACAGGGAGGTCTTTCAACAGGGGAAATCGAAATGGGCTCACCACGCAATATACAATGACTCTGCAGCAACTTCAAAGGGCTTTTTTTTCTTTCTTGTTGAGTTGTAATAAAGTGAACATTTGTTACTTTAAGGGGTTGTCATTGATAGGACAGGTGGGTCATAGGGACTGAAACAGGCTGCTGATCAAAGAAAAGGGCAAAGAGCACACTATACTCTATACACTGTACACTATACACTATACACTGTACACTATACACTATACACTATACGCTATACGCTATGCGCTATACACTATATGCGATATTTAACCATAAGAGACAGATTCTCAAAGCTTTTTGCTCTTATTTTTAGCACTTTGATTTCTAAAAGGAACTGACCCCAATTTTAACCTAATACCCCAATACTAACTACGACAAGCCCCTAAATGAAATGTTGCTTGTTTCTGGGTGTGTTAACCAATTCAGTGCAATTTGGCCCATTTCTTTTATCAGCAACACTTTGTTTCATTAACCCTGAATTTCTCATTAAGTACAGCAGAGTTACCTCGGAACTATGACGAACTGAAACTGAACTGTTCATGATTCTAATGTACAGGAATCTAGAATCGAAGGAAAACGGAATTGAGGAAGTCAGAGTATGTCTAAAATGAGTGTTGTCCTTTTCTTCGTAGGCGAGAGAACTTGTAGACAAGCTGTTTCAAAGCAGAGGTGTAAGTATATCCATTGTCAGAACTGTTCTTATGATAAAGCTGAACACTGCAGTGCTGAAGGATCCCGTGTAGCACTGAGTATAAGGGCACTGCTTATACCATGGCACTGGGACACATCCACGCAATGATCATGTTGTTTTAACCCTGTTTCAATGAAAGTGTTTGAATCGAGTGTGTTGTGAACTGGTCCAGTGTCAGACATTAAGGTACCTGCATTTAAATGCATAGTATAAATCTTTTTTTTTTGTTTGTTTGATTTTTTAAAAAGCCCATCTTGTCAATTACTAAAATAAAATAACATAAAGAATGATATTTTGAGGTTTTTTTAAAGTGTGGATGGCAATGTGTTTTCAGCAGGTTCTCCCTGAGATGCTGGCAAGCCTGGGCACTCTGATCAGTGGAGTGAAGGCAGAGACACTGAGAGTCCTGCCCACAGACACACTTCTCACCGCTCTGCCCAACATTACACTGCAGAGGAGCCGGCTCAGTCCTGCACAGCACACTGCCATCACAACCAAGCTGTGGGTATGTCTGTTACTGCATTCTGATTCCCAGCATGCAGAGCGATACACTGCACTGCCGGCACTGTGGTGAATATTGTTCTTTAAACAGAAACGAATGTAAAAACGAAATTTGTGGGTCTACAGCGTACGATTCCAAAAGTCTTCTTTGCAGTGATTTGAATTTGCACGTTCCTGAAACTAAATGGGGATGTGCGTAACATTCAGAGTGTGGTAACATTAACACTACAGTGAATGCTCGTCAATGAAGCTGACCCAAGCGTTATACATGTATGGCACATAGTATTCCATCACTCGCATGCCTTTCTTAGTAACATGCAGCTACAATCCCTTCCACATCCCGTTGAGTGTAAGATTTCAGCGTGAAACTCAAGGAAGTGAGAAATAGGAAACTGGATTTCAATGTTTCCAGCTCTGGGGCTGGGTGGCAGGGTGCCAGGCAGTAATGAGAGACGAGGCTCTGCCAGGATGTGCAGGGCATGGGGCCGCATCTCGGGACACATTGAGCGAACTTGAGCTGGCTTACTGATTGCACGCTCTATCAAAAATCTATCTCTCTGTCTGTCTGTCTGTCTGTTGATCTATCTAGCTCACTCTGTGTCTGTGTGTCTATCTATAGAATCTGTATATATCAATCTGTCTGTATGTCTGTCTGATTATATATCTACCTGTCAGTCTGTCTGTCTGTCGATCTATCTATCTATCTATCTATCTATCCATATTGTAGCAGATCACATGTTTCTAAGCTGCTGTTACAGTGAGTTTTCTAAAGACCCCTGTTAGGTCAGAGTGCACAGTATGAAGCACATAGATCTCTCTGTGTGGTTTGTAACGGTCAGCGATGTCCTGTCCTCCATTGTGTTTCAGGGCTCTAACCAGGTTACAGGGTGGCTGGGTGCTCTTGATCCCCTGCTCCCCGAGACTCCTCTCCTGAGTGTGAGGTCGCGACTGACCCCCCTGCTGTCCAACCTCAGCACCGTCAGTCACCGCGCCTGGAACACACAGCAGGTCAGCCACCGAGTGCAGCCCAGCCCTTCTGTCATTACTTTGTCATTTTAGAGCTGCCCTTCCTTCATTACTTTGTCATTTGTAGAGCACCCATATAAAATGGACCACGGCTATGTTGTACAGTCATATTGTTGTTACCAAGCGTTCCCCATGCTTATACAGGGAAGTGCTTTACTAGCGATTTATCCATACCTCCCCCATGATTTCTCTGTGCTTTACTACCCTTTGCTGTGCTGTTACCATGGTACACCACTGTGAGCCCTGTATAAAGGGACTCCAGTCTCCGGTGCTGTAGTGCTGCCAGCTCATTGTGCAGGTTTGTTACTAATGCATGGCAATGGATTGGGCTAAGCGGCTCAGGTTCCCTCCCTCCGAGACACTGTCCTCAAACACCTTCTTTAGCTGATGATGGATGTTTTCCGGCCAGTCGGTTGTAGCTCCTCCCCTTGGGGTGCCTGTTCATGCCCGTAATGAAATCTTGAATTATTTAGACCAGCACAGGTCAGCAGTGGTAGCAGCGCTGTGTAAGTGCTATAAACTGCCCCAGCGCTGCTTCTGG
The DNA here is from genome assembly GCF_902713425.1 of Acipenser ruthenus. Lineage (NCBI taxonomy): Eukaryota > Metazoa > Chordata > Actinopteri > Acipenseriformes > Acipenseridae > Acipenser > Acipenser ruthenus. Next base: position 29,692,723 of record NC_081209.1, on the reverse strand, counting down.
CTCTTTCATTAGGCTCCCATTCACACTCACTAAGTAGCAAGTAATGAAGAATAATCTGTCTGAGCTGAGCAAGCAGCTGTGCTAAGCTGGGTGGGAAACCTGGCTGTACTGTACTTATGTATGTATGAGACCCTCTTTATAAAGAACAAATCTGGATATCCGAGAGGTAGTAACTATAATACGCATGGATTTCTTTTTGTTTGTGTTTTCCACAATACCGCTCAAAATGATTGGTTCTAAGGCTTGCTCACTGAAATACACATACATTGCATATTGATTATTTGTGCAAGATAACGTTGAATAAAAGTGCTTTTTATTTTACAGGCAAAACTTCTTTTCAGGGAATCTCTAAAAACATTCAGCGATATTAGGGAAGATGGGTTCTTGTAAGTAATTTTTACTGTTATAGGTCATGCCATGCTTGTAGTCCACCCCATATCCCCACCCCCCCACTGCCATGGCTATTTATGGGGGTTTATTTCAGATGAATGTGTTTCCTGTGATGCACAATATTCTTAGGAGGAGCTGGTCCTGGTCATGATAGATATGACTGTCTTAGGAGTGGAATAGATTTGTGGTACAACAGAAAAATTATATAGCCTATCCAGAAACTCTTCAGTAACACAGAACATTTTCAAATGAACTTTCTTTGTTTGTTTTGCTGTTTTTACTGCCTTATTCAGAAAGTTATAGCATAGTCAGTGTTTTGTTAGCATCACATATAGTTTGATACCAGCATACTAGATGTTTAACCACCAGACCAGACTTTCTTTAATATCTTATGAGTGATTTATTTTATCACGTGGGTTTTTTTCCGATGGGAATAGCTCAGGAACTCAGGCTTTGCCCTTTTGCATTCTATTCTGATTAGATCCGCTTGATAGAAATGATGTCACTCTGAAGTCAGTGCATGCTTTCCTCATGCTTGTTGAATGCAATGCCCTCATGCCTCTGGATGTACTGCACAGGTCACTGGGGATGATCTCTCAAGGTGTGGACTGCGAGACCCTGAAGAGACGGTTTTTGAGCAGCTCGTCCTCAGTGATCAGCAGGATCCTGCTCTTCCTGCACGGCTTGCCAGCTCAGCTGCACAGCTCTCTGGTATGCTAATCTCACAGGGGGCAGCTGCTGCAGTTTCTAATGAACTGCTAAAATACAAATGATGTTTCACCTCTGGGAATCCAGTAGAGACAGAACTGCCAGCGATTCATCGAGAGCTGATTAGCAGAGCCGGGGAGGAGGGGGGGGGGGGGGGGGGCTAATCCACATATCATGGCTGATATCACTTCTTATTGTGCTGTTTTTTTATTGGATCAGCCAGTGGGAGTGATCTGTTTTAAGATGTCCATTAAGATAACACGGTTTTAGAATATTGTTCTAGTTTAGTGTATGAAGCTCTGTTTGGAATTCTTCCCTATTGTATTGCCCATAAAGAAGACAGTATTTACAATGTGTTTGGATCAGTAATGGATATCAGTAGACATTCCGCTCCAGGATTTTCAGTGCTGGTTTCAGATCCAAAAATCTGTGTTTTAATACATCGTCGTTCTTTCTACAGAAAAAATGCATCACCAACGAGTCATACAACTTCAGCTTCTCCGCTGGACTGCTGGAGGAAATGGGTGCACAGGTCGCTGTCGAGCTCCCGTGAGTTTCTTTGTGTCCTGCCCCCCGACATTGTGTTTAACCTCCTGCACCCCGACACTGTGTTCAGCCTCCTGCACCCCGACATTGTGTTTAACCTCCTGCACCCTGACATTGTGTTCAGCCTCCTGCACCCCGACATTGTGTTTGTCATTGCGTTTAACCTCCTGCACCCCGACATTGTGTTCAGCCTCCTGCACCCCGACATTGTGTTCAGCCTCCTGCATCCCGACATTGTGTTCAGCCTCCTGCACCCCGACATTGTGTTTAACCTCCTGCACCTCGACATTGTGTTCAGCCTCCTGCACCCCGACATTGTGTTCAGCCTCCTGCACCCCGACATTGTGTTTAACCTCCTGCACCCCGACATTGTGTTTGTCATTGTGTTTAACCTCCTGCACCCCGATATGTTTGTCAGTGAGTGCAGCGTTGTCTTGAAGGCTGATCTGTTTGTCAGTGAGCGCAGCGTTCTCTTGAAGGCTGATCTGTTTGTCAGTGAGCGCAGCGTTCTCTTGAAGGCTGAAGGCTGATTATTGCTCTGTTTTCCTGTGTGTCTGTAGGGTCAGCATTATAAAGCGCTTCCCTGCGGACATGATGGAAACCTTTCGGAGGATCATAGTAAACTCTCCGGAATATTTTCTCAGGCTGCCCAGCATAAAGCAGAGTCTTCTGGTGGACAAGGTGGTTCAGAGGCTGGTATGAACAACTCAATATGTAGCGTGAGATCCCTTTGAACAGTTATTTTACAGTAATCTTGCACTTTTCCCATGCTTTTCCCATGGGTATTCTATGCTTTCCATTTACCATACCGTGGTTTCCCATGTTTTTTTATATGCTGGTCTTTACAATGCTTACCTACGCTTTATGCTTTCACTGGGCTTTTACTGTGGGAAGCTTGTATAATGGTTATCCTCTGACATGTATTATTATATTATGAAAGGTAAATAGAAGTATGCCTTCTATAGCATCCTTACTGTCTTCATCATCTAAAGGACCAGCACAGCTGCTCTTATTTTCTGTGTATGCAGCTCTCTGAGGACCCTATGAAGCAGTAGGGACACACTGGTTTTATGAAGCAGTAGGGACACACTGGTTTTTATGAAGCAGTAGGGACACACTGGTTTTATGAAGCAGTAGGGACACACTGGTTTTTTTGAAGCAGTAGGGACACACTGGTTTTATTCCTGATTTGCAGGGGATGTCCGACGGAATGTTTACTGGGGAGGAATTCCATTCTCTGGGAGTCATGGCAGCGTTTGTCGTGGATGAGATATTTATCAACATCTCCAGATTTTTTTTTGTGGAGAACATCGAACGCATCAGGAACTACTGTTTTTATAAAAACAAGAAGGACGTCTTAGCCATGATGCTGCAAGAGAAAGCAACGTTTGGGTATGAGATAAATAAATAATTCTGTGTATAAGCTATACATGTGAATTAGTACAATAACATAGCTACCATGCCATCAAGTACCTATACGTGCCTCGTCTGTTTTGTGCAATACATGCTCCCTTATGCAAGCCATGTCATAATGTTTGGCAACTGGATCTTTGAGCAGAGCTCATTTGAAAAGCTGTGTTCTACAAAATGCAGTTACTGTGGGGGCTGGGTAGTGCTGGACAGCTAACCTTGGATTATCAACTGTGATATGAAGAATAACACTGTTCAATAGTGTAACTGATGTGCTTTTTCTTTAGGCCTGTTTCTAACTGGACATCAGAGACACTTGATCAGGTGGATAGATTCATTTTCTTTCTGCCCACAACAGCAATGAAGCAAATAAATAAGGTAGGTAGTGTAGAAAGAGAGAGATGATTTTTCCTGGTTACGGGCGTGAGCTACACTATACGCTCCAATAGAAACTGAGAACACCTTATATTGAAAGGCTGCTAAAGTTAAAGCCTGTTTGTTAATACTCTCATTAGAAGACACTGAGGAAGGTTTCATGAGTAGCAAACCCTGAGAGGTTAATTAAGACTTGAATAGTGCTAGGTGAATGCGCCTCAGTGTGCCTGTCTCTGTGTTTCAGAGTCTCATGACAGTGGAGAGAATGGAGAGGCTGTTCCAGAGCCAGAGACAGTGGGAGAAGAGTGCGTTTGGCGCCATCTGTCAGCAGAACAGGGACATGGCTGAAGTGGATGGAATGTTTGCGAACCAGCAGTTCATGCTGCAGTATTTCCTGGGAGTGCTGGGAATAGGAGTGCTTCCGAAATTAGGTGAGAACAGCAGATTGGAATGTATGAAATCTGAAGAGGTAAAGAATACTGTGCTAGCGCTGCTTCACTAGTTATACAGTTACTTATCTTACTGTGCTCTCAGTTTTAACTCATTCCTGGTCTTTGGGAGAGTTTGTAAATCAGCACTGACTGGACAGTGTTGTTTTTGTTCCTCATAACAATTTGCAATTAAAAAGTCAATGGAAAAGTATACGTAAGATCTCAATATTCGAAATGGGGAATTAAGACTTTTAATAAAAAAGGAGCTTGATTCATGACTGATAAATGATTTGCTCCTCCTCAGCTCTGGTCCCAAGCTGCAGCAATGTTCGAGCCGTGCTGCCTTCGGCCTGGGCTGTGGACAGTCTGACCAGCATGGCTGCTGACCACTTCAGCAACTGCCTGGAGGCCATCGGACAAGACCCCAACTTCCATCCTGGAGAGCTCAGCCTGCTGCTGGGAAAAGTTAAACAAGTGAGACAGTCATTTACACTGGTTTTTGCAATTCCTTACTGGGTTTCTGTTTGAAGGCTTTGCCTGAACTAGTTAAACCCCTGCTGTGTAAAACAATTCAAGCAGTGTGGCTAAAATCACATCCCCTTTAGGAAGTATTATTGTGTGTGTTTTAATTGTATCAGTCACCTTCAGAAGCACCCATAACGAAATAACAGAAATAAAAAGTCTTCCCCTTTTAGGTGATATTGCTCACCTTTGTTTGATTTTTAATTGCAAGTAAAAAGAGTTTCCTCTGCAACGCCCTCCAGAACGACCTGCAAGTTGCCTGCAGTAACAAGTTGAAGTGTTGTTCAGCTTGCAGGTGATACGGCAGCTCTTCTCTCTCTCTAGATCTATGGGCCAGCCTCTGCACTGACTCCCAAAGTGATCCAACAGCTGGGGAGGATCGCCACGCAGTTCACCAGCGACGAGCTGCAGAAACTCAAACTGAACGACCTGGCAGCTGTCACGGCTCTGGGTAGAATCAAAACCTGGACCAGCAGACAGGTGAACTGCAGGCACTCGTAACAATGCACACTAACTTTCCCAGCTGAGCCAACCCCCCTGTTGCATTGCTCGTGAGAGAAAACACTGTGAGATCCAACAGAACCTCCTTATAAAACCACAGCAAACAAATGTATGCATTTTAACTGGTGACTTCGAAACTGATTTCCGTGTCCATTACTGTTCCTCTGTCTCAGCTCTCAGTTCTGTATGCTGCTGTTCTGAACTCCACCAAACTGACCGGGAGTGACCTGGATGCCAGTACTCTGGTGGCTCTGGGGTATGGAATCTGTGGAATAAAAGTGTCAGAAATTCCAGCCATGAATCCGGTGGAATTCAGGTAGGCAGACACTTGAGCAGCCGCTGCTGTGTTATCAGCTTGCTCTAAAAACATTGCGGGACAGCTTTCGGCTAGACAGGAAAACACCTTGCGTTTTAATAGCAGTTCACACTGGAAAGCACTGCTGCACCAGTTACCGACACAGAATCAGGAATGCACAGCCCTTGCCTCATTGACTGTATCAAATGAGCTGTTTGTGAGCTGCTAGAGTAATGAGCTGCAGTTAGAACACTGATCTCATCCAGGCTAGAGAACGAATGGCATCCTGACTGAACTGGAGACTGTGAAAGCTGGTCACTGTGAGTGCAGAGCACAGGGGAGGGCTCTCTGCAAAGGAGAGCACATTGCAGCAGTGTGATGTCCAGCCAGCTGTCAATGTTTAACAGGCTTCACACATGACAGGCAGTCTAATACGGAGTCTACAGCTTCTATCATGACTTTGAGGGGCTCTGCTTTCCAACACCGTTGTACATGAAGTCTTAAACAACAGTATCAGGACATGCACAGTGTATTTGTTTATGACCACAGCTCATTCTCCTTGGTTGAATTAACTAGGTATATGCAATGTTAATGTGGAGAAATCTGCATTTGCATTCGATTCAGACATAAAAACCAGGCTGTTTTCTCTTGTGCTCCCTGTGTCCTGTGTGCTGATCGCCCCCTCTGCTCTTGCCCTGCAGTAAGTCAGTGCGCTGGGTCGGGCTGCTGCGGTTGGATTGCACAGAGGAGCAGCTGGGAGCTCTGGCTAAGCTGCTCACACACAGCCTTGCTTTCGGACCGGTCAGCAGCTGGGGGTCTGAAGTCTTCATTGAAATCGGAGGCATCGCAGGTACGAGCCCGTCCTCAACTGAGCCTTCACTGCGAGGCAGAATCGGAATGTGTGACATTTTGACAGTTATAAACAAGATTCCTAGTCACTCTGTTTCATTCTGTCTCCAAAGCTGGTCTTGAGGATTTTGTTCTGTCTTCGTTGGCAAAGGAACAAATTGAAGGACTCACACCACTGGCGATTTCAATAATTCCACCGCAGAAATTCTCTGTAAGTCAAGAAACAGAAGCAGGCCTGTTAAGAGCGGGTGTGCATGTCCCTGCATTTACACACACGCTGGGTACTATCAGAATACTGATGATATGGTGCAGTATTATTAGAAGTATTCAGAGCAGTTTTTTTTGCCTAGGTCGTGTTCAGCCAGGACCACATACGAATGTTCTCCTATGAGCAGGGAGCGGCCCTGACCAGCAGTCAGCTGAAATCCCTCAACAGCCTCCAGCAGACTGCCCTGTCCATGGTGTTGACCTCTTGGGAAGACAAACCCGCCGACTTCCGAGGTGAGGTTACTCAAACCACTGGCTCCTCCTGTATCTGGACCATGAAAACATTGTGCATGCTTTCAGGAAAGAAACCAGCTGGGTTTATTTCTCTTGTGATAATTTGACTGGCTGGCTGTATCCACCAAACTTCCATTCTGCCAAGTCTGTTTTGATGAATTGCCCTTTATGAGTTCTTTCTTGACCGTCTCCGAAGAGTGTTTGGGGTTAACCCTCCTGCTTCTGAGCACCATGGAGGGTTCTGGGAATGGATCCCGGTGTGGCAATGTTGCTGTGTTTTATTTTCACAGGAAGATCTGCTGGTATACCTCTGCGTCCAATCCCGTTTGAAGTCCTGTCCAGCCTGCTGCTTGTGTCGTTCTTCACCTATTGACCGCCCAATCAAAAGGACATCTCCACCGTCTGTCTAATTTGCAGCACATGCTTTTGGCTAGTTCCACAGACCCTGATTAGCACTAATCATGCACTACCATACTTAAGGTGACATTAGGAAGTCCAGGATTAGTGCTAATCAAGGTCAGTGAAACCAAAGGATGATGGGGTACTCTTAAAGGGGGTTACAGCTAGTGAAATACTTCCTTAAATCTTACCTGCCGTGCACTTCCAATGAAGATCGCAGTTTGCGTGCCTTCATTTCAGGTTCCTAGGTCATCAGCATTGCTTTGGGATCAAAGCATGTCACTGGATTCACAGCACGTCAGTCATTAGGGGGAAGAAACTGGTTGGTTAATACCAGGAAAGAAGGTCTTGTAGAGGCAGGAGAGAATGACATTGTCAAGGTGAACTGACCTAAGGAGTGCAAGTCTAACCGACGGTGTGAAAGTAATCAGTTTTTTGAACACATGGTTCTTTCAAAGCTGCACACTTGATAGCTACAGTACACAGTAAATGGAAGTGTACTAATGGGTATTTATTTCATAAGCTACAACCCCTTTGACAATACTGAGTCTGTCAATCTGAAAATGTTTTTTTCAGTTTAGAAAGCACCTCATAGCACTCTAAGGAGTATCAATAAAATTGACAATTCACAATATCTATTTCATTATTTACATATTGTCCTCTTTGCGTAATATTGTGGATCTCAGTGAGCTACTGTCTGTCTGGCTCAAGAGCCACCCCACCCCCAGCATGCCACAGCAGCTTATTATAAAGATATTGAATATTCATGGTTCCCTGTGCTTTCTAGTATTTATTTTATATATATATATATATATATATATATATATATATATATATATATATATATATATATATGCTTTGTGGTTGTGTTTGTGTTGCTCTAACTGAAAAATGATGTGATGATGTTACTTATTAATTTAAATGATAATGTGTTGAATTGTTTTGTGTGTGTTTATTTGTTTTTCTTTAGGTATGTATACATTATATTCGTCATGGAGTGGTACTGTGGTACACCATTCTCTGTATTTTTAAATATAAAACAATAAAAAACACATTCCTTAAATAACCTGAATTATCCTTTTTTTTATATTGACAACTTCCCAGAACATTACACACGAGAATCCAACAAAACATACCACCAAATAAAAATCAATGTTACCCCAAAATGTCCCAACATTACCTCACAGCATGTGTCATTAATATTACATTGAATTTGATTTGTGTAGTGTGTATGCCACCTGGTGGCTGAGTTGTGCAGCTGCAGTTATACAATGGCCTGGCAGCGGAGCATGCGTAAAGTCAGGTATTTTATTTTATTTTTAAAATCTTGTGCTTAGATAGAAACTCCTACATTAACTAAAAAGTAAATGCACTATGTTGGGGCAGATAGGTCCAGGAATTTGCACGAAACACAACTTTAACATAACTAGCAACAAACAACGTTGTATTATTTTATTTATATTTTGGTGGAAATATATTAATAAACCTGACCCACTGTGCACACAATTTTAACCTGAGAAAGAAAATATTGATTACAATTCAAATACAAGACCCGAGATGTGTCGCTAAACGGCGCTGTTAGAACTGGTGTATTATGCATGCCTGGCACACGCGTGTCCTCCGTGAAAGTCCCCCAGTATCCCATCATTCCGGGCGCGGAGCAGCCAGCCAGCAGTTGGACTGGCTCGAACAGACACACACGGAGCGAAGATGGCGGACGGGGACTCCTGGGGTAAGAGAAGAGACAACGTGGTTTGTCTGTTAAAATTAACGCTTTACATACATACTAATCCCCTGTTCACCTTCGTCTTGACCTCGTGTTCTTTTTGTTTTTCACAGACGCGGACAATTTCGAGAATTTGGTGCCGGACGTGCCGGTCAAAAAGGGAGTGGTGCTAGACAAATGGGAGGGCGAAGACGAAGAAGAAGATGTGAAGGTATAGACGGGAAAACAGTGCTGAGAAAGACCGGAGACTGGTGTAGCTTAGGCCGCAGGGCGGAAGGGGGGCTGTCTGGTCGTGTTAAGCTGCCTTCGACGGGGCGGGAGGGTGGAGAAATGTGTATTTTGAGAGCATGTTGTGGTCTGTTTATTCATTAGCTGGTTTGGTTTTTGAAAAGAACCACTACAGTTGAAGGTTTATTCGAGTACAGCAAAAACTACTGTGACTAGTGACACCCAGGCCATGTGGATCTGTACGTGCAGAAAATACTCAGACAAGTACGCCAAGAACATTGTATAATTGTAACCCCATTTATATAACCGTTTTAGTTGTTCGTTTACTGCGAGTGAACTGGTTTTATAACAGAAATACACTCTGAAACCGTACCATATGTTTTAATGATCATGGCATGTGATATATGAGATAAATACACTCTGCTTGTGAAAGTACCGGTAAAAATAGATGCTTTTTAATATAACTAGTAGACTTCTGAATCGCCCTTTTAGAAGCAGTAAACTAACAAAAAATCGGCCGTGGTCTAATGTGGAATAAAAAAAATAATATATTTTTGGGCGATTACAGCTAAAATGGACAAACTGGGCTTACTAGAGACCCGGCGCTTGATAAACGTCACCACCCACATGGAAAATATGATGTGAGAAAAATAACCAGAATGGGCATTTGTACCATCTAGACAGTCCCTCACCAACACCTGCCCTGGTACCTTATTATCAGTCACTAATACTTTATGCATCTCCCACAAATTGAGGAAACACATTAGTAGAAATTGTTCCCTTGCGCTGGAACGCCCAGTTTCTATGTGGTAAGGCTTTGAAAGCATTTGTACTCATGCCAGTGGAGCAGTGTTTCCACTGTTTGTAGGGAGCTGCTAAGTCACCTTTGCATTATTATAAAATGCACTATTTAATAGGTGTATGCTTTCTGTTAAAAATGCACTAAACTAGAATTTACATGTTAAAGGGGGCTTTGTTTCTTGAGTTCCAGAAGCCTCCCTCACAATTGCCTGCTTTAGTGTCCAGCTGTACATTTACTGCAAGCAGAGCAGGTCATGGGATTTTAACTAATCCTGCAGAAATCGCTAGTGCTTTCTTTGCACCGACTAACATGAAAATAACCATTCACCATACAGAGTGTGTTTAAAAACTTTGATCAGGTAATGCAGTTAAAAAGTAAAACTTTGGATGCAATTAATCTACCACTCTGAGTTGTCTTCAGTTTATTGAAGCGTCACCACATTAAGGGCAGGGGTGAACCTCCAGTTCTTGCATGCATGTAGTTGTCAGTACTCATGTGTGTAATATACGGAGGGACAGTAACTGTCAGTGCAATGTCTTCGGTACCAGTGAGCCCAAATCTCCTGGTTCTATCCTCAATCACTGGCACAAGAGAAGACAAATAACTAGTTTATGCATAGACAGTATTGACAAATCAATACCATGATGTTGCATGCTCTCATCTAACTGTACAATAAACTCTGTCTGATGCTAGACCACTGTGAACTAAGATTACTCTCTGCTGTTAGTACCTGTCAGTTTGGAGATGCTTACAAAGAAAAACCTTATCTAGGCACCATTTATAAATGTGTGCTTTAGCTGATGAAGATGATGCTCATTTGGACTAAGATTTTCAGGTTCCCTTTCTAATTCAGAGGTTCGCAACCGGGATGGTAACACAAGCCTGCTTGTAAATGCGATGTTACTAGTGTAATCCAAGTGGTGTTTCACCTTAAAATGCACTGAAATAACCAATTTGTGTTTTCTGTGTAGGATAATTGGGATGATGAGGAAGTGGAGGAAAAGAAGGAAGAGAAAAAAACAGGTTGGTTTTCTTTTTTCCTTGATTTGATACAGATGTGTCTCTTACCTCTAAAGCTGGAATGGGAAATGTACATGCACATATCTGCCTGGTGCAATATAAGAAATGATGACCCAAACCATTTAGTAAATTACTTTTGTGTATTGAGATATTCGCTACTGTTGTTTTTTTTTATAGGTTTACTAGTGTTGCTTATTCACAGATTCATATTTTGGCATTACAGATCAGCAGGTAAATTAATGAGAGCTTGTAGTCAGACCTTCTACTTTAGTAGGTCTGCACTGTTGAGTCTGTGTTAAAGATCTCTTACATTATTATTTTTTTTAGAGGTCAAAGTTTCAGAAAAGAAAAAATTGAGTGAAAAGATCAAAGAGAAAGAGCAAAAACAAAGGAAAAAGCAAGAGGAACTCAAAAAGAGGGTGAGTCTCATGAGGATGAAGGAACGCCAGACAAGCTTTCTTAAACCCTGCCACTGTTGTGAACTTCAGCAACCCACTGTACAAGTGCACAGAAAACATTCATGTGGAGAGGGGGTGGTGGTGTTCATGAAGTCTGGGGCCTCCTTTCTGTTTTTTAACCTTTGCTCATATCACTTACTTTGAGCCTGCTGGATATCACCTTGCAAACCCTCTGAAGATACATTTACTTTCCCACTCGTGTATCCAATTTGATGCTAAAACTTGGTTAAGACGTTGTTCACCACAAGTTATTGAGAGAACGCAGTACAGTCCAGTGAAAATGGGCCATGCATAGGTAATGCTCAGGTGTTTTTTTGATTTATTAAGGTACCACTGAATTATTATTTTTTGTGCATTGTTGTTTCTAGTTGGAGGAACCGGAAGCGCCAGCAGAAATGACGGCAGAAGAACAGTTAGAAGAGAAACTACGAGTACGGAAAATGCAGGAAGAGGCGGACCTTGAACTAGCAAAAGAAGCATTTGGTAAGGCGTTGCTGTATTAGAAATGATTCAGTGTCTATATATAAAAGCACATGTTCAGTAGTTTCAGTAGTATTTTGTGTTGATGTGTATATTTCTATGTAGTCCGGTAGGATTGGTGGCTAATACACTTCCACCAGTAGCTTTATTTTTATTTAGATCCAACAAAATATCAAAGTCTGTTAGAACAAATGCTTAAATCATTATCGTAAACTATGATAAAAAAATAAATGCCCCCATTAGGGGGCACCAAAACATCAAATACATTTTTTTTACTGGGATTGCAATAAGGAGGTGGTAGAGAGGACCTATGATTGTAAATGCACATTGAACCTTTTTTTTGTGTGTGTGGGTGTGTGCAGGTGTAACGGCTGTAAATAATGTAACCGGAATTGATGACATGAATCCTTCTTCTAAAGACGATTTTACGGAATTTGAAAATTTGCTAAAAGAAAAGATCTGTCGGTATGAAAAATCAATACATTATTCCAGCTTCTTGGAGTCATTGTTTCGGGATCTCTGTACTTCATGTAAGTGTGTTTTATTTTTCATGTAAGTGTTTATTTCTTATGAGTAGCAAATCCTCTAAATCACAGCTAATGGTTATTGTCCAGTTTAAATATCATGACCACAAAGGGAGGGAACCTATATTGGGTCAAATAGACCTGAAACATAATAGGGGAGATTATTTATATTGCACAGTTTTTTTAATGTGTTCCACATAGCTCATTGAGTTTGCCACTAGTGAAGTTCCTCACTGAAATTGGGTTGAGGCATTTTTTTGGGTCGGAGAGCCATTAGATGCAGTACAGAATAGATGTAGTACAGAATAGATGTATATGGTGCTGCTAGATTAGATGTTCAGAATAGATGTGGTACAGAATAGATGTATATGGTGCTGCTAGATTAGATGTTCAGAATAGATGTGACAGTAACATTGTTTAAGGCTTGTCTGGTAAATGAAACACTTGAGAGTAATTGAACGAGAGCTTTGAAGTTTAACATCCTTTGACGCAGTATAATGATGCTCGGATGGATCTTACTTTTAAATGTTTTTTTTTTTTAGCTGTGCATTCATTACGTTTGTTTTCCTGTGTTGAAAGCTCAAACCATTCACGCTGTCAGTTTGAGTCCAGCCCAAGCCAGTATACTGTAATTGAAATCCATTATCTGAAATGCATTGTGCTAATAGAATGTCATAAATCTCAGCTGACTGCAAGTTATACCCACTTAGTGTTTGGAGAGCGAGTGGGCCTTATAAAGATGGAAGGGTTTAATTATGTACTAAAATGTTGTGACCGTAAACTGTTGGTATTACAGCACATCAACTAAATCGCCAAATAAAAGCTTTCAATCTGTTACAGGCCTCCCAGGACAGTTACTAACAACAACAAAAAACATTCCTGGTTTAGGATTAGACTTCCGTCACATTTGTTCTACTTGAAAATACTCTCCGTATTGTCAGACTGCTATAGGTAATCTGCTGGGAACAGCAATGGGAAAGCATTAGAGAGAAAAGAGAATGGAGAACCAGAATCAGCTGTTCATCCTCTGTGTAACGATGGACTAGTTTAATGGGATTTGTACTGCTTTTATTATTTTTTTTCTTCAGTGGAAGTTGAAGATTTGAAAAGGATAAACAACTCTTTGACAGTGCTATTTAATGAAAAACAGAAACAAGAAAAGGTAAGAACATTTTTTTTTTCTGTAGAGATGATTTTTGTTGTAAAATTGTCACTTTTGCAGTACAGGCTACTTGCACTTGGTGGAGCTCTTGAGCTGTGACACATTTTTGAATGTAAAGCAGCCTTCCGTGTGCATTGAGGGATAAAATCTAACTATTTGATAGGACCGCTACAATACCAAGCTGGGTAGCAGGTTAAAAACAATGGGGGAAATGGTTTTACTAGAGCGGCACGGAAGGTAAACATCTGATATCAAAGCCAATATTAAACAAAGTCCAGGAAATGTAATTCTATGTTATAGCTTTCAATTTGCCGTATGGATAAACCTGTGTGATATATGCGCACTTGTATTGTGCAGTTTGGGATTGTTAAAAAAAAAAAAAATGTTTTTCCTGATTTAGCAAAATAAAGCCAAAAAGAAGAAGAATAAAGGTGTCATGCCTGGAGGAGGACTGAAGGCAAAACTGAAAGATGACCTGGCAGACTATGGGGGGTTCGAAGGGGGCTATGTACAAGATTACGAAGATTTCATGTGACGAAGGACCCTCTCTGCAGAGCCTGGCTTCGTTCTCCACAGTCCCTTCACATACAGCACAACTTCCTTGTTTCTTTCCAATGCCATCTTTAATGATGTGGTATCCTTGTGTGCGCTTTGTCTTTTGAAGGTTAGAAAGGCTTCATAAAGAACATGCTCTTAATATGCTTTGTCTTTGATTATAAAGCACAAACCAGAACCTGATTCGATTCATCCTCCAGATCACCACCTTAATTCAACAGTTTTCAAGTTGTACTGGAGTAAGAACACCTGCAGTAATTGGTCAACCGTAATAAATGGTACATCTTAAAAAAAAAAAAAAAAAAACCAATATATGTATTTTAATTATTTAAAAAAAATGAATGAACTCAAGAAATACAAGTATTACAGTGTTAATTAAGTTCCTGCATCTAAAAAAAAAAAAAATCTGATCTATGCAAATAGAACTGGGTATTTATTTTGAATATAGATAGGTAAGCATCCGCCACAATTTACAAAGTGCAGGAATAGGATACTGCATCTTTATAAAACCTGGACCACCACGCACGCTTACTGAATGCTTTTTGGAAATGCTGGTTATAAACACAAACGCCAAAGGGCCTTCAAATGAATAAAACATGACTGACCGTGCAGTTGTTTAGTAAATAACTATGATATGCTAAAGAAAGAAAACTGAGCCATATGCCCATACTCCTTACATAAAAATGGTAGGAACTTTTTATTTGACTCCGTTAATTTGTAAGTGCATTGGATAGTATCTACTCAATATTTTTGTGCATAGAGTTTAGTTTATATTTTGTGTTTATTACTAATGCAAATACAAGGGTTGGCTGTTTTTCTCACATCTGGCTCTCCAAACCTGTTCACACAAGTTTATTCTGAGTATGATGCAATATTCTTAAAGGAATATACTTGTGACTTCATATGGGCTGTAATTAACAAACAATTGCTGGTTTGCCTTTGTTTCCATAAAAAGACTTGCTTAGCAACAACATTACATAATTGGACATCAAAAATGCAAACAATTCTGACATCTGCGGTGTTTTATAGAGCATCTAATGTAATAAAATCACTATTCTAAAGGGATCTGCTGTGTGAACTTATTGGGCTGTGTAAGACTGCATAGAATTTGTATAAAATTATTTAAATAAAACAAATCAGCAAGCAATGCTTGTTTCCAATTATATTGAAAATTGTAACTGTTCCAAATTGTATTAATTATGTTTTTTTTTTTGAAGTGGAAGTGTAAATGTAATTTTGGAGTTAGTCCAGTGTACATACATTGTACCTGCAGCCTAGCCATGGGCAGTTAAAGACATGTATAATAGAGGATGTCTGGGTTTTACACATCCCCTCACTCCTCATCAACTTGTCTGTTTGAAACTGCTACAGAAAGACAGTGGGTGCTGTTCCCCTCACCCTGCATCTTAACACTAATGCAATTTTATTTTATTTTTTTCTAAGTCACAAACTCTCATTATGGTTTATTTCAGCTATAGAGGTGAGCCAGCAAGGTTTTGCCTGAATGCAAGTAAAAAGGTAACACGCTGTTTTAAAGCTCTGAAGTGTGTTCGTTTAATTTCAGTGGCTCCCATAATTTCATTAATTGATTATTATCTGCACCTTGTGCCAATTCATGTTTTTGCTTTAAAAAGTTCATAAAAATCTTTATAAGCTTGTGTGATTGTTAGCGGGACTGTCACGTTGTACAATCCCAGTGTTTTCTTATGTGCCGACATGCTTGTTGATGCATGATACAGGTGTCAAACATCCTTTTTGAAGCGTCCAAAAGCTGACCTCCACCTCTACACAGCACAGCAAGCAACCCCGTTGAAGTTATCAGTCCAAATACAGTATTTCTTTTAGATTTCATTATTTTTTTTGCTTTGACAGGGTAGTATAAACAATGTACCTAACATTTGACTTTTTATAAAAAAATTTTACTGATGGAACATGTAATGTAGTTTAGTTGCAATTGTTTACAACTAAGCTACATTACATTAAATGTTCCATCAGTAAGACAAACTCCCAAGTCTTCTTATATTGAGAACGTGAAGTGTCCTTGCAAAGAATATTTCTTAGGAAGGACTAAGTGCATGCATAGACAGTGTAGTTTACAGGACAATTATACTACCAGAAGAATAGACTGTTGTATTATGTTCCATTGAAAGCATTATTTTTGACCTTGACTTCTGCATAACAATGCAGCACTTGTAACATTAGCAATTGGTTTATTTGCATGATACAATAGCCCTGTTCCATTTATCTAAAGACATAAAGGACTGCAGGGATGCTTTTTTGCAGGGATTAAGGAAGTGAGAAGTTGTAATTTACTTGGACGTATGGAATAAAGACTGAATTTGACGCCTTTATAAATAACGAAAAGAGCCGGTTTGATTTACCTGATTGATTGCAAGTTGTTCAGGTTTTCATTAGGTTTTAGTTTTGTTCCAAAAATAATAAATTATAACACAAGTCTTATTCACTGTATTTCTCTTGAATATAAAGTAAAGCAATCAAATGATCTGTTTCAGCTGCTTGTTAATTATGAATGCTTTGTATAATCTTCACAAAATTAAGAAGCGCATGGAATTTCTGTTCTGAATTACTGCCAAGTTTTATTTATAATTTCCGGTTAAGGGTGAATGCATAAATCAACGACAAGCATACATTACCATTTTCCTGAATACAAAATAAAGAAAAAATTCAAGAAAAGTCTAAGTGCACAATCATGTTTTATTAACACAGGTTTTAAGTGGTGTGAAGAAAAAAGCTTTACAGTCATAATTGACCAGTTTTATAAGGCAATGATTCTGCATAAAGTGGCAGCAATTATATATGAACTTAAAAATCGATTACCATGTTAATTGATGAACACAGAAAGTAAACGTATGGCCACATATTGTCTTACATTGAAATTCTATTGGTAAGACAAAGTAATTTATTCTGAGAACTGCATCCTCCTCACCGCAGTAACAGTCTTTTGACTTGATCTAGCTTGCAAGCTTGTCATTTAGGTAACAGCTTGTTTTGTTATCTTGTAAAAGCATGTTTGCTACATCAAAAAACTTGTGTTCGTAAGCCAGTTTGTAGTAGATATAGATGTCCTCACAGTACTTCAGCAATTTCTTCAGATTCTGACTTGCAGTGGTATCTGGGTGCTGCTGGTGCTGCTTGAATCTGGAAAAGATAGACGACACACCCTGGTAAAATGCACTGCAGCCCCTGACTCTGGAATAGCAACACAGTATGACAGTACACACTATACCTAAGAATACAACATTCACAATATGTTTGACCTGTTCATGCAAGGGAGAATATCTTACAGTGTTTGACTAACTGGATGTTTTAAATCTCCTGTGTGGTGGATGGAGTAAGGAGAAAGGTACATTGTGTTCCTAGATCATCAGAACTGCTAATCCAGTATTATTATTATTATTATTATTATTTATTTCTTAGCAGACGCCCTTATCCAGGGCGACTTACAATTGTTACAAGATATCACATTATTTTTACATACAATTACCCATTTATACAGTTGGGTTTTTACTGGAGCAATTTAGGTAAAAGTACCTTGCTCAAGGGTACAGCAGCAGTGTCCCCTACCAGGGATTGAACCCACAACCCTCCAGTCAAGAGTCCAGAGCCCTAACCACTACGCCACACTGCTGCCCTGATGAAACTTGTGTTCTGTGTTCCAAGAGTGAGCAACTAAGCAAACACTTTTAGTACTGCAAGTTAAAAGACAAATATGTCTCTGGATAAAGAAACAAGGTTGACTTCGCCTCATTTATTTTCCATATTTCCAGTGTGGAATCGATTGTGCCTTGCTGTCACTATTAAGATGCTGGCATGCTTACTTTTTGGATATTTCCTCAAACAGGCTGGCTTGTAGTAGCCTCTGCTGCTTAAACTCCTCCAAGTAGGTGAAATCCCCTCGCACAATCACTTGCTGGTATAAAACTTCTGCCCAATCAGGAATGAAGTCATATGCTTCGGCAACAACAAACGCCTTTAATGGAAATTATGACAGAATTAAGACAGACGTTGTTAGCTCAAAATTGCAAGAATGATGTTCTGCAAAACCAAAGAACATTATAATACTGATATTTTGCGTGCGCTTTTAAAATTTCTCTGCTGTACCTGGTAGAAGAATGGCAGGGAGATCATAGCCTCCAGCAGGTCCTGCCTGGGCAGGTTGATTAGCTTCCTGTCCTGGCTGTTGTTGAGGAAGTGAAGCTGCAGGGTGACAAGCTTGGCCAGCTTGACACACCTCAGAGCCTGCCGGGCGCAGCAGTCCTGAGGGGGTGGGGGATGAGAGAGCCACTCAATTCAATTATACAACAACATGTCACAGCGTGCATCCTCATGCAATACTGGCTAGTATCGTTGCAGCCTTTTATATCTTCCACTGGGAGTATTCTGAAAGTTGTTTTAGAGTTTTGGTATTGGAATGTCACAAGTACAGTTTCTTTCTTGCTCGTGTTTTTCTAAATACCAGTATAAGCAGTATAAGTATAAAATATCAACTCATTTAACTTTTCAAGGTACAATCTAAGTGGACAGTGTGTTACTTGTACAACATTGTCACAGTGCACAATAAAGACATGTTCTGTAACAGCATTAGGTAATATCCAACAACTAACAAAGTGCATTTTGTGAAGATGTCTTCCTGATTTTCACCTGTGCCTAAGGGATGGTATTACCTTGGAATAACTTTCAGCTGCATCTTTCAAAAGGGTCAAGACTTTCACCAAGGACTTCTTCAATTCGGTTGTCGCCGCTTCATTGTAAGAAAAATAAACAAATGAAAGTTTGTTCAGCAGAAGTAGCCTTGCACACTAAAGTTTAATTGGCTTTTTATTCTTTATGAATCTAAAACGTATTCAAAATAAATCCTTCAAATTATAGGCACTGCATTGGCAGCCCTGCACTGCAGAATGACTCGCATCTCAATTTCTATTCTATCAAAGCCAAAATGAAATATTTTGAGATGAAATGCACTCTCGTTTTCTGAACAATGCTGTCTTATAATCCAGCGCTCCCCTTTTAGAACACTATAGTTGGGAACCATAGTTGGTGAAAGAAGACCATACGGTTTTGTGTTCTGCTAGTGGAATGGCATTATGAGGCAATCGGTAGCCACGCCCACGCCATGATGGAACTGGTTCCGTGGGGTTAAAGGGCTGCCTAATAAAGAAGGCAGCACTGCAGGGTGCAGGGACTGTGTGGCACTCAGCGGTCGTGTCAAGCCCCCTGCACTCACTCCAGGGCTGGGACTCGATCAGTTTGAGCTGGGTGCGAGCTGCTCCCTCGTGGTTCTCCCCGATCTCCCGGCACATGCTGAAACACAGCGCCACCATGTTGTGCTTCTCACTGTCCCCGGGGTGACAGCGCTTGATGTAATCCAGCAGGGCCGTCTTCAGCGTGGCATTCTAGAAGAAGAAGAAGAAGAAGAAGAAAAAGAAGAAGAAGATCAACACCAACACCAACACCAACAGGTATATTGAGGATCCGTCAGCAATTCTGGACTGGTTTGGACAACAAAGAGATCCAAATTCAAAAACCAGTTAAACCTGCATTTTAACAAACCCTGCCGTTTCATGTACAACGTTCCGGTATTAAACACACTGCTCTGTTTGTAACAATCTGACAGTTCACTTCAATAACATGTGAAAAGGCACACTTTGTACTGTAATAAGTGTATCCCGTTCTTGATGCTTTTGTGAAGATGTGATACAGTAGGTTTCAGCTATTAATGGAGCGTCAGATGAGAATGAAGCAGCGCTCTGGGGGAGTGTAGAAAACGCCATGCTGATCACATGAATCGACACAGACAGACCCACAGCTATGGGCCTCAGGGAAACATTAAACACCCTTCCTGTATAAGTGAAGATGGGGAGCAGGTTAGGGACACTGAGCAACCGAGCATGACAAGTTATTCACACCAAATACATAAAGGCTTTTCAAATGAAAATCTCCAACAAAGGCCAGGAGAGAAAATGTGGGGTTTAATTCTAACAGCTAGCTAATAAGCACCTTTAAAAGAACAGCTCTTACATTTCTCATATGAAAGTTACTGTCCATCACACAACTCCCCCAGGTGTTAATAAAGGGACACATCTCTCCCAATATTAGATTATTTTTTTCTTTTCCTGTAAATAATGAATAGGTATGAGATTTCCTCCTTACCGACTCCACTTTCTTTCTGAGCAGCATTTCAAAGCGATGGTTCTGGTGCAGCAGGTCAAAGATATAGGTCATATCATTGTACCTGCCAATTCCAGTAAGTAGCCGCACCTAAAATGAATACAAATAAATATATATAAAAAAAATGCCCATGGATGTTTATATATCCTGCTCATATTATAGCGGAAGGGTAGGGTGTTATAAAAAAGCTCATTCCCGTTCAGGGTCTAAAGAGAACCCCCAGCTTGCAATATGGAACTGTGTTTTATTTCCAGGCTCTGTTCAGGCCGATGCTAGAGACACACCATGAGGCTGTACTTCTCGCTGGGTGCCAGGTGGTTGTGACAGAGGTGTCTCGCTGCCTGCAGGACCCGCACGATTCCCTCCATGTGGCAAGTCAGGCTGAAGCAGTCATGGGCCAGGACCAGCATATCCACAGCTAGGCAAGAGAAAAGCACAGTGAGAACAGCACCCGCGGTGCGGCTACAGATTACAGCATTGCAGAACATGCAATACTTCGTTATGCCGTCTTCATGCTGTTCTTACACTACCGGTTTCATTTCCAATGATGTGTGTTCTCTGTTGTTGTTTTATGGTGTCCTTTTTAACATGTTTTAAACCACTTGTAAAAGCTGCATTCCTGAGGGAGGTGGTTTTAATTCCCATTTTAGAGACGTGGTAGCTGCAGTGTCTGTGTCCCCTCGGAGACAGAACTGTGATTGTGTATGAGGTTGCAACAAATGACAGTACATTTGAACACAGCCCTTGTGGTCATTTCTAAAACCACCTAATTTCAGAAGTTCAGCCTTTTTTGTTTTTTGTACTTTGAGCGTCAATAGTTAGTAAACCGGGTAAATAAATAACTAAAAAGAAACAATAGATAATGATAAACACACATTAGGGTATTAAAGAAATTCAACCCAAAGAGAAAACAGATGGTATGAAGTATCTTTTTCAACGAGCATGTCACATTGCAGACACTTCAACTACACTATTTGTCAGAACTTTTTTTTTTTCTAACAGTACATTAGATTTATATTTTTATGCACAAATGCAAATGCAGTATGTGTGATATTTATCAGCTATATTAGATAGGTAAATATAGCTCAAGACATGTCATGGCTTATCCTGTACATAAAAATATTATCATTTTTTAACTCAGAATAAAAAAGCCTGTGTCGTCAATAGATTAATTTTTAGTAGTTAAAATGACTAATTCTGAAATTGCAGACAAATTAATGATAATCGCTCCACCAAAAACAAAACAAAAAAAAACGTTAAAAGCAATGCACGAGCTGAACCTTTACAGGACCCAAATCCCAGCTGGTAAAGGAGTCTTGTTAAGCAGCAATGATGAATTGAATTGAAATGCTAATACCCAGCGACTTACTGCATGCCAGCTCTCCGTGGGGGATAGAGGAGATTTTATCCAGCAGCTTCGTGCCAACGAGGTTCGGGTCCTGGCATAGTTTAGCAAGCTGCAGAAATGCCTCTTTCCCATTGCCAGGATTGTAAATCTGCTTCTGCCTCACAGCTGCAGTTACAAAGTGTCAGGTGTGTTAGTAAAGCCTGAAACAGACTGATAATGGTGTTAAAACACCCGTTCAGAGGTTTAATCTGAGTAACTAATCGCTCAGTCTCGGCTCCACCACCTCAAGTGACCGACCTACTGTGGCACAATTATCACACAGAAGTGACTAAAGTGGTGAAATGGAACTGCAATATAACTGATACTGCCCAATTATCCTCCTGGCTGTGCTTGCCTTACTCATAGCAGGATTAGCAGTCCTCCCTGATCACTTAAAAGTACTTTCAGTCAGAAACCCATAATAAAACAGTAAATACTTTTATGATCAACTGTAAAGCTTCAAGACACATTATAATTGATGAAGTAAAGGTATGTGCCGTCATACTTGACTAAGATAGGAAAAGACTCTCAGGCAGCAAATCTAACAGCAGAGAGCTGCTCTGTCGCCCTTTCACCCGTAACAGATAAATACAATGCAATAGTGTAATACAGATTCAGAAGCTTCGATAAGTTGCTTAAAACTGAGAAGTGCAGTGCGAGTCCAACCCCACTGGTTAACTGGAGCGTGTGTTTAACCTGTCTCTGCCCCCTCTGCGGAGCTCAGTAACGCCTGCACCACCTCTCCTGAGACCAGCTCTGCAACGGCCTCCGTCTCCATGCCCTGGATGGTGATGAAGGCCTGGGCTCTCTTGTACCGGTCGGGCTGCTGGGACCACAGCACCTCCCGCAGGACAGTCTCCCAATCCTGGGCCGAGATCTCACTGTATGAACATCCCAGCTCCTGAACAGACAAATCAGAGCGATACCATGGAAGAATCCTGCACTATGTGAAAGAATAGAACACTAACGGCTACCCTGGATGATGGAGTAACACACATGTGGAAATGTTAATAAGCTGCAATGTTCCTCTATTACACAACTACTGTATAAGAATATTAGTAAAGAAACATGTAATTACCTACATAATTACCTAGTGTATTAGACCACTAACACTAACAGCTATCCTGGATTTTGGAGAATAACACAGATGTAATGTTAATATAAGCTACAATTAAACTTCCCTACATAACTGTACTGGACCATGTGCTTTTTAGAATTCATTTAAAAAAAAAAAAAAAAAAATCTGCTTAAGGCTTCTGTGACTTACATTTGCAACAGTGTTGTTTAATGTTCTAGTGACAAGTTGAGCACCAAGTTAAAAAGAGTCCCCTTCTCCCTTCCCTACAGTCCCTGCAGTGTCTGTGAACGCAGCGTGATGAATTGAGGAAGCATTACGACTGGATACCTGGGAGAGCTGGAACAGGCTCAGGACCTGCCTGCAGTAATTCTTCCCATGGTGGCACTCGTCTGCAAGAATCTGCAGCTCCTTAATAAACTGGTCATCTGGCTGCAACACCACTACGAAGGAGGAACAGCTGTCCAGGCTCATTGCTATGAGAACAGAGAGAGAGAGAGTTTACCTACCGCCACTATCTAGAGATCAACAGATGCACAGTATTCATCTGCAGAAATAAATGCATTTCCGGGATAAAAAAAAAAAACACTGCAGTATTGGTTTTAAAAGCTTCAGAAATAAAATATTAGGACTTGTCTGTTTGAAAAATAAAAACATGTCTTCAGATTTCCAAAAAAGCGACATCAATGTTCAGACATGAGTATTATACATAGCTTATACTAGACACACACCGGTTTCACATAAAAAACGTGTTACTGTATATAGCAAGGGTATCTGTGACTCGCTTCCTACTTCAGCAGGTTCTATTCATGCATTCCTGTACTCTAAAAACATGCATGATACTCCTAGCATAATCATTTACTACTTTTAAAATACCTCCCGAAAGCATTTGTGAAAAAATATAATGGGTCCCCTCCGTCTCAAACAGTAAGTGAATGCAAGTTCTATATCAATCTCAAATACTATCAATCTAAAATCCCACTTTAACACATTACAAGATGTATAAACCTTCATTATTTTTGATGTGCTTTCCCATAAAACAAACACATTTTTATGTTTTAATAAACTGAGCCCAGGCTTATATGAACTATGCAGTGATTCAGGGTTATTGCAGGCCTTGGCAGCTCTGAATAACTGAAAATATTTTTATATGAGTAGCTCGCTCTTTCTGTAATGCAATGACTCACTCCATTCTGCGTCCCCTGTAGGACCTAGTGTGGTGCTATTAAACTTTTACTGCATTACAGGAGCAAAATATGGTACTAGTCATCCTGGGACATGAAACTAAACTGACTGGCCAAAAAAATTGGAGATTGTAGGTTTGTCACGGGATCTACAAGACCTACAGAAGCTGTGCGAGAGTAAGTTAGCTTCAGCGACTTACCATTTATGAAAAATCTTTTTTATGCAAGTTCACTTTCCTGTTCAAAATGCCCATCCTTGTTAACCTAAGCACTAGACGCAGACCCATCCCTGCCCCACCCTGCTCTCAACTGCCCCCTTGTGTCTCCTCATACTCACTGCCTGGAATGTGCTTCCTCCCGGTGCCTCCCTCTAGCCCCATCGTGGATCCTGCAGTAAGGATCACCTGAATGGCGGGGTGGAGGTCGCCTCTCTCCACATCTCCCGACGCCAAGGCTCTGCAGTGCAGCACCAGAGACACATCCCGGTGGAAGAAGTCAAAGTACCTGCAGACGCGGCTGGCTTCGTGGATACACCCCCCATCCAGCAGCTTCCCAATCAGGGCAGCCAGAGCTTCTCTCTCTGTGGCGTCCAGCCTTGTTTCTGAAGCCTCCTTGGTCGGCAGACCCTCGAGCTTAAGGTACTTGGGGCAGTTTAGCACCCCCAGCTTGGAGAAAGAGAACTCCTTGATTAGAACGTCAAAGGAACAGTCGCCAGCAACTGAAACAGGGCGGAAGAACGTGGCGCTCGATTCCGTGGCTGTCAGCAAGGTTTCCTGGCAAATCCGGCACAGCCATATTCTCTTTTCCATCTTTTCCAGCTGCTCGACAGGCACAGGGTCTTGTCGGGCCAGCCAGTGTCCAGCCATGGTCAGCAGTAACCACTTCTCCTGCAGGCTCAGGATCCGCATTTCCAGTGGAGACTCCTCCATCTGCATGGCTTCTGCCTGAGCCAGGAAGAACTCGGACACCGCCACGCTGTTAATGCCGTTGCTTTGAAATCGATTGTTGCACTTCCTCCAAAACTTAATTCGGGTTTCCTTTCTCTCCCACTGCCTGTGCTCTTTCAAAGTCTGTAGTTCTTGTATTAGCTGAAAATAACATTGCATTTTATCATCAAAAACAGTAGTAGTTTCTTTAACTCTCCCTTATCTGATGCGGAGCTTGCTTTGAGCTTCACTGGAGATCCTAAATGCAAAAACAACACAACAACCTACTCCCCTCACTCATTCAAAATCATGTTGATAATACGATTATTCAACACTGCCAGTCCCCACCTATTCTACATATATATGACCAAAGAAGTGCAACACAATCAGAAAGCAGAGCTTGCAAACAGAGAATTTCTCACCCGGATAATCATGTTTAAAAACATACGTTGTGCTATAAGAAGTGTGTTTTCTTTCAAAACTACACGTTTGGGATGAATATACATAGCACGAGGAAGTGAATAAAAGGTTAAGACTTGGTGATTTTGTTAGACAGCAAACGCTTTATAATAAGTGGTAGCCAGACCTCTTGGATCACCAGGCTGTCCACGGGGAGCTCGGCCAGTTCAGCCACCCGTCGAGCCAGAGGGAAGAGCCCCTCCTCCAGCAGCAGGCCCAGGACCCTCCTGCACTCATTCTGTAGGCTCTCCGCGGGGGAGCTGGTCAGGTCCGGGAGGCTGATGGAGATCCGCGTGTCCTGTAATATCTCACTCAGGACGCTCAGCTTCTTGAAATCTGGGCCTGGTGTAAGGAAAGTGAAAAGTCAAAGACATGTCATTGGAACCGCTGGCCAACCTGTCACAACAACGGTTGGAAATATAGGCTCAGTGTGTGTACTGGTCCACAGGCTATGTTATTGCTTCTTTTTTAATAAAAAAAAAAAAAAAAAAAAAAAGATTTTCCCCGTTGATATCTGCATCAGTGTTATGGAAAGTAAACACTGGGCATGCCACAGATTTATAATTAAAAAAGCAGTTCTAGAACAGGCAGCAGCTGGGTCTCCTGATTACAGTGGCTGACAGACAATCAAAACATGGGCATGTGATAGAAAGCAGTGACCCAGCTAATTTCCATCCGTGTATGATGGGTTTCAGCACCCTCACTTTCAGAGGGACAGCTAATTACCTTCAGGCTTCCAAAGTGTTCACCGTGCATGCAGAATAATTACATATCTGTCTCTCCGAACATGTTAAACAGAACAACGAACATTTTAAAAAGGAACATCTTTTCAAGTCGGAACAGACTTGAATATGCACAGAAACTGAGGCAGAATGTTAACAAGAACAAAAATAAAAATGCGTTCTCCTCCAGTGACCTTAGACCAGACACTGATCTCAGATTTAAAGTCATGAATCACCTCTGGGGCATATCAAACATCACAAAACAGGACTTGCAGATGGAAAGGAAGTATAAATAACATGAGCAAAACAATGAACTGGGAGCATACATCTATCCATGCAGGACATTAGATTGATAACCTGACAATCACATTTGTGGAAATGTGTTACTATTTTACCATGACAGTCTGTGTCCACGCCACGGTTATCTATTTAACTAAAATCTGCCTGAAATAATACTACAAAAACCCTCTTAAATCCTGTTTTTTAATGATGCTATATTATGCAACAGACTATCACAGAGCTCTTCTGAAAGTGAACAGGTTCATTAGCTGAGAAGTGAGAAAAGGAATAAAATGTATTAACGGTATTTGTATAAAAATATTCTCAATTAATACAATTACAGAGAACCTATTGGATTGAAGAACCCAGAATGCAGGCAAGGTCTAAAGTCTTTGACGGAGGCTCTACTAATAGTGTGGAACAGCTGGAAAATGCATGTGGTGGAGAGATGTGCACGTGAAATCTGGTGTTACCCTGAACCCTGAACATGATTAGCACCCTACCGTTTGTTTTCAGGATGCTGTCCATGTCTGCTAGTAGCTGCAGCAGTTTTCTCAGCTCGTACTGCGTCCGACACTGCTGCATCATCAGGTGCAGGAGAGAAGATGCCTGGACCTCCAGCCACTGCAGCGGTATCACCGCAGGAGCCTTTGGGCTTGTGGTTTTCAGCTGTGAGCACATATAACAACACTTTAGTTTTTTAAAGAATGTCACAGCTATAAATACAGAATAAGAGCTACCAGAAAGAATGATGAACAGGTAAAACACCTTGATCCACAGCCGCTGTGTGCACATGTGAAGATGTTAGTTTGACATGCTGATCGGCTGGAGCGCTGCCTCCACAAACCGTATACCCACATTCTAGTAATCTCGGCAGCTTGCGCCAAAGCATGTTGCTACCAAGTTTCATCCCAATGGGGCAAGCCAAGATTCTCTGGTGTGAGTGTGACATACAGGCAGATTCTAGATACCGGTCCATTATTACATTGGGTTTAAGGTTTTTTGGCACCCCCTTATTTGACAGCTCTGGTAGAAAGGACAAGGAATTATTTCCATCATAGTATGAAGATGGAATTTGATAATCTCTCCTTCTCTGGTTTTAAAGATCATATCAGGGAATTGCTTAGAACCTCCTGCCAATGCTTCTCCTTCAGTCTACATTAACAGACAGACTTATTTACGCTATTATTTGATCTCCGAGTGCTGCTGATTAAGTTTGAACCACACGTGTTTTTATCGTGTTGTTTGTATATTATAATAGTTTTTTTATACATTGAAATTGTCTTTTTTATTGTTTTCCAGAACCCCCTTGTAAACGAGGCCTCGGTCTCGATGGGTAAATCTCCTGGTTAAATAAATAAATAAATAAATAAATAAGTAAGTAAATAAATAACATCATGAATACATTGTGTTAAAGAACGACCTTTGCAAGTTTCATCACAATTGCACAAGCAGTTCTCTAGCTACAATCAGCCGCCTCTACGATACACCCATACACAGGGCTCTACTATATACCCACGCACAGGGCTCTGCTATATACCCACGCACAGGGCTCTGCTATATACCCACGCACAGGGCTCTGCTATATACACACGCACAGGGCTCTGCTATATACCCACGCACAGGGCTCTACTATATACCCACGCACAGGGCTCTACTATATACCCACGCACAGGGCTCTACTATATACCCACGCACAGGGCTCTACTATATACCCACGCACAGGGCTCTACTATATACCCACGCACAGGGCTCTGCTATATACCCACACACGGGGCTACACATCCTCAGTAGCCTTGCCAAAGTGCTAGCCTGTGTGGCATGGTGGTTGTGATGAGAATGTTGTAATAAGCAATGGCTCTGAGGACTTCAAACACATTCTCTGACAGCTACAAGTTTGAAGTGAAATAAAGGTGTTTTCTCCATATTTAGTCCTTCACAAAACATCCACTCTTGCAAACAGTATATTCCATCTCCTTTGTATAGCGGCGCACTGAAGTCACCCTGAAAGCCTTTCACTCGAGACAAAGAAGGTCAGCCTCTCAAAAGACTCACTGATTCATTGTTTCAGTAAGAAAGAAATGCAGCAATCTGTCTTTCAGCACAGCTTGCCGTGGTGATTACAGGCTTACTGCGAAGCTCCGGGATGGAAACTATAGTTACATACCCTAATTGAAATCTCAAAATGTTTTACCTCTAAGCAATATTTTATAAATGCCATATCTCTGACGTGTTTAACCTCGCTATTTTCTCTTCATTTTTTTTACGAAAGGCGATTCCTTTTCTTAGCATGTATTAGGAAAAAACCTTTCACTGAGACACTTTGCTTTAAGTAAAGCATCCATTCTTTGCCAGAAGATTAGCTGAGAGTCTGATTCTGTCCTATTAACCTCACAAGAGATTAATCTGAACAATAGATGCCTTATGCACATTAACATTTTGTGTTTCCATCCTATCAATAAACTTCCCTTTACCTACAGTTATGGCATTACATTAACCTCCATCCCGTGTTTAAGCATTTTGGGTCAACAACCTGTTGCAGTGAACACTTACACTGATCAGGCACTTCTGGAACTCGAGGAGCTTGCTCTTTGCTTCGCTGTAGTTTTTGTAATCGTTGCACAGCTCGTACATTTGCAACATGTACACTAGCGGGGAGTCCTGAAAAGAACAGCACATTTTATTTAATTACAAAATCAATCTCCCTTCAGAAATATATATACTGTATATACTGTGAATTTACAAAGGGGAAGTCAGAAGAAAGATCAAATTCTAGATACTGATAATGTAAATGTTTCGAGCGTTTTGCAATGGGAGTTATATGCCCATCCAACGCTACCCTTCGTGGTACTTTAAGAATTCTTAACAATGGGATTTTGTCACAATCGTGTCTGTTTAGGTTTTCTTGTTTGGGTGCGTGGATGTTTGTTTCTATTAAAGCTGATAAAGCTTATAACTTCAGAATGGCTTGCTAGATTGATCTGAGGATTTGTATACAGCAGCTTTGTAATGATGGGGTAACAAAACAGGAACAGGTATAGATTTTATACCAAACCATTTCCTCCTAAACACCCCACAAACCCATCAGTGTGTTGACTGTTAATAGCTTATTGGGCTTAATCATCTGCAAGTCAAGAAAGGTGTGTGACTGGCCATGTCAGACACACCCCCTACCTTTTGGAAGAGCTGGAAGCCTCTGATGAGGGATTTAATCCTTTGTCTTCTCACCAGAACCTTCCAGATGAGTGACAGGTCATGGAGACTCCACTCATGGTGTTCCACACACTCTCGGATGTGGCTTGTTGCTTCAGCAACTGTGACATCATCGACTGAAGAAAGAACCCAGACGCAGAGACACTGCAGGATCTCAGAATCCTGCAATACATTGAATTGTTATTGTTATAATTAATATTATGATGATGAAAGAATTTCCATACCCTTTCATCCAGCTGTTCAAAGAAACGGCAAGATCAAAAATCAGAGTGTGCTGGCGGCAAGACAAAAACAACCTTCCTCGTTAATTTGATTGCATCTCGTGGCTTTTGAAAAGTAATGGAGGCCTCCAGTTAATTAGAGCTGCGGGTTTATTCTTAAAATGCAGTCACCAGAGGAGCTGAGCAGAATGGTGTGCATAGTTCTAATGAGAGAGAGATGTTCAGATTGAAAAGCACAGAGAGAGTGTGGCCCCTAAAGGTGATCTGGTCTTAATAAAATGAATTTAAAATATATCTATCTATCTATCTATTTATTTATATTTACTGTACATGCACCATATCCATTTATAGAACTGCCACTCTTCACTACCTGAACGCAGGCAGCCAGGACACTGAGGACAGGGCAGTGCTGACCCATGGCCTCGGACAGAAGATAGCGCCACGGGCTGGGCTGGTCCTGGCTCAGCAGCAGTGCCTGGAACAGATTCTGGGGCCTCTTTTTCTTGTTCTGCAGGACAGGCCCGGCAGCTTCCGGGTGTCCCTGATCGTTCTCTTCATCGCTTGGAGGCACAAACTGCAGATTCTCAAACGCCAGAGAGAGGTGATCCTGCAGGGCCGGGCTAAACTCCTTCAGCAGTGCTTTCACCTTTATTTAAAAAAAAAAAAAAAAAGACGAAAACGGACAAAACCGCAATTCAAAGGGCAGCATGCCGCAACGTTCAACATATACCAATGTCTGTGCTATTAACTTCCTAAAATTATATAAAAAAGAACAGTTTGTATCAGTTTATTTTAGGGTTAAACTACAGGGCAATGTTTTATTCATGAAGGTTGTTTCCATGATGAACCCATGCAGGTTTGAATGCATTAAGCCAAGGTTTTAGGAAGTTCTGAAGAGGAACCATGCTGCTTTTGTGAAGCTAACAGAGTCCAACAGCCTCGCTCATGATTAAACTGTGCTAAAATGCATTCCCACACAGTGATGAGAATCCCCTTGACTCAAGCCAACACTCCCTTCCACCTCTCTCTCTGAAACCTTCAGTCACCCCAGCACCAGCCCTTTCATTCATTCTAATCTGTGCTCTGACTCACACGCCTTCGGAAATGTTCATCGACTGGAAAAAACATTCCGAGTCAAAGTTTTTTATTTTTTATAAAATATAAGCTGGTATTAAATACAGCACTCTTAGACATTACAGAAAATAAGTTTTCCATTGCATTTCAGGTATGCACCCATAAATATTAAACACTCAGTAGTCTTACATGTAGAGATACTAAAAGAAACCTAATAAGTTCAATGACAACCGTTTGACTAGAAGTCTTTTTCAGTGCCTTCAATTCAATTGAACTTGTTAAGTTTCTTTCAAAATCACTGAATTTCAGATTTCGCTTTAAGTTGCGTGTCACCTCATTAACTTGTGTGATAATTAGGCTCCTAACGAACCCGGAGCAGCTCATATTTGTACGCAGTCATTAAGTAAAGAGAAGTGTGGTTTTCAGGATCTACTCACTTGCTCTGGTTGGTAATTGTGAAGCTGGATGAAGACGAGGAACTGCAGCCACTCATTCTGTCTGGCACAGTCCTGCAGGTAAGCTGTGCTCAGGGTCACAGCATGAAGCCTGCAGAACTCAGCCACCAGAGACCACTCCTGACCAGACTCATACGAGGTCCTGCAAGGAAAACCAACAGATTACAGGAATCAAAAACACTTCTCTGTTTATATTAAAGGATCAACAACTAAGGCTTTTAAAAATCATTTTATCACCTCTTACTACCACATTAATATTCCCCCCAAGGCCTGTTTACCCTGCCACAACACTATAACTGCACTTCCTGTGTTACACTTAGTAGGACCTCACTTGGCCTAACATGGTGTCCAATGGGCAGCTATAACTTGTAATACAGGGCCCTATTCTTAAGTGTTTATAAACATTCTCTTAGGCTGAACAGCGATCAACAAAATATAAAGGGACTTGTTGCACTAATGATTTGTTGCCTTGGTTCTCTGAGGAAGATCGTACCTGCTAATGCTCCTTCTCTCAAGGTTATCCAGCACAGCAGCTTCAAGATGGATCAATAACTCTTCTGCTGTTTGTTTTTCAGTCTCTACAAGCTTATGCAGCTTTTCAGCTTAAATAAAGGAAAGTAAAAACTCTAGAAAAAAATCCATAGTACACTTGAAACACGAAAAATAACAATTGCCATCCAAACTTTTTCTGGGGAGTGCTTTGGGATACCAAGATATTTGTGGTCTGAGTGTGTTAAAATTACAAAATGTCTTTATGAAAAGCAGCAGCAAACGCAGTAGCATGTCCATAAAGTTCTGGGTGCTGAGTGCATGCAAGCAACAGCTAATCAAACATGGCATGTTTTAACAAAATCAGACAACTTGAGAACATGACCTGCTACTCACCGAAACATTTCTTCCACATCCATCCACATACCTGACCATCCATCCAATCTGTAGTTAATCCGCCCCCCCACCGTCTCAATTCATAGGTTACTACTACATTTATAAATGTCCAAGAACACACTGATGTTCAAAATTGTTATGACACTAAATTTGTATACTGGGCATTCCAGGGTGCAAGATCAGGCTTTGCACCCCATAAGGCATAGTTTGCCTGCACTACAGTCCGCTGGTTCCACAGACCCTGATAAGGATTACTCATGCATAATCTAATGATACCTTAGATACAGTACCTACTGCGTAGGTTATAATTACATTATTATATAAAGTGTATGGGGTCTTGCACCTTTATGCGTCAAAAGATAAGCTTGCAATATGCATGGTAATGCTTAAATACCTAAAGATTCTCTAAGCGAGGGGTTCTGTGACTCTTCAGTGCTTCTGGTCCAATGCTTCAGGATCAAATTTGCAACTTTTAAATCAACTCTGAACTTCAGGCTGCTGATACCCAGCAATTCATAAAAGCAAACGCATGCTGCAGCCACTGGAGGTTCATCAAAGTAGATGAGACCCAGTTTATATGCTTCGATGGCTGCCTGTGTGATTCTGAAACAAACAAAAAGTCATTCACTGTACTCTGGGTGGTTAATGCTCCCTACCGGACATTAAAAAACGTGTGTAACAGTTAACCAAACCAGTATTTCAAAATCAAAAATTGACATTTAAACCTTCTATATGCTTTGACTCGTAGTTAAACTACAACATTTAAAACATGTCCTATGCAAAACCTAGGAGGCTGTATGGTCTTGTACTTACTGCTCCCTTGCAGTAGAATTGTTTTTTGATAACTGCTGAACCAGAAAGGTCCCGAAAGCGAAGGAAGGGCGGCCGTGACGCAGATAGTACAGGAAATCCAAGCGCTCAGTAACGGCATACTTGTTCACAAGGTCAAGACAGGAGAAGTGGGGCAACTCACTCGATGTATCTGTCACGAATGTGCAAAACAAGTTTTCAATAAACTGTCTCCGAACTTAAAGAAGAGTATTAACAGTAAAAACAACCGTATACCATTAGCTATTTCAAATCTAAAGCTGGTGACCCTGAGTGCATCTTCCCCAAAGAATTCAGTGCTGAGCAATAATCCACCCAACAAGAGTTACCATTCACTTGAGTATCACTACAGAAGAGAAGAGAGACACGTACCAACAGTCGCAAGAGTGTTGGCTGACTGCCATCCAAACTGCCTCGAAGGATCAAAAGGAAACAAAGACTGCAAGAGATAGAACAAGGTCTGTTAGTAACATACATGCCCCTGGCCAAGCATACACACAAGTTGTGCCTCTGCCCTGATAAAGACGCCAAGAGCTACACCCACCGGAATCTCACTGCAACCAGCTGTACAGTTTGATCATGGTCTCCATGACTTAACCTCAAGCACTTCTGAGAAGTACATGGCGAGATTTAACACGACTGCAGAGAGTGTTTCTCAAGCTGTAGCATACAGTAGGTACAGGGTAACTAGAACAATGTTGCTTTAATTATTTTCTACAGTAGTTGTTTTCTGTGACAGACCTCTTGATGACGTTATTTTTATATAAATATGGTATCTAACAGCAAGAACACTACTGTATATTCACCCATCACTGTTTGTGTGATATAACACTGCCAGTGTTCATTTATCTGGTTCATTTAGCTAGCAAGGCTTACGTATTCCTGCATACTCCAAGTGTGACAAACAGCATGAAGGCTTATATATCACAGACATCTGTTCCCTTTAGGCTCTGCTTACTACTAACTAACCTTCCCTCCAGGTTATACTTGAAGGGCAGTGATTAGCAAAAGATGTCAAAGCCTATAACTTAGCGATTACCACACTTTCAAACGGCTTTGAAGACATGCCATCTTCTGAGGGTGGTGAGGCAAATGTTAGTTACTATTTCTCTAAACATCTATGCAGGCTTTAATTTAAACAGGAATAAAGATGCATGCATCAGGCAGTTCAACTTTAAATCCGAAGGGTACTTTTTATTTTCTGCAATATTTGTCTGGTTAAGAAGATGAAGATTTTTTTTTTTATTGGAAATGTGATGTACATCTAGACATGTTCTCTTTTTATCAGTCTTTAATTGCTACCTCCTCAAGGCTGTTAGCTAATTCAACCAGGTTAGCCTGAGTTACCTAAGGCAGCCAAACAGGAGGAGACATGAGTTTAAAACTGCTCCAAAAAGCAGGAGAAACACATTTAAATAGATCTTCAGGGTTCAGCGTTTTCTTCAGCTTGTCCACCACAGCAGAGTACGTTTTGTGACTGTCAAATATATATTTTATATATATATATATATATATATATATATATATATAATAGATACACACACACACACACACACACACACACTTGTATATTGAACATGTTTTTCCCTGGTACTGTCCTGAAAGCAAATCAACCTAAAGTTACACAACATTAAAACTTTCCTCCCTCCATAATTACAATATATATATATATATATATATATATATATATATATATATATATATATATATATATATATATATATATATATATATATTTATTATATATATATATATATATATATATATATATATATATATATATATATATATTTATTATATATATATATATATATATATATATATATATATATATATATATATATATATATATATATTCTCACAGCGATTTGGTATAATCTGAAAGGCGTGGTCTGTTTGGTTGTACATTACACAGGCTGGTATGAAAGACATGTATTTGCAGTTCCGTGTGGAGTTTCTGTCCTAGGCGAGTATGACAGGGCTTGACACAGTCTCACAGGTACCTGGACGAGGTGATAGACAGAGATGTCAGGTGGCGGGACGCCTCGGGGAGTGGTCTGTGGGAACAGCGCGGATTTCAGTTTGGGGTAGGGAGCCAGGGCCATTTTCAGGAGCTGCGGGTCCACTTTCCACAGGGAGTCATCTTCCTCTTCTTTGGGACTAACAACCTGTTGGAAACGGAAAGGATACGAGATGTGTGACAGCAGAGTGAATAATAAGACTCACAACCCATTCCTGCAGGCACAGAGCGCCCTACAGATCTGTCTCGCCAATGACTTCGAATCTCAGGGGCTCCAGCTTGCTGCTCAATCAACTCACTATACAGGCTTATGCAAGTACAGAACAACCACAAATAAAATGTCTTCTGAAACACATTACCTATCAGAACACTTTTCTAAATGAAGAACACATCTCTAAAAGGTCATTTTTGAAAATGGATTATTTATGTACTTGTTTCCATATCCAATCAGCTTTAGCAGGCAATTTATTTTAATAAAACGTAAAAACAACAGCTGATACGTATTAGAAGATTCTCGTATCCTTTATGAAATTCCATTGGCATTTGCAATGACTTGAAAAGCAATCGCCTCTTATTGAAACTCAACTATGCCCTTTTCTTGCAGAAGATTCAGTATTGTATTGTAAATGAATTAAGAAGACGTGTCAGATATTTGGCATGAGTAACAAAACGCTCTAGGGTGGCTTGATGAGGTTTTACATGCGCATCTGTTAAACAAATACAAAAAATGTACTGACTATATTACAGTCAAAACAGATAACGTGTAAGACCACCAAACTTCATATAGTGGCCAGCCTCAAATATAGTTCATATACAGGACTGTTCATAATGCAGATGCTTTTATATACATTCTGTGCTGTATCCTGTGCTGTCGTGCCATTGTGTTTAACAGAATTCAGACCCTCTTTCTCCTGGCACCCACAGTAAAAGCTGACAAATGCTCGCTGTTGTTTTACTACCCATCTGATTTGTAACCCACGATGCACAGAATAAAAATATCAGGATTGTGCTGTGTACCGACACGTCATGGATCGGTAAAGCAATGCGTTTCTTGCAACTGCTGCAGGGTGTTCTGTAACCCTGCAGAGAGAAGCAGTCAGCTTAGTGCACCTGATCAAAGCCTCCCGGAGAGAACATGATGGTTGCCAAGCCCAGCAGGGTGTGCCCCTCCAGCAGCATGCTGCTCACACTGGCCTGGTTACTGGGTATCAGGATCTGGGCATTTGTCAGGCTGGACTGAAAAATAATGCTGGGGTCTATAAAAACAACAATAACAAAAAAACAAACACATTAAAGCAACCATGTCAAAGCCTGAAATTATACATTTATAAAATACTACTGCAGTGCATCCATTGTGGTACTATAATGCATCTCTTTTTGACAGATCCTGCAGGGTAAACTATTTCTCTTGTATTATCCACTCTTTAGTGGTGTCCACTGAGTGCAGAATTACAGTAACGTTGCCAAATAATAATTTGAACTACAACAATAACATTTTTTTTAAAAAAGCAGCCAAACATAATTCGATTTTGAGCACACAAAAAAAACCCTTTAAGGCGATGGTTGTCTTTATATAAGTAACTGCGGTTTGAATTAAATAAAAGTGGGCGATAAACATCTGCAAATGTTTTGACCAGAAAGACCGACCAGTACAGTTAATGCTACATTGTATTGATATGCAACAAGCATTGTGCTCCTTCACTTTCAGTTTGCGTAAATTGATTCATTTGTCTGCTTCCATTACAAATCAGGACTGTGAATGATTAGTGGAGCCCTGCAGCTTCCTTTGTTTAGT
This sequence comes from Acipenser ruthenus, assembly GCF_902713425.1. Taxonomy (NCBI): domain Eukaryota; kingdom Metazoa; phylum Chordata; class Actinopteri; order Acipenseriformes; family Acipenseridae; genus Acipenser; species Acipenser ruthenus. The sequence continues at coordinate 29,656,129 of NC_081209.1, read as the reverse complement.
TAGTCACACTCAGAGCCTGGAAAAAGAGCATCACGCGGCTGCAGAAATCATTTCCGAGATATACTTTGTATGTGGTAATACATGTAGTCAGAAATAATTCCATGCTGCCTTAAACATCTCCTGACAGGCTGCTATAGGTTTTGATCAAGTGCTGCTTCCCCAGGGGTTCGTCCTTGCTGACAATCAGTGTACTCTGGAATCTCACAGGGTTTGTTATTCCTTCAGAATGACTTTTCTATGTGTAGACAGTGCACAGCACTGACAAAGACATAGTCTGCTGCATTAACCCCCGATATGCTGCCTAACCTTACCTGTTGGGTTTTTGATGATTTCCTGTATCTTCACTAACAGCTCAAACCAGGGGTGTGTTTCATATAAATCCTCATCCTCCAGAATGGGACAATTGGATTGGTTTAGCCTTAAAAAAAAAATAAAAAAAAAGAAACCACTTATTAAAAACAGCTGACTTTTTATTTGGAAGCAGAAAACAAAAGTGCACCTTACTATAGTTGGTGCAAGGGGTTAATTGGCTGTACAGTCCACACGTTTCATACACCTTGAATAAACCTGGTATTTTCTACTGAAAAAAAAACAAAAAAAACGTTTTGGTTTCTTCTATGTGCTTTCTGAAAAACAGCCAAGCTCTCAGAAAAGATCTGCACAAGGAAACAATTACCATAAAAAAGAAACACGTTTTCACAGAGCTCATGCAGTTCACTGCGTTCCAGATGTTTGTAACCACTGCTTATAGACAGAATATGCAATTATAGGACATATTCTCACGCCATGCACAAACCTCTGTACAGCAGCTTGAACAGATTCTGTTCGGTAACCAGAAGGACCACTTCAAACTCTGAAGACAATTCAAGAAGTTCTTGTTTCTCTGCATTTTATATCAAAGTATTTCTATATAAAAGGAAGTGCAGTGATAAGGGATTAAGGAGAAGATTTATGTATTCACTGTGAAACTGAAGCCCTCTGGCCAACATTTTTTATCCAAGACTAGTTCCTTTTAATCTTCCCAAATGCTAGGTTATTTCAGTCTGGTTCTTATTCTCAGTTCACACCACAAACCACTGTCAAAGGCATTGAAATATCCTTTCTAAATAAGGTGTAAGGATCATTTATTTTGCAGTGTTACCGTAATATGAAAGTATTCAAATGACATTTGTGTAACGCTTTATTTAAGAATGCTGTAATTACGTGGTAACAACATGTGTTGTACATTTCTAAATTGCTGCTGAATTATCTGCCAAAGCATCTGAGGCAATGCCTTCATCTCTCTCCGCCAGCCAGTTACACAGTAATGTGAGAACACCCGAGTGAGAAACAGACTCCGGCAGCATTCTGGTTTCTGTAACACATGCTTCTTTATTTATATTTAATGTTAAACCATTCAAGTGTGCATATCCATGCCAGCATGGAGGGTGATGTGATGAGCCCTGAGGGCTTGTTGTATGAACTTATTTCAAATGACCTTCAGTACTTGGGAAGGCATTTGAAATGTCATTGTCTCAAACACCCAGCGCTGTACAAACTGGTTTTGATCAGAAAGAACAATACTTCACATTATTGTACAAGATAACAGCTCTGATTCATCCATGTGGAAAAGTATAATTACTGGGAAGACACAATCAATTAGACTTTAATTTATCAATGTCAGGCTGCATTGGGAATTGTAGTTATGGGGGGGGGGGGGGAACCTGTCCTAGGTATCACACAAATTTGCGGAAAAATATCCTGAAACATCAGTGGTACATTTTATAAATGCACTACTTACACAGAAGTCAAGTGACCTGCCATTTCTATAAAAAAGAAAAAAGCATCTCGAGGATACGTTTCAGGAGTCTTTGTCTACTTCCTTACCATGGACTGCAAAGCTGAATTCTCATCACTTTCTCTGTATGTCAGCTGGCTTCGCATGTGCATAAAGAAGGGCATGTGTAGGAGACATGGTTTTCCAGATTGAACAGAAGTGCATTCAATTACAATCCACAATGACCAAGTCACCTCCGGAACACCCATGCTCTACCTAGGCTCACATTACACTACGCATGCAAACCAAAAACATAACTGCAACTCAAAAGACAGCAGCCAAAACGCCATCAGTTGCAATTGTTAAAACTGTTCTGCTCTACTGAAAAGTGCTTCCTGGAGATCTACCGCCATTGCAATAGATGACTGGACCACTTTCCAGAAAGACACAACAGGTTCTTCTGTTCTCTCAGAGTCTGGACAGACAGCATTCGGAATCCCTTACTTCAGCTAGCCTGGAAAGAGAATCAGAGCCTCACAACTTTTACTGTTTAATAGAGCAATATGATATTTGTGACACTTGTGTGTTTTCTATAGCATGCAGGTACTGCTCTGTAAGCTTAAACAGGAAGGGCTTCATTACACTTACTGGTAGTATTCCAGATAGACGCAGAGCAGGTATCGCAAGCCGTTCTCCAGACAGTAGTGGATGAAGTGTGAATGGAAGTCTAACCCGTCAGAGGAGTGATACCCTGGGACGGGGTGAGTCTCCTGCATCACCCCCCCAGCATGGCCCAGCCTCACCAGGAGCTGCTCCAAATCAGCTTGTTCAGACGGGATGAACACTCCTCTCCTGTTTGGGACACACAGGAAGGGATGGCAGTGTGAAAGCATGAAAGTGACGACATGTAAAACAGTTCATCAATATTCATTTATAACAGTACACACGGTGCATCCAAACACAGGGACAGAGGGACACTGTGCAGCGCAGACAAAAGCACTCATTACAGCTGTCATGTCTGACACTCAGGCGCTCAATTGAACACTAAAGGTGCCATGATTGAAAAGGCAACAGTAATGCATTTTTTTTTTTAAACTCCCAATAATTTATTCCAGAACTGTCATTCCGGTTTGAAATATTGCACCAATTTTGGAGAAGATTGTCTTCTGTAATTTAATATCACTCAAACCTCAAAGGAAAGCCCATCAGAACAAGGTCAGTTTGGTAAAGGTGTTGAGAAGAACTCTTTAAAGACTCATTTTCAGCAGCAGCCTGGCTCTGCGGGTGGGTGCTTGTGTTATGAAATGCATACCTTGCCAGCATGTCTAGTATTTCATTCCTCATGCGGCCGCTGCAAAGTGTGCAGTGATTGACAATTTCTGCCGTCAAGGCTGGCCATTGGCTTTGATCTGAAGGCTCATCAGTGAGCGGTTTAAAGGTTTCAACCCAATCATGGACCCTCTGTCGATCGTGTAGAGATGTGAGGTGCATCCACAGGACTTCAGGATCACAGGATTGCAGACCTGAAAAACACCAAAATCAAACACACATTACTGAAATGGTAGAAGCAGAACTTGATCTACGATGTCTTGGGATTCCAAGAAGCAGGTAACGTCCCCAATAAAAGATTAGATACTGTTCATTTAACAATACTATCGATTGAAGATCTATGTAAAAGAGCTGAAAAGCAAGTAATGAATTGCTACTTTGACTTTCAATCAAAAGTTCTGAAAGTAAAACAAACTAACAAATACTTCAAGCAATACAATAATTGACAGAAAAATAACAAAACAACAGGGATGCAGATAATGAATTGGTCTCCAGGTTTTATAACTTGGTAACATCCATTCATTGGTTTCAGCAGGTAAAAAGAGTAGATTGGCTTGGCAGCGGTCACTGAGCTTCAGTCCTCAGCATCTAAAAGGTGGTGACATTCCAACTAGAACTATTTGTATAACTTCAAATGAAATGCCCCGAACTAAACTGACAGTATCTGGTTGCCAATAATCAGTTTGCCAACAGTTTTTTTTCTGTTTGTTTTTGCTTTTTCCCCCTCAAAACGGTCCAGCTGGATTTATTGGAAGAAAAGTACATCCCAAATGAAACATCAAATAATCACTTTGTAGGAATGGCATAAAAGTGATCAAACTTTCTATACACTTGAGAGCAAACAAAGAGATCAGCGATTCCAGCAATCAGGAATGTTCCTGTAGTATCTTTGAAACATGAAACAAAAATGAGAAGCTTCAAAACTAACCAAACTATGAAAGAGGACCTTTTGAAAAAAGGTTTGGAATTCTGCAGGGATATTGTATAGTGGCTAGGGAATACCGTTTGAGCACATATACATATACATATACAGAGAGAATAGATGGGTTTCAGTGAGTTGCAGCAAAATAATTCCATCTAGGGTTTATGTGATGTCATAAACTACGAGACCATTAGGATGATTAGAAAATAGGTTTACCACATCAATGATATGGTGCATTGATGTGGTAAACTTACTTTCTAAATCACCCTGTACACACACACACACACACACACACACACAATATAAAAATGAAAAACATGTCCAGAATAAAAAAACACTGAGATCTAAGATTTTGCATAAAACCACATTCACTTTCGACTTGTTGGTCTAACATCTGGCTCAGGACATTTTAGAAACTTATGACACTTGATATCAAGTGACAAGCAGCTTTAGAAAGAATTCTCTGTATACTGATCCATGCAAACCAGCTTGCCAGGCTGTGGTCTTTGGCACACAGATCTTGGAGTTCAGTCTTTAATAGCTTTCTTTTGGATGTCTTTAGCAGAGTTTTGTTATTACTATGTATCCTCAGGGGCTACAGGTTTCACATCAACTCTTCCATGCAAATGTAAGTGCTTAACACTTGCCTTCCTTGGACGTTCTTGAAAGAAGGATATTCTCCTGAATGTTTTTATCCCACCACCTTGCCCAGTCCAGCAAAATTGTGGAAATCTCAGTGTGTTGCAAGTGGTCTTGGGAGTTCACGTTTTTGTCCAGAATAGTTTTATATTTTGGGTCATTTTGTTCCATCTGCAGAGCTCTTAAAATACAGAAGTACAGTATATACAATCATTGCAAAGCACCAACACTGTTAACTGTGTAAGCAACACTGATTCAAACTCAACAGATTCAACAAGTGACTACTTCAATTGTTTCTGAGATAATCATATCTGTATTCTTCTCAAGGAGCAGGACGTTACTGATAAGGACACATACAGAGAAATGAAATGTTAAGATGACTGTTCAGAAAGCTCGTTACTGGTTATGCAATCTGTCCCTATCAAAGAATTAATCTTGTGATTTATTATTTTCCCAGTAAATGGAATTATACATTCAACACAAAGTTCATTATCTTTACAATGATGGGGTACTTGACTACAGTGGATTTAGAAAGCCGAATGCAGACAAAACAAAAAATAAATGATTGTTTAATACAGAATAAATCTGCTTCCGTTTTGAAGTCTGGCTTACTTATGCAGACCATCTATACACATTCCAAAAGCTATTATAAATATTTCTTAACTTGACTGGTCTCCACATAAATGGTTTGGAAAGCTAATCCAGTGCTGAAGTGTTTCATTAATCTCATAAATATATAAGCCTCTGCCTGGCTGTCTGGGCTGAATTGCATTGGGTAGCACACAATCTACAGGGGAAGGAGCAATGCTTGAGCTGAACAGGGTTGAGTCATTCAAATTAGCAGACAACCTTCAAATCACATTCACATATCTGCAGCATTTCAGAATTCACTACAGCAATAAGCACAATGGGAAACAATAAGATTGTAGGTAATGTACAGCGATTACAGTAAGGAATACTTGATATAGTACTGTTTCGTCATCGCTGTTTTTCAAAAGATGATTCATTATACAGAATACTTCTGGTCCAGCACAATCAATAGATTTAATGAGGACAGAATGCAGAGACAGACCACAGTATAGTACAGGACTAGACCTTACAGAGGGCAAGCAAATCTTTGGCTGTACTGGAAGTATTATCTCCACCCTGTGTTATAATTTTGTACATTACTTACATGACATTGGGCTCGATGTCCTTAGATCGTTTTGCTGGTGACAAACACAGTCTTTCAACCTGTTTAATGAACTCCACCATGGCAATTTCCCTGCCTGATAAATAGTTTTGCTTTTGTAAATTGTCCACCTAAATAAAAGGAAGCAAAAGCAAAACACTGACAAGGCATAAACCGTGACAGAGTCAATTGAAACCAGTACTCATGGTGTGCACTTACTATTGTTTTTTTATTCACAATATTTTCACGCAGTATTCTGGAGTGTGTTATATGGGATTGTTATAATACTGTTTGTTATTCTGGGGGATATTTTCTACAAAAGAGAGGTCCTATCAAATAATTTGTTATGCTCAGGACATCTCCTCCTCCTGCGTGTCTGCATATTTGATTGAACAGAGCTACAGTACATGAACAGAACTAGAGTACATAGAGAAATATTATTACTTTTTTATAAAAAAAAAATCTTACCAAAAAATCCCGCAGATCTCTATCATCTGTATAGAAACATATACTGTGCAATTGCTGCTTCACATTGAATCCCTGTTAAACAAAAAAATAAACTGCAGACAATGCACTTTTTAAAAAAATACAGTAGATGTTAATTTGCACAAAACACTAAAACTTTCACAGAATGGAAAAACACACGTCTCTTGTAGGAGGGTGCAGAAATGATGCACAAACAACTGGATTTCAAGTGTTCCCCTGAAGTTTGCAAAACTATGGGGATAGGCAGGGCTTTGATAACACAGTGCAGCAGCAGCCTCAAACATCTGGAAGGCAAACTGTATGCTGAAACAAGACGGCTAATTGCATCCCCAGCTGTGTGGCAGTTACTCCTGCATTACCCACCATATTTCTAAAGAGATCAGAAGCCTCCTTCAGCTCTCTCCCTAACAGGCATTCATACGCCAAGCTGAGCCCGGTCTGCTGCAGCTCCTCCAGCCTCTCTGCCTTGTTCTGCCGAGACCTGAAGAAGGCCTGGGCCTCAGGGATGCGATTGCTCATGATAGCACTGCGAATAACATCCTAGAATGTGGCACAAATAAAGACAAGACAGAGAGATACTTCATTTCAGGAACACAGCTGGTGTGTTATTAAACCCGCTCAACTCTGCATTTTTTCTTTTTAAAAGAAGGCCTGGTAAACAAAGGTCCAAGTAGCTGAGGGGTATTACAAAAACTCACATGACAGTGAATTAAACAGATACAAAATGAAATATTCTGAAAATGTTGACGGTACAAAGCCTCCCTTTCAGGACTCGCTGAGTTTCGTGGTTTATTTGCATATTACATTAAGATACCAGTGCATGCTAATTGAATGTATTTACAGCAGAGCTGAGTTTCTGCCACTCCTGCAAGCGTTCGATCTCCAGGTGGCTTCCATCACCCCCATGCCAGGGCTCGTTCTCGCCAGGCTGGGGCCGGGGGAACTTCTTCATGAAGGTGCGCAGCTCTGAGATGTAGTTGCTCAGAATATCAACACACTTCTGCAGGTCCTCATTCAACTCTGGTAAGAGGGCGTAACATATGCAAAACAACTTTCAGTTCAGTAAAAAAAAAGATATATTTTTGCACGTACTTTATATTTTATTTATGCATTTAATGAATAACAAGGCACACTACTTTTAAAAACACTATACACAAGCTAAATATACTTATATCATTTGTTTGAAAAAAAAAATATATATATATATATATTATCCTTTACAGTTAATCAGAAAGGTTTGAGAGGGGTCTTACAGTGACACTTTGTAGTTATAGAAATCAGATGAAGACAAATAAAATCTTTTTTTTTTTTTTTAATGCATTTTCTTGTTTCATACTGTAGAAATCTTGAATATATCAGTAATGACTGTTAGGCCCTGGAGCCTCGGAGCTGCAAGACCCTTACCTTCTGTGTTAATGAGAATCTCTCTGACTTGCTTGTTCAGAAACGTTAAAGTCATGTTCAGCAGCTGCTCTGAGAATTGTTTACTCTGGGCTTCCGAGTCATTGTCTTTGATTGCGGAGCTCAGAAGAGTAAGAGCTGGTCTCAGGTCCTCCACATCTGTGAGGTATTCAGAATGAAAACAACCTTCAAGAACACTGCTTTATATAAAAAAAAAAAAAAAAACAACCGCCAAGAGGGCTGGCTGCCCACAAACAAGACCCGTTTGACAATGAAATACCATTCCTTCAAAGTTATAGGCAAGTACATCCCCTAGAGGGATAACAGACATTTAAATGATACGATTCCATTTACTAAATTCCATGACTTCAGAAACGTACAGGGCAACAACTGAAATCATAGACAGCATTTTACTAAGTTTTTTTTATTTTTATTTTTTTTATTGAATGACACGACTTGCTTGTTTGTTTGCTTTGGGTGATAATTAGTGGAAGTGAAACGGAGAACTCCCAAAGCACTAGGAGGATTTAATTGAAACTACATACAGGGTTTACAAGAGACAACTTCAAAGTGTCTTCCCTTCAAAGTGTGTTCCCTTCAGCCAGGTGGAAACAGTGCTGGGATGGCATGCTAACACCCCAAGGCCCCACACACTGTGAGATGGCATGCTAACACCCCAAGGCCCCACACACTGTGAGATGGCATGCTAACACCCCAAGGCCCCACACACTGTGAGATGGCAAGCTAACACCCCATGGCCCCACACACTGTGAGATGGCCTGCTAACACCCCAAGGCCCCACACACTGTGAGATGGCATGCTAACACCCCAAGGCCCCACACACTGTGAGATGGCATGCTAACACCCCAAGGCCCCACACACTGTGAGATGGCATGCTAACACCCCAAGGCCCCACACACTGTGAGATGACATGCTAACACCCCAAGGCCCCACACACTGTGAGATGGCATGCTAACACCCCAAGGCCCGACACACTGTGCACCGCTGGGCATGCAGCCGTTCACTCTGCAGACTGCGGTACCTACTCTTTAACTGAAGATGGGTCGGGATGGTTCCAGGCTGCTCTGCTAACGTATATCCCGCAGGTGGACAGAGGATATTCTCTTTACTTTTAAGGAAAAAATCAACTGTATCCAGCTGACGGTTCTTCAACCCAGCCTAAAACAGCAAAAAAATAAAAATAAATGCAGACAGTTGGTTGAAATATATAAATATACATATATACACAGAAACTTTATACCAGGATAAAACCCATTTTTAGATGCAACATCTCATTTGCATGGGGATAGCAGTATTTTTTAAAAGGAGTTGACGTTGGCACCTTGGTTTATTTCGGACTGACCAAGTTAAAAATAAGACTTTACGCACACACACAAAAATCTACAGCCCTGGAGGGGCGGTAGTGTAGCGCTAAAACAGCTTTATACAGACACATGTTAACTTCCTTTTAAGGACATCTATCTGCAAATAAACAGATTCAGTTAGATGCTCTCACCTCTTGAAACGGATGGATAAGATCCAAGTGCCTCATTTTGTGTGCACACCAGACTACATTCTTCAGTACTGCAATGAGAAGCTTCTGATTGTTTGTGAAGCAGGGCATTGCAAACTGCCTCGATAGAACCTTTTTAATTACCAAAGGCTTATGGAGAAGAAGCTTAAGAGTCCTACGCATCTATACTTCTCCCTTAGTTCTAAATTAAATTAAAAATTCCATTATATGATTTATGAATATAAATGATATTTTATGGGATTTTGTTTTTCTTTCATAGGTCATACCATGGTATTATGTATTGTACTTTACAATCGAATTTAAAAAATGAGGCTTATAACTCACTGAAGGTACATTACTTTCAATGTATTATACTCTCCATAATAGCCTAGCAGTACAAGCAATCATCCAAAGGATCCCCCTGTGGCTCAGCAAGTAAAAGCAATACTGTTTATTATGCCGGGGGAGCCATGAAAGAGTGGTTTGAATCTTTGCTGAGGACCCACAGGACTGCTGCGCTAACCTTTGACTCCAGATGGGCATTTCACTCCAGTTTATTTGCTAAATAATGCATCTGAATTCAGAAATACGAACCTATGTTGTGCACAATACCAGCTGGTTAACAAGGAGACACACAGAGGAACCCCCCCTTGCAGGTTAATTAGCAGTGAACGTCCTACTGTACCTCCAGAGCGTGGGCAGGAATGCAGCACCTTCCCCAGCCGTTGAGGTGACACAGCGAGTCCACCGTGCCTGCGCTGCCGTGTATCATCAGCCTGGTCAGGAGCTCCTCCTGGGTGACCCCAAACAGGATCACAGACAGACCAGACTCTGGGAAACAGCAACACAAGCATGCATTGCAACAAGACACTGTGAGCTTCTTACTGTGGGACTGGGGGGGGGGGGGGGGGGGGGGGTACAAAACCCCCATGGTAAAAGGTTTAACCCCCACAGTAAATTTGGTCACCACACAAGAAACACTGGACTAGATTTTCACTCCATAGTTTAAGCATTTTTTTTGTTAAGAGGAAATGCACCAATAACAGTTTTAAAAGAAATAATATATACCACTATAAAACCAAGATTACTACTACTTTAAATGTTTGATGTCATTATTCAGCTGCTTTGTGGGAAAAAAAACAAAACAAAAAACATGCTAATGATAAATTGGAGGATAAAGCTTTAAGAATCTACCCAATTCTATTTTAAGTAACCATAAAGTTAAATATAAAACTAGAAATGCCTTAAAATCATAAAAATATGTATTTTAAAAAGCATAATCTAAATTTTTTAGATAAAAACTTTCATTCAAAACTCACTCATATAAGAAATATAAAAAGATACAGTCCTATGTTAAGTCTTTTCCGTTGTTTTAAGTACTTAAATGAAATCCCCTAATTACATTTTAAAAACGCTTTATTTATTTAACAGAATAAATAAACTACAACAATAGATAGCTCCAGGGTGTATTCGGGGGTATTGAATATTACCAGCTTCTCACCTTTCATAACCAGGCACAGCTGCTCCTCACCGTTACACTGCACTGGAGCACAGCCAGGGTCAAGATGGTGGTAGGTCACATCCTGAGTCTGAAGATCCCAGAGCGCTACAGTCACTGCTGTGTCGTCACTGGAGACCAAGGTTAGCAGGACAGTAAATTCAGACACTGAAACGGTTGCTGGGGTCATGCGTTCCCGTAAGCCCTGGAGCTGCACAAACCCTTGTCTTCTGCCAGGTAGGGGCTCGCTGCTTCTGCCAGTCCTTTTCCGTGCAGCACAGCTTAGTATACAGGCAGTGTAGTTGGAAACTGTGGCCGACACATGAGATTTGGTTAAATCAGAGTGTTTGTTAGGTTCAGCGTTGGGAAGGTGATGGTACCAAGGAGCACACAGTTTGGTGGTGCAATATGATGATGAAGAAGCCTTCCCATTGTTGTATAACACTGACAACTGGGCATCCCAGGACCTTGGAACAAGAAAGCAACAAGAAATGCATCATTATATGGGTTATAATTTGGGGAACAAGGCAAGACCTTAAAAAGAAAATTTCAATCAAATGCTGTACAACTTCACTTAAACATGAAATAAATATGCTTTCCATCAAAGACATCTCGATCATGCATTATGTAGGTACTGCACAGAACAGATTGTCTCTTTTTCTAACAGTGCGTGGTGTGTCCAACTCTTGCCTGTTGGTCTGAAATGAAACTCCAAGCAAGGTCCTGCTGTAGTCCGAGCTGGACAGGTCGTCCTCATCAACAGCGTCCAGTCCTTTCAGAGGGAGCTGGTCTGGAGCTCTCACACACATTAAGTGCTCAGGATACTTCCTGCAATTTAAATAACAGAAGTATCTTCAAACAGGGGACTGTAGCAAAATACAGCAGAACAGTAAGCTTTGGGCAGCCATCAGCAGGGTTGAATTCCCTTCTTCTGTTAAGAACTGGCATTAGTTCTGCAGAGTGAGCTTAATGTCATAGATTGCGAATGAATGCATTTGTTAAAGTTTATGATTAAATTACAGTGCTCCCCCTTCATAACGCTGTAGTTGGGAGCCATAGATGAGAGGCCATGCAATTTGTGTTCTGCCTAGAATACAAGTGCTAGTTTAATGGCATTATGGGCCAAATTAAATCTGTTCTGCGATGTACATGGCCACATTATAACAAGGGAGCACCCTATTAAACTTGGGTAGTGAAGTTATTTTAATCTCATTCGACTCTCATGAAATCACAAATCCAACTTAATAATTGTATAACTCTCCAAACTGTTTAGAAATCAATCTGAAACCCATTCATTCTTTACCTGGCAAAGTCAAACAGAGGCAAATTACAGTACAGCACTGGCTGAAAAAGGTCAACAGTAATATGCAGCAACCTCAATGTTTTCATAGGTTATCCACCAAATCGCCCACCCACCCACCTACAAAACACCTGCTGGAAGTACTCCAACACTGGCTTGTGAATCCTTGCATTCACCCTTGTCCCCCAACCCTACAAGGATTTTTCGCAAGAGAATGCTTTTTGATAGATAAACGTGTCTAGTGCAACACCGTATCTAACTAATGGACTGGAGCATAGCAACTGAGGAGAAATTACCTGAAATAGTCGTTGAAGTTGACACATATTGCAGAGTTAAAGCAAGTGACTGCTACAGCAGTGGTCAGGTCATGTGACACCTTTAAGAGGGCGAAGGAAGACAGGCTGCATAGATCTTCATTCTGCTCCAGTAAACTGGTCTGATACAGACACAAATCAACACTGGCAAGGTGCTGGCCATGGGCAGGGTCATAAATATCTACACAACCGTGTTAAAGAGGTACCGTTTTATAAAGAGCATACTTACAATTAACATAATAGGCAGTTATTTACATAGTTAAAAAGCAACTTATAATTAAAATCATTCCTGAACAGAGCACATGAAGATACAAAAAAGTGGGGACCGTTCAGCAATCTCGTTTTTGTGAGTCAATGCTTTGCATGCCGCTTCAAATCAAAGGACTTTGTGGCAAGATGACGTTTCTGCAAGGATGACAAGAGGTGAAATCAGCAACCAATCTCCTAATCCATTATCGGTCAGGTATTTATCACCAGTGATCAGTGCATTGACAATGCTCCATTATGCTCAATAAATACAAGCCAAGGCAATCAATAATTTAATTTATTAATTGATGCATCCTTATCTTACTGGTACAGCATTCAATGCAGCCTTGGGGCTAAAGGGCATAACAAATGTCCCACTCAGTTATTCTGCATTGAAAGTAAATGAATAACATTATCATTGGCAAACATATACACCCTCTGGGATGTTTTTAGAAAAACAGGATCCCTACTAAAAGACAAAATAAATAATTATGTTTTAATTCCTCCTTGATTTACTCTTTGATTTTAATATGAAAGACATATGAAGGACCTAACAAATCTTCCATCAAACACAATCTTTAATTATTTGCTTTTCTTTTTTTGTTTTCCACCAAAGTGGAAAAGTAGATTAATATTGCTTAATAAACGGACCTTGCAAGATAGATGTTCACCGCCTCTCTTAGCAATGAAAACACTTTATTATAGAACATTCGCACTTCACTGTTCAAACGCTCCAGGTCCACCACTGAGTGAGGATAGACCTGGAATAATATCGTGAGGTGCAGCTGCCTAGTGAACGATTTCATTCAAGGTCCGTTATCACAGGCTATAACTGATTGCTCTGCTATCACTGAAGGTCAGTTTAGAACTGAGGGTTGTCCTGGAAACCACTTGATAAGCCACAATTTAATTCTACTCATACCCTTGCTTTCATCCACTGCTTTTTAATTTTCCAGAAAATAGTTTCTGATGTGAATTTAAAGCATCAGATGTGGGTTATCAAGTTTGGTTTATTTCTAATGACTGGCTTTACCTTCGTGCCTCACAATGTACCCACAGCGTGTGGTAATTTCATAACTACTGCACACCCTGCTGTGCGTTACTTCTTACATACATAACATATTGTATATGCAAGCAATATTAAACCTCACAGACCTGGAGTTTAGACTCCTACTGTTTACCACCTTTATAAATCAGAAGGATACATATGTGTCCGGTGTTATCCAGTACAAACAGAACCCCCGTGCAGATCTGGCAATCTGCTATTCTCTCCAGGGCCTGGGGAAGCACACCAATAGTGCTGCAGTTGAGAACCTCAGGCTCAGCTCCAGTCTCAGAGAAGAGAAGGTGAAGAAGGATGCAGTTATTCAGCAGCACAAAGGCTTTATTATTCTCATATGACAGGAGCCTCAAGGACAGAGATGAAGAAAGGCCTGCGGAAAGAAAAGACAGGAGGGTGTATTTAAAGGAATGCCAACCCTTGCTTTATAAAATCCAATGTCCGACCCTCTTAATAGCTTTATTGTTAACATTATTACTGATTGTTCAAATACTGCGTTGAGAATCTTTAGATTTGTGTTCTTTGTTGAGCTACAGGACATGCAGGGATTATGTATCAGGAACTAGCAGCAACTTTTCATCTAGTGTTGTCTTTGAAATATCAGCATATTCCCAGCTGAAGTATGAAATACAAGCAAAGAATCAAGAGATCTTCAAAAAACAAAAATGTACACCAGTGATAACATTGCTAGTGCTAACACGAATTAAGAAAATATTTTTTTTAAACTTGTTTAGCCTGCAAAAGGGGCACAATCTATATACAGTATAAGAGCAGGGATGGAAATGAAACTCCTGCTGTATAGCAGTTTGAACCATTCCTGGTTTTACTAAGAGTTTAATAAAACACACCTGAGCTTGTTACCTATACACTGCGGCTAGTCAAGCTCGCAGTAAAACCTGGAACGGGTAAAACTGCTACACAACAGGCGTCTTATTTCCATACCTGCAGAGTATACGTTTGCGATCTTTTAATCAGAATTTAAGATATTCATTGTACAGTGAGCCCCTAAGGCAAACTCGGAAACATCAGCTACTAAACTCATGAAGTATATTAATTTGCTTTGTTGTAACTTGAACAGTTTGCCTTGGTACATTCTGTATTGCTTGCTAACAGTTCTAGTGAAGTACAGCTTAATTAGGCCATTTTTGAATCTCAGTTGTGAATATTAAATACAAGCCTGCAATTAAAATGATATTGGGTTGTCTCTAAGGGGGTTATTAAAGAAGTGCAATGGAGACATTTTTCAGCCTGGCTAACTTTGATTAGATCAAACTATTAAAAAAGAAAGTAAAGTTGAATTTAGAAACACTCTAGTTATCAAATATGTACATAGGCAGAGCAGCAGGTCTTTTATCCCAGCATGGCACATGCATTACATTAAGAAGCGAGTTTAAGTACATCAATAGCACATGCTTGGTGGGTGTTGGTATGAGCAAAGCAGTGGAATCTGACGAAGCCCAAAGGGTGTTTGAGAACATTTCAAATCTAGAGTGTTTCAAATGCCTCTAGCTTTAACTACAGCAGTCACATTCCCAGAATAGAAACAGCAGGGATAAATCATTTGTTGGAATTATTAGGGTCTGTTGGTCTGTTTTCCTGTGTCTTCACCAAACTGTTATCCTAGTCTCTTTTCAGATTACATGTAGGTATTAACTCTATCAGTTAATCGGTAGCTGACAACTCTTATTGCCACTGTTACTGAACCAGTGTAACTGAAGGTGTACATTTCTGTAAGAAAATGTTCTTCATATTTACAGGACAAACCATGGTACTGCAAAACTCACTCAGGTGTTCAGCTTCAACCAGCTGTCTCAGGGTTTGTTCAGTGCAGCTGCAGAGGACAGTAACAGGACATGCGCCACCATCCTCATCCTCACCCTCCAGCTCATACAAGCAGAGCTTGTTATCAGCGCCAAGGGCCAATAGTCTCAGGGCGCATTCATCAGCAGCAAGAGAGTCTTCCCAAATAAAACTACATTAACATGAGAGAAAAGGGTGATTAAATGCATGTTACCTGTTCTAATGTCCCTGCATTCAAGGCTCCCTGATTCTACAACACACAGGGAGGCAGGAAGCACACAAGGCATCTATTGTGCAGACATGAAGAATGGTAGTTTAAGTCAGAAATGGAATGTCAGAAGACGTTTGTATTAGACGTTTGTGCTGTCAGCTGTGCACTGGTACAACACGTGGATTGCCTCGTTTGATTACCTGGTACAGGTATAACCTGTAACTACAAGACATTTAAACCCAATTCTAGCACCCCTCTGCATATATACATATATATATATATATATATATATATATATATATATATATACACACACACACACCAATAGTATACTTACTTTGTGAAGTTACCTTCAACGCTTCTCTCGTTGCATTGTTGTCCACTGTCAGAAATATCAGTAAAGGCAAGTCCCTTGTTAGCATTTACACAGCAGAGCGTTGAGAAGCCTTTTGTAACTTTTGCTTTCAGCGTGTGTTTTACATTTTTACAACATGCTTGCTCAGATAAAAGCAGAACTTCAAGACCGCCATTCTTGAACACCGAATTGTTAAACATTTTGGGGAGTTTCGTAAAAAATAATAAGCAATTTGACTGTGCAGAAACTCATGTCATTTTTTTAACAGCACATAATAAAAGTATACTTTTGAGTCTATACTATTTACGGCAAACGTCACATGCTGTCAAAATACTTTTTTTATACTGTATCTAATAATATGTTGAGAGGGAATTCGCTATAAACGTGTTAACGGTTTCATATCTAACTAACTTACAGCAAGCTATTACATTTAATGTATGTTACTGGTGATTGAAATGCCCTAGGCACTATACTATACACCCCAGTAGTATACGAAGATCCTCCCTTATATAATTATAATTTTTGTTTGTTGTCGTTTTTGCTATTATGGTTCCAATAATGTATCTATTTTTTTCTATAATATTTACATCCTCTTCCTCTTTTCGACAGCTTTGACTGACATCAACTCAAACCAAACGAACGCTGTAAATGTATCCACCGCAAAAACAATGTCCAATCACAAGCGAGGTAGGCGGGATTTGTAGTTACAAGGCTAAGCAAATAACATACGATGAAATCGATCTTAAAGGAGACAGTTAAGTTTGAATACAAATGTTATTGCCACAGGTGCCACAGTATACGAGGGTAAAACAAGAACAAAGGACAAAACTTATCCTTTATTTATCTATAAAAATAGTGTTTTGGCTTCTGTGTCTTAGCTCTTTTGTATACCTCGGGGTGAACGGAGTTGAATAAGCTCGGTACTTGGCAGCTCCTGCCTAAACGAGGAAGTGAAAGCAGGTCAATGTGACAGCGGACAGCCGCGCAATGGCGGAGCTGGAAGATGGAAGTAGCGTATGGGCTTGTTTCTTATACTTTAGCCAAACTTTTCCTGCTGTCGGCTCTTTCTAAGAAGGACAATGCGCAGAGATCCAAGAAGATGGAGGAGAAAGCACTAGAAGTTTATGGTAACTAACTGGCTGTAAAAAAAAACTTGTGGGAAAGTCCACAAAAAGTGAGATGTACTAGTCGTGCTATTAACAAGGAGAACACACGTCTAGTACAAGTATTACTGTAAATGGGGGTTCTCGCAAGGATACCAACCTCCATAGGTAGCAGGATATTTAATGATTGTAATAACTTGACATTTCTTGATTTACAAAAAAAAAGACTTTCGTTATCGTTACAGTCGTGTGTACACTGTTTAGTTAAGTTATACATAAACGCCGGATGGCAATTGAAAATGGTTCAGTAATACTGTACTATTCTTATCATGCCTGTACCAAGCATAGTCTACGCTATTCTCTGGCGCTAACTGCGTGAAGGAAAATCATTCAAGGGGTGGTTTTGTCTTCTATGTGCAGTAACGTAATGCTGACACTGCATGACACGACAAAAATAAATAAACAAACGCACACACAAAAAACAACAGTAATTTATTTGAACGCAGCTGTTTGTTTTTGTTATTACTGGGGACAGCAGTGATTCCTTTCCTTTCTGTTAACTGCTGTCGCTGTCTCAGATGTTATCCGTACAATCCGCGACCCTGAAAAACCCAACACCCTGGAGGACCTGGAAGTGGTGTCTGAGAGCTGCGTGGAGGTGCAGGAAATAGGAGCAGAGGAATACCTGATCATTATCAAGTTCACCCCCACGGTCCCGCACTGCTCTCTGGCTACCCTCATTGGTAAGCAGATCGGCCAGCAGATAAGTCCACATAGTAGCTTAAGCCAGCAAGTTCATTTAACACTTTTCAGGGCTGTAAACTTGTATATATTAAAGAACTATCGATTATGTGATATATATATATATATATATATATATATATATATATATATATATATATATATATATTAATATTATAATCTCCACGTTCTTATAAATAAGTGATACAGTATTACATACGGTACATGGATATATCTATTGGACCAGAATTCCTTTTCCTCTCCCTAGCTTACCTCAAACTCACATTTTACACAGAGATGTTCTGTGCACTCCCAAGAGCCCTCTCAAAACTGCTGATTTAAGACTGCAAAAAATAAACAAGAAGCAGACCGCAGATCAGGCGTTGTTGTTGTTGTTAAGGGGGAGGTGTTCTGTGCCCGTCCAGGAAGGGAGTGTACTCTGGTTATCAGTTAGTCTCGATATACTGCACAGCAGGGCTGGCCAGCGGAAGACTTTTGACCCATTCTGCCTCCCTGAGCCCCCCAGTAATATGGCTCTTTTGATCTAGAAGTGGACTCTCTCCGTGTCTTGGGTTTGAATAGACTCCAAGGGCAATCAGTAAATTGCTGTTGCTTTTAAACATGAAGCATGTTTCATGAGCATGGCATAATTAAACTCTGTTCCAGACAGGTTGAATCTAGTTTGTATATCTCTTTCCTTACCATTCAGTAATTTCATTTTACACCCTTCCTGTTTTATTTTTTTGTTTGTGATGGCGCTTTAACCCCAAAAGGTCGGACTGATCCTCTGTACAGTGTCTAAACAGTGAGTGGTTTATTCAAAGGCTTCAGTGCTTGTGACGCATTCAGATCTAAACAGTGTACTGCTGCTTGGATCAAACTGGGCGCTTTGTCTACCAAGCTTATGAAAACCGAGATCTTGAACGATGGAAGTCAGTGTATTTTAAGCTCATTTAAGCTTGAAATAAATTCTTTACATCCCTGCGTATCGCACGCCAAAACTGGCTCCTGTTAGACACTTTACATCCCCTGTGTAATGGAAAATAAGCTTATGAGTCGGGGGAAAAATGTATTAAAAATGTATTATTATTTTAAAAAATGCATTTTCTTTCCTTCTACAAGATTGAATAAAGCTTTTAAAAATGTTGAAGTGATTTGCAGTCTGGGAAACCGAAATCAGAAAAGTAAATTACTTTGTCAGATGTCAAAGATAAAAGCTTTTACATCTGTGAGTGGGTGAAAGGTCTTTTATTTCAAAAAGGTCTTTTATTTTGTTAAAAATAAAAGCAATTTTCCATGGTTTTGCTGTCACCTCCTCACTTAACTCTCACTCCCCAACCACTTCCGAATAACGTGGACACATTGATGGATATTCATGATCTGTATTCCGTAGTGGAACGTTTATTCCAGTGTGTCTAGCAGTCATTTGCAGAGCCAGAATCGGAGATGGTTCTGTCTTGATTTTGACCTGACAGTGTTAACGCTGCACCGTGAATGCCTGCAGCACTGGCGTCCTACACAGTGTGCTCCGCTTGAATAGACTCGAAACGCAGATTATTATCTTTTTGTTTGGATGACAGCCCATGTTAAATGTTGTGCCAGCAGTCTTGGTATTTACCACTGCAGAAACCACACACTGCTGTTCTGCATAGTGGCAGTAAATGGATAAGGGTGCCTCTGCAGTTGCGGGACGTCCCAGTCATTCATCATTCCCAGAAAACAATAACAAATAACAATTTGGGGGAGACGACTTGCTCATTAAATAGTTTGCATGTGTTTTTAAGGGGAGGGGGATTATTCAGGGATAGAAGGTTTGTATTCAGGAAGCTGACTGAGCATGCTTGGGTCAGTGCAAGAGGGAATTGAATATTCATTCCTCCAGCCAGCGATTATGTATATTTGTACAGGTAACAGGGTGATAATTTCACACTGGTGCTGTTACGTTGAATAATAATTTGAGGATTATGATAGTTAGAATACTAATCAAAATATTATCTTGGCTATGTTATTTTTATTTTATTTTATTTATTTATTTATTTATTTATTTATTTATTTATTTATTTTGCACATAGTCAGTTTCCATTATGGATTTGAACAGAGCCATGCTTTATAAATGTAGTTTGACAGCCTTATTAACACTGTAGCGGGCTGTTGCAGTCCCCTGCTGTTATCTTTCTTGTTCTGTTTACTGTTGAGGTCGGAGCCTGTTTTCTTTTTATAGGTAGGTTTTTGATTGCTAATACAATCATGACAAAACAGGCAGACCTTGCAGTTTAGTTGGTGTTTTTCTTTTGCTCAGGGCAGTAAACAGGTCTTTGGCTGAGAGTCCGTTCCCTCTTCACTGTCCCTCGGGCAATGCCTATGCCAGACCACAGGGATTTATTGCGTGTTATGATACAAGCAAACTTATTTTTGTCCAAAAAAGAACATACTGTAACTTATCTGATTTTGCAAAAGTCTCCCACTTCTCCACTGACAAAGAATAACTCCTCTCCACCCATCGTCTTAAAAACCTTGGTCTCCTAGGCAACCAGATGTCTTAAACCTTCTCTTGCACAACCATACTTGAAAAAAATATAATTTTGTATTTATTTGAAAGCATCTTGTTTTGTTCATTTTCAATGACTCGTATCCATCGTCTCAATTACCCCAGAACAATGCATTTTATTAATCTCACACAGAACAGCAAAGTTTTACTTTTATGATGTCAATGGCGCAGTCATTAATCCAGGTTCTTGGTTAATGGACACATGAATTCTTTATTACAAATGGAAAGGAGAAATGTTTGAAGAAATGTGTATCTCTGTTAATGTTTTGTCACTTTGTCCAGCTTGATTAAATTAGCCTAAACAGGTATCTATTCAATTGATCTAAATACCACAGTTGGTTAGATCATTCCAGTTGTTGTCTGCCTTGTTTTATTCAGGTCTTTGCCTGCAAGTGAAGCTCCAGAGATGTTTACCATATAAACATAAGGTAAGAAAATCTAACTATACTCATCAGGTACCTGCAGACTGATTGTTGTGTTTGTTTGTTTCCTTTTGAGAAGATGATCAGAGTGCAGAAGCAGTATCTGCTTTGACAGAATCCGTATCGCACAATTAGGCTTAGTTTGGCAGAAAACCATGAATCTATTTTACAGATATCGTGACATACCGTTACAAAAAACATCAACAGAGTTCTTATTTTAAATATACACTTTCTAAGAAATATTTAAAGCCCATTCATGGCGCACAGTACACTTGAAGTTTGCTTGAAACAAAGGTAATGCTGTGTAATTTAACTGCACATAATTAGGCAAAAGCAATCCATTAACTAATTGTTCCTAATTCCGTTTTTCTGAATAGCTTGCCGCTCTGTACCACATGGAACTTTGCATGCGTACTTTCAATTACTGTGTGATCGTGGCAGTGCAAAGCTTACAGGTTGGTCAGTACCTGGGTGGAGTAGCTTCCTTTCACCTTTGCTTTAATTGCCCCCATTCTGTAACCGAGTGTCTGTAGCTGCTGGCTCTCGCTTCTGTCCTGTTTCCTGTCTGGGTGTTTATGAATGCAACAAAAATACAGGGATAATTGACTTTTAACCTTTCAGATACCACAGATTGCACAGTACAGTGTAAAAGAAATGGCTGGAGAGGGCTGTCAAAAACTGCATTTATGAGTTTGAGTCACAAACCCAAAGGAAAGGTCTACTTTATTATTATGTATAATTATTATTAATCCTCCAATTAACCATGTGTTATGTTGTTTATTTCTGCTGTAGAAATAAAACTGTTTGTTTATATAAATGATCCATGCATTTTCTTTATCAACTTTAGAGAAGGCTTTCACAATAGCTCTCTAAACTGGAACAGGCGTGTCATTGCTTGGTCGAGCTGTATTTGATTTTAGAGTAGTTTGAACGTGTATATGCTGCCATGTGATTATTCATTTTCACAGAACGGCTGCTTTTCTCATTTCAGTTGGAGATTTACATTTCTGAGGGAACCCATTCCACGGAAGAAGACAGTAAGTATTATAACCGCATTTTGTTTAGATCCTAATTCTTTGAAATAAAACTATTTTTTTGTTTTAAAGGGCGACAAAAAAAAAAAATCCAAGGATAATTATTTTGTATCTGTTCAGATCTAAAAGCATCTTTTTAGAAAGGAGTTTAATAATAAACATTTAGAAGCCTCTTAATATTACTCTTGAGTGCCTTTCAGATCTGAACCCTGCTGCATTTTAACTCTGGAACAATCACAGTTAACATTTACCTGGGTCTAAATTACTGGTTGTGGGAAATACTGGCAATTGACTTTCTTTTTTTTGGTCAATGGCTGTAGCCAGTCACCAAGTAAAAAATCCCATTGAAATATAAGGCAGATAGGTACATCTTTAAGGGGAGTGTGGATTGCTAATTGGGACAAATATGTGTTGCATTGTCGCTCCTAATTAGCCATTCCTAAAATACGCACGCAGATTGGAAAAAGTGTCCTAATGCTTATTCGAAATCGGAAATCCGTCTTTCATTCTACTTGGGTACAGTATAAGTGATTTGAGCCTTGCATGTTTATTATGATCAATTACTCTGTCGTTCTTGTATTTTAATGCATTATTGATAATGATTATTTAATAGCCTATTCTATGTGATCAGCTGCTGGTATGTATTCTGATTGGTATTTGCTTCTGACTGCTGCTGACAGTTTGTGTTTGTCTTTGCAAATAAGGATTAGGTCTTGGTGGTTGCTCTCCTTGTTTAAACAAATAAGAGAATGCCAGGATATATGCATTTAATTCCCCCCCCTCTGTGGCATCTCAGATTTTACTACCATGAACAAAAAACAAACATTTAAGTGACAACCTAATCTAATTAAATGCCCAACATGTTGGACGTGATGCTACAAAAATGTTAATGTATTTATTTTGCCTGGGAAAAGAAATAAATAAATCGCCGGCGAGGGTGAATCGTCCATCCCTCTGAGTTCTCAGGACATGGAAAGTTGCCTGATTCATGTTGAGGTGTCCACCTTGACTAGTGGTGCAGGCAGAGCAGCTCTCGATTTCATACCGGTCAGCATAGCGGAGACTCGGCCATGGACAGGGTTGGGGTCGATTCCTTTTTAAAATCAATCTCCAATTCCAGTGGCCACACACATTAGAAATAGGTCTTGAAAAGGATGTTTCCACGGAGACATTGTGCTGTAATGCATCTTTACAACGGTTATTAAAGGCTGTCCACATAAAAGCATAAAAATCATAAAAGCTAAGAATGTTATTCTTCTTGTTCTTAAAGTATCTGCAATGGTTCAAATTGTACTTCCCAGTGCGACCTTGAAACGTTTTTCATACAGTAGCTAGCTTAATGAAACCTGCAACCTTTATTCTTTGTAATCTGTTGGATTCAGCCAGACAGTTCTGTAATTGGGATGTTTTCAACAAGGGAGCAACTTCTCTTTTTTTTCCCCCCAGTTAATAAACAGATCAATGACAAAGAAAGAGTTGCCGCAGCCATGGAGAACCCCAATCTGCGAGAGATCGTAGAACAGTGCGTCATAGAGCCTGACGACTGACGAGTACACCTCTGGATAAAGGAGGACTGGTCTTTACAGTCCGGAGCTGCTTGTGTCATTTTTAATCACCTTACCTCAGGGATATATTTTAATGGGATAGGGTTTTGGTTTTAAAAAAAGAGGGAAGAGGTCCAGTCCAGTGCCTCAAGTTTGCCCTCACGATTGGAGTGTGGCTGGTTTTTGTGGGCTCTGTTTTAGGGTCCCTCTTTAACATTGATGACAGTCCCATTGCTGGAGGGAAGTAGGCAAATTAAATTTTTTTCTTTTTGTTAGTGAATAAAAATAAAAGAAACTGGTGACGTCTCAAAACTTTAAAACTAACAAATGGCTCAATGTACAGCTGGTGCAAATTCTGCACTGGTGTAAAAGCTTAGTGATTGTTTTTGCACAGCGTGGAAAGCAAGCTGCAAAAGGATTGATACTCCCTGAAAATCTGTAAAATAGTTCAACATTGTGGCATCATACAGAGTGTAAGAGGAGTGCGGTTAACTCTGTCCTCTCTCTCTCTCTGTCGGTTGGGTCATGATTAGGCAATGGCATTTGATGAAGAGTTACTGGCAGTGGGAGGGCTACTGTATGCATCAGCAAGTTAATAAATAAGTGGTGGGGAGCAGACAGTCTCTTAATACTTTACCAGCTATATATTCTGTCAGTTTCACATCTCTTGTAAGGTACATGGGCAGTTAGCAGTTTTCTGCAAACCTGACACACTATCACCATCAGGGTGCTGAATATTGCACCATTTCCATCAGACACACTGCTTGACACTTTACTCGTCATTCGTTTGACACTTCCAGAATCTTGCATTTCTTGAGTGCTTCTTGACCCCATAAAACAGTCAATCCAGGTGTGAGAACAGTGCAGGTAGTAATGGTAGCTTTTATTTTGCTATTATGCTTATGACAGGGTTCCGTTTTAGGGTTCTATTAGGGGTTCTGTCAATTTTAATGTATATTTCGATACATAGAAAACATGTAATATTGCTGAAAGTGCAGTGCTGCCTATTGCAGAACAATGACATGATGCAGAAAATACTAGATAAGAATAAAAAAGGCAAGTGGTTTCGGCCTCAAAGCTCTTTTGTTGAGTAGCACAGAAGTAAGAGGCTCAAATCTCTAAAGGCTGTGGCCATGAAGTTAAGTGATTTAACCTTTTATGTTTTCCCCTTTGAGAATGCGTTTTGTTATCCATGCCTTTGTTTTATTGTGTGATTTCCTACTTGGAGGCATGTTAATGGGAATTTCAAATTGGTCTCAAGGCAAAAACATAAAAATGAAATAAACCAACTGGAAAAACAATAGTGGGGCAGTTTGCGTTTTTTTGTAGTGAGGTTTCTGCACAGGATGGTATGTGCCCTTCTGTTTAGGCAGGAGCACGCAGGTTCACGAACACAAGACTTTCCTTGATAAAAGACAGTGGTTGGCCTTGACGAGGGTTTTACCTTCAGGAAGTCAAACAATGCATTGAATGCGCGGATTGCTATTCTAGACAACGAGAACTACAACAAAGAAAACAAAGCTACACGATGTTCTCAAGACCTTGGGATTCTTCAGAAGGGGTTGGAGGACAGTGAAAGGATCGTTTTTTTTTTTTTAGCTCTGTTCTAATAATGTAGAGCAATTTAGATGCCCATGCTATGCTCATGGCTAGGTTTATTGAACCAGAATATATTTCCTATAACTTTTACTGTTCCAGGCATCTTCCATAGGTTCACTTTGTATCCTTGAAGTTACATTCAGGTGTTGCTTGTCAAACCTGATAATAGCCAGAGTTTTACCGGGTCCATAATGAAACAAAAGTGTGCCTAAAGGGAGGGGGAGAATCACAGTATACCATTGTTAAATTACTTTAGAATTATATCTCCCACCTTGAAGTGCTTTTATATTCAGAGGAGAGTATCCTGCTGTTTGTTAAAAAAAAAAAAAAATTATATATTTCCATTTAGCAATTCAATGAAGACTGAACATGTTTAATTGAATGTGATTATACACAACAGGGCCCACTGATTGGAATAATTGCTTTGTCTGAGTTTTGTCATATGTGTTCTAATTTCTTTAAAAAATGTATTCAACCTATTCAGACACATTTTTAACATTTTACCCAGTAATAAGAAATCAGCATGCAACTCTCTAACCATAATAACAACTGTGATATTCAGTTTTTTTTTGTTGTTGTTTTTTTTAAAGAAATATTGTAAACTACTGACCCTGATATCCTTTTTGTATTGTGTTCTACTAAAGAGCCCTCCTTGCTTTCAGATTCTTTATTCTGGCGAAATGCAATGTCAGTTTCTGGTGTATTTCAAAAGATGTTTAATGCATGTATCATATCAGAAGCCATTGGAGTTGTTGAAACTAATACGAAGGGCATTTCAAAGTTGAATTTCAAAAACAGAAGTGGGGGGGGGGTGTAATACCTGTGTACATATTTGAGAAGATAATCTATGCTGCAGAGATGACCATATTGATTACATGTGGAATGTGCAGTAACCCCTTCACACACAAGGGTCCAGACCCATTTAAAAAAAATATATATATCTATTATTTCAATACAAGCTTTTATGAATCGATGTACACATTTGTACACAGTGAGTATGCACTTTTGTAACCCTATTGTAAACGTCTGATCGCTACTCGTCTGCACTGAGATTTTTTAAATAAAGCTATACTCTGAAGATACACTGGAAGTGCTTGGTTCTGTCTTTGTAGGATTTCGTATTTTAAGTACTCAAGAAAGGAATATAGTTCCTCAAGTTTTTGATTATACGCTGTCCTGTTTCTTGTGCGTGTTCTGCCTGCTATCATTTGTAATTTGCACATCAGCAGCCTCTGCCTTGTGCATTAGAAAGCTGTACACGTGTTGAATGTGTGTAGATGCAGAAGAAGCACCAAGATCTGGGAATAGAGACAGGAGAGACAGTGACGTTTTTACACACTTAACGTTTCTGAATACTTCATATCTTACACACCTAGAGGTATATCCAGTCGATCTAAATTATTGTTATTTAATTAAATTATTAGCGCTTCTGTAAGTTTGTATTCCATATGTATAATAGACACTGTAATAGTTAAAACTTTTTCTAACGGGACCATTGCGTTTCTTTAGATTTACTCTTCATCCTTCCTTGGAAAATGCCCACTAATACTAGGAAGAAGGAAGCATTGCAACTTTTTCTTCTTGTATGAACAACTAACTTTTTCTGCAGAGCTCTGTGTTTGCCTGTAGGGGGTGCTGCTCTGCTGGGTAAAGAACTTGCATCTCCCAGTCACTTAAAGAGGTGCTGACTGGCTAGTGGAAAACAATTAGCATATAATAGAATTATTTATTTTCTGCAGAAAAAAAAAAATCCACTTTTAGCAATTAATATATATCCAACGTGCAGAACAAAGGTTATATATATATATATATATATATATATATATATATATATATATATATATGCAGTGTTGCATATGTCCAGCCTAAAACAATAAAGTCTTGACTCATAAAATAAGACCTGCCCTTTAGCTAGCTTTTTACATTTTTCACACCACCCTTCTTTTGCACAAGATAAAGTGTATCAAACTTCCATCCCAAAGTACCCAAGTGAATTGCCTGGAGACTGCAAGAGGGCAACGGTATACTTTGAACCGATTTTCGAGGAGGGTGATAACGCCTGCAGTGGTTTGAAAGCCTTTTCTCACAAAGAAAATCCAGGCAACGTGCAGACGAACAGAACACGTGGGCTTAATAACCACAGAAAAAGAGAGACGCTTTTTATAAAAACCCTTTTATTATTTATACAATTTATTTTAGCTCAAATCTGACAGTGTACAATGAAACTTCAACATATAGGGAACATGGAAGCATTTTTTTGGAACACATTGGATAATAAATAAAGGAATGATGGCCATATATACAAATGGAACCAAAAAAAGGAAAAAAAAGCATTCAAATGATTCGTGCCAGGGACACTGTTCATGTGGAGCGAGGTGGAGCTATTCACTGTGGCTAAAAAGACCTGCAAGGTGGCAACCATGGCAACCTACCACAACAGCTGACCTGTCTCTGATCCACAAACACAAAAAAGCTGAGTAATGTACGGTGATTTATTTGGAAGCGTGGAGGAGATGGGGTTTCTGAAATGTTTTAAAAACGTTATGAAAGGTTTTGAATTAGTGACTGATTCAGTGCAAGTGGCAGCACATTAAACCACTGCTGTAATGCACTGGCAAGAGGCAGGTTATGCATTCAACATTTTGATAGTTCAGCATGTTGCACCGGTGGATGCAAATAGCACAACAGAAGTGAAGTATTATCGCTAGAGGGCATAATCGGAGTTTATTGCTGCAGACAGAAGCCCATGGAAATGATTTGTAATGCTAGGCTACAGGACAAATACATAGCATGTTAGAAACAAAAAGTGTCTTTTACAATTGGTATTTATGAATTTAGTAAGGGCAGTATTGATCTTCCTAACAACGGTCTAGGGTAGTCCCATGCAAATGAAACAGAATTTATTTAATGAAAATACACTGAAATGAACATGCCTTAAATAAGTCATGAGTTTACGCTTTGTAAGCAGGCCTCTGTTACCTCAGACTCACTCTTGTTTATTTCTTCCCCCATGAGAGTAACCCGATATGCAATGTTTATGTGTGTTTCCATGGACCCAATGGGACTGGCACAAGCAGTCAAGAGATCAAGCGATACTGTAGCCTCCAAGGTCAGCAGTGGCTGTGCTGGGAATTTAGGAAATAACAATGCCTCCTTCATAATTAAATAGTACCACCTTAAATCAGTCTTAAAGGTCCAGTGCCACATATGGGCCAGAAATACGTTATTAACCCCTTAAAGTACACAAGGAATTGAGTGGTTGTTCAAATGGTTTCTTCTTAAAATATATTTGGGAATGACTTAAGTATCACAAGGAGGAAACTGACAATTTGGATGACCAGATTTAAACCCTGTTTTGTGCACCCTATTGCGGAAATAAGAAAGTCAGCAGCCTTGTATTTGTGGGACTCTTGTACCTTATAGGGTTACCCCTCAATGTTGAAAATATCAGAGCAATCCTGTATATCAGTACGGAAATACAAAACTGTGGGATAAACGGCAGTTCCATTTTTCTTTCTTTCTTTCTGAGCTGTACAGTAGCTTGTCCCTCCCCCCCGCTGCTGCCGTTTTATAATCTTATTTGAACACATCCCCTTGACTGATATCTGAATATTCCCATTCTCATCTCCATAAGTCAAATCAAGCCAATTAACCCTGTGTGGGACGGGCTCAGAATGCCCTCTTGTTTTGTTCTACAGGACTGACAGATTTTGTTCTGGGATTTCAGGCTTTCTTCACACAGCATGATTAGAAATGTCTTCTTTAAACTTAAAACCACTGGGACATTACCCAAAACGGACTGAAATGACTGTAATGTTTCGAGTGCTTTCTCAATCCCTGGACTGAAGCAGCTTCTCTTGGGGCTCGCGGTTGAGAAATGCTGTAGCAACTCAGCTGATACCGACTGAACTTGATTGACTTGTTATCTTGAACCAATCGAAACGGAAGCCAACGCAAACTTGATCAGACCCAGATGGACTATCCACTGTTACTTGAGGTGTGGCAGCCCGAGACTGGTGCTAATCAACGTCTCTGAAACCACCTTCATAGGTCCTATTGTCAAATCATATCAGGATACCTTCAGCAGATACAAATAGAAACCTGCTTCACCAGCAATGCATCCGAACACGGAGCATGGCAGCGTACTGAAGCCATGCTGTTAAAGGGCAATGCATACTGCACCTGCTGCTGTAATTCTGCATGTTTTCCACAGTCCTGATTAATCAGCAACACTGAAGAATTTAGAAAAGAAACATTCATGAGTAGTGCAGATATATTACCCACAGCAAGCTATTGTCTGTTTACTGTCTTCCCCATGGCTATCTTCCCCTTAAAGGCATTGTTGTGAGTAGCAGCTCTTATGCATGAAATGAGTCAGGTTTGAGGATTAGTTTACCCTACAAGACTCTCTGTCGCTATGGCAGCACAGTGTTTGTTGGGTACACATATAACTGAACACTGGGAGCTGTGGTGTCGGCTGGCACTACATCTGTTTTGCTTTCGTCCTGCAGATTACTAAATACTGTAAAAGTTGCACATACTGTGTTTTATGCAATATGCAAAGTACAGTAGTATTCTACATTTGGTAACACTTCACAGTAATCTTGTCTTAATTGCACTTAATGACATAGGAATTTGACATATGAGTTTGTAGTTCCAATGCAACAACATGATTAACTACTAAATTAAAATGCACTTGTGTCTTTTCTAATTACACTTTATTCCCACATGTGGTTGTGTATTTACAAGGTAATTACATTGTAACTACACCTGCAGTTATATAGTAATAGCAGTGTAATTCGATACACTTAAAACATGTGTTGGAGGACACAAGGCATTAGAGATAATACACACCTGACATGAATGTCACCTCAGATTCAGGCTGTCTAAACTAACTGCTCTGCTTCACTCATAACCTCATGTGAACTCTAATCCAGAGCTTCTTTACCATAAACTAAGAGGCAGGATGGAATAAAGTTTGATTGTTGTTGACCCGGATGGCTCTAATCATATTCCACACAGGAAGGTAAACACCAGTCCGTGTCCCAGTGTGAACCCTGACATTCTTCCTACTTGAAGTATAATAGGAATAAGCAGAAGGATCAGGCAGACAAAGTCAACAGTAAGATGACCCAACTCATCACCTCAGTGGACGTGCTTTCGCTGTCCAGATCATATGGTTATACCTTCAATAAATATGCATCACCATCTTATCAGCTAACAAGAATCTCGTGTCCACATCATTTTAAATTTAGACATATGATATGCGTAGTGTTATGCATGTTTAAATTCTTCCTAATATTTGATCTTGCGGATCAAACTTTTTTTTTTTTTAAACGGTATAACGACGATAAAATCAAATTTCAGAACATCATTTAATTTTGAATGAAAGTGGAAATGGGGTGTCATGCATCACGGTGTAGGTCACCAAAAAAGTGATTATTATGCAAAGAGAGTGCTGGTCAGGCCCTCGCCAGGGGATACTGAAATGGAGTGGAAGTGTTAGCCTGAAATGACTGAAGGTGACCTGAGGAGGCGAGTGAGGGGGTGAGAGTGGAATATCTTTAATCTGACAGCAGACATTATCAGGCGTGAATGAAACAGAAGGGCAGATGTTAAGGCTTTTGAAATCTGTAACTCCCCAATGATGTCTCAGAGATAGAACTCCCAACCCACTTAATGGACGTTTCACACGTTGCAATTTGAAGAAGAAAAAAAAAATGTGCTTGTCACGGATTCCAAGCTCCTCTCTGCTTGTCAAGGATTCCAAGCTCCTCTCTGCTTGTCAAGGATTCCAAGCTCCTCTCTGTTTGTCAAGGATTCCAAGCTCCTCTCTGTTTATTTTTCTTTTCATTGTTCACATCCTGACAGTTTTTTACACTTATAACTTTAAACTCTGTTTCAAAGCGTTTTTCAAAATGTCTGCTCCAGTGCACTGATAGTGTAAGGATTGTGGCCCACATTGTCAAACAGGTAAGACAGCACTAACTTTCCATGATGTGGTACGGAAAAGAAAAGCCAGAGGACTCATTCACGAGAAGCCTGTTAAACGTCATTAGCATGTTAAAAGAAAAAGCAACAATCACCTTTATAAATGTATTGAAAACGTAGCAGGCATTTCAAATATTAATGAAGACTTGGCACAACTGCATACATTGCAACTTTTTCTTAAAGAACTACCATTATAAAGGTCTGCCACAGTAAAAGCATAGCAAAGTGTAATAAAGCATAGTGAAAGAATGGTAATGCCTAGGTAAGCATTGTAAAGACCAGCCAGCAATGGTAAAGCCTATTAAGAAAACAGGCAAACCAGGGTAAAGGCTGATAAATACACAGTGCAACCACAGGAACA
This sequence comes from Acipenser ruthenus, assembly GCF_902713425.1. NCBI lineage: Eukaryota > Metazoa > Chordata > Actinopteri > Acipenseriformes > Acipenseridae > Acipenser > Acipenser ruthenus. The sequence goes on along the minus strand of NC_081209.1, from coordinate 29,624,785 downwards.
GAATGGTAAATCTACAAACACATGGTGTAGAAATACTGTAGTGGTACACTTGTATAAGAGTAAGCACACACACTTTTCTGGTTGGCAATATTTAAACATTTGAAATTCTCCAAGATTGTACACTGCTTTTCAGAAGAGGAATGGATCGAGTCTCATACTAGATTTTGGCCCAGTTGTCCTGCAAACTTTTTGGACACGGGCCCACTTGTGTAGTGAGAACGTCACATAACACTCCGCTCTTGCCAGCTCACATTTTTGCCACAAGCACAGCTTTGAGGGACACTGGTATAAACTACGGCTCCTGGTACAACGCTGCTCAAGAAGAAGTAATGGGCAAGGGAAAGCTGGTAGGAGGCGAATCTCCATTTTGATAATTATTGTAACACTGTTGCAGTTGAAGTTAACCCAGGTCATTGCTAAGATTCTTTCATATTCTTTCAGTTCTTCAGCTCTCGCTGACCTCTTTTGCAGAGCGCCCTCGCTCTATCGACACATCAGCACAGCAAGCACACTATGTAATTTCATATATTTCCGCTGCAGAGAACATATTTAATGATGCAATATATACCATATACTTATGAAGGCTGCCAGTTATAAATCCATCTGCCAGCTACAACATTACAAGACATTTACATTTGTAACGTGCATGTCATGTAAATGTGATGCAGCAGGGTGCTTTACAGGGGAATGAGAGCACCTGCAGCTCCGGTACAGATTAAAAATAGAACAAACAATACGGTTTCAAGCACGCTAATGTATTATTATTTTGTTGTCAGTGGCCTCCATGGGTACTGTAGTTGGGCAGGCTGACTAAAAGCCCTCCAAAAGCTATGGAAATGTAAAAGAATTGTATAGCGGATAAGGTTATACCAGATCCCCTCACGTCAGGGCCCCTGCCACCATGAAACTGAATTATAGAGGAGAAGGAGGAGGCTAGGACAAGAATGATGGTTAATATCGCCTCTGTTTATGATATTATGAGACTATGAAGGGCGTGACTAAGGATCACTGTTGTAACACTGTTGGGTGTTTTGCTGAAGTCTCTGAGAGATCTTAAACAGTTATTATTATTTTTATTTTTTTAGCACTGGCTGGTTATGCTATTCAGGAGCTGAGGTTAAATGCAGCCTCTGGCATGTATTACAATGCAGTTATTGAGGCTTATTGAAAAAACAGTTCCCTTCCACCCATCTTATTCACTGATGATTTGTGGATCCTTTCAGCTTCATTCTGTTGTAATGGGTCTTACAGACGATTACTCTTGCTCTCTGCAATTAGTGACAAAAAACATTTTCCCCACTTTGCTCTCATTTGTAAACAGGATGACAAAAAAAAGTTCTTACCCATTTAAATCAACATATTGCTCCCATTGTAAGACTGACAGGGAGGGAGAAACTGAGGAAGCCTGCCCACGGACAGGCACTGGCTGCTGGGTGGAATTAACTGACCCTTGATCTGAATACCGGAGTGTGAAATGTGCATGAAATGTCCTATGCGTCAACAGTTTTACCTTAAAGAGAGACCCTCTCTAAGAGATGTGACCACCTTTCCATTACACAAGCATATTGAGTGACCGATTCTCTTCTATTCAAAACAGATTCTCTTCAGATTCAAATCTATTATACCTTCCTGGAGAGTGTACAGTATTCTTGGGTAACCTCCTGCCGTGAGATATGATAATATTTAAAAGGAAATAGCCTAATATCTAAATGAAACAGGCTATTTTACAACGTCAATATAACAATCCCAGATTCAAGCAGAAGGGAGGTGTCTGTCATACTGCAGTGTGAAAGGGCTGAAGCAGTAAATGACTATTCATCTCTGTTCTTGTGTCTTGAATATTAATGCAGCTGTTTTTGTGCTGTGATTCAGGATTTTGTGGTGCTGAAAGGCTGTCTTCTCTTCATGTGCTGGGGCGCTGTCTCACATTTTTTTGGCAAGTCAGTGTATATTTGCTTGACTGAACTAGCAGACTATGATAAAGAATCAGAATGCAAAGTAACAGATTTGGGTGTCACTTTACATTAAGTGTCTCTAATTACGGTGCATTTACATAGTATTTGATTAGTAAATACATGTGTACTTACATATAATGGCATTGTTATTATGCGTTAATGTGTATGTTTTTATTTGCATGCTATAACTCTAACCCTAACCTTAACCCTAACCCTAACTCTAACCCTTTTCTGATACAATTGTGTACTTACATATACAATGCAAAAAGATTTACACACTAAGTACATTGTAACTATGCATAATAGCATTGTAATCATGTGTAAGTCCACATGTATTTATTAAGTAACTACTATGTAAATACACAGTAATTAGAGACACTTCATGTAAAGGGTTACTCATTTTTGTTTCACATTTCTTGCTGTTTGTTTCATTTTAAATCGCATTCAGCCGGCAGTAGTTATTATGTGTTTCAGGCACTCCACACACATGTGGTTCTTATGGTACAGAGTGAATACACGTGGTGTATACCAGCCGTTCTCTTTCTTGCTTGCCTAGTGTCTGTGACTAACAGGATTCTGGTCAACAGCCATACCTGACAGGCTATATGGAAGGTTACAAAGATTACCGAGACGTCCAGAGTGTAACATGAACCAACGGATGAAGTGGTGACCTCCACGACCTTTACAGAAAATAGAAATCCATCAGCGAGATCCCTGCTGCCTTTGCAATATACAAAAAATGTAATTACAGCATGAGATCAGACTTAATAAGACAGTAGCAAAGCACCATACCTGTGTCAAGTCCTGAGCTAAATGGTTGCACAGATATACAGTTGTTGTTCACTTATTTACTCTGTTCTAGGCTTGGGGGAGGGGAGGATGTTAGGATTGTATTTCAGACATGTGGCGGTCTGTGGAGATGAAAGTGGTGGTATTTGTTATGCTGAGGAGAGCATAAACAAGTACTGTAACAGTTTAAATGTGGTGTTATAATAAATGAATATGAAAAGAAGAGGGTGTTTGCACTGTGATTGTTCCTGAACGTGCATGGCAGTCCTGCCTCGTAGGACCGCATACTCACACATGTCAGTATGACAAGCTGGCACGCCGTTCATCTTGTATTTATGACATGGACCACAAGCAGCAGCTCCCGCGCTGTACAGATATGAAGGGGGTGACGGGTGTTAAGAATAGCCTGAGATAGATATCCCACTCTGAGATACTGAATCCGGAAATCGCATAACCGAAGCAGCTGCCATGGGCTAAAAGTGCATCCTCCGTACCCTGAGACTGAGTTGAGTGAAGGAGCCTCTGTGTGAGACGCAGCTCATGCAGAGTCTGCAGCATTCTCAAACCCCTCTGCAAAGTGGAATGGATTCATGTGTTAGTTCAGATTTATGGTACGACAGGGTGTTGTGCTGTGCTGAAATATCACAGCGGCTGTGGTCATTATGAGGCACCGTATTAAAGCATGTTATATTCTAGATCATGTACAATAAACACTTCAAATAAACATTTAAAATGATTTGCTCTGCAGGGTATTTGGACACCACCACACTGGCTGTTAAATAAGCACATAATCACGGCAACAGAAAGCAATGGCACGACCCAGGATTACTGATGGGAGCTGTTTTTCACACACACAATCCCTCTATTATTTCAAGTAATTTTGTGGAATTACTGTAAGCGTGTATGGTTTTACTTCATACGTGTTGTCCAGTCTTGTGTTGTTGTTTCACCATCAAACAAAGTACAGTGCCTTGCGAAAGTATTCGGCCCCCTTGAACTTTGCGACCTTTTGCCACATTTCAGGCTTCAAACATAAAGATATGAAACTGTAATTTTTTGTGAAGAATCAACAACAAGTGGGACACAATCATGAAGTGGAACGAAATTTATTGGATATTTCAAACTTTTTTAACAAATAAAAAACTGAAAAATTGGGCGTGCAAAATTATTCAGCCCCTTTACTTTCAGTGCAGCAAACTCTCTCCAGAAGTTCAGTGAGGATCTCTGAATGATCCAATGTTGACCTAAATGACTAATGATGATAAATAGAATCCACCTGTGTGTAATCAAGTCTCCGTATAAATGCACCTGCACTGTGATAGTCTCAGAGGTCCGTTTAAAGCGCAGAGAGCATCATGAAGAACAAGGAACACACCAGGCAGGTCCGAGATACTGTTGTGGAGAAGTTTAAAGCCGGATTTGGATACAAAAAGATTTCCCAAGCTTTAAACATCCCAAGGAGCACTGTGCAAGCGATAATATTGAAATGGAAGGAGTATCAGACCACTGCAAATCTACCAAGACCTGGCCGTCCCTCTAAACTTTCAGCTCATACAAGGAGAAGACTGATCAGAGATGCAGCCAAGAGGCCCATGATCACTCTGGATGAACTGCAGAGATCTACAGCTGAGGTGGGAGACTCTGTCCATAGGACAACAATCAGTCGTATACTGCACAAATCTGGCCTTTATGGAAGAGTGGCAAGAAGAAAGCCATTTCTTAAAGATATCCATAAAAAGTGTCGTTTACAGTTTGCCACAAGCCACCTGGGAGACACACCAAACATGTGGAAGAAGGTGCTCTGGTCAGATGAAACCAAAATCGAACTTTTTGGCAACAATGCAAAACGTTATGTTTGGCGTAAAAGCAACACAGCTCATCACCCTGAACACACCATCCCCACTGTCAAACATGGTGGTGGCAGCATCATGGTTTGGGCCTGCTTTTCTTCAGCAGGGACAGGGAAGATGGTTAAAATTGATGGGAAGATGGATGGAGCCAAATACAGGACCATTCTGGAAGAAAACCTGATGGAGTCTGCAAAAGACCTGAGACTGGGACGGAGATTTGTCTTCCAACAAGACAATGATCCAAAACATAAAGCAAAATCTACAATGGAATGGTTCACAAATAAACATATCCAGGTGTTAGAATGGCCAAGTCAAAGTCCAGACCTGAATCCAATCGAGAATCTGTGGAAAGAACTGAAAACTGCTGTTCACAAATGCTCTCCATCCAACCTCACTGAGCTCGAGCTGTTTTGCAAGGAGGAATGGGCAAAAATGTCAGTCTCTCGATGTGCAAAACTGATAGAGACATACCCCAAGCGACTTACAGCTGTAATCGCAGCAAAAGGTGGCGCTACAAAGTATTAACTTAAGGGGGCTGAATAATTTTGCACGCCCAATTTTTCAGTTTTTTATTTGTTAAAAAAGTTTGAAATATCCAATAAATTTCGTTCCACTTCATGATTGTGTCCCACTTGTTGTTGATTCTTCACAAAAAATTACAGTTTCATATCTTTATGTTTGAAGCCTGAAATGTGGCAAAAGGTCACAAAGTTCAAGGGGGCCGAATACTTTCGCAAGGCACTGTACATGATGGCAATTCTATCAGTTAGCATTCCTACACAGAAGCATGGCAAGCTGTACATTCCCCAGCGGTTCTTTACAGAACCAGCTTACTGTATCTAAGCTGTGGGTTAATGGCACAATTTCCCATCTATGTATTCTGGAAAGAATGAAAGGCCAGCTACAGTAGAGTAGGCTGATATTATTTTCCATAGAAACAAGCCCGGAACCATGTGCATTAGAAGAAGAAAAAAAGTGTATCAATTACAGTAGAAATGTATCCCGGCTATTTAATACAAAGAAATCTGTGACTTAGAGGCTGTGTTTCCAGACTCCTGACCACAGAGGAGTGTGGGGGTCTACAGCAAGTGTGGAGGTACACCATGACTGGCTTTAAAGTGAATCCATTTCTTTAACCACAGCCGTTGCTGCCAGATGTAATCCATAAGCACGTGGAATGAAATGTGCCCGTGCTTGCATAACAAAAAGGGATTTCAGAGAGCTTTGTGCAGACAAGGAAAACACAACTGAGACAAAGGCTTCATTACTTGAGTATGGGAAGTCTGTTCCTTTAAGGCGCAGGGAATTCTCGTGTACTGCAGTACAGTAAGATATTTTTAATTCCTAGTATAATAGACTTTTTAGCTAACAGAGTTTTTTTAAATTGGTACATTGTTTAATCGTTCATAGCAGCCTGACAGTTCTAATTAGCAGCAATACATTAAGAAATGCTTTTCCTCAGCGCTGTTGGCTTTCACGCATGTAGAAAGGGTCACATTTCCGCTGTTTCAATTCAAGGCAGCACAGCCCATACTGAGTGCTTCATTATAATGCACTCTGCCGCACTGGGGCACATGTCTCAGCACTATCCTGATTTCAAATGGAAGTCCTCCTTGTTATTTTTTACACTGCTGTTCTTCACTAACGGTCGCCGTTTACTGCGCCAAGTGGTTTCGTTTTTGTTCTGTTTCCAGGTCATTGAAGTCAGAATCATTCGCAGCGATGCTGGCCCAGAGCGTCCCATCTGTTTGGCTGAAACATTTCAATATGACATGCTACATGGTTGTGTCAATGACCTAACAGACTCTAGTTCAAAGGTCTCTATTTCACACACACATGCAGCACAGAGTCGTTCTCAAAGCAGAACAGTCTTCAAAACCATCAATAGAAAAGTCATAGCGATGAGGAGAATACAGTACACTTCCTTTAAAAAGGAAGAAGAACGACAATGCAGCTAGTTTGCTTATATAGTGTGTTTAAAGACCTAGTTCTTCCTTTGTACTAAAATAATAGACATTGCAAAAGATACTCCGATCAACTTAGATTACCTTAATCTTTCCATGTCTTTCTCTGGCATTTTTGACATTACCCTGGGGCATTTCTGCATCCAAAAATGATAAATTATTTCAGATTACACTTGTTTTCCCAACCAAGTAAAATAATGTACCAAGGTGATCATATATTTATCAAAGTTACCAAACAACTTACAATAAAAGTAACTTAATCTATATGAAATATGTATTCAATTAAATATGTTTCTGTCTTTCTCATTCTAACACACTTTCCAAGTTTATTGCATGGTAAAGGCAGGTAGCGATTAGCACTACAATCATTGTAGCATTCCCAGTGTCTACCAGTGACTACCAGCAGGCTCAGAGAGAATGACAGGAGACCCTTTCCTGGCTAAGTGAAGCCCGTTGTAACAGTTTGATTTAATGTGAAGAGCAGCCTGATGATCTGCTGCCTGTTTGGCTTTCTTCAAGGATCTGAATCTGCTCCAGCTGTGCTGTGTAGCAGAACTACAACCACTCCGACATTAAAACTCATTACAATGCAGCACAAGATTTTACACAGTGATACTAGATAAGAGACAGTGATAAGGGTAGTGAATCGGGTGGGACTGCATCCTTTCCTCAGTTATAAGTGAAGGTTCTTCTATTTAAACCTGCAAAACAATTCCCCTCATAGTTTCATACCAGTGGTTCTCAAAGTTTTTAGGCCAGGGGCACATGAGGTGGTTTTTCTCTCACAAAACTCTCATTCCAAAATGTACAAATAAAACGCCTTTAAATGACAGATTTAACAGATGGCATATAAGTAGGGTGTGGACCACAGTGCAATGGAAATTGCTTCAGGGTTCCGCTATTCTTTACCGTTGCGTGCAAAGCTTTGAGGACTGGGTCAGAAGTGAGCTGAAACTGAGGGAAAGGGAGCAGAGAAGGCCAGGGGTGTGGGAGGACAGCCTGTGTTTAGTAGAGGGTGCTGAGGTAGATATGGAACAAGTGAAGCAGCACAGGACCTGGGAAACAACATCCTCACGGCACTTTGCACAGACATGCAATTGCAAATGCTGTCTGTCTTAAGTTTCTTCACTCACGGGTTAGGCCTTTTCTCAAAAAACCCATCATACTTGACTGAACTTATTTTGTATACTTATATTTGTTCTATTAATATCGTTGCCGCTGGACTAGCTGATCCCACTGGGAGTGTTAATGCTAAGATGCATTCAGAATGGTTTAAAGCTTACAGGGGAATGCTGGTACTGACATGTATTCATTTTTTGACAAGTGAGAGCCTGCAGCAGCCTCGAGGTGTATGTTAGTTTGAATAGTTTGAAAGGTATTGTTAGTTTGAAAGGTATTGCATAATATATAAGTTTCAGATAGTGGAATAGTGGATAATAATGGACTTGGTGTAATGAACCTCAGTGCTGTGGCTCACGTTCTAGTGCACCACTCATGCAAACTCCATCTCGCTTGTTTTATCTAGTCCGCTGTGGAGGGTATTAAAGTTATTACAAACTGGAGTGCCAAGATTTGAAGGCTTGCAGTCATCTACATGTGAGATAATGCCCACTGCACTTAAATATGAGAGCCTCATAAGTCTCTTCTCCTGTATCTGGTAGCACTGTACCCGGTACACCTTTTCTATAATGTGATGTTTAATGTGTCAGACTGGTGCATCTGCTTCATGTTTTGTAGAGAAAGCTAGGAACAGGTCCACGGTCAAATGGCTTCATGAAAAATCAAATAAAAAGCAACGTCCTTCTTTGTCTTTTCTTGTTCTCAAACCTTTCTTCTGTTCTTTATCGTTATTGACGTTGCCATGGACTGCAGCCATGGAGCTGTGATTATATGTGGCTACCGAGGACGGGTCCTTTCACAGCATACTGACTTTAAAAAAAAACAAAAAACAATAATGTAAACCTGATAAAAAATACTTGAGGGATTTCCAGCGTCTTGTTGAGCTCTGACTCCAGAGAAAATGCTGTCAAAATAAGCTGTTCAGAAACGAGGCAATAATGCCCATAGACTTGCACTTGTTATCTTGTTCAGCCTGCATGGTAAACTGTATCTGTAAACTGTAAGTCCAGGTTCTGACACGAGTACATTTCTTATGCCATTTTAATATTATAGATACATATTCAATCAAAACAGACCTGCCTGTGTGTCCCATTAATGATCTGGAGTATTCAAAGAAAGTTAAAACTGCTGTTGTTTTTTTTATTTTTTTTATTATTACAATCTTGGAATTGATGGGAATACAAAACAAGTTTTAAATAGTTTAAAAAGAAATTACAAAAACCATGACAAAACAAAAGAACAAGAACGAATACCAACAGAAGAGCAGTGTGCACACCCTTTATAGATATACAGGGTTTGGACTAAATATTCCAGATGATCATTTAGAAGCTGAGGTCAATGGTTGAAACAGAGCAAGCTACAGAGTTTAGTTTAATTAAAGCACATCATTGCACATAATCAGACAACTGCTCCCATTATTTGGCCGTACTGTATTATACAAAAAAATACATCTGTGTATACAACAAGAAAAATACTTTTCCGTGAGCAGTGCTACTGTGTGAAGATATACAGTGGAATCAATCTTGCATTCATTCAAATCCAGCTAATAAAAGGAAAGCCATGCCCCAAATGAAATTGTTTAATTTAGTTTCAAACATGCTTTCCTTACCATCCAGTGTACTTTACTAGAATAGTACACAAACTTTCATGAAGCAACACCTCATTACCGCTCTGGAGTGCTCTCTCTATATGTTATGTATTGTGTGTTAACTGGAATGAAGAAAAATCCCAGAACCATAGCTAACATACCTCCAGCATAACATTGCAGTGTTAGAATAGTGGTACTTGCTCCTTTAGACTTTGTTCCAAAATCTCCTTAAATATTGAATTGAATGTATTAGTCAGAAGGGGCTGGAAGCATGCATCAGCAGCTTGCACATTCCGTTGTGTTGCAGAGTTCTAGAACCAGTTCCCCATGTGACTCACAAGATTCATCTGGATGGTAAGGGGTGGTAGATTATTATTATATTCATCTCAACCACTATGTATTTGAAATGTGTCCTGTGGGTTTTTTCAGCTAAACAGCCTAATTGAAAATATATACGACTCTGGACTCTGTCTTTATCCTCTGTGTATAACGTTGTTTAAAATAGAACACATTTGAAATGCTAACAACAGACACCATCACCCGTACCAAACAGATACATTGTACATCTTAAATACAGATCTTAACATGCATAGCAAACTTGTGACTTGAGGACAAACAACTTTTAGTACAGAACTGATCACACAATATAAAAGTGTCCTTGCTACCTTCTACGAATGCAAAACAAAAATGTTTACAGCTCACTGGGAAACATATAATCAATGCATAAGGACACTGGGCTAGATTCATAAAAACATTTATTCAAAACCATCATTAGCAAAAATTTGACAGCTGGTAGAAATGTACCCAGTAAAGTTACCAGTCCACAAACAAACAGCTCAGAGATTTAATGTAGGGGTTTGTGAGCACTCTCCTGATAGGGTTTATAGAGTAAATGGTTTTTATTCTCTTGCGATAATGATTTGGAGTAAGCGGCTGTGAGAATGGAGCCCTTATTTATACAATGGGTGCAGAGTAACAGTGGATTCCCACTCCTAAACTCAACAATGGTGCAGAACCTTAACCGAAGACTCACTGAATTGTCATGTTAGTGCAGTAGACTTGCCACCACAGGAACATTACAAATACATTTGTGTTTTATAGTCTTTTAAACCTACTCTGTTAATCTGTTTATCAGTAAATATATTCCTATGTTTCTTACAAACCAAACAAAAATATAAAATGATTGCTCTGGAAATTCTAGATCTATTCAATGAACACAAATAATGTGTATTTACTTTCCTGTTTTTTTTTTTTTTTTAACTGGATAGGGCTGCCACAAAGACACTGATATAAAATATTATATATATATAAAACCACAGATCAAGTATGGAAAGTTACTGTGCTGGCCTGCCAACACCCCCACAGCAAGCGAAGAATGCAGGACTGTCGATAGCACCGCTCTCATTGATCGTAGCACCGTCTTTAAAGGTTTCAAGTTACTGGTGGTTGCACTTTGGTCTGCTTTGACAAACCTGTAGCAAGGAGAGATTACACAGTATCTGATTGGTTCAACCAGACATGTCTCCATGTTTCCATGCCAACCAGCGGTACCTGAATTTCGTCTGGGCGACCCCAGATGTAAACGCTGATTGGTGGTTTCCCAACCAATCAGATCTAAGATATTCTTCTGTTTGCTAGCCGCATTCTGTGAACTTTTGTACTGTAAGTTGCTACGGGTCATTTCTCTCTTCTCTTTTAATAAGGCAACAGGGTGCTAAAGGATCGTCGTGGTAACGCTGGCGCTTTTCTGTCTCCGCCTCTCACCTACGTGTGGCACGCTCGTTGCCCCGTTCTCGGACCCCGTGGCCCCCCACAGTGCAGGTCTGGCAGCACTGCACCCGGACAGTAGGGAGGGGGCACCGTCCCAGGAGCTTCAGGGTCTGGCAGAAACCGAAGGTCAGGCGATTTCTTACACAAGTGTGACCTAAAAAGACAAACAAAAAAGAAACAATACTTAGAGGAGGAATTCAGGATCATCCGCTGACTATAATTGACTGTTTTTTATCAAGTTCTGTTGTAGTCATTTTGCAGACCTAAGGCTGGATTATAAGCAGGTTTACTATCTGGCTGTCCAAAAAAATCTGTTTCCATTACTTTAAGGGAAACAAATGGCATCCTCATATGAGGCTATCATGCATTTACATCTTCCATCTGTCCCAGTATAAAGACTAGAAGATTTTTTAATCCGTCCCCATACGAGGTCGCCATGCATGAACTGGCTAATCCGTCCGCTGTCAGTTTGCTCCCATCACACACTGTCAGTTTTTTACCCCTGCAGTGGCAGCTTTAATGTAAGAGTTGGAAGTGTTTGTGTGGTGGTGGGGTATTAGGGTTATGAGGGGTATTTTAGTTCCAGACATGCCTTAGCTGTTGATTAATATGAGCAATGACACTGCCTGTTTCTAAAGCAGCAGTGGCCCTGTGAACACAGACATTTAGAAGAGCAGGAGAGTCAGCAGACTGCACCAGCTCACAGGGCTGTGCCCTGGGGGAGGGAATGAGAACCCAAAGGCATTGATGCCTTGATAGGTTAGCAGAATCTGTGCTGGAAAAGTCATTACGTTTAGTTTAGAGATGGTTGGCTTGAGAAAAACAATAAAATAAAATAGAAAAGTCTATCAAGTAAATGTCATTACTTATTCCTCCAGAAGAATGTCATTTCATCCACACGGAGCAAGCCATTTCAGACTGGTGTTTGTTTTCTTTTAGTTAACTTTATTCATGAAAACACTTTGGGTTGTACAACTATCTGAGATGAAATATGTGCCAGTCTTGCAAGTGCTTGTTCATGACCAGGTGATATGAGATTTAAAAAGCCCTCAGTAAATCTATTCCACATTCAGACGACTGCTCTGGTTTTGTAACTAGGTGTAGAATTATACCTCTGATCTTTCCTGTTGCAAGATCATACACACTCTATTTCCATTAGAAGCAGAACTCTATGTGTCTCAACAAGGCTACCTCATCAAAAAAAACATTCCGTGAGAGCATACAGCTGAAACAGAAACAGTGCTGTCCACAGAAACAGCTGGAGCAGCAGTGAAGATTCTCCATGCCATGCCATCATCATGCCATCCTGATTAACAACAGCACTTCCTAATGACTGAGCTGCACAATGAGGTCCAGCCTGCATGAGAAGCAGCTGTATGCTTACGGGGCAGAACTCACTTTGGGTTCACTTCACAGGAACAGTAAGTGCCAGTTGATATGATTCGTTTCTTTTGCAGAAGTTTATTTATTTATTTATTTATTTATTGTAAAGACAGATATCCGAGCATCACATCATTTCAATTCCTTCCTGGTAAATTGATTTTCATTTATTCTTGTTATGGAATGCCAAGTTTTTTTGGTTTGTTTTTTTAATAACACTTTCTGGTACTCCTTGTCTTTTTATCATTAACCCTCCCTCATGTCAGCAGATTCGGAAGCCCCGGTACATGAAGGTTGGTGTGTAATGCTTGTAAAATATCCCAGCCTCTTCCTGGAGGAAGTATGTTTTTGGTAGGGGGAATTTTCATGAGGAAGTTTTAGTGTATTCCTTTTTCCTGAATGGTTATTGAAGTAGCAGATTGGCAATGTTTTTGCCAGGTCCAGCTGCTTGTAACATTTCCTGCCAGGAGAATGGGATTAATCAGACAGAGTGTGCTGGATTATTTTAGCAGGACCTTTCCGGGCTTGAAGGCCAAACCTATCTTCCTCCATGACCCATTCAATCCAAGCTCAGCTCCTCTTAAAAAAAAAAAACATGTCACTACAATAGCACTGGCTGAACTGGACAGCACATTCTCCATGTGACTAGAACAACATCATGGTACCATTAATACCTCTAAGAAAGGCTTGTTTTGAGCAATATGGTGTCCGCTTGGGAATAATAAAGGATTTATATATTGTAATAGAAATGCCAACATGGAGTCTTTTAAAAGGAATGGAATAGAGATCCTGTGACATCAGTGAGCTTGAGTTCCCTGCTTCATCTCCCGTTAAAGTAAGAAAAACACACACACACACACACACACACACAGTACCGCAGGGTACAAACAATCACTGAAATAAACAAAAAATCATTGACGTCTGACAGCACTGTGAGATGAAAAGTTATTGGCTTGCAGAATTCAAAAGCATTTGAGTGATTAATCAATACATTTCCATTAGAACACGACACAGTCTATAGCACACAAAACAACTGCATTATAGGAATGCTAAAAAGTATAGTATAGTAAAGTATACAGTACAGCCTTGTTGTGTTTTCAATATCCTACCTATCACTGCTTCCATTCAATTCAATGTTCTTGCCTACCACTCTCTTCACCACACTGCCCCAGCCTACCTGCAATCCCTTGTGTCTCCTACACCCCTTCTCTACTGGTCGGCTTGTCATGCCTTCACTCCACTATCCGTCCTCCCGTGCCTGCTCCTTCTCTTCCCTAGACCCTCTGTGGTGGAACCAGCTACCGGAGAACCTCAGGACTGCTTCGTCTCTCACTGGAGGCTTGTGGTGGGATCTTACACCTAGAATCTGAATGTGCTTGGTGTCTGGCCAGTAGGGTTCGCTGTTGCAACTTATAAATAAAATAAAAGTTCTCAGAAACTTTCCTCGACCGTTTTTAATGAAGCCAACAGTCCATGGCAGACTCATCAATATCAAACTGTATTTTATTGACTAATAAAGATACTCATGGATTTAAAGCTTTGTAAATATGGCCCAGGTACTTTATCCCATCAATACAGTCTCTCTTTATTATGATCATCTTCAAAGGGAGTTTAGCTATTTGAGGTCAGCAGCAGTTCTCGAATCACTAGTGGGATGGAATCTTTGGGTTCCATCTGTGGAATACACATAACAAAGAGACACTGCAAGGCAGGGAAGGTAACTGGCGTTATGTAACACTACACTCAAGCCAGACAGCTCTTTAAATATCCCCGAACATGATATCCAGCTCTAGGAACAAACCCAAGCTCTAAAGCGGCCAGTGATTACACACAAGCCAAAACGAAGCCCGCTGCAGACACAATAGACACAAATTACACACAAGTCACTCAGTAGTGAGGCTAAAGCTGTAGAACTCCCCATTGGTTATTATTATTATTATTATTATTATTATTATTATTATTATTATTATTATTATTATTATTATTATTATTATTATTATTGTGGCAGGGTCATTTTTTCCTCCTCTAAGTGGAAATAACCAAAGGGATTCACAGAGCTGTAATAAATACATTTCCTGACTGACATTACTGCCTTGTTTCTGAACAGAAGCCCAGTCTTTCCCATACTCCCAGATCACAGCAGAGTGACATCATCATATAGGTCAGAGGGCACAGCTGTAGAACAATACAACAGGGCCCCCTCAGCAATGTGCCAACCCCCTCCCCCTCCCCTGCTCATCAACTCTTATATTTGATTCCTTGAGGCCCAGTAAGGTTAAACAATCTGTGGATTTGGGGCTGAAGGCAGGCTGGCACATCCCCACTCACAGTACAGAGCTGCAGGGATTCTATTGTTATTGGTTTCTTATGGGGGGATGGTCTGAGTCCACTGAGTCCTGTTAATCCCTTCAGAAAATATCTATTCAATTCAGACTGCACACCGGAACTGGGTGTGAGGTTTAGAATGTGCTGTTAGCAGTGTAAACGTTTACAGAGCTACGTCATGGTAAACAGAGAGAAGGGGAGTAAAGCACAGTGAAAGCATGGTAACAAAAACAAAAGCATGCATATTTAACACGGGGAGCTTTTGTCACTGAGGGTATGGTTACTAGATGTTTTCTGCCCAGCGTGGGTCCACAAGGTTTAGAATTATTCCACAGGTCAAAAGCAAAAGGAGCCTAGGTTTCTATATAGCAGGCATGCAACTTTGGCACAGTAGGACAAAGGCTAATAAATAGAAACAAGCTCAGAGCTTTACCACACCACTTGAAATAAATTAAAAACCCAAGCAAGCAGCAGCCTAATACAAGACCTGCCTTGAAGCAACATGCCCACTGCTACATCTGCCAGTCAGACTTGAGGTACATGTCTTTAACAAATGATCTCTAAACCAGCGCTGGTGGAAGGGGAGAATACAGGCAAGCAAACTGAGAACCTCCTTTGCCTAGTGTAGTAACAGATACTGTATCGTCTTTTCAGATGAAAAGATATGTTCGCTATAACATGTTTTTATTTCAGTACTGCACATCTGGAATCTGTATAGCGACTGGAAATGCACAACAAGCAAGATTTTATTAAATTGTTCTGTTAGCCACAACCACTTTAGGATTTGTAGCCTGAAGTAGACAGTTTTTCTTAAACCAGCACTACAGAACAAAGCTGAACTATCTTATAAAGAATAAGCTGGCTTTCAGTGTTGCTTTCAGTGTTGCTTACACCTTCCCCTCCCCCCTCCCCCAGTAGGGTTCTCAGTTTCCTTATACAACAAGATATTTTTAATCAGCTTCCTCATTCCGGGGAGATATGAGAAGGGGAATGAGAGACTGACTTGCTGTCTTTATTTCCGAGCCAATAAACAGACTGATAATGCAGGGTGCTTGTTATTATCCAGCAGACACCTCAACCCAAGGCATAAAAAAGAAAAACAAGTCTCCATGACAGTCAGAGCCTTTTCAAGGCCTGCAGAAACAGGCATTATTTTATTCCAAATCCTCTTAATTAAGATCGAGAGAGGGACTTTAACTCAGTGTTAGATTTTTATAGATAACATATTCAAGTTTGCCAGCTGAGTCCACTTGGCTTGGGGGAGTTGATCTTCTGCTTTGCATGATTAATGGGGCTGCCTCTGACTGCAAATCCCAGGTCAGATTCACACAGCATTGAATAACTAACAGCATCCTCTATTCTCACTGTTGCTGCTTCTTTGATTTTGGTTACTGTTGTTTTTTTTTGTTTTCTTTCAAATTCTATATGGTCTTAATAAACAGATGTAGTACTGTTAACCTTATCTGATCAGAGAGCGCTTAATGCTGCAATCTGTGGAGATAATGGTGGCTGGAAACAGCAGGAACACACCTGGTTTTCAGAAGCTCTCTTATCTCCTGGGTACAGCCAGTAGGAAGGTCAGGCCAGTGTATAGCTTAAAAGCTTTCCCTTTACAGAAACTCTGCCGGCTTTCACTCTGCAAACCCTACAAAGGATAGTACTTGTTTATTTGTTTTGTTTTAAATGATCTCTCTTTGAAAGTGAAGCAGCCACAATTAGGGACAGGCAGTCCTAATCCAGGGCAGGTAAGGGTGAGGATAATGTTTCCGTTAACACATTGAAGTTGGAAGTTGCATATGCTCTATAGAGTCAATAGATTCACCTTCCCAATGAACATTTCCTATTTCTCTTCAAGGCCCCTTTCCTGTGTCTTTACTGCAAACATAAGAGTGACGATATCCAGCAGATGGCAGCCAGGTTTTACGCTTCACTCATTATTCATGGCTTCACTCTCAGCCTCTCAAGCCCAACAGCCACTTGCAGATAACAGCAGTTGATAAAAGGAGGCGCTTTTGTGTGACCAATGTAATGAAAAGATGAGTAAAACAAAAGCAGACTTCATTTTGCAAACCTGCAACCTGAGAAGCCTCTGTTCCATTCAGAGCCTAAATTATTAAACCAATTTAACCTCATTGCAGGTCTTATCAGTCATTGGCACATATCAAACATGTTGACTGCTGACTTCGAGGACCGCTTTAATGCACTGCATTTTGCAAACCAAAATCATAATAAAAGCTGTGCATTACACATAATGTGCCTTAATATAGAACAGACACATATGCTGACACATACCATATTGACTACTGCACTGTGTAATCTTCTCATTAGCAGTGAATCGCTCTGCTCCCTCACTGACAGCAAGTCCCAGGGTGTGTAAGTGGAACCATGCTGCCCCAGGGCCCCTGCTTGTCAGTGCTCGATCTCAGGTCGCCGCACCAGTGCCCAGACTCATGTTCCCACTCCCCAGGGAGGCCATGGCTCAGAGCAGTGTTGAGTTTAGGGCCTCATAAGCATGTGTGTTGTTAGCTATAGAAACTCAATTTCAATACTGATCGACAGTCAACATCTGAATGTGGTACTTACACAAGGCAGGGTTTCGTACTCACAAACTCAATGCATGAATGTGTTTGACAGTCACCCACCTTCATTCTAAAGGGAAACTACAATGTGCATGTCATTACAAATCAGTATCCGGGATTGAAGTAAGACGTGTAACTAGTCACAGGTAAAGAAATACAGCGTCATTGGATAACTGGGCTCATGATAAAAACCTGGAATGGCTCAATGTGCAGCTTTAGTCTTATCCCTGTCACTCATGCATGTACACAGTCATTGAGACAGAAGCATACACACGGAGAGGAGTGAAGGAGGGGTAAACTCAGTGGCACTGCATTGGCAGCTTACATAAAAACCTGATAACAGCCCCAAACTCAAGACAGACAAGCAGAATCGCCTGCAGAAGCCTGAAAATGTCAGCGTGCAGATCGGTCTGAGAAAACCAGGCTCTGACCTTTTAAATACAGGGGATTAGAAGATTATCTTCATCTGCGAGTTCACTGTCTTCAGAGTAGCTCATTGAAAGCAGAACAGACACGGCACAACACAGTACAGCTCGTGTCAGAAAAGTAGTGATCTGCCGAAGCTGGATAGCTACCACAAGTTCCATCTTGCATTTGGCATTCATACTAGTTATACTGCTGCAGTTTATCAGGTTGAATCTAAATAACCCTGTCACAAGGGGCTGCAGTTACATTGAAAAATGCTTAAAGTTATATTTGGCAATTGGAGTGAATGGAAATTTGTCCAAACGTGACCGTGGTGTCACAACCACATTTTATAAAAACATCCAGGCTTGTGTTTAGGGACAAGCCAACAGGTTGCATTAATCTCTTCCAGCAATTACTGTGTGGATTATATATCCACTAAAATGTTTTAAAGGTGCCGGGGCAGAAGAGTGTTGTTTTATTCGCTGAAGGTGACAACGTCAGATGTTATTTTTAAAACGTTGCTTTCCGAGTACCAACGGAGCTTGAAGAAGACTCTCCTAACCTCCTGCTGCTGCAGCATGTCTGCATGGCTCCCAGTGACACAGTATCAACCTTCAGGGACTGTGTGAACAGAGAACGTGAAGAAACCAGGCAGGCAAAGTCATGACCCTTTCTTTATTCCAGCTCTGTGTAGAGAACCAGGGCTGACGGCTGGAATTCAGTTGAGATCATTTTCTCAACATTGGCACGCTATCAGATCACTTCCAGGCACTAGGAGGAGCAAGAAGAAACTTTCCAGCATCCTCACACAAACTCAGAGACGCACAGCCAACTTCCAAAACTAGGTCAAACTTCATCAGTTTCGCTCGAGGCTTCTGGCAGCTGCTTACCATCTTAAAAAAGACCAACCCATTTAGTTTCAGCCTCTGTATCAAATGTTAAGTGCTAGAACTTTTCCTTTTTTCTCACACTAAACAATGATCTGTTTTTTCTGCAGGACTGCCGCAGTGGAGCAAAAACTGAACAGAGTCCACAAAAAGCTAATTTGTTGTGTTGAGTTCCAGTTCTTCCCCCAGGGAGAAGCAGCAGGGGGAGTTATAAAAACTCAGACACTTAGATGGCCTGGAATTGGAGAAAGGGAACCTGCTGCGCTTTTTACTATATTTCTATCCCATAATATACACCTGGTTACTTAGGTAACCCTTAGGTAACACTTTACATTGTGTCTCTAACGACTGTATTTACAATGTAGTTACTTAGTTAATACATGTGTGCTTACACATCATTACAGTGTTATTACGCATAGTTCCAATGTACTTCAATGTATAATGTAAATCTTTTAACACAATATATGTAAGTACACAATTGTATCAGAAAAGGGTTAGGGTTAGAGCTCAGGTGAAGGGTCAGGGTCAGGGTTATTACTGCATGTGTGTGTTTCTTTTATTTATCTGTTTCTGCTCACTTCATCTTCATTTTCAACCCTCAGTAACCATGCACTAGGGCTGACAGACAGGGCTCCCCATAGACCTGAGTGCTGCTCTTTAGTTGCACAATTTTGATAAAAAATGAAACACAGACTGTCTTCCCTGATTCGATCAGCGTCCCTGCAAGAAGTTGCTGTTTGCACTATCTTATGGTGAGCCCAGTCCATTATAACACAATCAGGTCTGGCAGGCAAATCACGAAAGAATTACCCCCCCCCACCCCCACCCCCCCACCCTGCAGCATCACAGATTACGATAGCCTACGTATATTTCTACCAATATGCTCTGTTGTTGTGGTCTCGGATAATTGCAATTATTAAAGTGATTACAAGTAACTCAGATTGCATGCCTGCATTTCAAACCACGTATCTATGCTTTGCTGTCACATGTTTCCATTTAATTGATGTGAAATGGAGACTGACACCTGGGGCTACTGTGCTGGCCTGTGGGGGTTCATGCAGACTCAAAATAAACACTGTAATGAAATACTAAGCTGTATTTGTATATTCATATTCTTTACTGATATAATAGCCCACGGCTCAGAGAAAACACTTTAACGTTTTCGTTTGGATTTGTGAGCAGCTAATAGCATGTTGTGGTGCTGCCAATACGTATCAGGGGATATTTTTGTTTTAGGATACCCTGTCTAAAAACCTCAGAAAGAGCAGATCTACCACATTTAAAGGTGATAAAGAATTTGAAGAGCTGATACGATGTAACAGATTTGTTTATTTATTAGATACTGTATACAAACTAGTATTCAAGACCTCCAAATTCTCTTCTTCAGGTGTAAGTGGAAACTCTTCTTGCATAATCAAAGCTGCAACCCCCTATCCTTTAAAATGTGGTGTTTAACAGAATGCCACCAACCAGGGAAATGAGAAACATTATTCTGAACTAAACCATCAGCAGTATCATTACTTTTTTTATGAATGGCTTCAATGCTTGCTTTTACAGAAACAGAGCTGAACATTTATGGGTAACGGAGCTGTCACTAGATGAGTAACCGGTTTTCTATACAAACACACTGTTTCGCTGGAGAAATGAGAAAACGTGCCATTCACAATCAGAAACTAATTCCCAATAATGAAAAACAATGACTCTCGCTTAGATTGCCACCTGCAGGAAACAAAGAATGACAGCTACCTGTTGAGGCAGCACTTTGACACAGCACATCTGCGAGGACCTCCAGTTCACACACCCCTGACCCCTGGTTTTCCTGTCGGGCTGAACTGGACCCCTGTGCCCCCGGGGAATAGACAACAAAATCTTTTAAAAGCGCGATAGGAATTACAAGGTAAAGCTATAAGTCAGGTATACATACTAGCTAGTGCCTTACACTGTGTAGAAGTGCCTGGGAGTTGTCTCAGTGTGTGAAAAGCCTTACTTGGTTCGGCATTGTTGCACTCCTGCGTGTTGCACTTCTGTGTGTTCTCTGGCCAGGGCTCGTGGTCACACTGGCTGCTGTCCTCCTCAGCATCGCCGGTCTTGGTGTTGATACACTTCACTAGTCGCCGCTGTATCCCCCCTCCACAGGTAGCAGTGCACTGCGAGGAGAGGGGAAATCAATATTATTAACACTGACGACAACACAGCCGTTATGGATGAGGATGTCAATATTTGAATGCAGACTTGCTATGCGGTGGAATAATTCACAATGACTGTGAATGGAAAACTGGTGGATGAGTTGTAATTGTATTACAAGAGCTTGAGGTTCTCCAGTTGTGTGTGTGTGTGTGTGTGTGTGTGTGTGTGTGTGCGTGTGTGTTTGTGTCTGTGCTTGTGTCTATGGTGTGTGGTCCCAGCATGTGTGTGTGAGTGTGTGTGTGTGCATGTGTGTGTTTGTGTCTGTGCTTGTGTCTATGGTGTGTGGTCCCAGCATGTGTGTGTGAATACAACGTGCCACGAGGTCAAGAAAATCCACCATTTGATTTATGGCTTACAGCCTGTACAAAACTGGAATAACTTTACACACATATTGAAGTAATCAAATAAAGCGGCAACAATCTAAATATTTCGAAGATGATCAGTGGGCATTTCTTGTGAATTAAGTAGCAGGTGCATGAATTAGTTTCAGAAAAAAAAACACCACCAAAAAAAATATACATAACCAGATGTGTAATCCTGTCCCCGCTTAGCAGGACAAGGCTAGAGTCGGAACACCTGCTTTCCAAGCTGAAGCAGATCAGTGGGGTACAACAATTCCAGTCTGGGGTTTGTTCCAATCAGGTCCTAAATTAGTTAAGTGACCCTGAGTGATAGCGCCTCACCAACCCATTATTCAGTCAGATGCTGACAATCAGATGAGGGGCACTGGTGTTGATTGGGCTGATTTACCATTCAGAGTGAAACAAGTGAACAAACAGCTGCATGGGTTTGATTGGCCCTTCCATTCCTGGTCTTTGTTCCAGCCCTGTTCCACTGTAAATTGCTTAATTCAAACCTCCTTCCAGACCCTGCACTAGCTCATGATCACATTTGACCTGTTCAAAGTGTAGTGTAATGGCCTTTTAGGACCTTGATAGGGCACGTCTGACTGAGAGGGTTCAATATTCTAATTTCGGACATGTTTGGAATAAAGACCTTGACTGGACTGGATCTCGTATATGCACTGGACTGGGTCTAGCACTAACCTTGGAACATGACCGTCTTTCAGAACCACTCACCTGGCCCCAGGACCCCACCACCCACTTGGTGCAGGGGTGCACGTTACACCCCTTGGTGCTGTTGGGTTGCATGGACTCCTGACATCTTCCGACCTCGGGACAGGTGACGAAGCGCTCCTGCTCCCCTCCTCCACACAGTTCTGAGCACTGCGGCGAGACGAGAGACATATCGTTGGAGTGTCTCTCAACACACATAACAAAACACTGCAACCAGCGTGGTCTCAAGCACTGAGCTACGCAAGAGGCCTTTGAAGTTTAACACAAACACGTACAGTGGAGTGTCGCTTCTTGAAAACAAATGTGCATTCTTTATTAATGATCAAAGCGAAGGGGGTTTTAAAAACACACCTCACTCCATGACGAGGTGTACCAGTCCATGCAGGGTCTGGAGTTGCAGGATATCTGCAGCGGGGGCTTGTGGGAGACTGCCTGGCAGTGGAAGGGCCTCAATGGCCTCCGGTCTCGAGTGTCAGTGCACTGCACCTCACGCACTTTCATCCCTCCCCCACAGTTACTGGAACACTGAGCAAAAAAAAAAAAAAGGAGATTCTTAAGATTGTCATTTCCAATGCACACACAACAACCCCCCCCCCCCCCGAAGATTAATACAGACGTGAGATATATAAAACATATTGTGACTAAAGCACTTGCCCTTTAAGGAGTCAGCCTCACCCCTGTGTTCACAGTCTAGGCTGACCTGCAGTGATGAGTTACCAGGAAGCAGCCACTTAAATGTATCTCCATATCCTGAATTATAATAAATAAGGTTGCTGGGAAATGTGCTTTCCTTGGCTGTTCTCCTGGTAATGTTTTATACAGTTTGAAACTGCAAATAAATAATATTGTGATGCAGAGTTCAGGTTAGCTAACTGCTTCCTGCTCAGCAAGCTAAAGTAAACTCAAGGAATTGCACCCTTTCAGTCTTTGTGGTACATTTGACTGTTCTAGAAGGAAAACATTATTTTAATTGGTGTTTAAAAGGGTTACAGTATTATGTACTCCATATTTAAAAAGGTCCATTGATAACACTAAGAACTACACATTGCTCGCTCCCTATGAAGTCAACAGATTTACAGTTGCCAGGAATCTCTGCAGATAAAGGCAGTGGGGCCTACTGGCTGCTGCTTGAAACAGTTTGGATTGTTTAAAAAGTCACCATTTAACACAGAGGTCTATTGTTTACCAGTGTTTTAATCAATGTATCGTTTGGGCTATACAATATTGTTCAATTCTGAATTAGTTCAATACTGCTGCCAACACAACACATTTGTGAATGAGGTCTTTTTCTCAGTGAGCTTTGCTGAGTAAACAGTTTTGGGTAAGTTGTAAGTATGTGAAAAGCATTTTACAATGTTGTAATTGCAATGAAATGAAAAGACACTAATAGCTCAGGGTTTAGAGAACTGGTCAGAAAAGACACAATTCTTAATCGTAAAGGTTTAACAACGGAAAAACAAACCGTGATTCAAAACTTCAGAACTTTCATCCACCAAGCACACAGCCCCATTAGTGTTTATCCCTCACAACCAATGAAATGAGTTTTACTTTTGAGACCCAACAGAAGTAAAGGAGTTCCGGAGGCCTGGGCTTTTTTCTTGCTGACGCTATAACGGTACTGGCCTCTAATCCGGGTCCTGCCTCTTCCTTCACATTTTTTTACCTTGCCCCATTCTCCCACACGCCATGCCGAGCAGGGTCTCAGGTAGCACCTCCGGGCAGGGGCTGGCTTCTTGGTGATGTCACAGTCTGTGTCCCGGAGGCTGCTGCACTGCACTGTCCTCCAAATCGCTCCCAGACCACAGCTCGTGGAGCACTGCAACAGCACCACACAATCAACGCAGGCTTGCAAAACAAACCTACCAGCAGCTTAAACATTGTAAAGAACAGCACGGTGTGGAAAAGCATATTAATAGATATGGCAAACCACTGTACACTATTGTAGATGCATAGTATAATCACAGGACAAGCATGGTAAAACTGCATAAATACTGTGCAACAATACTGTGGTACACTTTTATAAGGGTTTTTAAAGAGTTGCAGCTTTCTTGCAGCTTTAATAAATTGTATAAAATGTTACACTTGAGTTCTTGAGCCAGGACTGTATAAAACACAAATACAAAATTAAAGTGCTCTTTTATTAGTTCTCTGAAGTACTTTACTTTTAGCCCAATGTACTTTCGCCCCTTTTTAACCCATGATTTACTTGGAATGTAACATATCTACAACAAACAAAGAGATTACCAAATATATAGCAGGAGTGAGGTGCTCCTGTGGGTTCATTTTCTTCTAAAAGCTATACAGAAATATGTTGTGTGAAGCTGTTGAGAGTGGACAGGTGGGGTTGCAGAGGGAAGAGAGGGTTTTCAGAACAGCAGAACAAGAACGAGGGAGTGCATGTGACATCCACAGCCATTATTCTCGTTGTCTTGTGGAGCTGAGTGTACTGAAGTGTCTGTGCTGCAGTGCAGTTAGAGGAACTAAAAATGATGCTAATTGGCCTTGGGTACACATAAACCCAGATAAAATGGTGCATCAATGATAATCAATTTCCAGAAACAATAATGTTAAAAATAATCTCATACAAATCCAACAGCGTAATTATAAATTGGATCAAGCTCATACTAGCTGCTCTGCAGCTAATCAGGTAATCAGGTATCAAAATAAAAACATTGTTTATTCTTTTATACAATCAAGTACTCCAAAGACAGACATGTGCCCGAAGATGAAACCGTAATTACCAACCCTAACAAATCTGTGCTGTTAATCCCAGAAAATAATTGGCAATTTGTATGTCTTGGTACGTTGTAAATAAACAAAACTGCTCTAATGAAAACGGGAAGGCGGACATTTCCTTTACACATGATGGGACATCACCGATAATGTGAATTAATATTCAAAAGCATGTTTATGAAACGCTTTATGCACTTCACTGCATCATAGCACATAGACCAGCTTTCCTAGGGAAAAGTGATATTACAGCTTCTGAATGTGGCATCCCAATATTGTTTTATTAATTGGTACAACATGTCGCTTTAAATGAGATTATGTAGCCACATCTGTTTCAGTTATGCATGCATGAACGTACTGCAATCTCCTAAATTGTAATTAAGCTTCATACTATGTCCTTTCGTTCGTCACACCATATGGGACTCAGTAGATGATACAAAAGACTGCCAAAGCCAGCCGTCCGTTGTGTAGCTATTTAACTAGGCATCCCCTACTTGTGTAATAATACATCGTCAACAACTAACTCAGCTTATTGAAAGGTATTCGAAGTCAATACTTTTTGCTTGCTTTGATCTGCACTTCTCTTTACGATGAAAATAATTTGGATCACTTACTGCACTCCAGTGGCTCATGCTCCAGAAAGCAGCCGCACTTGTGTCTTTGTTGGCCGACTGTGTAGACAGCAGAGGCTCTGTTGGATTTGCAAGTGCTGTCGTGGACGGCTCTTGAAGATTCCTCTGAAGATGGTACCTACTGGTATGGCTTGAACTGTCAGGTGAATCTGTAGTTTGGTGCGCTCTGTCTTCGTGCCTGTGCCTCAGCATGTGCTCGGGAACTACGATTTCATTGGCATCAATCTCCGGCCACTCTGTAGTGCTGGCGGTGGTGGTGGTGGTGGTGAGGGCTTTATTCTTCTTGGGTGTCCCCTGAGAAGGCTGAGCAGTTACATGTTTTTGGTAAAAATCATCTGCAGAAGCTGGAACCCCATAGACTTCACCTTGTGGAAACCCCAACTGAGTTACTGTAACTGGGGTTGAACTTGTGGAATAGAAGTCTGTCTGTGAATCTAACAGATCTTCTTCAAAGGGCCTGTTATGTGGTGGCTGGCTGTTGGATTCAGGTCTGGTATGCCGGGGATAACCGTGCCCTGCTGGATGCTCTATAATGGGCGGGAGTGACTCTGGAGTGTGGAGCATGGAGAAAGCTGTGGTTTGAATTTTCTCTGTTGTTGGTTTTGTTCTTCGTGTTGCAGAATCTGGTTCTGAATCTGAAGGGTCATACTCATGATCGCCTACTTTATTATAATGACCCGAGTCCTGTCCATCAAATGCAAGTCCTACTGATATAGGATTTAAATTGTACTGGTTTGGCATAGTTGTTATTGGTGGCTCTGAGGTAAAAGGGATGGCTTCAGAAGAAGAAATGATCGGAGTATACAGTTCATCAGACAATTCTAGGGGGGTTTCAGGGGGCTCCTTGGATGTCAAGTACCTTTCCAATTCAATATTTTTGGGAAGATGTTCATTGCTATCTCCTACTGCAGTATCTTGTTCAATCACGCTCATGCCATCCCGACTGAAATCATTCTCATTCCTGGAATCAATGTCCTCATCTCCCGTTTCATCATCCTCTCCGATACTAAAAATGAGATCATCAATAACATCCTCCTCATCGTCAATAATGCCGTTTAGACCTTCACTCACATCTTCATCGACGTCATCGCTTTCATCTGTTTCACTGAAACCCTCTTGATTAAAATCATTATCTTCACTCTCGTATTCTTCCTGTGGGTTTTCATCATCGCCGTCATCAGCTTCCTCTAAACTCTGCTCATGGATATCTTCCTCGGTGAGGTCTGTCTCATAGCTTTCAGTACCAGTGCTGTGAAGGATTATAGAACGGCTGCTATGAAGGATCTCGGTCACAGCTACCTCACTTGGACCATCTGTTGGAGCCAGGCCTCCATTTGGCTGCTTCTCGTTATCTGAAGAATTGGGTATCCTTGTATCTAAATATTGCTTTGTATGATTCACAACCGGTAGCAGATGGTTAATTAAGTAGAATATCTCTTCGTCCTCCTTTTCAGTGTCAGCTAGGTCTGGCTTTGTTGTTTCAGTCTCCTGTTCTTCATATGGGCTTTCCTTTGCTTCATTATGTTTGTCATTTTCCCCACCCAGGAGATTCTTATTCTCTTGTTCAATCAGCACACTATTGTATGGTGTATCTCGAGTGGGATGCAAGTCCTCTGATGTAGCATCAGACTCCTCTGGGATGGCTGATGTCGTGTTGTCTTTGGGACGACCCAATGATTCTTTATCAATGCCATTTATCAGATGTGAATTTTGGTCAGATTCTCCACCCACGCTATTTACTCCCGGTTTCTTTTCTTTGATGTTTTCTTCTTCTCCTTTTTCTTTGACGACAGGGTCATAAGACAGATCTTCATGGAAATTGATGAAGTTGTAGTCGTAGTAAAAATCATCCACAAACACATTTTTGCCGGTAGTCGGCTCTATACGGTTATGGATGATAACATCGTCTTCAATTAAATTGTTCAGATCGTCATATTTGTCTGGCCGGTGCGATTTGGGAATCACTTGCTCTGGCACGGGGTGTTGATAGTTGTCGTTATTGGGAATGAAGTCGATTTCATTGAACAGTTCTTTGCTCGACGATCCACTTCCAGACCACTCTGATCCAAAGATCTCCACCTTCTTGGGACACGGCTGTGGGTTGCATGTTGTTTCTGATATAGGCTTTTCTCTGGGCTCACAATCAGCGCCTGTGTTTTTACTGCAGCCTACGGCACGTCTTTGTATTCCACCACCACAAGTTTCAGAGCACTGGAAAACAAAAAAATTATGCATTTTAAATGACCAACTATGGGAAAAAAGTGAATGTTATTATGCTATAATTTCCATTGTTTATGTATGTAACCCCTACTAAACCGCGATATATACTTTAATATGCATTTTTAAAAGGTAAGCAATCCACTGTCTTAGGCAGTGTGTTTGCCATTAGATGCTGCGCACCTGTAACTGGGACATATAACAATAGCTTCCATGAGGTTTTGATACGAGTCCTTAAAAAGTAAAAGTCTTTTACCGAGACCAAGTCAAGAGACACTTCTTGACTTTCTAAAATCACACATTAGCCCTGAACGGCCTCTTATGGCGTTTAGTAAATGGCACAGTACAGAGGTTAAATGAAGGGCGGCTATAACACTTGATTGCTGGAAGGCGCTTGTTAAAATTCCATTGTTGTGCCGTTTGATTTGACTGATTAATCAGGCCCATTAGTGTCTAAGAGCTGAGTACACTGTAACCAGACTGCTCAGCTACATCAGGGACAGTCAAGGATCTCAAGCTTCCCTTTGTGTGAAGGTTACACTATAAATCATTTTTTAATTGGGATTTTAATTTTCCTTGCGATGGAAGAACAAATTGTTTTTCCATAAACCGCTATTACACCTAGCTATTAAATGCTCTCCTGTATAAATCCGATTCACTGGGATTGACAGGAACAAAAATATATAAATATAAAATAAAATAATAAAAAAACAGTAAGTACTACAAAGAAACTTAGCACAACTTAAAGATAAATGTTTGAATGAGAAGTCAATGTCTCCAGATGCACGGTCTTTTTTAAATACTCGTGGCATATTCTGTAGTGATAATGGGTGGCAGTCATAATCCATGGGAATGCTGGTAAGTACAATGCAGTCCATTTCCCAGCATGCAAAAGACTTTTCCATACAGCGCAATGCCATTTTATTGACCAAAAACAAAGACAAAAAAAACACTAAGGAACCACCAAGCTAAACATAAGAATTGACAATGGACTGATCCAGGTAATCCAGCACTGGTTGTCACACTAGGTATTCGTGATGACGCATGTGTGTTGTTCTTACAGGGCACAATGCATGAATGTATATTTGTCTAATTATCTGTGCTTCCTAGGTGACCGTGACTAATGTGACCTTTGGTCTTTGACTTTCTCACCTCTGACCAGTTGCCCACAGTCCATTGAGCAGGGCAGGGCTGCTCCCTGTTGCAGTGGGCAATGGCCTCTGGCCTGGGGATGTGCTGACATTCTGAAGGCTGCAGAGCTCTCTGCTCATCCGTCCCGACGCTCTGAATACAAAGAACGGTTCTCTTCATCAGCCCAGTGTCCCCGCAGCTAGCTGAGCACTTCTGCCACTCTCCCTCCCACCATCTGCAATGGAAAAAATGACAGGAATTCAGTGCCATCACTACTAGGCCTTTTGCCAACTCTAACAAAGTATCTTTAGAAAGGCAAATCAAAATCAAACGAAAAAGTTGTCAATTACTGCTCCCCCCCCCCCCCCCCCCCCGTTCTGCTATTAACAATTTAATTAACTTCTGGACAGCTACTGCTCTTTTTTCTCTTCCTGCTTTGTCCTCTCTCAATGCACAGAGCTGCTTTTTTGATCTCTCACTGTGTCCGAATCCCAAGCCCTGATTATCCATTTTATTACTAAATGAGACACTATGCTAAATAAGTGAACCGGTCAAGTTAATTTTAACTGCAAAAATTCAAGAAGATCTGAAACTCAATATAAATCTGCAGAGACATCCTGCAGCCTTTTTTGATACCCAGATAGAGCTGTGAATGTGTATGTTAGTTAGCAGTAGATGCAATACATTGCCAGTCTTTAAAGCTGTATATAGTGGCAGTTATGATGCAAATGCAGACTCTTGTTGGGAATTCTGTTTTGATAAAACATAAATCCTCAAAAAGTCCCAGAGGATGCATAATCAGTTTTTAACACTTGTGTTAAACTTAATCTACAATATGACCTTTCTGCCTCTCAGTGGAATAAAATCCAAATTACTTCGGTGTAAGAATACAGAATCTGAAATGATGCATTTATTTTCTAAATACCCCTTTGTTTTTAAGTTTCTGCTGTTGCAGAGTCCATTAATTATCAGCTGAACTAGTGGGTCATTGCCAGGAGTATTCTAAAAAAGTCTCCTACATTTATTATCTACTACCATGTTGTATCCTTCACAAGGTGTGCTTTGCTCTCGAATGACCACACCAGACATTTTAAATCAGTATTCATCATGCTGGCTGTCTTCAGGGAAAAGACTAGACACACAAAGCTTATTATCCTAGGCCTAAACAGGTGTCAGATGGCCAGGAATTTGGTGTACCCAGCTGTTTTTCAACTCTCTCCCAGAAGTAAATGGCATGTGTTCACTACAGCAACCCCCACTACTGAACTTTCTTTCAAACAAACCTGAAAGAAATGCAATGGGCCACATTGGCAAAGCATTTACCACCAGTTAACACCAGTTTAGAAAAAGGAAAACAGTATGTGGGATTGAAAGCTGTTTCTTGCAGGTTCTATGACAAGTTTTTTTGTTTTACAGAAGAAAAGTGCAGTCTTACAAAAACGAACCCTGGCTTCATATGAGCCATTCCTGCCTGGCGGGCTTCCCCTGCACTGCAGCAGTACTGACCTGGCCGGGCAGAGCTCCTCGTTGCAGCTGGCCTGCTTGTCGTCAGGTCGTGTGGCGGGGTCACAGTACCGCTCCTCCACTATCCCAGCAATCCTCTCCAAACAGTGCACAACCTGCCTCTGAACACCTGAAAGGAGAAGCACACACGCACACAGACACACACGTCAATAAAGAGCTCATTGTTCTGAAGAGGACCTCTGGAACCCCCCCCCCCCACACACACACCTCCACAGCCGAGCACACCTGCAAGACACAGTCAATCCTCACAGAGACATTACTAAATGTGTCTGATGTCTGGAATGTTGTAATTAGATGACCTTTCAGGGTATACTGGGCGAGCCTGAGGTTCCCAATTAAAAGTGTGGTTCAAATTGTTGAAAAAGAAACGACGAGCAAATAGTTCTTTGAGGCTGTAGCAGAAGACTTACAAACAAGACTATTTAGAGTACCAGGCACGGAGATGGTACCAGCACAAATTATTGCTTTTTCACCAACTTTAATTTTTTGGTATTGCCGTTTCATATTTTGAAAAACTTTTAACAACCAGCAGTAGCTAAACTAAGCGAAGGTGCCAAGAAGAGCTTTAATGTTAGTGGAAAATTGCTTTCCTGTCTGCATTGTCTTTTGAAGTTTTAACATCAGTGACCTGCATTAACCCTTCATAGACAGGCAGTCTTGGAGATGCATCTTCAACCTCGCTTCTCAGGAATCTTCCAAGAGTGCACGTTCAACCTCGCTTCTCAGGAATCTTCCCAGAGTGCACCTTCAACCTCGCTTCTCAGGAATCTTCCCAGAGTGCACCTTCAACCTCGCTTCTCAGGAATCTTCCCAGAGTGCACCTTCAACTTCGCTTCTCAGGAATCTTCCCAGAGTGCACCTTCAACCTCGCTTCTCAGGAATCTTCCCAGAGTGCACCTTCAACCTCGCTTCTCAGGAATCTTCCCAGAGTGCACCTTCAACCTCGCTTCTCAGGAATCTTCCCAGAGTGCACCTTCAACCTCGCTTCTCAGGAATCTTCCCAGAGTGCACCTTCAACTTCGCTTCTCAGGAATCTTCCCAGAGTGCACCTTCAACCTCGCTTCTCAGGAATCTTCCCAGAGTGCACCTTCAACCTCGCTTCTCAGGAATCTTCCCAGAGTGCACCTTCAACCTCGCTTCTCAGGAATCTTCCCAGAGTGCACCTTCAACCTCGCTTCTCAGGAATCTTCCCAGAGTGCACCTTCAACCTCGCTTCTCAGGAATCTTCCCAGAGTGCACCTTCAACCTCGCTTCTCAGGAATCTTCCCAGAGGGACAGTACCATGTTTCTTATTGATTTATAGTTTTATTACCAGACCCAATTATTAGCTATTTGATGAAGACACCAGGTAATCCCCTTAAGGGAACAGGAACAGAGGTCAAAGGTTTCCTACAATCTTAATATGTCACCTGCGCAATCAAGATCTCCCTCACCTAGTTTTTAAATTACAGAGTCCGAAGGACAGCATCACTTTAGTACTCTGAAAAAAAAACCCATCTTTGTTAAAAACTATAAAATAGTTACATTTCCAAGTTCGCAATGAAACTAAATGATTGATTTCATTTTAAATATGACCATGCTGAAAGGCAGCAGTTTTTGTGCTTCAGTTTTCTTTGGTTTTGCACAGCAGTTAAATGCGATTAGCCTATTACACCATGCTTTGGGATATTACATACCTCAGGTTTAAAGCAGAAATCATGAGATTGATGTATCTCAATCTGAGGAACCCTTTAGGGCAGAATGTGGTTTTCTATGGCACTTAAACAGAATCAGTTATATTATCCAGAGGAGGGCTTAATGGATGAAATGGACAGATTACTTGACTCTTTTTGATCTCATTTTGTGGATGTACCTGTGCACTAATGCTGTTGTATAACTAACATCAAAAGAGTCTGTACCATCCGGCTTGTAGGCGCTATAATGAAAACAATAACCTGCATTTACAAGTTCACAGTCTACCTTGAACAACTTTGTTTTGTCCTACTAAAAGGTAATTGAACAAATGCCATTCATTTTCTTTTGAGGTGTGCCGATGGGGGGAATGGGTAATAAGTGCACTCGTGTGTGTTCTCTAAAGATGCAAAGAACAGAAACTCATTCATTGCTTTAGACGAGAGGTGTACAGATGCCCGCAGTTTTCGTTCAAGTGCCAGTTCAGATGTTCAGTGTTCACTTAGTCCCCTGGCTGCATTCAGACCAGATCCCTGAGACATAGGCTAGCATCACAGGTCTTTCCACAGATCAGCCCTCTGTGTTATATAAACAGCATTAGAAAATGTGTTTATTACTTCATGTACAATCTGCAAACCCATTCCACATTAACAGTGTGGTTAGCTGCTGTGTAGATGTGTTGCTTAAATTAGTTTACATAACTAATGCCATTCCCTGCTTTCTGGTTGGGAGGTCACGCCGTGAGTGGGTGTCAGCTGAAATAAGCTGATGGAAGATAATAAATGCAACAGTATCCTTGTGATCTCCTTTTATTTAGTTCTACCCTGTGTGCCCTTTTTAACAATGGCTTATCAAACAAACAAAAAACAGGGTTGGCACAAAAGAGCATGCAACTGAAGAAAGCCTCTAAGCGTGACCTACAGAGCTGTGTTATTTTTGAGTGGTTTTCTAAAAAAAAAAAAGACAAAAAACAATTCTCAATTCTTTAATGCCGACGTCTACTAGTGCATGCAACTATTTTCCATCTCACACAGTGGCATAGTCACAGGGGAACAATGCCCCTATTTTGCTGCACATCCAAAGAGCCTAATTTGCAGTTAGTCCTGTGGCACAGTATTAGACCTTCAGACTGATATTGGAGAAATGAGATGTCAGATTGCCCTGTCACATTCCAGAGACCAGAAGATGACAGTGTTTTCATAAATTAACATTCTGAGCAACTAGAATGAGAAAAAAAAGAGCAACTAACCAGCGAGCATGATTCCTCTGATTAAAGTGTAGAGATTGATTTATATATAATGGTCGTAGTATTAATTACCTGCCACTTGTGTGAAAATAAGGGCTTGAGGCTTTGCCTTGGCTGCCAAGCATGTTCCTCAAAACAGCCTTGCAGAATCTCTTCCATTGCACGCAGTATCACTATACTGACCCTCAGTATTCTCTGTTCTACAGAGCCAGCAATCAAACCAATCATTTATAGGAGGGCACAGATCAAACGCAGAGGCCAACAATACCTGAAGCCTTTGTGAAACTATAAACACCACAAGATAACAAGCTACAGCTATGGCCAAAAGTTTTGCATCACCCTATGCAATTAACTCATTTTGCTTCATCAAGTCGAATGAAACCTGCTGAATAATGTTACGTTAACATATTAAATTACATAGCACATTGTAGTTTTCCATATACTTTACGAAGAACTGACTAAAATTAAAAAATGTGACATTTCAAAATCTAACTCATCTCCAAACCTGCTGTAGTGTGAATTTGTGTGACTGAAGCGCTTTCTCTACAGGGTCCCATTCAAGAGGCTGTGAGGCAGGAAGGTAGCACAGGGGCAGGGCCAGCAGGAGGTACCCAGAGCTCAGCTGTAACTCAGATCTCTGCTCCATGGACTCTGCTCCCCCACTTTAATAGGATCTCTGCGCATCTCTGCAGTGTTTGCTCAGCCAACCACATTAACGGCATGGCTGCCGGCTCACAGTCTGGTGGGATTACCCTCTGACCCTCACCTTTGACCTGCTCTTGCAAGGGGGACTAATTCATTTTGCACATGGGAAACTTGGGACAAGTAATAATAATAACGATAAAAAAAAACAAAAAAATCTGACAACTGCATGCAGTGCCCTGCTAACCAGAGTGCCAGTGAAACACTGTGATAGGTCTGGCTCTCGTTCATGTGAACACAAGCTAAAGTGAACTCAAAGCACGTCCTACACCACCACCAAGTTGACAGAAATGATTTCATTATGAATCCTTACTTCAGTCTACACCCTTTTACATTGGTTTTTACCATGCTTTTCCTATGCTGTGGTTTATCATGATTAGACCACTTCACCATACCGTCACTGTGATATACTTTAGTGCACCTGTTTGCTGTGGTACACTGTATATCAGTAATATTTTAATAAGGGTAATATGTAAAGTAAAAAAAAAACTTCATCAGAATTGTCCAGATATGAAAATCAAACCCAAATGAAAATTGCACAAGTTTGGCAAACGATAATGGAGCTTTCACAAATTGGCAGAAAATCTGGCAATGTTCAATAGTCATCATTTAAGCCACTATTGCTGTCACAGGATGTCTGATGTGTTGCAAGATTTTCTTCATTTTCTTTGCACAACTTCACAACCCCACCAACAGAACACTGTGAACACAGCAAAGAGCAGCGCAGCACCATAAACATTACGGTTACTGCCTGGCAAACACAACAGAATATATTCCCAGTTCTGTCCTGAGCTCTGGGTATTTACTGTGTAAGTGGAGGAACTGCCAATACACTAAAACCAACGAGAACCAACTCTGTATGGAGTGAGACCTGCGCTCTGTTACACTCAGACTGAGTTTCACTGCAGTAAACTCAAATCACAGTGAAACAAAACCGGGAGGATTCTAAAGCATTGCATAATCGAAGCATTTTTAGAGGAAGTTTCTCAAACTGGGATGACATTGGAATAATACAAGAAATGGGACAAAACGACCAAACCAGGAAAACATGGGCGTTTTCATTTAAAAGCATATGCAGATGTTTGCAGATTTGGAAATGATGGCAAGGAAACTCAATGTCATTATTTCGTAGTACAGGGGGTGGGAGGGCGAGTATTTCAGCCTGTGTTATTTTATCAGCCTGAGATACATTTGTCAGTTTTGTGTGTGCGTGTGTGCGTGTGTGTGTGTGTGTGTTGCTACTGGCAATAATCCACCCTTGTGAAAAAAAATGTATAGTAAACACTACTTCTGCCAATAGGAGTTTGGGCAAGACCATACATGTAGTGCGGGGGACGCCACATCAAGATGTATATTGTGTTTTAATTAAATGCATATAGCTTTCTAGGGCAGTACATGCTGTGGTAGTAATTCACTGAATCACTGCGTTCTTCCCTCACCTGTCCCACAGGAGGCGCTGCATGCACTCCAGGAGCCGTACAGCCAAAAGAATTCCGGGGGCTGGATTTCGTTATCGTTGTCCAATTCCCTCCGGATGGTGTACTCGTAACGGACCCCTGGGTTTGTCTCCTGGAACAGCAGCTGTGGACACACACCAATAAAGTTACAGTGCAGTGCGTACCGTTAAGAACATGATATCACCAAACCTGCCCCCTTTTTCTGGTGGGTCTCGCTTTCACCTGCCCATATCCCTCCATCCGCACATCTGGCTGAAGCCATTCACACAGGCTTTCCGCAGGAAACGTATTTGATATGTTATGTCGGGCACCCCTTTATCATGAGAAATGGTTCTGCCTGGATTCCAGCATGACAGAAGACTTGATTTCGCTCGAAGCAAAACGAGGCTGCTGCACCAGATTGCTGAGCTGCAGTCTCATGTAATCAAACAGGCCATATTAAAAACTTGCCCTAAAGGCTCTCTAAAATGAAATATGACCATCGTTAGCAAGAACTTAATCCTCGACAGCAATTCATCACAGCGGGTTACTATGCTTTACAGCCCGGGCTCCCTGATACCATCTTCAATCTGGTTAACTCCAGCATCACTCAGGACTGATTCTCTACAGGCACCCCTGTGCCTAATTCCATCGACTGAGTAGCTATTAGGCCAGAATCAGTGATGTGTTATCAAATCAAAAATCAATACATCAATAGCTTCCCTTATTTGATGAATTTATGCTGTATCCTCCACCAAAAAAAACCCCCAAAACCTCTGAATTGTCTTCTGTTGTCAAATGGAAGCTGATTACAAAGTTGTGTTATTACTGTGTTTACTTCAGGGTTATCTTGAGAAGTCACTCCTGACTTCTGGTTGACTTGGGTTTCTCAGGGAACAGCTGTTTACTTTAAGATTCGGGGGAGGGGTGCGATCTCAGGAAGAAAGCTGTGTGGGAAGCAACACTGCAGAAGCAAATCCGTCACTTCATCCCTCTTTATTATTAAGTATTTTTCTAAAAAAAAATTTACAGTCTGACGCTTGTTAAACCCAAATGTAGTATTTCGAACCGGGATAAAGCACTGAGAACACTCAATCTCTAAGCTCCTTAACCTATAAACTAAACACAGTGTCCAAACAAAGCACAACGTGGGTGCTGATGCACTGAATCAATCACGGCCAAGATGACCTGGTTCCAGGCTGCCTCACAGAGGAGGGAGGGTTGTTAGAGTAAGCTTGATGCTGCTATAACGTTTCTACTGGTTTGCTGGTGACCAGCCATTGACTGAATAGTGTCAATTCAATTCACTAATGGCTTGCTCGATTTTATTTTCAGTACATTTGCTGTAAATAACAAATTAGTTTTACTGCAAGACGAGGCTCTCGGTTTTTTGTACAAAACTAAAACACAATGACAAACAACGACTTGACTGTGCATCATTAAATAAAAGACTTACATTTGAAATGCATGCAGTGCCAACAAGGCATTTCCAGAGCTGTTGATTAAAGCCTAAAGCTTGCTTAATTACAGAGCACGCATAATGCGTCCTGATTGGATGGGAGCAGTGAGCATCAATCCACACAATAGCTGGTGTTCACACAGGGCTGTGCTGAAGTTTTTACACTCTTGAAGATTCCTATATTCTTCCATTCTCATCTCTCAGTGTGGTAAGACAAACAGGGGGTAATTATTAACAAAGTCTGGGAGGGAATGCTGACCTCCTGTTTGACAGCTGCTAAAGCAGACAGTGCATAACTTTTCACTCTCCTCTCATTTGCCAAAGAAACTCTAAAGTTGTTTGCTTGAAGCACTTCCTATGCTTTTCTCAGTTTAGCTAGCGCATTAATGATCAGGCACCTGCTTTAACGTGGCGTACCCGTGGCATGCAAACTAGACTGAATTAAAAGCATTGCCTGCATTTTCAGCATATTTGCATGCTATGGAGCAGAGGATCCTTAGTTTCTGAACATGTGAAATATGCATTACCACCGGTGATTAACCAATACAACATAAAGTACTGCTTGAGAATGGAAACATGTTAACCAAGTTCTACTGCGCAAGCCAGAAGGGGATCGTTATCTCCCAAAATTTTATCCCAAATTCAACTTTTACAAATGGAGCTATACTAAGCAAAAGGGTACTTGTGTGTACTAATAAAGGCAACTTTGAAAAGGCACCATCATGGTTAACTGCTTTAATGTTTTCCATCATGGAGTGAAAGCAAACCCCAGCTGAATAAAGCCCCCACAAAGCAGCATCCTAGCGATGACCCTGGGTTGAAGCCATTACAGTCGATTACACTGCAAAGGAAATGACTTCCAGTATACTATATGCCCGTCAGGCAAAGTCATGATTAGAATAATGTTTTCATATTATTGCAAGCTGTTCCAGCTGTGTGCTCCTTACAAGCCTCCAAGACACTGATGCGCTTTCTAGCATGGAAATGAAGATCCTGCAAATATCTATCTGCAAACACAAAGCCACACAAAATGCAATTCTGCCATCTGGAAAATTGATGTTTGGATGTACAGGTCATTGAACAGAAAAAAGACAATTATTAATCTGCTGCGTTCCAGCCACTTAGGGGCCAACTCATTTTGAGCTGCAGTAAAATGAAAACTTGAAGCTATGACATGGAGGGACTAGCTCACCCACCCTTTACTCCCACCCCCCACAACTGCACAGTGTGTGCAAGCAAGCAGTTCTCTTAGGGTAGATCTGGTGCCATGCAGTGCATGTTAAATTACACACTATTAAACTGGAAAGAACTGTCACAGGAAGCTGTGCAAACAGGATGCCGAGGTTATCTGCTGTGGAAGATAGAGAAGAATGAATCTGAATCAGAAGTGCAACACTAACACGGTCGCCTCATTCCGTTTTGCAGTGATACAAGAGAGACAAGCACTTCCTCCAGGAGCCTGCAGGACTTGGGGACTCAAACAAAAGCAGAGATGAATCTATATTACAAAAAGAGCTATGACTGATTAAACCTCTTGCAGATTTTGGTCTAACCTGATCTAAGTGGAAGTATACCACAATAGACTGCGCTTATATCTGTTTGCAGATTGCTCACTGGCCAGCAGAACATTCTGAACTCTTGGTTCAGTTTCAGCTCTTACTGCAGAGCCGATGAACCTGTCCTAAGACGATGTACCCGACATTACTGAGAGGCTCACCTGGATCCAGACGGGCTCCCTGGTGGGCCCAGGTGAGGTCAGATTCTCCAGGTTTCCGCTCCTCTCGTAGGTGAAGGTGGTCCCGGCCACTTTGTAGTCCCCGTTCCACTGGATCGTCCAGCCCCCATTCAGGAAATACCTCTCTGGGTCCTGGCTGCGCAAGGCTAGGAAGTTCCCAGCTTCCGCCACTTCTTCAATACGGATCTCCCGCGCCCCCTCTGGGATCAGCCCGATATCCACGTAGCCTGCACAAACAGCACACTGCATGCTAGGAACAGCTTATCAAATAGGCGCATGCGTTCAACCATGGGGGGGAGACAGGCGCATGGGCTTTTAAATGAAACCGAAGGATGATCTGCCTGTCTCTCAGCACACACCACGTTCCCAAGTACGCGTGTTTACAGTGTGGTGGAGATATCCCAGTGGAGGTAGAGTCAGCGAGCGTGCTTCCTTACCCATCCCCTCGCTCTCCTCGAAGGTCTTCTTCACTGTCTCGCATGTGGAGCCGTTCCCATGGCAGACCCCACAGCGATCCTCCACTGCGTTCGAGTCGATCTCGTAGTCGCAGCCCACGTTCTGAAACACCAGGGGGAGGGAGGGATTGGGGTGTAAAACTGGACAATCGTGAACAGAAATAAAGCATCCCCCTTGTCACATCATGTTACATCAACACACTGGCTCTCCGAACCCCCCGAAACACAGAGGATCCAGGGTCTCAAGTGGATACATGTAGAAACTTTCCATGGTCATTGTTTTTCGTCTACTCTACAGTCGTATGTATACTGTCCCTGGTTCCACAGAGTCTTTGCACTGTCTTTGTGTGTGTGCCTTATTTTCCTTTCTTGTGTCTCTCCTCCCCACACTGTTTTCTTAGAGTAATACAAGCCAGGTTGAACTTCACCCTTAGATAATCAAGCGGGAAACAGGAAGACGCAAGCATCAAGAAGCGGATGTTTAAATGGATATGCGCTAGACTAAATATTTATCACCCCCACAAATCTAAAAATGTCCAAAAATATATACAATACACTGGGTTAAAATAATAAATTACTTTTTAATGTGCTTTTCCGAGCAATATACAAAGACCCTGAATCCCATGGTAGTAGATACAGTATGGGTTGTTTTTGATCCAGTAAAGTGTAATGGAGGTGGCCTCGATTTACACTGAACTAATCAGGCAATGGGCAGGATACAGGCTTACCTTGAATAAACATCATTTGTGACACCAGTGGAATCAAGACGGTTTACATACAAGAACCAGGATCAGGGAAAAGTGCAAAGTTGCTGATAAGATGTGTATTTGAATATGGACGGGGGATGCGACTACAGTACATATTCAGAGTTCAGAGTTATATTATATATTAGAAATAATAGTTATTTACTATATATCATATAGTAAAGGGACTGCTCATCCAGTAGTGATGCAAATTGGTATAGACATTTCTTTTGCCTCAATTTATTGAAAACATCAGAATCTGAGGATATTAGGAGCTGCCTGTGTGTCTGTCTGTACATAGGTATGCCACAGGGAGGCACATTCTTTCCCACGCTATTGGTAGTACCAGTGTCTGGTGATGCATACCTTGCAGATGCCGTCGATGCACATGTCCCGGCTGATGCTGCCCTCGTAGCATTGCGTCCCATCCGTGACGGCGTCCAGCATCTTCTCTGAGAAATAATCGCTGAGCGGGCGGCAGTGCAGCTCACAGGGGTTAACTGGCGAGGCAGAGCAGAGCACAGTGTCACGCCAGGGCAAACTCTTCACAAACTACGATCCCTACACTGCCAGATTTAACGTGTTGTTAGACAGTGCTGTCGTACTCACAATGCAGGGTTTAAACTACTTCAGTAGGTCAAAACTGTTTAACAAGGGATTACTGGTTTGATTCAGCACTGTGCAAACATCTGGATTATCACTCGTGGCTTCTATAAACCAGACAAAGTGAGGTCTCATCTGAAATATTTGCCATTTATCTTTGCACTTCAGGGTGGTCCTGTAACTTCCCTCTGTTATGAATGCAGCTCGCTTATTTCTGTTTTTTTGTTTTTTTTTTGTCTTTGCTTTTGTACTCACTTCTGTTGTTCACTGGGATCCACTTGTAGAGTTTCCCTTTGTAAGGCATGGTGTCGAAATGTCTGCACTGGATGTGACGGAAGGAAGGTTTATCCGATTGGCAAGAGTCAGTATTGCAGATCTTGTAACGTCTCCGCTCACCAAGGCAGTATTTTCCACCATACTTCGGGCTGCAATCCAAAAGAAAATAGTTGGATTTTGTGGAAATTGCAGCACGCTCTCCATTCCACACAATAACCCTTTTTGCTTGACTTTGTGAGGGCAGGGGCAGTGTATTTTGTTCTGAAATATACATCCGTGCCATATTCATGGGCTATCGATTCTGAAGATATTCCTTCATTAGAACAACAAATCAGAGCCTAAGCGACAGCGATCACAATGGACTCGCTGCCCTTAACACCGCTCAGTTACTTTAAAGTAAAGAATTTAAATGGAAATACATAGTGTGTTGATAGTGCTTGCACTATCAACACACAACTATCCCAGATGTCTTCTCTGCACCATTTGCTACTGGAACAGTCATTAAACAGGCTTTTTAGAATGTGTTACTATAGCATTAAAATGTTACAATATTGGAGCCCAACTGTAACCCTAAGAAGAGCTTTGAATGACTCATGCTTGTTTCCCATGACATCATTCTACACACAAGAGAACATTGTTGACCATCATGGGGGAGACGCTTTGATCCATCAAGCAAAATCACAGATCCTTCTAATAACTTAGACCAATTAATGTGTTCTAATGAAGCTGGAGGCTTTCTGAGGATCACAGAATCACTCTGTAACCTTCTTCTTTGATGATGTGTTTACTGAATGCTGGTAGTGCTCCGCGTTTTCTCCGTAGATTACGTGACAGTAAATCGTTCATCGACTGTTTCTCCTATATAAAATGGTAATTGAATGGGCACACAGGATGTGGATTTTTCCAGAAGACAATAAAAGCCAGTAATAAAAGTCTCTGAGGATTCTTTGAGGATTTGCAATGTGTTTCTGCACACTAACACAGTTGTCTCTGGCCAGCGGGGTGTGAAATCGCATTTAGGAGGCACCGCCTTGAAAGGCTATTGTCCAAACACACTTTAATGAGCGTATCAGTGAAAATGGCTGGAGAAGAAGTACGAGGGAGTGCTGTGTAAAGCAATTAACCAGTTTATCACTGGCAGGGTGGACTCCACTCTATTGCGTCTTCTACACACAGCCTCCCTCTCGCCCCCCTGCTGGGATTCCTTGTCAATCTGGGACTGCTTTATGGTCAACAAACTTCTTCTTGCCCCAGTTAAATTTCATTCATGCTTTTTGTCACCTAAAATAAACACTAAAGTAAATACATTACTTTTTAATGTCTCACAGTCCCAGAGAGGGTTCCAACAAAGAAAAGCAAGGCTTCCTCGAGTCTTCAGAACAAGCAGAGTGCTGTTTAGAGTATGCAGACTGCACTGAGTCACTATGGGACTAGCACAGGCTACAATTAGACAAGCCCATTTATCAAAGTGACCAGGGACATCAATCCTGGGTCCACTCTCAGAGCCCCTAATTATAAGGACCCACTTAAAGCCATGGATAAAATATATCTTTTTTTTAAAAGAGTCTGCCTTCTTGGCACTCCTCGCAGCCTGCATTCAAATTTGTTTACACCAGAAGCATGTCTAATTATTTTTAATGCACTGCTTTAGTGGGTTATAACAATACTCATTTGATATGTATTCTTGTCTGCACTCCCACTCTCATGCAGTACATCATTTCATGGTCAAAAACAAATGTTTCAAAGGCAATCTGAAATGGATATTTCTGGAAGTTCCTACTTTACCAAAGAAGTTTGAACTGCTGCAAAGCTGATGTGCACCAGCAGTGAGGATCTACTGGCAGGTGAAGCCCTGCATTCAGCCTTGATATCTTCCTCCAGCAAGGCTGACTAACCGTGTGCAGATGATGTGCCCTGCAATTGTGAGCTGACCTGCCCATGGAGTGCAGCACATCCAGTGTGAATTCTAGCCACAATACCAATGGTTACTGCGCATTCCAAGCTGTTATGAATGCAGTGAAAATAACATTCTAGGTGCCTTGCTCCCCACTGATTTACAACTCATAATGTGGCGTATTATTCTTATTATTCATATAGCAGCTTTGGGTTGTAATACAAATTGTTACTGTCCAATGCTCCAGTGTAGCTGGGATTTTATTCTTG
The DNA here is from genome assembly GCF_902713425.1 of Acipenser ruthenus. Taxonomy (NCBI): domain Eukaryota; kingdom Metazoa; phylum Chordata; class Actinopteri; order Acipenseriformes; family Acipenseridae; genus Acipenser; species Acipenser ruthenus. The sequence continues at coordinate 29,582,185 of NC_081209.1, read as the reverse complement.
CAAGATAAAACAAAGACTGTGCCAAGAAAAACTATTCACAGAAATATAAGTTTGATAGATTGCAGACACCTGGGGTGGTTATAAAAAGTCTGCACATGGTTGCAACTAAACATGGCCACATGTGAGCAATGTGTATGCAATACTCTTCACCCAACACCACACTTTTGCAACAGTGCAAGCTTGCTCTTTTTTAAGGTCAAGCAAATAATTCCATTCGATAGTCAGACCTGTGACAGACAGTTCAAGATCATAGACCTGAAAGACAAGCCGTAACCCTGACTAATGAGAGTTCAGGAGAACTGAAGAGGGGGGGTCACAGTCCCTGTTTCATACACAAAGGGCCCTTGTGCTAGAAATATACAAATCAAACCTGAATGTGAGATACTAATGCTTTAAGGACGATTGCTCGTCTCCAAAAGAGACCACTTTCTCATGAGAAAGGAAAACTTTAGTTAGAGGACTGTCCTCTGGGGACTGCTGTTTTTCTTAATTGAAGACCGCAGCTTCCGTGGTACAGGCTGGGTGAGTTGGCAGGCAGGTTGAAAGTGTAGGGCTCGAACAGGGGGTCATCTGGACAAGCTATGCTACCAGCAAAGCTCTAATCAAAGCACCTGTTTTTTTCAATGCCCGTTCATAACTTTTAAGCCTCTGGGATGTTGACAAGTAAATCCCTGTATGTTTGAGGCAGGCAGTAACACGCTGCTTTAAATCCCAGGCTTCATGCTACTCACACAGGGTTGTTGCACTGCCTCTCTGCGTTCTGCACCCCAGCACCACAGCTCCGAGTGCAGGCTGACCAGCTGCTCCAAGACCCCCAGCCCCCATTGACGCTCTCGGGGCGATACCCCACAGCGACACACTCGCCATTGAAGCACCACTGTAGGAAACAAAAGGAAAACAACAGCTGTTAGTGCCTTTATAAGCAACCGCCCAGTCCTCAAAGCTGCCCATTGCTTATACTCCTCTTCAGTAGGTGTCCTGAACCAACACATCTCTAGCACAGTCAGGACCTCATCTTAACCCTTTGCCTCTCTGTGGGCTCGTATTTACAAAGGGTTTGCTCTAGTCTTTAATTAACTCCTGTAGAAAAACAGCTGTGAATATTACAAACAATTAGGCACGGCCATGTATTTCTCGTAAGCACTCAATAATTCTCTTTACACATATTTACTAGATCCTTGATGGTAGCCAGCTATCTACTAATGGTAGACCTGGTTAACAATTGCATTGCAGACCCTTTTGTTTTTTAGAGACTACTTATTTACTCTATGGTTTCTTCTCGTTCTGGCTTCTCAGTTGTTCTTTCTTAAGATCAGACCACGTATTGCACATTACTGCTGGGACACCTTTGATTAATTCCTCCAGTAATTAGTCTCTTATCGTGAGAGTTTAGCAAAAGCATGGAAAATCTAAGCTCTTTCATGGAAACTGTCAACATGCCACAGAATTTTAAGCTTTACAGTTGAAATCTTGTAAAGCAATTTTATTTTATGTTACTAGCTTGATTAATGTCTCAATCTACTTTAACATTTAACTGAACAGATTATAACAGACATGAAACCGATGGCAGTAATTAGTTCATTTTTAGAATAATAGAATTTATGTGAACTCTATGGGGAATGAGAAGTTGCCCTATCAAGACTTTATGAAAACATTTTTGCATTTTAAAGAACAGCATAGAGAAGAAAGTTAACATTGTGCAATTCTACACACAGTATAACTGCACCATGAACAGCATTGCTGATAGCTTGTTTATTGCACAGACAGCTTTTCAGCAGTAGTTCATTTTCATCCTTAATAACACCGTTCCAAGTATTGATCAAATAAACCCTTCTCCTGCAAGAATAACACTTTTCTTTTTTCAAGGAGAGGCAGAGGCAGCATTCTCAGTTCAGTTCATCCAAAGAAAACAAACTCTGAACAAACCAATTCTAGACCCATAAGCTATTTGTCCATGAAATTGAAAGAAATCGAGGCTCTGGCTCAGTTTGAAAGGAGCCTAATGGAGCCCAAGACTGGAACTACGGCTGGGAAATCAAGGATGACTGTGCCACTTTGTTTGAGGAACGAAGGTCAGCGTGACTGCTGCCTGACCATGGAAGCCAAAGGCAGCACAGAATCGCACTCGGCGTCTATCACTGACAATAATCCGGGACGGTGTGCAGAGAAAGAGGGAAGCCCCTCCTTAACACCTTCTGGATGGACTGCAGATGAGCCAACGTCTGCACAATACTGCCTCAGCTTCAAATCAATGTCCGAATGGCTGCAGGCTGGCAACATATTGTGACTGCCATCTTCCACGGTCACCTTTGGCAGTCAGAATAGATTGGTTGCCAATACAAATGCAGCTTGGCAAGCCTACTAAATCCATGTCAGAGGTGTATATAAAATATGAATGGACACCAGAAGCATTGTTCAGTTATGACTGATCTCATCCCTGCTGATTGCAGTTACACTCTTCAGTCTCAAAGTGCAAATCAAGAAATAAATACATAAACTCAAGCAAGAACTTTCAAAACCCTAGTTATCAGCGTACACAAATATGCAACGCACTCTATTGTAGCATTCAATTAATTGATAAATTTCTTAGAAGAAGCAGAAGGAGGTATTATAAAACTAATATCTGTCTGTAACTGAATATCACATAATGTAATTGTTCAGTCATCCATTACTTACAGTCTCCCCTACGTTCTTAGTTTGACCATACTAACAGGTTGTGGTTAGGTTAAGATAGTTCATGTCTCAATGTGACAAAAGATGGAGCGAGTCATGCAATCAGGAGTTGCTTGTGCTGATCCTGGTTGTCTTGGCTATGGGAGGGTTGAGCTGGGTAGTATCATCCATTGATCTTCAGTCATCCTGTTTAGTAAGTGGGTTGCAGTGGCAGGAAAAAGGTGTATTGGGCATTTCATACTGGGTAGAAAAATGAATAAACAGTTTCTTTGCTGAAATTACTGCACTAGAATTTTTATTTACATAAACAATTATATGACTGAATAGAACTGAGCCGTTTACCTTGTTTAAGCCACACTTCGTTCCGTCCACCGCTGCGTCCAGCTTTGAGTGACAGGTGTTACCCACAGTGCACCACAGAGTGCTGCAGACATTCTATCAGAGAGAAGACAGGACTTACTCAGAGGAGATACTGGGGGAAAAACTCCTTCTGTCCAGTGGTGTCTTAGAAACATAACACACAACTGCACATTTCACCTCCAAGAAAAAAGAAGAAACACGATCAAATGAATAAATGTTTCATTTTGGCCAAGTACAACTTCACAGTTAGTTTCGTCTTATAGAAAAAAACCAAGTCAAATGAAACTGCAGACTGCAGAGCTGTGCTGAAACACGATGGCAGCAAACTGTGCACCCATAAGATTCCCTTTCATGGATGTTTTGTAACTAAAAACATAAGGCAAACAAAATACTTATAGAGAAGTGGATTTAAAATCTATTTCCTTTGTCAATTTCTTTTATTAAAAAGAAAGCAGATCTTCTAGGTTTAAATTCAACAAATATAATTAACAAAGCTTTTACGATCACATTTAATTACATTTTAAGTAAAACAGTATGGTACTTAAAAGGTCTTGGCTAGTTTTAATAAGCCTGTCAAACTGCTTCGTATCAGAGGGGCAGAAAACCTGAGCAACATGTAACTCATTAAGTTCATTAAATTAGCTCATTACAATAACCAAAATAATATGTCAGAAAAATAAAATATAATGAAGGATGTCTGCTAATCACCTCAAAATGAAATGAAGTGAGAGAAGAATGTGGAGGGACAACACAGATAGAAAAGCAAGGCGTTCCTCACTGGTAAATGATTTCTTTAGTTTGACGTCAGAATTAGCCAAAGCATTTATCATCTTGCACTTACTTTCCTACAGCTTTATAACTGATTGTTTGAAGCTATGAATGAACACACTCTAGTCTTCAGCATATATAATGTTGTGGAAATTATTATTATTATTATTATTATTATTATTATTATTATTATTATTATTATTATTATTAATATTATTTATTTATTTATTTATTTATTTATTTATTAGCAGACGTCCTTATCCAGGGCGACTTACAGTTGTTACAAAGTATCACATTACAGATAATAGCAGTTATAAAGTACAATAAAATCAGTAGTAAGTAAGAGCAAAATAAAAAATACAGTAAATAATTACATTTGAGAGCGATTACGACTAAGAGCAGTTAAACTTAAACATATTTGGTTATTAGAGTAAATTCCACTAAGAGTATGTAGTGAGTACAATCCATGGATAAGACCGATTTCAAATAAGAGCATGTAAATCAGGAGCAGGAGTGTAAACACCCAGCCCTCCTGCTAAAACACGGGGTCTGTCTGATAGGTCAGGCCGCCTGCCACACAGCGACCTCCATTACTGCCACTACCACCAAAGACAGTGGGGTGCCTTGACACACACAAACACACACTCGTTATGTTTAAACAGACCACAGCGGACGTACTGCCGACTCCTACAGCTCTTAACAAAGACCTATCTGAAGGGAAGACCTGATCGGAAAATGCTTTAGGAGCCATCGTAAAGAGCTGCTGTTTCATCTAGAAAACGGGGCAATCGAGATGTGAGCCACGTTTAACAACAACAACACAAGGTTATGGCAATACAATGTTATATACCATGTACGGATTACATAAGAAATCGCTTGATACGCAACATAAAAAAAATCACTTCAGTATAGAGACCCAATGCATGCGGTTAGAAACAAGGTATTATATATATATATATAGATCCCTAAAGTATTACCAACATTTGAGTGCAGTGACATTGTAATAAACAGCTATCCTTTGTTAATAGACTTCAATACATTTAATAGCATAGCAAGAGATTCATTGTGTCACATCTTCTAGAAGCTTGTTGATAAACTTATTTTGTATCTGGTGTCAGGCAATCAGATAGACACACAGGAAAAGCATCCCTTTGCAAAGTTTCAGATGAGCAGACGGACTTGGCTGATCATTCGCTGTGACCTTTCGGCTGTGGGTGGCATGTTAGAATCCTGTATGAGGCTTGTAATCATTGAGGTCCATCTGCTCATTACAAAGGGGAGTACCTTTTGTTTCTCCAGCACAGGTAGAAACACGAAGACAAGGTAAGCACAGAACACAGCTATATTGCACTGGATAGTAAACACACAGCTTACTGTACTCTGATGCAAAACCATTAAAAGCAAAGGATATTTGAAATGGTATGAAAGCAGCATGAAACCACTTTCAAAGCAGGTGATAAGAACAGCATTATACAGTATTATAAGAAGAGCTGGCATTAGATTCAATATCTTTATATTCCATTGCATTCCAATCTTATCAAGGAATAGAATCATTTCTGACTGTATTTTACACACTAGCTCACGTGCCAAGCACAATGTAATCCTGTCTGTTGATAAAAGCACATTCTTCGGTTAAAAGTCAAGCATGTGGAGAATGTGACCCAATGAAAAAAAGGCTTTGACATTAATTCAATTACTAAAATGCTAATTTTATAACACAAAGTCAAAGTGTCTTTTAGTATTTCTGAAATGAACACTGTAGGTTGTTTAACAGCTGTGGTTCAGGCACAGCTACTGGCACATTTACAAACATGTGAACTTTAAATTATACTTTGAAGGCACACAATTCCTTTTAAAGCCTAATTACAGGCTCTGTATTAATGAACACAAACCTGTCCTCAGTCTGATCTGTGCAAGCCTAGATGCTGAACTGTTCATATTCGTTTTATGATTAAAGCCATTTGTGGCGATACACACCTGACCACGAGAAATGTTTCCCTTAACAAAAACAGGAAAAGGGCACTTCAATTCATATAATCACATATTTTTCCATTTGCATTTGGCATTCAGACAAAGATACAGACCAGCATGCATAATACACGCCACACGATCGCGGGCAATTGCAAATGCAGGTCAGCTATATATCTCCTATTAATCAGTGCCATAGATTGGCCATTTCTTTAAGTGAGCATATATGGTGCGGTCTGGAACTTGTCACAAGCTGTTAAAATTTAAAAGAAATAGGAAACTCTTAGCTCAGAGAAGCAAACCCAGCATACATACTGTACGCTCAGACCATTATTTCAGTATTTTGTGTTGCTGGTTTCATCTGTAGTTGAGAAAATAAATGAACTTGGAGCAGAAATGCATTGATTTTATAGCATATGTTGTTTTACTGGCAAGATTAATAAAGGCAGCTTGGCTTGTTTGGTATTTATTTAAAGCATTAATTAGCAGGTCTAGACATGGAAATAACACTTTTTGGGGTTTTAAGATATTCTGTGTAATTGAAGTGCAATCAACTCTTTTGCATCCCATTGTGTTAGCTACTGAAGAAACTCTCAAGAGATGACAGACAGCATTCACCTGAAAGCAGCTGCAATGAGGAGACTGATTTGTATTGCTCATCTGTAAACGATGCAAGGTCAGGTCAACCAGAAGGGAGGTGAGCAATCAATAAAAGGAAAGTGTGCTTACATCCATATCGTCGCAGAAGACAGACCTGGAGCCGTATTGCAGGCGGCACTGGTGAGCAGCATCGTAGAGCACTCCGGGGGGCACTGCTGAGAACTCGATCACGTCCTGGACCGGGGGGTCGTCCAGACACAGCCCCCAGCCTCGACTGCAACGACAAGGGGGGTTACACGTGTCAACGCCGCTGTTAAACACGTGCCGAGACACAGGGAGCTCTACTGCACTGAGCTCAATTACAGCAGATTCAACCCCATGCTGCATGGAGCACATCGGCGCTCACCCCTGCCAATTGTGCTAAAGTAAAGAGTCCTGTGTAATAAATCACACACCACACTGCCAACGAGGCAGACACCATGCAGAACTCTCTGAGCTAATCTCATCTGAGCAGGGGGCCCTTAATACAGCACAAGTACTTTCACTGGAGAATACCATTTAACTCCATGTCATGTTGCAAATGCACATTTAAATTCTACCTCCGTTCTCCTTATCATCTGTGCAAAACAACTTTTTAAATTTTTTTTTTGGATAATAATGAATTCCGAAATCTAAAATTGTAGTTAAACGCAGAATGGAGCGAGCCAATTTTATTTTGCATGTCTGTTTAGGGAATTTTTAAGATTGCCAAATAAAGACTTAAGCAATAGTGGGGATTATCAGAAGCAACAGGCTAGGGGTTCTAACTTCAGCAGATGAAAAACCTGAGACGAATGTTATGGTGCCAGCAAAAAGCCACTGATTCTGATTTAAGCACACTGGGCTTGGTTTTCCAAGACGTGCCGCTGCAATGCATTTCTACATGAGAATGAGTGTGTATGTGCTTTGGAAACTCCAGCTCAATATATTTACTAGTTATTTAAAGTCACCTCAGGGCAAATCCCTGATGCTACAGTCAAACAGTCTTCTTCATGCTGTGTGGAGAAATGGGGTATATTGCACCATGTATTATGCAGCTACAGCAACCCTACAGTGGATATTTCACTCCTATTTAATTATCAAATGAGAATAATATTTACAGCAGCAGCGAATACATTAAAAACCAAATGATCTAGGTGGCCTCATTGATATGGTAACTATAGGAGGCTGTGTGGTCCAGTGGTTAAAGAACCGGGCTTATAACCAGGAGGTCCCTGGTTCAAATCCCACCTCCACCACTGACTCATTGTGTGACCCTGAGCAAGTCACTTAACCTCCTTGTGTGCCGTCTTTCGGGTGAGACATAGTTGTAAGTGACTCTGCAGCTGATGCATAGTTCACACTCCCTAGTCTCTGTAAGTCGCCTTGGATAAAGGCGTCTGCTAAATAAATAAATAATAATAAAATAACTACATTGTAACAACACACAGCTCCCTTTGTAATCACAGTGTACTTTATGTAAGCTTCAACCATGTATATTGTGTTATAACACATGTATTTTAACTGCACCTGTAACAGCACTGCATTCACTACAATCTAAAACCACAAATGGGATTTTTTTTGTGAACACAGTGCAATGTAAGGGCAATGAATGGCATATCTGATCACATGGTCTGTAATCATGAAGTAAAACGGATATGTGAAAAAGGTCACATCATGGAGATGGTCAGAGTTCATATCAATGTGGCAGTGAAATATTTTTATTGAGAGAATACAGTTGTGTGCCAAATACTGAGAAACGACTTAAAGTGTGCTGCTTCTACACCAAAGTACCTTGAAAAGTCATATGACAGTTCAAAGTGAAGCGTAACGCTCTTCCAGAACTACGAAGTTTCACGGTTTCTGACATGTTAGCAGTTGAAGTAGAGCTGCCAAGGGCATCAGGTTTTACAAAAACATATAAAGCCCCCTCAAGGGACGTTTAAATAGAGTGTTATCAATAAATGACATCTATACATAAAAATGCACTGTGCATCCATCCACAGTAGGACGCACGACCCCATTTGCTGGCCTGGTTATTCCAAAGATGCACACCAAGCTATCCGTGTGATCTCCTCACTCATGCGTGACTAGAGAACTCTTTCTAGTGACGAGACACTGATAAAGCTGCCATCTAATCCTGTCAACCACCCATCACTTATCAATTAAGGGGAACCTCTGGCAGTATTGCAGGAATCTGTAAGGCTGTTGACGTGACAGCGACAGCTGTGATATGTTACATAGCACACAGCACATCAATAACCGTCCATAGACCGTCTCCATTGGCAACACTGAAACTCAGTTAAACAGTGGGATCTTTGAAACAGGAGTTTTGGGAAGCTGCTCTTGTCCAAAGAATACCTGAGATTCTCATTCGGGTTAGAACAACGTATCTGTGGGTATTACCAGTCTTTGCACTGCATTAGTCACACGTCTACAGCCTCCATTTCCGAAGGCACAGGATGCTGAACGTGTATAGCTAATGCCGACAGCAATCTTTCTGTGTAAATTTGACAGCCGTTTGCCATTTACTGTGTACATAAACCAGCAAAGCATGTGGGAGACACCAAACCCCTTTAGTATCAGCCTGCCGGGTTACTTCACCATTAACGGACTAGTGCGTTTTTCTATGACGCATTCTACGAGCAGGCCAGAGGTGAACGAGAGAGCAGCCGAGGGTTTAAGGCTCACCAGGGAAGCAAGATGTGGCTGGGAGACAGAGGCTTGAGGTAGTGCTGCAAGCTGCAGCTGGTAAGCAATACTGCTAATCACATTGTACCCAGTCAGTCTCATTTCATATTAAGCGGTACTTCTTATTTTATACAGTATGGTGTTCAATAGCTGCTGGGGAGAATTCGGGTTTGCAGTCAATCTGCGTACCTAGTTGCTTTCTTCCTTTGAAGATGAGTCACGCCAAACAGAAAAATAAAGTCGAGTAATGTCCTGTCTTTGTCTGTGTAATTGGCACTGGCTGAAACGTTTGCGTACTTGGGGCTGGGAATCAGGGAATGTGATGCTTCTTTGCTGCTTGCATATCGACTGAAAACCTTCTCATCTGGACAAGCCAGCTCAAGTCAATCAGTATGGTCTTGGATCTGAGTATAGTAAAGTGCTTGTTTATTAGTGAGATACAGAACATAGATCCCAATTGTACTGTATTAGAGTTCTATAGTGCAGAGCCAAGCAAGTGTCTGCCTAAAGTGAAAATGGCCAACTTTTTTGATTCAAGTATTGCCAGATATGGTTGTGGTGTATTCAATTGATCTAAACAAAGGCTGGGCAGGGTTCTCCCACAGAAAGCACATATTTTTATGAAGAAATACCAGGTTCATTTTAAAAGGAAAGGGAGATCCCCACCACCATTAAACAGCCTAAAATTATTCTCCGGACGGGGGCATGGCAGTCAATGCGGCTGCTGTTTCAAACAACTGAATAGACTCCATTGTGTTACAGCAGCTTAATAATATACTGCCTGGATTAGGAACCATTTATTTGCCTTCCATGTCCCATAGCCTTTGCCACGCTACTTTATTCAGAGCATTCACCTTCTTATAAAAGCTGATCGTGTAATATCATAGTAGAAGAATAACAAAGTGTAGTAGATCATATTATAAGCAAATAACTAGAGGGAGCATCCAAGTGGATGCAATCTGAGGCGGAGTAAAGATTTTTAGAGTTTGAATGCTGTGAATTTTAATTTTTTAAGGTCCTGGACGTTATGTGCAACTGCCACTCATGCTTTCAGTGGCAATCGCTGTAAGTCGCCTTGGATAAAGGCGTCTGCAAACCTTCGCACAGCACAGCAAATGCAGGAGTGTGGGAAAAGCATGGGAAACAACAGTACCGTGCAAATGTAACCTTTCCGCGGCTGTTTTTCTCAAGTCAAAATCGGGGCTTTCGTCAGGCCAGCACTGAAGGAGCGGAGGGTAGGGAACACTCCTGCTGCTGTCAGCTGGAGAGGAGACGTGGAATCCTGGTCAACGCTGAGGTTTCGTTGGACGAGCTCCAACTACAACAAACAGTGCTCTTCCTTCACTTTGGATGCCAATTAAACAACAGACATGCAGAGGAGGAACTTACAAACTTCATTTGTTCCATAAAAAAAGCTTTCTTCCAACTGGGACAAGTGCCAATTCCAGACTGTTTATATGGGTTCAGTTTGTTATTCCTATTAACCAGCAGACAATCTGTTTCTTGTTAGGGTGTGTTATATTTCTGACTTGACAGCACCCACTGTTGCTTTTAAACACAGGTTTATTCCAAGTGTCAGATTTCCCTTTTTCGCTCCGCTATACTCTTCTGGACCTCCATACCCAAGGGAAATGCTTCCCAAGAACAGGGCTTGGGGTGATTCCAGAGTGCAGGAGTATTCATTTCAGATGGAAATACAAATAATCTGAGATCGTGAGGAACGGTATCCAGATAATCACTGGTGATGTGAATTAATGATGTGCTTTTGAGGCTCAGCCTGGTACTGATTTAACCCTGTGGTCCCTGGAGAGCTCAGGATACTGTATCACAGTGTACACAGTACTGCTTTATCCAATATTTACATCAGAGCAGCTTCATTATGTTCCTTAATTGGCACCATATTCTACACTACTTTTGTTAAACACTAAGGCCAACATTTATTACAGTAACTTGCGCAGTCATTTAAGACTGGCCAAAACACAAGGTTAATTTGTATATGTTTTGATTTGTGAACAGCTGCTGCAAAGGCAGGAGTGCTAGCTCAGACGCATACTCATATATAGGTGGGCTGCAAGCATATCAAAAGGGAATTGAGTTGAGTTGAGTATTATCAGTTGACACGCCTCTCTCAGCAGTGTCGGGGGGGGGGGGGGGGGGGGCTATCAACAAATATTTCAGGCATGCAGTTTTCCACAACCAGTCACGTCAATAAAAAAAATATACAAAAATAATTAGCAAAATTCCCTACATGAGACTTAACAGGGTATGAGCAGCCAGGGTGGTCAGATCAAAACTACAGCAAGGGAAGAGCTGCTTACTGGCTTGATTTAGGACATCACTCCTTCCTTTTTATTTGCCAAGAACTCTGTGGTTTTTATCAAAAATAAAACAGATAGGTTCAGTAAAAATAATAATGATATATTTGTTTTTAGATGTGGCTAACTTTAGTTTATAGCATACTTTTAAGCTCTGTGAATGTTTTTGTTAGTGTTGCTTGTCCAGAACACAGTCTAAACAGTAAACAGCAATACAATTGCTCTGCAAAGCCACATGTGTCTCCGAGAAGAACACATGATTCCAGGTGCTGTGAGACACAGTGGATGTTCCCGGAGGGAATGGGGTTGATACTGGAACTGTGCTTGTATTTGAATTACTTTGGGTAATTGCATTATTAAATTGTATACAGGCTATAACGTTTTCATAATATTGTAATCATGCATGCCTTTTTCATTACTGACACATTTTGTTACATGATTTTGTAGTGATTTAACAAACCATGCAGCTATCTAGAAAAAAATGAACTATTTATTAAGGATTCATTTAGAATATTATAGCTATTTTGTTTGATCCTATCATTTGCTTCCCCGATATGAACTATCCAGGGAAGTTGTGTTGCTATGGAAGAGGATCTGTGTTATGTGCCGTTGCCCACAGCTACTGCACCCAGCCATGGAGCGATTACTGCAGGTAAGGTGATGTCAAGGAGAGCCCAAGGCAGTTCAGGTGCAATCTCTGCTAATCTAGTAATCACTGAGGCAAGGGGAAACAACAAGTTATCTGTGCAGCTTCTGTTGCGGATCAGCATATGCATACAGATAACAGCTGTATAAGTTACCGGTAAGCCTAGTACATAAGTGTCTGATACCAGGTGAAAAATCCCCCAAAACCACAAAGTGTAAACCAGGTAAATCACACACATAACAACTCAGTCTAAATATCACTGCATTAATGATGCATTTCATTGTATTTCCATTCTGATGAATAACATCTCATTAATATCTATATAAATGCACTTTCTCATGATACACAAAGAGAGGAATGGAAGTGTGCACTCACTCGAGGAAGCGGGTGATGTACTCCCGGCTGCAGCGGGACCAGCTGGGCGGGGCGTTGCCGTACAGGAGCTGTGGAGACATGATGAAAGGTCTTTTCCCAATCGGCTCACAGTCATTCCCGCTCCCATCATGCTGAATCCCAAAGCTGTGGCGTAAGAGCACAGGTCCCACAAAGAGGAAAAATGAGCTGGACACTGCATATCTCCAAACTACACAAAAAAAAAACGCTTTGACACAAGCCATGAAGGCATTGGACAGGAATGCTGCCATTCTGTGTTTTGTAAAATGCACACAGTAGGATCGTTGCTGATCATCATGATTTGAAACTTCAATTATAACTCATATTAATGCATAAACTGAACACTGTAAGCAGCAAAGTCAGAGCCGGAGCTCAAGGTTTACATGCACAACCAGATCTTCAATAAACACTTATACAAGCAGCTTTTTGTAATGTCCCATTCAAATACATGGTTAAGAACTGAATCACAATGACAGCACTGCTGTAGCCATGGCTGCAACATTGCGCCGTGCTATCACACAACATGACTCCGTGGGGCAGTGCTACTCACTCGTCACTCTTTCAGTCGACTCCACTCCAGCACCTTGTTCCAATCAGGCTCTTAATCATTGAATTAAGCAGTCCAGAGCCTTGCTCTACCCAGGTTTTTCATTGCTAAATTGTTGAAGGTGTTCATTCAAAGTAATTAAGATTAAGATCTAGATTGGAATGGACTGAAAGAGCCACCATTGTGAATCACTGCAATAAGGTCACAGTGTGTGCTAGTGGTGCTATAGACGTGACCTTAATGCCTGGAAATGACAAGAAAAGAAGTATGCATTTCTCATTGTTTGCTGGTGCTGCATCCTGTGCTATACATATTGACACAGTAATCTGCATTGTTTTGATATTTTTGTTCACAGGAACCTAGCAGAGATTGCAGTTCTGAAGCATGCTTTTTCTCACACTTCTGTCTCAATAAAAGCCTCCCACCCTGCAGCTTTCCAGTTGTTTACACAATGGCTGTGGTTGCAGGAGGTGTTCATTGAGAAACGCATGTGGAAATGTGACTCGGAACACAACAGGCTCCAGCACAGAGAAAGGGAGGTGAAATACTGAGCCTGTGTGGATAGATGTGCCAAGACATGTGGGTAAGAATATCACAAACAATCGCGATTACGAAAAGAAGGAAACTGGAGCTATATTGAGAGCACAGGAGGGAAAAACAGTTAGCCTTGAGGGATACAAGCTCAGACCTGGCCCAAGAGCTTTATGTATTAATAGTTTTAAGGTGCTTTTCAAAGTGCTCAGCCGCGGCAGGACAGTCTGTCCAGCGGCCTCACAGGGCTGCTGGGTGCAGAAGGCACCGGGATACAAGGCTCCTCACAGTCAGCACAAGTAGCTCTAAACCAATAAAGCAGGGTGTTGACAGGAACAAGTAGCCAATGGTATTTCTTCATTTAATGACCGTCGCAGCTGCAGAAGCCCCACATCCCTCTCCCCCGCGCTCCTTTAGATAAATAAACAGGAGGCCTGTCGTGTGGATTTTCTCTGCCAAGGATAATTGGCTCACAGGAGGTATAAACAAAAGAGGACTTGAGCGAAAGAATTCCCCTGATGTTATGAATTACCATTCATATTATTTATAATGACCCCTTAATCTCCATAATAATAACCGGATAATATAATGTTACTGTTCATTATAATTGGCCCTCAAGCCATCTATCCTTTCATATTATTATTATTATTATTATTATTATTATTATTATTATTATTATTATTATTATTATTATTATTATTATTATTTGTACTACTCTTCTTCTAAGAAGAAGAAGAAGAAGAAGAAGGAGGAGAAGAAGAAATAGAAGATCAGCTATTCGGTTTGTGCTTCGTCTTTTTCGCACTCTGAGATTAGTTAAGTTACAGTATTTAAGCAGGGCTTTTGTTCTGCTATGATTTAGTTTACTCCTACAACACATGGAATAATACCCTGAGAGAGGAGGGGGGGTGGTCCTTGACGTCAGAATAATTCAGATGTTTCACAGGAGATTTGCAGCTCCCATCACACCCACCCTGAATTACAATTCTAGTATTCTGGACTCACTGTAGTAAATTTGTGAAAAAGAAACAGAGTAGAAATGCAGCTGGAGTGTCCAAAACATTGCTCTTAATACAGCAGCAGCAGCAGCTATGCTTCCTGTAACCAGTACCAGTATGAGCTGAAACACTCGCATACACTATTGTTCTGTCAAAAACCTTTTAGCACAACCCTTACTAATAACATATGAGTGCTGGCATGCTGTGTACGATAGTATTCTTTAGCTGAGGTATCTCAAGCACCAGATCTCAGAAAGGTTGAAAAGTGCAGAAGTCTTACTTGTGCCCAAGTTCATGTGCCACGGTGAACGCCACAGGCAGTCCGGTGTCCTCGTTGATGCTGCAGCTGCGGTGGGGCTGGCACATGCCCGACACGTGGGAGAGACCCAGTGTCTCGCAGGGCCTGTTCATGGCAGCGCAGATGTCTTTCCTGTGTAAAATAGACAGTGGTATTTGTCATCTACATTCTTTATATACCTGCCTGCCTGAAAAGCTCCGGTTGTGAGAATTTCCATTTTTGGTGAGTAATCGGTGATATAGAAACAATAGGCACTCCTGTGTGAAAACTTTGTGCTTTAATTAGGCATCTTAAACAACTTCTCATGCATTTTAACATTCCTGGCTATGTGTTCCTCTTAGTATTTTAAATGTATTGCATGTGTGGCCTATTAAAGTCATCAATTCAATCAAACAATCACCAATTTGCCTATTTTGACAATTTTCCAAAATTACAGTGGTTTGAGTTCATATACAACAAATCAGAAATGCAGAAGCAATGGGGGGGGGGTCCTCATAAATCTGCATACTAATGTATATTATATTAATCAGAGAGGACTCAGAACTACAGTCCATGTGCTTCACACAAAACTTTAAAGTTGCAATGGGTAGATATGGAGGGTTGTGTGTTAACCACACTAACAGAGTGAGGGTAGTGTTAGCATGCAGAACGCAGGAATGGGCTGGAGCTGGAGTCGGTGGAGGGTCGTGTGTTAACCACACTAACAGAGTGAGGGTAGTGTTAGCATGCAGAACGCAGGAATGGGCTGGAGCTGGAGTCGGTGGAGGGTCGTGTGTTAACCACACTAACAGAGTGAGGGTAGTGTTAGCATGCAGAACGCAGGAATGGGCTGGAGCTGGAGTCGGTGGAGGGTCGTGTGTTAACCACACTAACAGAGTGAGGGTAGTGTTAGCATGCAGAACGCAGGAATGGGCTGGAGCTGGAGTCGGTGGAGGGTCGTGTGTTAACCACACTAACAGAGTGAGGGTAGTGTTAGCATGCAGAACGCAGGAATGGGCTGGAGCTGGAGTCGGTGGAGGGTCGTGTGTTAACCACACTAACAGAGTGAGGGTAGTGTTAGCATGCAGAATGCAGGAATGGGCTGGAGCTGGAGTCGGTGGAGGGTGCTATTGAAGCTGTCACAGTGGATCCAGGAAGACAGAGCACCGTGTTTGATGGACACTCTACCTGAGACAATCCGGGGGGGGGGGGGGACAGACAATCCTAAAGTAGTGCCCGATACCATGTTTTAAAATAAAAAAAAATGTTTGCTAGGATGTGTTTTGTTTCAAAACTGAATAGCTGAAACCTATGTGTAGCTAATGAAAATGCAAAGATGTGTGGGGTTATTTATCTTAGCTACAACAACTTGAACAGTAGTCCATTGGATCATCTTCCCACTTGGATTAGTGTTTTAACTGTGCATATAGTAATTATTAATCTTTTGACATGACTCTGCATGGATTTCCAGCGAGGAAACTGAACGCGCTAGTAACCGTAATTGGCATTGTCGTTAACCCTTCCCTACCTGGTGAGCAGCACAGCCACGTCGTGGTGTGTGGGGTTGGCGTCTCCCTTCATGTTTAGGCTCTTTTGCCACTTGCAGAAGCTGGTGAGGCTGTTGTCCGCGTGGTGGGTTATTTTGAGGTCCTCCTAACAAACAAAAGCAGATGCTTGTGTGAGGCACACAAAGCACTGGAGAGACTTGTTTTGCTAAGTAAAGGTTAAGGAACAGGACTCCAACGCAATGCTGAATTGTATTAAAAAAGGGGAGGGCCGGTTTGTTTCAAGCTATACTTAAGTGCACTTGACAGAAGAATTAGATTACACTCTTCCAAGTTTAATAGGGCAGCCGAATGATCCAGGATAGCAGATCTGGCAGATTCTAGACCACACAGCTTTACTATTTAACGCTGCATGTCTTTCTTTATCATACCAGACGAACCAAGCAGAACATGTCATCCAATCTGTACTGGGGCATCCTGGTACAACTGTTCTTTTACCACAGTGATTGTAACAGATGGTAACTTACATGCACTTGTTTATTTGTTTGGATTCAGACAGTCGTTGGTAGTACATTTTGGAGGAAACATTTCATTCACAGAGCTCAGAAAATGACAGACGCTCAACTCTGGCTCCAATTAAACAAAGAGAGTCTAAGAGAAGCAGTGCTGGTGCCAAACACCTGGAAGCTGTGTGGATAGATATATCTGTTCATCAGCTTTGGCAGCAAATAATCAAGAATAAAAAAAAGGATGCACATGTGTATTTTGTGATAATCTTATCACTTATTGTCAACGTGCTGAAGGCTGCTATCTTCATTGCACTGGGGAATTCAATCCCCAAAAGCAGCTTTGTACTGCCATACAGAGCTGAGCAAACACACACATGGCTCTGATGGGCTGACATTGTAAACAGTGTCGAGCAGGGCAATTAACCTGAGGCGCTTTTGGAATGCTGTTTCTTGTACAGCCTAAGCCAGGAAAGGCTGTCATAAAAGTACAATCGAAAAGGAGAGGAGAAAACGTGTTTAGTTATAATTCCCCTAGATTGTGGAACTCATTGCCCTTTTCCATTAGAGGCAGTCAATATTTTTAAGTCAAGAGACTTACTTTTATAGTTTAACCTTGTTACCTTGCTTACAAACGTAATTGATTGGATCTATTTGATTTGCTTATGTTTGTGATTTATGTTGTTTTCTCTATCACTCTTATTGTCTTGTTTTCTTCAATTGATTTATTTAGGCGTTTATGGTTATTATTATTATAATTATTTACTCTTATTTTGTTTTTTTACTTCTTGATACTGCATGCTTTTGTTCTGTATAGCGCTTTGATATGAAAGTGATATGAAAGGCGCTTCATAAATAAATTGACATTTTAATGGAATTAAAGCTTACGGTACAGTACGCAAACCATACCACTTGTGTCAATGTTCATCAGTCAAGTGCATGCATCAATAGTAGAGACTAAACCTGGGACCGTACCTGACAAATAAAGAGAATGAAGAGCTGAAAGATGAGATATGAAAGCTGCTCTACTAACTCAAATTAGTGCCACCGTCAGCACCTGTGTACCCAGCTACTGAAGAGCAGCGCATCACAGTGAAGCAAACAGACAACTGAAAACACAAGCTCCTCTCTTACCTCGTCTTCCTCCAGTAAGATCAGACGAACCACCACAATGTGGATGGAGTTTCCAACACTGGCATCATGAAACAATCCTGCAACCTAAAAAGCAAACAAAGCCATGAGGATCAATAACATGTGTTTTTTTTTTTTTTTTTTTTTTTTAATATATATAATTCCCCCTGTAATTAATTCTCGAAACCTTGTTTAACATTTTCTTTTAGAAACTCGCCAGGTATTGTCACGCACATTTTCTTAGGAGAGAACGAATGGAGATGGGTAAATAACAGGTGAAACTGTGAAAACAGGGAAGAAAAATGCCATTTCTCCCCCTCTGTTCTTGCTACAGAAGGGTTGCATTGGCCTTTTTTGTATCCAGGATAAGAACTAGAGAGTGTCCATGGCAACCACAAGGCAGGCACTGGCAAATATAAATTGTAGCTCACAGTTTGACACATAGAAGGTGATCCACTCATCTCTGCATTCCATGTTCTTGATAGGGTGCTTATATAGCACAACGTGTTCCATGGATCCTCAGGTAATTCAGGAACATTGCTCCTGGAATCGTCTCTTTAATAACGCTGTGTATAGGGCCAAAATGTGACTGTTTGTGCCCAATGCTATTAGGATATGCCAAGTTGGCTACGTGGTAGAGCTGGAGTGTATGATATTAGGATATGCCAAGTTGGCCTTGTAAAGTGGAACTTTCACCAGAAAGGATTTTATTTCCAATTATCCTAGAAACTATTATCTGAATGTAATGGCCATGCAATATTTAAATTGAACATGTTTTATTATTATTATTATTATTATTATTATTATTATTATTATTTACTTGTAATTCCTTAGAACATGTGTGCAACATTCTTTAACCCTGCTATGGTCTGTAGAAGTTCAGTTATGCAAAGATTTTATCATGCTCCAATTAGAGTTTAGAATAACGTGTTCACCTCAAAACACCAGATTATAAAGTTCACAGAAGAGCCACTCCTTAAAGGGCTAAATCTGAAGTATAGAAAAGCCTTTATTTCCCCAATGCTTGCAGGGTTAACCATTCAGAGGGATGAGATGCTATAAGCCCTTTTCTTTAGCCCTTGCACAACGCAACAGGCTTGAAAAATGAAATTGCACTTGCTGTCGATTGATGGTTGACAATGCGGCCATCACACATTACTGTTTTACATCCTATTCTGTGTGTTTTGTATAATTATCTGATGCTCTTTCTGCCTAGATATTCATTCACCAGATGCACTTACTAACTAATTACCCTTTTACAACCTTGGGGGCCTGCTTCTGAAAAGGCTACTAAAAGCTGTATTCCTGAATTGATTACCTTAGAAAAAAAACAACAATAGAGAATGATAGGAAGCTCTATAAAAAATGAAACAGGTAATAAATGAAATACCATGAAAATCAATATCCCTTAAAGGAGTTTTTCTTTAATATTGCCAATGCAGTGGTTTGTTAGAAAAGTTTGATTGAATAGCATCATGCCCCAGGGAAATGGTTGTACTGGATTAAACCAATGCGATGCAGACAGCTGAGGAAGCCCCACATCAGCTCACCATGTTCATGATGGTGAGCACATAGTCCTCCACATGCTCGCTCCCGTGGTACTCCACCATCTTGGTGTCGGCCACCACCAGCGTCTCCACCCACTTCTCCTTGCTGATGGAGCGCTGGCGGATCCGCCTGTGCCGACGCTGCTTCTGCTCCCACTTCACCCTCCTCTTCTCCGTCGTCTCCCGGCTCCTCCTGGACTCTGAATACGACAGAACAGCCTTTCAGGACTCAGACAGACTGCTGGACGTGACTCAGCTTCTCTCACGGAGGGATAACAATTCAGTACTGAATCTCCTAGTATCAGTCTGCTCATTAACATCAAGCAAGTTTTCTTAATCTAGTCAAGCTTTCTGCGAGATCGGACAATGGTATACCTTCCCAGATGTCTGTGTGTCTCCCCCCTGACACCTAACGTGTCCACATCAGACCTTTGTTCTAACCTTGTTTTTTAAATGCCTCTCTCCTTTGTTGAATGCAAAGAATGTTTTGGAAAACCAATTTAGAAACTGTCTGCCTCAAACACATCAAATAAAAGTCTTTATTTTTTCAAACCTGTGATTTAAAAAAAAATAGAAGAAATGTATCATTCAGTTGAGCCGGCTTATTTCGATTCCTATAGACCGATGGGTTAGGTAAGTAATTTAGTGCTACTCATGCTCTCAAATACATGATGCAAACAATGAATGAATGAACCCAAACTGTCTGCCTCTCACCTCAGCATGGAACTCTCACACTAACAAAGTTCACTGAAACTGAAGGCAAACGCAATCTATATTGGAAAATATAGATATATTGCAGCCCATTCACAACTGGGCAGAGTGGATGATGCAAGAAAGCTGTTTGGCTGATCGCCAACATTGCCTGGTTGATTAAATTAAGTTAAAAGTTTCATCTAACAGAAGTCTTTATACAAAGGTGATTTAACAGGGGAAATACAGTCACCATATACATTCAGGAGGAAAATCCATCAATACAGATATACATATCTAAAAGGTTGTGCTGAAGAGAGACAACTTCTCAATGTTTTGATATGTTTAACATACCTTTGTCACGAGAAAGTGAGTTTGAAAACAAACAGTGGATATATTTATAGGCTTTTGATGCCATGGCAACTACACTCACTTATTTCTATTTAAATCTACTAATGTGTTTGTGCTGTAATTTACTACATAGTTAATGATTAACAATCTGCTATTCCTTTCTATCTAAACCTTCAGGCCTCATGGTACTGAGTCTATTTCTCCATTTATTTAGCTTTGTTCTCTACAGTACCTTTCACTCCACAGGTCCCGTTAACGCTGGGGTCCTCGCTGACGCTGCTCTGGCGGGGTGGCTCACTCCCTCTCTCTCCTCCCCTCTCAGCGGCGTGCCGTTTGTATATAACATGCGGCTGTGCTGCTCCATCCTCCTGCCCCTCTCCTCCCAGAGGTTCGATAAAGAAGTCTTCATTGGAAAGCTGGAAAACACCCATCTAGAGGGGAAAGCAGCACTCAGGATAGTTACCAAGCAAAGCACTGGACTTGTGTAAAAAGGGATGGACAACAGGCATCTCTAAAAAGCGCTCCTTCAGCTAGCCTGTTTATTTATCATCACTATCAATTCTTTATTTAAATAGGTACAGTCGATTGAGAGAGAACACATTTGTTTACATCTGTGTGACACCTTGATGTAAAATAAAGGTATGAAACAAATAATGAAAACAAATACATGTAGCCATATTTCAAACCTATCCAATGCATTCTGTAGCTATCTACTTGAATCTATTTACTGACCCTTAACTATGAGGTAACCTGCAGGCTATTTTCTTGCTCTCGTTTTCTATCAAGACTAAATGACTCCATGCACCACTGGCGCTCCCTCCTTGAAATGCTCTTCACAAGCCTGCTAGCTCACAGCACTGATCCTTCAAGAACAGATTGGTACGGGTCTGAAATAACATCCATCATCTTAACTAATGAATTCGTCTCGTTGTTTAGAAACACTTTGCATCTCTTTGTCTGGTAACTTTTTAAAGTTTAAAGCTCCCATGTCTTCTCTCCAGCTGGTACACCAGATATAACCCTTACCTGCCCCTTGCAAAACACATGCCCCTACCTTTATAAAAGTTTGCCACTGTAAAAGCATAGCAAAGTGTAATAAAGCACAGTGCAAGCATGGTAAAGCATAGGCAAGCATCGTAAAGAAAAGCAAGGTATGGTACTGTAAATCACATTAATAAACATGGCAAACCAGGGTACAATTATAGTAAATGCATAATATAACCATGGGAAAAGCATGCAAAAATACTGTGGTGGTAAACTGTTATAAGGGTAGTCAATATAAGAAATACCCCAGTAAGATATACCACATAGAACACATGTGATAGTTCTTATATCCACGGGGCAGGATGTTACAGGGGGACGGGTTAATGGTTACACTCTGGTGTACCAGCTGTCCTAAAAGAGCCCTTTTGAGGCCATGGTGGGTTGAACTTGAGTTTAAAATACTCACTGGGCTGTGATGAACCAAACGGAACTGGATCTACAAAGCTGTGCTAAGCACCAAGACATTAGTTAAGAGAAGTGCTATTTAAGACCTGTGCCAAGCTGCTCAGAAGCTGACAATCAATAATCCTGGCCTGGGAAGCCGCATGTGAACAAAGTACTGTTTTGGGATTTGATAAATTCATGTTAATAGGATTGCTGTTACACACAAACGCTTGTAATCTCTGCTCAGACAGGATGGGCACTAACCGCTTGCCTTCACTGCAAAAGCTCTGTAGCCTTTCCCAGAGATGGGAATCGATACTCAGAAATGTGAAGTAGAAGGGATTCTATAAAGTGTCTTTTTCTTTCTTTTTTTTTTTTGCTCTGCACAGCAGATGGAAACTCTACGCAGCGCTATACTGTACAGTCATTCAACACAATCGTATCTATACTCTAAGAGCTGTCTTCGCTAGCCTGTGTATCACTGCTCACACCTGAACTAACGTCTTAACAGCAGGATGCAGACTTTCTCAGCGTTTCAGATCTCGAGAGTGAATACCCATTGGCAGGCTGTGGTTTTCAATGACAAGTCTTTTTGTTTCCACTGCCAAACTTTCTTATGCTGCATTCTGAAAACCACTGCACTGTCACACAGCACAAAGAATTGCCTTAAACTTTAGCAGGCAATTGTGTTGTCTGTGGGGTAGAATAGCGCCATTGTGCTCTCTGTTAATTTATCCCAGTGTGGGCTGGCGTTTTAAATCAGCCCAGATGTCCTTGTCTTCAGGCTCCTGTCGTATTACAGATGGTGAAACCTATTGCCCATAATTAGAATGAGGAATGACTGAAATAAGGGGTATTTGTGTAATTTATATAATGTTGCAGCTGCTGTTGATACAATTCAGGGTAGTATTTATTCAAATAACCATTTCCATTATAAATCATTCTTTCTCTTGTTTTTTCTTTTTTTTTTAGCAGTATGCCAAGAATGTGTGTTTAAAAGGGGTAGATAAGGTGAACACTGTCTTTTTCAAGAGTATAACTCTGCACCTGCTTAATATCTGTTACCATGCACAATACAGACCTGCAGAGGCTTAAGAAAACACTCCTGAATAGGACAATTATTGAAATACGTCTTATTAGTCATCACTCATAATACCTGTAGATGGGTTATTTTGCACAGAACTTTTAGTACAGAGAGGCTAATGAACTCACTTAACTGTAATGTAGTTTTATCTGGGAGAAAGGGCTTTAGAAATGTTAATGAAATGTAAATGAAATCGCTTTTTTATTTGGATTCATCATTAACGACGTGTTAATCCAATTATTTACTCTGCATGAAATTACCATTAATGTAGCCGCTATAATGAAGCTCACTGTACATCATGATATAGTTACCACGCAGTGTGCGTGCTACAGTCTGTCAGGTTGTGCAAGTCTCATATTCTGGGTATGTGTTTTTATAAACACAGTGTGTGTACAAACAGGGAAGAGAGATTGATAGACACTGACACATATTTATTTTAGTTTAGTTTATTCATTTTGTGCACAGGCACATAGTGTCAAAGTTTTCTTTAATGAACTCCTAATGTAGAAAAAGAGAAAAGCACCTGTTCAGGAAGTGATCATTGTAAACACCTGCATGAATATGTCTTTGTGAGCTAGAGTTACGAAACACAACTAAAAGAAGATGGGAGCGTGAACTCAGAACTGTGAGTGCCATGATATGAAAAACCTTGACAGCCCCGGGACTATGCTACTTACCAGCCCGTTGCAGGTACTGATAGCCGCCTTCCCCCTGGTGGCAGCCTGGCCCTGCACCTCTCCAATGAATTGACAGGAGTAATGGCTGTGGGTTCGAATCTTGGCCCCAGCCAGGCCCCCGTACCTTCTCTCAGAGACGAAGCCGGGAGCCAGCAGGTGAGGATTTCTGCTCAGGTTGAACAGCAGGTCCTGCCCGCTGTGCTGGAGCTTGTAGTAAACAGGAGCACTGATGCTGTCCTCGGAGCTCAGGTCCCGCTTGTGAATCCTGCTCACCCGACGGGACACAGAGTGGGAGACAAACTGCCCAGCTTCATCCACTCTAACAGGGTGGACAACTTCAAAAGGGGTCCCTGTGAAGAAGAATAATACACAGCAAAGTTACAGCAAAAAAAGGACATGACAATGCTGGCGATCTGTGCTCAACCAGGCATCTTTATTTCCTTCACCAATACCCTTTTTAATGGCTCTGTACATTAATACAATACTGCAAATGTAACGCATCTCCTCCTAGCGGCTGATCAGTTAATAACACCGACATTAGCTATGAGCCGTGCTTACCTGTCGACTACAGAGTTTACACTTTAGTTGAATGTTAAGACGTTTGTCTGTGAATCGTATGGTTTGCGATTCTCGTCCAGCCCTTACCATCCTATTCAATTCAATGGGCTGAGATGCCACTTATCTCTAAAACGCATTTCAAAAACTTTTCTAAAAACTTTTTTTTTTCTTTACACGGCCCACAAACGTCTTCAGTTGGATTAAGATTAAACTTTCCCGTCTTTTTAAAGATCAAACAAGAGTACCGCGTTCCATTTGTTTTATTGTGATCGGTCAGCATTTCATACTTTGTTGCTTTTATATATCTATCTGTCTATCTATCTATCTCTCTATAGATAGCTTGATATGTAGAGATAGATAGGTAGATACAAAAACAAGTTTTAATTTAATGACGCCCCGTTTACCACCTTTGTTTACAATTTGGCAGAAGAGTTTCCAAACCTTTACCTTGTGTGAATCCGTATGTCGTGCAGCTGCCCAGCCCTGCTAAAATCCCTGACAGTACAGCGAAGAGAGAACATGTCTGTCCGATATAACGAGAAGCCCTGCTTCTGCAGCTCCGAGGGGACAACATGTTGCACCAAGACAAAAAAAAAGCGCAAATCAAATCCAGTTCGGTGCGCTGAACCCCCGTGTAATAATTTCAAATTTTTAAAAGCTTTCACTCAAGATAAAATCGTTAACTCTGCTGCTTTAACTGTTCTGTCCCCAGTGTAGTGTCGTTAGCAGAGCCAGATTCAAGTAGGACAACCCGCTTTTGTCAAGTCCTTAAACTTGTGAATGCCCGAGTTGAGTGACCGCTGGAGGAATCCTTGGCTTTACACAGTAGCACTGGGACCAAGCCCGGGCCAATTAGCACAAACCTCTTGGAAAAAAAAAAAAAAACTGAAGGGGGTTTAGCTACTCTAGCGGATCCCTACTGGCTGCAGGCGGGTCTCCCGAGTAACTGAAGTTTGCATGTACTGTATATCGTTGGGAACAACCCCTTCCTTTCCCTTTTCATTCCAGCAGTTATGTAATCAACGACGTTTTCACAAACAGATTAACATTATCAAGACCTCCACGGTGTTAGCTCCTGGTTACTGGATAGCAGAGAGGGGTCAAAGCTACTACTACCATGGTGATGTGAAATACAGGAATACAATTCACTTGCATGGAAAAGGTCATTCCTGTCTGTGTTGTCTACTCTGCAGAAACCTGCCGAGTTATATATTACGCTCCTTTTTCATTTTCTTTTGGAAGTTCTTAACTACACGCACGCACACACACACACACACACACACACGCACGCACGCACGCACGCACGCACACACACACACACACACACACACACACACACACACAGTGTGTTCGTGCGTGTGTGTGTAGTTAAGCACTTTCAATTATGCTTCTACACATTCCTTTGTCACGAATACCCCAGTACTTTACATCTGAACTCGTGTTCTGTGTGCGAGAGCCGTTCAGTGGTACAAAAAAGGAACTGCTGGTAGATATAGAATGGCTTGGCTATCACCTTGAGCTGGTCTATTCGGGTAGGAAACAGCCCGTGATTTTTTTTCCAAGATAGGTGTTATTTAAGTTAAAGCTACTTGGTGTTAGTTATTAATTATATCTCCAATTATTGATGCGAAGCCTTGCTTGACCTCGACACCGTAGTTTAACTAGAATGTTGTCCTAATGGAAATCAGTATTGCAGGAAACGCTGTGACATGCATCGCTGGGGATCTTCTGCTGAAAGAGATGATCATCTGCAGGGAACTCTAATAGACATTGACAGTGAGCTAACTGGGGCTGTTTTTACGGAGATAATAAAATCAATCTTAATATTTTTAAGGCGGGGGGGGGGGGGGGGGGGAAGCAGTTTCAAAACAGAAAAGTTGGAGTTACCTCATACCTTTAAGATTTAAAATACCCAAATCATTTTTGTTGTTGAATGTTGAGCTCTCTGAAAGCCGGCATTACGTTATTACATCAAACCAGTGGCATCATTAAACTGTAAATGATGCTTTTACAATTACAGTATCTCGCAACCATGCGCATGTTTTCCAGGCCGGCTGGTTCACATTGCCCAAAGGTAAAGGTAACGTTTAGCTGTGGAAACACAAGCTACACCTCCCCCATTAAAACCTGCCTGAATGCGGTGTCCCTCTGTGAGCCTCATATCCGATCTCCTTCTACTTACAGGTTTAAGATTAGGCTGTGAGAAGTTTTAACCGACCCATTCAAACTCCAGTATAGCTCACTCAAACAGAGTTTACACAATCAATATTTGAAGGTAGCACCCTTTTCGATGTTTTACCCTTTCATATGCAACAGCGCTGTGTTTACACCGCAACCCCTCTTACAATATCTCCTTTGTCTGCCGTGCCACCTGGTGGACAGGGAAAGAGGTGCAGATTAAAGGAGATTAGCCGCTGTGCTAATTGAGCGAACTGATTTTATTTAACCCTTTGCGTCTGTGACGATGGGATGACAGTGAGTTTCATATTTGGACATGGTCTAATCATTGATACTGGTAACAGTACATCTAACCCGGCCAGCAGGAATGTACAACCTTAAATGATTATTGAACTAAACATACAAAAGAAAACTACAAATAATGCGCCTGACGCGACAGAATGTCACGATGCATTGGGAGCTAGTCGTTCAATTAGCGAGCACGCATAGTGGGCTTGAGATACCCAAAAGATTCTGTGGCCGTCGAAGACTGAAGAATAGATTGTGCGGTAATGAATCATTTGAATAAAGACAATTAATTGGGTAAGGTAGCGTTACTCTATGATATAGAACATTGTCTCTGATTGGTATGCTTACAAGAACCAATATCCTATACATTCATTAAAATCAAATTGGCACAACTATATTTGTTTTGCAATGTACCCATTTATAATGAATTCGGATTTAGATCATTCATATCATTGATAATTTAGACAAAACAGAGTATAAAGACACATCAGGAGACCGATTTCTATAAATAAATAAATAAATAAATAATTGAAAAGACCATTACAATTCTGAATAAGAAACAGCACACTATTCTGGGAAAGTCGGGTTAACTACAATTTAACACATAGCTTTAAAAATCTAGTTGCCTTTTGTTCCGGTGCTATGAAGAAGAACCATTCTTATCAAGCCTAGTGGACTGTAATGGATTCAATGTACAATCAATCTGTGATAAAGTAGAACAGTTCGGGTTTCCGTTATTTAGTTGCTTCCCATTTGTAACTCTTAATTCTGGTTTCCAAATAAAGCATGGCATTATGCAGCCTCTCCGAGTTCTATTTGGAACCATTTGATTTCAACTGAATCCATAGAACATTCCAAGATTCCGAAGAAATCCCGAAATATTTATAACACTATTGTTGAGAATGCTTGTCGTTAACTGGGTCTACCTAAAGACTCCCTGTTAATTTTTATATAATATTACGTCTAGTGGAATTGGGGGCTGTGATTTGCTAATACTTTACTGCCGATGCGCTTTGGAACATCACTGTCACTTCAGCACCTTGGATAAAGGCCGAGACACGGCGCGCTTCATGCTGAAATCCCTGGGTGATGAAGCACTGTGTACGAGAGGCAGAGGTCTTTTATTAGTGTGCGTGTGCGTGTGCGTGTGCGTGTGCGTGTGCGTGTGTGTGTTATATTTAACACAAATTGTGTTGCCCTTTAAAACAGTGTGTAAATGTGTTTTTATTTCGTTTACGTGTATACATTAAAAATACAAGCCCCCAGACAGTTTGTATTAAGCAAGGATCCGTGCAAGGTCTAGTAATGTCCCCGGTGATCTGCACAGCTCCACATCCTAGCCTGTACATGATGGAGCTAACCGATTCTCCTCAGCGTGACAGCTTTGCGACGGACTCTTTGATTGACAAGGCAACCGAACAATCAGTTTCAGCCTTTTCTGGTACTTACCTGTAGCCTGCACTTCAGCCCAATCGCTGATTCCAAGAGGCGGATCACCAAAAAATGCACTCGCATTAAAAAGCTTGCAGTGGCAGCCTGATCTTCATTTAGTACCAGATGCTTATTGCTACCAAACCGGAGCGCGAAGCTGCTGGCGAACAGAGTAGGTTAAAGTCCACAGCGATAGAAGAGAAAAGGGAGAATAACGTTAGAAAGGCGAGTCAAAGGAGGTTGAGATAAATCTAGTGGTAGTGGTGGTAGTGGGGTGGAAGTTCTGGATCTGTACTGGTGATATGCTAGCAGTAAAAAGTCTGGTGCCAGCGAGCGCACCTGGAGCATTGCTTATGTCGGAGAGGATGGTGGACCTTCAGAATGATACCGGGGGAATGTACAACGCCTCTGCCGAATGGAAGACATTCAGTAGTTTGGATGACATCGATGTGATAGCGGATGGGAGTCCAGTATTGAGGATCCTCATCTCTATCATCTACTCGGTGGTTTGCGCAGCGGGGCTGGTGGGGAACCTGCTGGTCTTTTTCCTCATGAGGGTGAGCCAGGGGAGAAAGAAATCGAGCATCAATTTCTTCATCCTCAACTTGGCAGTGACAGACTTCCAGTTCGTCCTGACCTTGCCCTTCTGGGCTGTGGATACTGCCCTGGACTTCAGCTGGCCGTTTGGGAATGCGATGTGCAAGATCATACTTTCGATCACCGTCATGAACATGTACGCCAGCGTGTTCTTTCTGACTGCTATGAGCATCACCAGATACTGGTCGCTCGCCTCTGCTTTGAATAACAGAAGCCGGCGAATGCCTTGCTCTGTGAAATGGATTTGCTTGCTGCTGTGGGTCTCTGCTACCGTGGCCACCGCGCCCACCGCAATTTTTTCGACAGTGACAAACATCGCCGGGGAGAAATTATGCCTTCTCAGGTTCCCCGCGGGTCATTACTGGCTGGCGCTTTATCACCTGCAGAAGATTCTGGTTGCCTTTGTCATCCCCATGCTCATCCTCTCCATCTGCTATCTGTTACTCCTGAGGTTCATTAGACAGAAAAGCATGAACAACAACAATCCGAAAAGAAGATCCAAAGTCACCAAATCTGTGACCATAGTGGTGCTGTCATTCTTCCTGTGCTGGATGCCCAACCATGCCATAACTTTATGGGGCGTCCTGGTCAAATTCAACGCGGTTAACTGGGATAAAACGTACTATATGGTCCACACCTACGTTTTCCCTGTCACTGTGTGCCTGGCGCACGCCAATAGCTGTCTCAACCCGATTCTGTATTGCCTAATGAGACGGGAGTTCAGAAAAATGTTAAAAGATGTTTTCTGGAGGGTCTCGTCCCCTACAATTTCACACACCTGTCCAATACGCCCATTTTCTGGTTCCCGTAAACCGGAGCACGATGACACACTGGTTGTCATCCCGCTCCACGCTATTGACAGCGAACACGGCACACGCGGCTCGCTCTTCAATGGAAGATGTGACACTTTACCTTCTTCAAGTACGCTGGTGCAAAAATGAATGAAGCCACAAAACAAGTATAAACTGCTGGGTATAAATAACTGTGAATGTGAGTGTGTGTCTGTGCGTACCGTGTCTAACATGTGAACACTATCAATGATAATAATAATAATAATAATAATAATAATAATAATAATAATAATAATAATAATAATAATAATAATAATAATAAACAGTTAATATGCTAAAAAGGAAAATGAAAAAGAATATTACCTGATGAATCCATCATTGTCATTTCGTTAACAAACTACAAAAGTTTGAGAAAATATATAAAACAGAAGCTTAATGTGCTTAATTGCCAATGTGTGTTTAAACGTCCTTGTACTAATCTAGGCTATAGGAGCTGTGATTCTTGAAATGCTATAAGCAGCTTTGGTTGATCTGCGTTCAGATATGACTTACTCCACAGTGCATGACAGTGTCTGATTTGACTTGTTTTATGCATTTAGTACATGTTAACACCAAATAAAGTATATGTGGTTATTATTTTGTTTGGGTTTTTTTTTACATCTGAAATGTGTATTTTGTAATAAAAAAAAGACGAGAATAAAGTTTGAATCACGATGTCTTATTTTCACATTATAAGGTAATTATAGAAACTTGAATGCAACCAGCATTGGAAATATATCACGCATCCAAAACTGGGTGCAATTAAAATGCGATTCTCACTCAGAATGAGCCGAACAGAAAATCACCATGGAGCTCACTGGCACACACTGCTTCATATTGCTGAATTTACATTTCTCAAATAAAAACTCCTATCCAGGCTAATAAACAAAACCAATGCAATAATTCCAGACAATCAGATGATTTCACAGGTGCCGATAAGCGTTACCTGCGTTACCTAAAATAACACTGGCTAGTCCAAGATTAGTGCAAGCTGGGGTCTATGAAACCAGCTGAACATAGTCGCGTTGTTTGGTGATAAAACTACCAATTATTTTATTAAGTAATTGCTTTTTTTATTTTTTGTTTGTGCATATTATGTACTTTAGTGTTATCACACTTGATTTACAATGCAGTCATATTGGAAGGGCGTATGAAATTCATATTTACAATATAATAACATTTTTTTTTAAAAAAAACAGCCCAAAATGTGCCCAGCTTGTTTTAAAACAAGACAGCTGCTACGACTGTTTACGCATGAGCGCAGTTTTGAAAGGATTCACCAGCATCCAAAGGTTAATTTAATGCGGCAGTTTCTGAGAGTAAATGAGAATGGTTGCTATATAGCCTAGGTGCTTTGGCCAGGTTTTGTACTGCACAGGTCTGCTGCTCATAGAATGTGCGATGCACAAGGACGTTCAGTATAACATTGATGTCAGCCAACGTTCAAGCCACTGTATGGCTGTCCTCAATCTGAAAGCAAATCCGTGTTCATTGTACATCTGGGTTGAAGACTGGCTAGTCGCCTCCTCCCCTGAGACCTCTAAAGCTTTTAGTAGAAGTTGTGCTTCCCAATAGCCAACGAGCACCGCAATCGAGGAGACCCATCCCTCACAGGGCTGGAAATAAGACTCCTGCTATATAGTAGTTTCGCCCATTCCAGATTTTATTAGGAGCTTGATTAGCCACAGTGTGCAGGTAACAAGCTCAGGTGCGTCTTATTAAATAGTGAAACCAATGGATCAAACTGCTATTCAAATGGGAGTCTTAGTTCTAGCCCTCAACAAGCAATGAATAGTCAGAACGAAGAAACCCTGACTTGATGTTGATGTAGGTTCACCCCGAGTTATGCATGTTACAGCAAAGCAAAGTGATACACTGTATATATTCATGTAAACAAGCTATCTAGGTTAAGAAAGGTCTCTAGGTCTGAGTTTGCATGCCGTACTTAAAAAGTACCTCTCACGTCCCAGATAATTTCACCTGGATTGTGAAATTCTCCCCAACGCCTCATTTTTAATGGTCAGTAATCGTATCCCGCTAAGCAGTTAATGGCAAAATAACGCAGAATACATTTCAGTGTAGTTCTCGACAGATAGTAAAAGTAAACAAATAAACAAATAAATAAATAAATAAATTTTTGCACAGTGGAGCGTTGAAAGGACTGGCTCCCAAACTGCAATGAACAGTGAATAAGCAAGATTCGCAAGAACCAGACTTTTGCTGTCCAGTCTAAAACCGGACAGTTGGCCACAGGTTGTTAGATATTCTGCTTGGCTCCCGGTGTAGTAATCGTATGCAATTCGTATTGGCTTGAAGACATCTACCTACAGTACAGTCGAGGTAGTGCAGTACTAGCAGGCACGTGTAAATGTTACAAATTAAGAGCAGGAGTAGTCACGCCGCCATTTGCTTTACCATTTGGTTTTATATAATCTGCTAAATAATGAAACAGTGGCAAGCCCACGTGAATCACTGTCAAATTAAGGTACTGTATGACATGTTTTCTACCAATCCACTCACTGCAAAACCTTGCTAGTGCAGAACACACTGCGCAGTGCGCAGACCTAAACGGAAGTCAGCCTCTGAGCCAAGAGGATCCACGTGACACCGTGCGCAAAGCTTGTGCGTCGCTCTAGTGACGCAGAGCGGCGCCTTCATTGTGTCTGGGTGAATTGCGAGCTGGCGATGCTTAAAATTGATTTTTCAGATATTTTAATAGTTTAATCTGTGAATGGCGCCAAAACAGGACCCTAAGCCTAAATTTCAAGAAGGTAAGGAACAGTTTAATGTGTAATAACGTGTAGCAATACGGGTACTTGCGTTTCCCCCCCCATGAACTGCGGAATGAGCGCTGAACACAAGGCAGGCTCTTTCTGTGTTTATGGCGCGCAGTCTTGGGGAGGCGCTTTTAATCCCAGATACAGTCAGAACGAAAAGGACCCGACACAAAAGACTTGCTTTTTATTTGGGATTTCCAGTTTTTAAAAAAACATAATAAGAAAAAAAAACTGCTGCATTGAATCTCAAATGGTCTGACGCAACGTCTGCATCTTGTTTTTATGATGAATAGTGAAGTTAGTCTGCAGGCAGTGGGTAAGCTCTTGTTTCCGAGCTGAATTATCTAAATTAAAAGTCTTGTCTGTTACTACAGGTGTGTTAACACATCATATACTGTTTTAAGATTACAAAACCGTAGAAACGGTGTTTGCTATTCTGGAACACAACTTAGTGTTTTTCTTGTAAATCAAATGGATTTTTAAATTTTCTTTTATCGTTTTGAATCGCGTCTTGGTACATTTCCTGCTGCTGTACTAGGCCAGTTTTGATTTTGATTTTTTATTTTTTTATTTTTAATAAACAACCAAGTCTATCCCTTTTAAAACTCAACACATTTTGTTAAGTGTAGTATAAAATATATATTTATATATTTTTTTAAAAACAAATCAGCTTTTCATATATACTTTCTTTAACATAGGTTTGCTTTGATTACGTTGCTCAGATATTTCATCCCTGTCTGGCCCAGGTAATTATTTTTTTTATTCTTAATATAATTTAGCAAACATCAGTTTGCTTTTTACAACTATTGATATTCTCAATATATCTATAAATATATCTATCATTTTTTAAAATTATTATTAACACCGCTTTTATATACATTTAAGTAAGATATACAGGGGCCCCTGTTGCATGTTTTATTTTGGAATTAAATATTTTGTGCTCAGTGGATGTGTGTGCACTACAGATATGCTTTTGAGAAGCTTGACCACAGTGTCCCTGTTCTTGCAAAGCACACTTAATAATAATAATAATAATAATAATAATAATAATTATAATTATTATTATTATTATTATTATTATCTAATTTACTATGTAATGTAAGTGACCTGTCTGCTACTGAAGAAACGACATTTCAGTGTAAATTCACTGCTTCAGTTAATGCCTTTCAACATGAAGTTAGCAGTTAAACATTTTTGTAATGATTTGCTCCACTAAACCATTTGTTTGCAGTTATTTTGGTTACCAGTCCTGGGATTATGACGGTCCTATTTGTGTACATTGATGTAGTCTTTAAGGTGTTTGTAACATAAAACTGGGGGCCGCTCATGGTGTTTGTGCCCTGAAATCTAGTACAGTAAAATAAAACTAGGTATCTGAACACCAAAGTTTTTTAATCTTCACATAAAAAAACAAAAAAAACTTGCCACTTCCCCTACAAGCTCTAGTGGCAAGTGTTCTGTGGCACTAAAGTTATCAAGCAACTGGCAACCTTGCGAAGAAACACAGCTCCCTGCTTTAAAAATGACAGTACTTTGAATAAATTGGTAAGTTCATAAAGTTTACCAGTCACTACTATACTGAAATGTGGGTCATTCCTTGTTTTTTCCCCCTTCTTTTTTTTAAACTCCCAACATGCAATGTATTATTTAAAACAAAAAGCAAATTACAAGACTACCCAGACTCTTTTTTTTTTTTTTATTACACTTTGTATTTTGGAGATGTTGGCAATGTGAGAGAAATAACTTGGAATGACCCATTAAAACAATCTCACCGAACCCTTAATTGCATGAGAATTTGAATTCAATTTTAATAAGTTTGACTGTAAAATTGGCATTGTTTTTACAACACTGTCTAAATGAGAGAAGCTACAGTACAGGGCTTGATACTCTAGCCCTGCACCTAGTCCTGGTGGGGTTTCAGGACTCCCCTTGTATTGAAATGACCAGGTGCTGGAGTTTGAACAATAACTGCTCTGGACTCATCGCACTCCTCATCACAGCATGAGTAAGTCACACATGTGAGTCTGTAGGTTTACTTAGAGGAGCTGTTTGTTAAGAGAGGAACAGTGTAATTAATATCAAACTCCTAGCTCATGATCATTTCAGTAATATAATTACCCAGGACTGGTTGCCAGGCTAGTGTGAGTTTCAAGCCCTAGTAGTATGGCTTGCACCAAATGCAATATTTAAGAATAGGTGAAAACATCAGGTGATTTGGGGTATCTGCTTTAAGCTCTGTGTCCCTCTTATTCTTTACAATTGGTCATTCTTGAATCCAGCTTCTTTGTGAAGCGTACGGTACAGCTCCTGCAAAGTGTTTATGACAGTTCCACAGTTTTTATTCTAGATGTCGCCCATTCATTGCTCTATTTATTTCTCCCCCCCACCCCCCTCAAGTGCTTGGTGCTGTTTTAGGAGTAACTAACAATTTGTAACTGCTGCATCAAAGGTTATTTCAGGATACACAAGTCATATCTGAATCAAATCAATCTGTCAGTTGTGTGTTTCCATAAATGAACTCCTTTTAGGCAGTCCCACGATTGCTTGTTACAAGCAAGCTTGATAGTAATGTGGGCCAATGTTCTGGGATTATTTCAGCACTTGTTTACAATGTTTGTTTGGGTTTTATAGAATGTGCTTTGTGTTGTATGAAGATATTAATCATGAAACCTGTATGTAGGCCTATTGTATGTATTGGTTAAATAAAGAACCTAAGTTTATTGTACATTAGAGGATATCTCTTGTTGATTTAATGATCCAAACGGCCGTGGTCCTGAATACAGTTGCCTTCCTGTAGAGGCAGTCGTTGCAAAAGAAGCTTGTGATTTGAAAAAACACAAACAAAAGAGATTGTATTGAGAGTTTAGAAAATAGATTTTGTAACCCACAAAGTAAGATGATGTGCAGTTTGGTGACTGATGGTGGGTGTGTGTAGGGCGTTCAGTTTAGATACTGGCCTGTTAAATGTACCTTTCTAATAGCCTGGTTTCTAAAGCCACATTTCTTTTCTTTACAGGTGAACGTGTTCTCTGTTTTCATGGGCCATTGCTCTACGAAGCTAAGGTATGTTTTTTTTATAGTTGCAGTGTATTTAATTTAGATTAGCCTATAATGCAGTTAATAAAAGGTAGAAAGGTAGATGATGAAAGTCCATTATCTGATTTAAAGCATCGCGATACAGTTTTTGTTAAAGTAAATCCCAAACCCGTATAGATTTTTTTTTTTTTTTTTTTGCTGAATGACTCGACACAAATAAAACTTACTTGCATGTGCATACGTTATTTTGTAAAGGAGATTCGTTGCAAGTTTTACTTTCTTACCGTTTCCCTTGCAAAATGTTTCATTCCGATATTGCTGTTTTTTATTTCGTTCAATTATTTGTATTCTCTCTTCCAGTAGAACAACCAAAAAAAAAAGCTATGGTTTGTGAAGACCTTTTTATGTTGCGAGTGCAATTACTTGCAATACCTTTTCCCTTTGGGCTAGCACAAGCCTACTAAAGTAGAAAAAGGTTTCCTGAAGCCTCTCGCTGAGCAGAAGGCTCAGATGGCACCACCTCTGCAGACCTCAGTGTTCTCATTATCTACACAGGCTTATTCTTTATTTGACAGACAGACACTTCCAGGGATTCAGCCGATTATTTCTCAGTAAAAAAAAAAAACAAAACAAACATTTGGATGGCTTTTCCCCTGTGAATTTAAATTAGTTTTGTTTCATTTGCATAATCTGTTTTTTATTTTCATTTT
The DNA here is from genome assembly GCF_902713425.1 of Acipenser ruthenus. Classification (NCBI taxonomy): domain Eukaryota; kingdom Metazoa; phylum Chordata; class Actinopteri; order Acipenseriformes; family Acipenseridae; genus Acipenser; species Acipenser ruthenus. The sequence goes on along the minus strand of NC_081209.1, from coordinate 29,546,076 downwards.
TTTTTTTTGTAATTCAAGCTATTATGAATGCAAACTATTATTTAAGTCTAATGATCTGTATGTAAGTTAAACATTTTAAAATTAAAATAACAGTTTTAATGGCTAGAACTTGCTTATATAGTGTTAGTCAACTGGTATAAACAAAAGGCATAAACTCTGTAGGAGACAGAATACAGTGAGGGAGCTACACGATTCTGTCTGATCAGAGGGATATTTTAGCTAGTGGACTGTTTGAATGTGCTCAATGCGGCCGTTATTCCCATTAGAGAAGGCTAATTTAAAACGCAGTAAATAAAATATGGCATTTCTGCTGGGACTCCATACGTCTTGATGGAAGGCATCCGCTTAATTCTGTTTTAAATGGTTTTGAATTTATTATTATTTTTTTTTTCTCAAATTCCTAATAACAGTATAGCTATGGTGTGGATGGCAATGTAAATGTATTTCAGTGAGTGATGTTTTATGAAGAGCATTGCTTTAACTCCCACTGGGTGATGATGACACAAACAGGACCACGTAACCCTGATCGATGAAACACACGTTTCTCAAGGCAAAAAGCTCATGAGAGGTCATTATGTTAAGCCTGCAGCTACTGTATGTACCCTTGCAAATTAAGTTCTGATTAACATTTACAAAAACACCCCGTTGTGCTTTAAGTATATTCCGTTTTCGACCGTAGTCTTACTTGGTAGTTTAGCATTTCATTGTTGGATACCAGATACTAGTTGCACTAGCCTTTACACACATCTCCACTACTTTACCAGCCCTAACAGATCTAATGCATTTTAATGCCAACGTTGAGGTGTGGGACTAATGAAGTACGAGTCCTGAATGAAAGGCAATTTCAAACTTCTCTTGAAAAGATACTTTGGAATTCATATATCTTTTTTTTTTTTTACATGACTAAAGTACTTTTGTTTTATTTCAGTGTGTAAAGGTTAATATAAAGGAAAAGCAAGTGAAGTACTTCATACATTACAGCGGATGGAATAAGAAGTGAGTTTCCGAACTGAATAACAACTGGTTGGGTGGGGAGCAGTGAGGGGAATCCTAGCAATCCAAGTGTATATGTTTGTGTCCATCCTATCTATCTATCTCTATCTATCTCTATCTATCTATCTATCTAAAGTATTAGTTTGATTTGTATTTCTGTTGAGATTTCTCATAGTTCATAAACATTTAAATGTGGAAGAGGCAAACCAAATACGCTGCTGGATAACACCTGCTTGCCTTTTCTCTTTGGACCTGTTGTATCTTATACCATGATAAAGTTTGTTTCCAAAGTGCAATGTTTATATTTAAGCAATCATTTGCCAAGAGTCCTTAAAGTACGTTTACATTATTATATTGCACCTTCCAACATGCATTTTGTTTACATTAGGCTATGACTGTTAAGGACACATTTCTGTGAGAATTTTTGATGATGTCTTCTGTTTCTTCTTAGCTGGGATGAATGGGTTCCTGAGAGCAGAGTGCTCAAATATGTGGATACCAACCTGCAGAAACAAAAGGAGCTTCAAAAGGCTAATCAGTAAGTGATGATAGTAAAGGGTTCATTTGTGGAAAACCTTCTTTCAATAGGATCGAGTTAAAAGCCAGCAAAGAGTAAACATGTAATATTGGGTGTGTACTTTTTATTCTGCAATGGGGGCATTTTTCTCATTCCAGTGCTAGAATTGCAGTAGAAAAAGCAAGCATTTAAAGTGTAGCCTTCCAGTACTCCTCAGACATTCAATATTAAACTTGCATAGGTTAGTAAAGATTTATTTTGTTCACGAGAAATCCAAGCAGCGTAGCCTCCTGTGTTTTGTACCAGTTATCCTTTAACTCATCAGCACAAGGTAAACCTACCAAACAGTCTTGTATGGGGGGGAAATTATATTGGAACATATTCAAGACCGGGCCATTGTGAGACAGCATTAGCAGTCTTTTATTTTATTTTGAGGAGAGTTTTTTTTTCTAGACCACCTTTACAGTTCTCCGGTGTTGAAAGTGTTAAATTTCTATTGCCCCCCCCCCCCCCCCAAAAAAAAAAAACTATGTATTTAAAATGTTCCTGTAATCTGCTTCAATGTTCAAGTAGTTTTTTTCTGATTCTGTCCCAAAGGGAACAATATGCAGAGGGAAAGATGAGGGGTGCAGCACCGGGCAAGAAAATTGCTGCTGTGCAGCAGAAAAATGTTGAATTGTAAGTAACAAAAAGAACATTGCCAGCGTTGTTCTCTGCAGGATTCTGTTAAAAGAACCTGAAAGCTTACTGCTCCAGAGAAGTAAGGTATATATATTGAGAGGTGATCGAGGATTCGTAACACTTTATATAATATCATAAGAATATGCCTTCAATGTTTGGAGCAGCAGGTCTAGAAAAGGTATTGCATGCATTCCCTTTTCAGCCAGTACAGTAAAGTTTATGTACTGAATTCTAGAATAAAATGTAAGTGACCTATTGCTAGCAGCAATTACTCTGAAGTCATTTGCATTTATTTCATCCTTTGAGTTTGGCAGCTGGTAATTATTGTAATGTAATAGGTGTCTTTGAGTAGAAATAAAACAGTTAGTTCTTGTTCTCTTTTAAACGACATTTTACAAAAAAAAGAGCCTGCCAACTTAAATTAAGCATGTACTCTTTTCCAAAGCATTGTTTAAATAAATGGGCAGGAATGGTAAATTGGTATTTTAATTGAGACTTCAAATGCTTCTCCTTTGTCTGTTAAGTAGGCATGGGCGTGATGCAGTTTGCAGCAGCAATAGGTCACATAGTTCAGAGACACAACAAAAAAGGATTAAACAGGATTACAAATGAATTGCATTTAAACAAATGGATGCTTGGAGGTTGTTTTCCAAGATAAGCACACTTGAATCTGGCAGTTGATTAAGGGAGCTTCTAATTTGTTTAATTTAATTTTGCAATTTGTATCTACGCAATATGTAGTGATGTATTTGGGATGATAATTAATACAAATGTAATAGTAAAATCTAAAATATTAAATCTAAACTGCTGCTGTTTGTAGTTGGTTGGTTGGGCCTGCATTTTGTTTTTTTTTGTATTTGTGTTTTTTTATAAAAGGAACAGCAGTAAATGTTTGCTCAACACATTCTTCATAGGTAGCTCTGTGTTGAAATCACTTGACATGGAAATAGCTAACTGTTTGTCTAAAGCTGCTTTGACAAACGGTTAGCTATTTCCATGAAAAACAGAGCAAAGGAAAATAAACTTGCATATTAGAATGCCTTGGGCGGCTGTTACAGTGCAGTTTTTGCTCTTGGGTAATCATTTTGGTGTTGACGGCTGTCTTAATGGATTGTTTTCAGGGTATTTCTCTCGGGACTCATTTGATTTGTTATTTTTTTATGTATTTATTCTACCAGGACCCCTAGAGGTAGAAAGCCAACTTTTTCCTTGACCCTGAAAACACTGTTGGATGTGAATTATTTGAAATATATTCTACTGTAAATAAAGATTTATCTAAGAAGGGATGTGTTCCCTTACAAGAGTCGGTAACCTTTTTTTTCCCTGTTATTTTTCTTCATAGGAAAACAAAAAAGAACAAGCAGAAAAGTAAGTTGTGTGTGTTTTTTACGTAGTTTGAAGATTTATTTAATCTCCCTGAAACGGTTTGTTTTCCAGTTTTGTTACATTTAACCGTGGGCTTTTCCGAGAGCTCAGTGCTTTTAAAAAAAATCACTTGTACTCTCTGTGATTTCATTTCCATGAATGAGGCTCTTGTAAAGCAGAGTATAGTTATTCAAGCAACTGTGGAATCCCTGTGGAAATTATTCATGCACTGCTTGAACAGGTACAAAAAGACAAAGAGCAACAACTATTGTCATGTGAGTACTGGAGCAAAACAAAAGCCCTGTAACAATTGTTACTGAAGAGTTTATTGTGCATCAATCATATGGACTTGTACATGACTGCATGGTACCAGCACAAACCATGAATTACACAGCAATACAATACAGGCCAAGCTTCCTGCTAAATAATGATGGTATGAATTATGCTTTGTTTCCATGTGGTGCTGGAATTGAAATGAGATCCATTTGAAATCTGTCCCGTTGCTTTCCATCGGGAACAGGGCAATATCAGGGCAATTTGAACCAGGTCTCTCTGTATGAAAAGCTGCAGAAGGAATTGTCGGAGGTTCCAATTTGATAATGGAACGCGATGAGATTGAGTTTTACAGACTTGATTTCATGGCGCAGATAAAAACATGGCATTGGTTATGAAGGGAACATTTGTTGAAGTATTGGTAAAGGTGTGATGGTACTGTGATTGGGTAAAATCTAAGTATGTTTTTAACTCTTATTACTTATTATTAATTTAAGCTCCTGGGCCAGGTGAGGGGACCAGCACGTCCGAAATGCCGCAGCCCCCCAGGAAGAAACGGGCACGCGTTGATCCCACAGTGGAAAGTGTATGTATTTCTTTTTTCTTCATCTCACAAGCTGGTAACAGCCACATGGTATACATATTTTTTTCCATTGCCAGAACAATACGCCTTGCTGGCCTATCTACCTTTGCCATTTTCCTTTGTACTAAACAGCAAAAAGGGTTTAAATTGCGGCATTTGAGCCCTCTAGTGGTCATTAGGACTTGAAGTGATTTTATATTTGCTTACTTGAAAATGTCTCCTCTCGCACTGCTTATGTATTTATTAATTAGCCGCATATGCTATTATGGTCAGCAGAAATCTTGGCTAAAAGTTTCTATCTTAACATAACCACGAAAACCATAATGTTTGTCTGCTTAAATTAGCCAGAGACAGACTTGCTCGATAACCACAGTGTTAAGAATGGGGGAGACCTTAAGCCAACTTGCTGGTTGGCTGAGCAGTGAAATAGAATCTGATTGGCCCACAGTCCTGAGGTTACTCTGAAGGGAAATGTTCCTGGGGATATTAGAACTGAATTCTGATAAATCATTGTTATATAAAACAATGCCATTAGAGTTCAGTGCAGCTGTAAATAGAAACTACAGCAATTACCTTTACTAATGTTCTTATGAGTATACTGTACTTGTATCAGAACTCCTAGTAGCTTTTAGCTAAAGAAGATATGTTAGAATACACTGTAAACTGTCATGTAATTATGCTGCAAAAACATGACAGTTACCTAATGGTTCCTGCTCTTAAATGTACTTATTAAATCAATTCTTAAGGAGGAAACATTTATGAACAGAGTGGAGGTGAAAGTAAAGATCCCAGAAGAGTTGAAGCCGTGGCTCGTGGATGACTGGGACTTGATTACAAGACAAAAACAGGTAACTGACTGCATAGTGTGACTTCAGGGTTGACAATAAGACTGTAGGTGCCATTGTAGGTTTTACTAAGTGCAAAGTTAACAAGCTCGGGGGGGGGGGGGGGGGGGATATTTATTGATCTTTTTGCCATTCTAAACTAATGCTACTTGGTGTTTCGTGGCTTGTTAGGCAAAGACATGGACTAAAGAAGCTCACTGAACTGTTTGAGGTGTTAGTTTTCATTAGCCATTTCTGAATGAATTCAGTGATGGTGGTATTAAGATCCGTCCCCTTTCATAGCAGTTGAATACGCTCCCAGGTGTGTCTTACTGCCTTGTAGTAAAACCTGTAATGGATGTACATGCTATGCAATGGGAGTCTTGTTTTTTCTCTGGAGTTACATGTTTTGTGCATTTTCAGTTGTATTTGCTTTGCAGTGCTTCCGTTTTAATGTTCTAAGCATAGTCTTTACTGTTGCTAGTAATCATAACTGGGTAGTTTCCATATTTATTTTTACCCTTTTATTTTTCAGCTGTTTCATCTACCTGCCAAAAAGAATGTCGATACTGTCTTAGAAGACTATGCAAATTATAAAAAATCAAGAGGCAACTCTGATAACAAGTACGTATTTCCATAAAAAAACACACACACACACACTTTTGTAAATACCGCACTGTAAGACTTCATTGGAAATGTCTTGTGTGTTTTTACTGTAAGTGAATCAGGGTTGTGGAGTGAGTTACCCTGGTTTCAGCGGTATCGCTGCACATGGTGTAAAGACCTGACCGATGGTAAGATTGCTCAGGGGCGCTTGTGTTATGCTTGATGGTCTTAATGTTCTTGTGCTTGAAATCGACAGCAGGAGAATTGCACAAGCTGGTGGTGGTGTCAAACCTTCTTCCAAAACTGCGAATCTGTTAATTAGAGTCAACAGCACAACAAAATGGGTTCATGAACGAGTGAATTCTGTTTCAAGAAGTTGAGCTGTGGAGTTTCGGGCTGCCCTATATACCACATCTGGCTTTAAAATATCAAACTTTCTCTGCTCCTTCATTTTTATAATCGCATATTCATAAAATGGCATTATTGCACCAGCATGAAGCATGCAAGCACTGCTGCTGATTTAGACAGAGCATTCCACATGCCACAATGCGAGAACATAGATATTTACATGTGAAACTTATTCGAATGGTGATTTTTCCATCAAATGTACCTTTTTACTTTTTTCTTTTTAAAGTATCCCATAACAAGCAGACAATACCTGCATACAATACATTCATTGATCGCCTAGCAACCACAGCTCAATGAATTGCAGCACATTGTAATGTGCTTGTATTGCAAAAACAATGTAATATGTTTTAACTTAAGGTATTCAGATCCTTAGGCATTAAGGACATTTCTTTTATAACAATGCATGGCATATTTAGTCTTAATGCACTGTTATTTATGTTGAATGTTTTGTTGGATTGATTTGAAAAGTTGCACAGACCTTCATAATGTTGGGGGAATGAAATGCACAGTTGCTGATCTGTTTTAACAAAGTCTTCCTCCAAAATATGAAAAGTGTCTTAATAGATCTCTGAACACAATCTTTGAGCTTACACATCTGCATGCCGCCATCCTAGTTAACAACATTTTAGGTCAGAATTGCCATTTGAATATGGTTTCTGTCGACTGGTCAGGGTGTGTGGATAATGTGGAAAAGGATACGTGGAAGTTGGTTGTATATACAGTTTGTTTTCCAAAATCCAGTGCAAATGAATTGTTTCCTTTTAAAGGGAGTTTGCTGTTAATGAAGTGGTTGCTGGAATCCGGGAGTACTTTAATGTAATGCTGGGCACACAGTTACTGTACAAATTTGAGAGGCCACAGTATGCAGAGATACTGGCAGATCACCCCGACGCGCCCATGTCACAGATCTATGGAGCGCCGCATCTTCTAAGACTTTTTGGTGAGTAATCGCTCCATGTTCCAAGCGCTGTACTATGAGTAGTGTTCCGCGTTTGCGGTTTATTCCGAATTTTACCGAAAAATTACAGGATTTTTTTTCACTGGAAGTTGGTTTTTACTGATTTTATACCTGTTTTTTGTCTCATACAATATTTTAAAGATAAAAAACGAAAACGTGGAACATTATATATAAGCTATTTAAACACGCATGCAATCAGTGTGTTGCATCGAGCCAATCACCTGTGATGGTATGTATAATGAATGAATTGGGAATATTAAATACTGCTGAGTAAATGTTAAGGAAAGCCGTTCAGACTTGGAAGTTTTCTTCCCTTGAAGATTAAGACTTATCGGGTACAGAAGATTGGTTTCCTGTCAGAGGGCAAGAATAATGGTAATTGTGTTTTAAGTCTGCTGATTTTTAAAGTCATTTGGGAACAGACAAATGGAAATGCCCCAGACAGTTTGTTTACTTCTTGATTCAAGTAGTGGAATTTGAGTCATTTGTTTGTCCTTTTCAATGTCCTTTCACTTTTTGGCAGTAAAACAGAATTTGCAGCTGGTGATTTATTATTGCTACCTCACCAAAGTTACATGTCCTAAGCTTTTAGAGCATGAAAGAGCGTTTCATGTGTGTAACAGTGTCCGTTGAGAGCACATAATAGATGGTTCAATTGAGCTTTTATCTCCACATGTTTCTTAATCATTCCTGGTCTGCATTCTGTCCTAACAAAACTACAATTATTCCACTGGCTACCTGAGCCCATAACAAAAGTCTCAAGCTTTCTAGCGTTTGTTTGTATTTATTGTTTTCAGTTCGAATTGGTGCCATGTTGGCCTACACACCTCTTGACGAGAAGAGCCTGGCACTGCTGCTGAACTACTTGCAAGATTTCTTAAAGTAAGATTTTTTTATTCCTTTTGAAACTACCTTTTTAGTTTTGTATATATATTTTTTTTTTTTGTAAAATACAGCTCTGATATGGTAAGTCCAAATGGAAGATGTGTAAATAAATAAATGCTCAGTGCATCCTCGTTACTTCTGTTGGTTTGCGCATACAATCTAAAAGATCAGATGCTTTGAAATATCTCTGTCGTGAATATAGGTTATCAAACAGCACTTTTTTTTTTTTTTTTGGCTTGCTCAGTAACAATGCGGCAAAGCAAAATTGATTTAAAGAAAAACAGAAAAAAAACCTTGAGGATCTGATTAACTTTACATATCAAACTTTTCACATTGGGTTAATTTGGAATAAACGATTGTGATTAACTTCAGTATTAGCAGTCTTGTTTCCTGCATGCTGTACAAATGGAAAAAGCAACGTACAGGTAGATTTGTCAAGCCGAGATAAGCATGGCAATTTCAAGTGCATTACAAAAAATGCCTTTTCTGTCTGCCTGTCTAGAAGATTTCATCAAAAGAATTAATTAAACTAGAGGCTAGTAAGAAATACATTTGTGAATAGTTTTTAAAAGGTGGCTTTACATCAAACAATTTAGGATTGGAACTATGCCTTTGAAATGGATACTTTTAATTGGAATGTTCTGTATGCAATTGTAATTAATATAGAGTCACAGAGAAGAGCAACTTGAGATATATAGTATACTTTTTTTTTTTTTTTAATGTGTTTATTGAAATAAACCCACATTACTATGCAGAAACATTGCATTGAGCTGGAATACAAATTATTCAAGTAATCTAGGTGGGACTTCATGTGGTGTTATTAATTGTTTTAAAAGACAGGAATGTTTCTGCACAAACTGTAACGGTCTTCCGAATGATTTTTGTTCTTATTTTCATCCAGATATTTAGTGAAGAACGCCTCTGCCCTGTTTAGTGCCAGCGATTATGAAGTGGCACCACCTGAATATCATCGGAAAGCTGTCTGAGCTTGCCATCCAGCATTCTGCCACACGGGAAGAACAGCCGCATGGAATCGGAAGTGTACGCGTTATCATGTGGTTTCTAGAGAGTACGTAACGGCTTCAATCTCAAGAGACTTTTGAAAAGACTATTAAAGATTGATTTATTGAATTGGTTGGGCTATTGGCTTTGAAGGATTATTGAAGGGTAGGGGTTGGGAGATTGCTAAAGGTAAGCCCGAGTGGTTTTTCTAAATGCGGAGTTTCTTACTGTGCACCCACAGTGTTATCAGAGTGTTGAGACAAGGGTTGGGATTCAGTAATTCTTAAATGCAAATGGGCATTATGCACCGGTATTAGCGGGACAATTTTTACCGGATAATATACCGAAATTCATACCTTTGCAATTTTCATGTGAACTGCTGGTCTAAAATCAGCACAGCATTTTTATTGCAGTGCATTTTTTTTTTATTACGTTGGAAATTCAGTATCCTTTCTAGCGTTTGGAAAAGACTTTGCTTTTAAAGCTTTGACATAACCTTGTAAAATATGTGTCATGTTTTTTGTAAGACCAGATAAAATATTTGAAGTTCGTTGCATTTGATACTGTATGCAATACAAAAGGTTACAATGTTGGTGTTTTTCTTCATTTGGAAGAAAGTTTCATTTATATATATATATATATATATATATATATAATATATATATAATATATATATATATATATATATATATATATATATATATATATATATATATATAAAATAAATAAATAAATAAATAAATAAAATGTGTGTATATATGTGTGTGTTCTTTTGTATTTAATCATTTATCTAGGTCACTGCTAATCAAGAGTTGACAATTGAGGTTATGGTCATGTTTTGTGGTTTCTGTTCAAAGTGGTTATAGTACCTGTATTCTATGAATGTAATACAACAAGTACAAAATGTTAAGGGAAAAAAAAAAAAAAAAAGTTCAAATCAAAGTGCAAATTTGCTCCTTGTATATTTTTGCTACAGAATATCTGGGGGGATTAAATTGTACACAAAGGACAGTATTGCCCCCATATTAAAACAGCCCCCATCCCAGCCCTTTCCAATAAAATGTTCAAAATATTTTCCATTGTTGTATATACACATTGTAAATAAAATCATTTAAATACTAAAACGCCTGTTTTTTTTTTTTTGTTTACACCATGCACAAAAATATACAAAGTCCTCTATTAATAAAGACTCACAAAATAGATTAATTAAGATCACTTGTACACTAAAAAGCTGTTCTTTTAGTAGCAGTGTCCTAAATACAGACACATTGTTCCAATTTTATACCTTTAATTTAGAACACTAAAGGCTGTGGATTTCACATGCTAGAGTAAACAATATCGATCTGTGATGAATGGAACAAACGAGTCCCACAGTGAGGTATTGATGCTCTGTATTTATATCTGCAGTAGCGCATGGAAACCAAGCAGCAATTTTCAACAGGTATAGTGTATTTACCACATCTCAAAAAAGGGTGTGATCACAAATAGATTTATTTTCCATGGTCTCAATCGTTGAGTTGTCACGTATGTAAAAATAAATAAATAAAACAGAATCTTAACACCACCCCAAAATCCACGAGGTGAAGAGTTTAGTTGTAAAATAAGCCTCCTCCTCTGTTCCCACTCTTTAGTCAGTTTGTTCAGTCCAAGTCAGAACATTTTCTTCTGTATTTTCATTCATTGGAACTGAATTGGACTGGCTCTCAATGAATATGTGCTCGCTAAAAGTAAACTGACATTTCCCAAGCTAAAATAAATCTCTTGCCGTGTCCACTTGATATTTTTGTCATTGTGTGATAATTAATGAGCTTGTTTTTTAATTAACTCAAAATTCAGTGAGGGTTCTCATCTTGTCTAGCCTAAGGGCAAATCCCTTCAGAATGCATTTCATGTCTTTTGAAAGCTTTTTGAGTACAGTGCATCGAGCAGTTTATTAATGAAGAACACAAAGTATTTAAGATGTACCTATTTCAATTGATCGATTCTACACATAATACCACCTGAAATGTGCTGTATTATTAAACTTTAACCCATGTCTGTTTTAATTCTGCACAGTATTTTAAATGAATGTATTTCTTCATTGCCGGAAGGTCCTGAGGTCAGTCAAAAGTTAACATCAAGGTTAACGTGATTGTCAAAATGCTACTCATGCTTCCTCTACAGCTAAAACAGTCATCTTTCTCGGCCCCTTGAGTAAAACACAAACGACTCCAGCACACTGGATTGTATCACATTTTAATGCAAAATAATTCCGGAATATTGTAGCTAAGATTCCAAGCTCTGATGGAATCAAGTGGAACTTGTCTTCTGCATACTGCAGTGGTGCATCAATGTTTCAGTTTCAGTAGCTTTTTGCAGATGGCAGGGACTGAAAAAAAAAAAAGGAGAAGGGAGGGGGCGGGGGGCATGAAGATAAAATGTAGATGAAAAAAGCAGCCTGCTCCTTGGCAGAAGAATTCATTTCACACTGAATAACCCCTGCTGAAGGCAGTGAACATTACATGACAGATTCTTCACAGAGTGGGCTTGCCTGACACAAGTTTAGATGAATTTAGCAAACCATCTACAAAGATTACATTCGGAGCCGCAGGCCTAGATTCATACCCGTCGCGACTGGATTACTGCTGTATCACATTAAAAAGTACAGACAGGCTGCTTCAGGGAAAAACTGCTATTTTCCAAATTTCTATTATTCAGGTTTCAACCTTCTGGATGCTGCTATTTACAAGGTATTATTTAAATAAATAAAAAAGGTAAAAGAGAAACTGGCTGTTCTAATAGTTATATTAGAAACAGCATAGCTAATCTCATCGTTTAAAGGGACTTTTGTTATGAGCTTTCAGTACAAATGACATGATTCACCAAGCCCATTGGTTTATTAAGGAATTACTGCAATCTAGAATACAGACTGCTGTCTGTGGGATATTGTGCTGGTTTCCATGTGAACAAACAGTACATCGCCGCTCTAACAAATGCTGTGTTCATGTCACTTGAATTTGCAACAGCAGCAGCCCATACAAAATGATTATACGATAACCCTCTGGAGGATGGCACAGCCTGATGCAAACTCTGCCAGGGGATGGCAATGGATATGCCACAAAGGGTTTACTCTATTTTTTTACAAAGCATTCCCAGTCAGGGAGGGGTGGGGTCGATAAACAATGAGGTAAATCAATAGTGTAAGACTCTGGAAAATAGGACTGTCACAATCAATACTGGCTGTTTCTGACACGCTGCATGCAGTGCATTCTAACGGGAAGCTGTAGCTTGAAGAAATGAATGTGCACCATGCCCACAGCATGGGATAACATGGCAGCGCCTCATGTTCAATATGAACAGCACCAGGGAACAATCACAGAATGGATTTCCACTGGTTGTTTTAATTAAGCTGGTTTTCATCAGTCCCCGTTGTGATGACCTCGAAAGGGTTTGTGTTCTTCAAGACATACCAATCCACACACAACTGCTTTCTATGACAAATGCAACTGGCGTTGCATGTTGCACTAAACATGTAATCTTCCATCTGAAGAAAGCAGTTTATTTGCCAGCAATCGGTTTGCCTGGATGTTGCCTCGTGAATGGTGAATTCATCCAAACAATTGACTGTTATCTCAGGTACATAAAAGATGCTACATGTTCCCATGTAAAGGTTCTTAGCCAGCACAGCAAGCTATGACAGGGCATTGCATAGGTCTGCCACTGTTAGATCATTAAAATAGACACCAGTGACCGTCATTGCAATTCAGTTCCAGCTTCATGGATGAAGACAAGGAGACCTGTTACATTCAGTGAGTGAAGCGATAGCTGCCACACACTTACCTTCCTGTAGTATATCCTCCAGGTAACTCACACTGGAATGCACTCATACATGATCTTCTTTTAAACTGTGTCCCACCTGAAGCTGAAAGATTCATGGGAAGACAACATGTTTGTTGGGGTCATGTATTTGACTTTTAAAGTAGTCTTTCTTTCTTCCTCTCTCTCTTTCTTTCTCTCTCTTTTTTCTTTTGTTCTCTCTCTCTCTTTCTTTCCTAAACGAAGCTGCGTGCCCTGATATCCTGTGAAGAAACTACTCTACCAGCACAATCACTCAGCTATCACACTTCTGACAGCTTCCTTCCCCACAAGCAACACGTTTGTATAATATCAGAAACTGGCTTGACTTCTCTGTTCTTTGTAACAAGCCTTGACACAGGAGGGCTGTGAAAAGACAACCCTTCGAAATCAGCACGACAACGTCCCTTTTCCAGGTGGAGCAGCCAAATTGGTTTCACTGCAAAGCAATTTCTTCACTGCGCATTCATAAGCACTGTGATAAAGAATTGCCTGATTCTGCAAGTGCAATGCATCTAAACAGCGGGAAGACGGATTCATGCTACAAAAAGGACTGACAGAGGAAGGCATGGCTTTCACAAGAACAGATAAAAATCCATTATTACTTTCTAAAGCCCTTAATGGAAGTGCTATTTAAACAATTATAGCTGAGACAAAGGGAATTACCATGGATTACGGACTAGTTTCTATGAATATTATAGGCCCTATTCACAAAGCTTTAACTCAGCAGTAACTTAGTGAAAATGTATAAAATACAGCTTGATGTGCATAAAACTGGTTCTTGGTTCTTGTCTTCATTTCGTTACTCATGCTAGGTACCTGCAGGCTTGTACTATACTCTTGTATTGTTTTGCACTTTTATAAAATCAGTTTGTAATCGTGTTTAACCCCACTTCGTCAGCCTGCTGTGAAAGCCACCTCACCACTGCCACCATTGATGATGAGGTGAACTAGCCACAGCCCATTTTCCTCCCTCACTCGTTGTGCACGGGATTTGAACCTGGCTCGTCTGGCTCATTCAGTATTTCAAGGGGTAGAACTTTTAGTAGGTGAGCCACTGAGCAATACTATTTATACAATTAGATCATGTACAATACAGAAGAATAAAGGAAAACAAATGGATCAATAGACTCAATACCATGCTGCGTGAAGGATTAACTAGGAATTTAAAGGAATAGTACATTGTTACATCATTAACTATGTAGTACATGACATAACAAACACATTACTAGATTTAAATAGAAATAAGTGAGTTTACCACAGCAACAAAATCCTATAAATACCTGCACTGTTTTCAAACACACTTTCCCTTGACAAAGGTATGTTAAACATACAGAAAGGTTGGGAAGTTGGCTCTATAGTGTTAAATCCAGCTAGAGGATAGCATTTCCACTGTTGCAGATCTGTATTTCCATTAACCTTTTGCATTTAAATTCTGAGGCTTCATTTGCATGCGAAGTGAGGTAGGATTAACAGAGCCATGATCTCCACTGGCGGATCTCTGTCAGGCTCCCACTGGCTTCTCAAAGGGGCTACAGTGTCACCTTCAGCAATCTGCAGCAGGAGAAATGTTTAGCGATCAGATTTGCATTGCAAACGCTTCTGCTTTATCTGTGCCTGGCGAGGGTCTGAGTGCAATGCCTTGGCTGCTTGAATGACTGATCAGCTTTCTTTGTTAGGATCAGTGGCACAGTTTATTATTGTTTTTAAAATGGTAACTCGCTCAGCCTGTTTAAAAGGTTAAACTCATCTGACTTCAGGGGTCTTGATTTAAGAGGCAGCTTTCAGTACTGACGGATAATAAATAGAATTGCAACTGTATGTGTCACGTGGCACATTTAAAATGAAGACCATTTAAAAACGCAGTGCTGACATTATTGTATTTCACAGTTGACAGCTGTTCTATGATAATGATGATGTTGATGATGATAATTATTATTTGTAATAATAAATGTAATAATCATCAGCATCATCATCATCATCATCATCATAAACTGACAACCCTTTGGCACTTGGTTCTCACACTTTACATGCTGACTAAAGTCAAGTCACGAGTGAAATGCATTTTATTGCACGGAATTAGCACTGGAACGTCGCCGCAGCTGTCAGTTTTCTGGGAGCCCTACTTTGCAAACCCATTAATCATTTCAATGGATGATTTCTCCAAAATGACTGTGGCTTCTTTTAGTCTGAGGTTTCTCAGTTCAGCCGTGTCTTGCACAATAGAACTGTATTCCTTTTAAATCCAAGCTTAAATATTCCTTAACATTTTAATAACATTGTTAAAAAGGAACAGTGCTGCTCTGTTTGACCCTTTTCCTCCGTCTCAACAATAGGTCAAGAAAGAAAATTCTCAAGAGGCTTTTCAGAATCCGAACCGAAATCAATCGGCCCATGCAGTAATACAGAGTCCTACAGATAAAATACAATGGGAGTCACAACAAAACAGCAAGGCACAGAAAGAGACAGCACTTGTTGCCTGCTGGAGTGATTCAGTGCACATACAAATGTGTTTGGGCGTTTATTATTATCAGTCATAATGGTCTTATCATGTCTAAATTGAAACAGTGAATTAAACATCAGTGGCCAGATGTATAAAACACCTTACGTGAAATGTCCCCGTAGCTTTTTTCTTGTAAGTGATTTTTCTTGAGTTTAAGGGTTGCAGGAAACAACTTCACACATTTAATTCAGCACCTTAAATATGGGAAAATCTATTCTTGAGTGTAAATCATAACATATAAGGACAGTGTTAGGTTTTGTGAAACCGGCCTCTGGTCCTAAAGTACAGAATCATTTATTTTTAGCAAATCAGGCTGCCGTTGAGTTGCTTACCCGCCCAGAGATAAAGAAACAGTTTCCATTGCTGAGAAATCTCCAGTAAAATGACAAATGACTAAATAATACTTCAAATGAAGACCCGTAATAGACAGTAAATGCCCTTTTTGAATGCATTTAATTGGTTGTAATTTAGGTGGCCAATAGCAAACTTTGTACTGTGAGTTGTGCATCAGCATTGGTTGAAGAAAGCAATATTCATAATGTTTAACATCACTGCGCATTTTTTGTGTGAATCTGTGTTAGGGTCTGTGGTGGGGTGCAGCCTTTTTGGTGGTTTTTTGTTTTTTGTATTGTTTAGAGTGGATATAAGTGAGTCTGGGGTGTGGTTCAGTGAATTTGTGTGAGGAATGTGTGGAATGTGCCTGGGCTAATGAGGTGCGAATTGCCCAATTAGCCCAGGCACCTGTATAAAAGGGAGTGGTTGGGTATATTAGTTGGTGAGTGTTTGAGAGTTAGAAGATATAGCTCTCTCTCTCTCTCTCTCTCTCTCTCTCTCTCTCTCTCTCTCTCTCTCTCTCTCTCCCCCTCCCCCTCCCCCTCCCCCTCCCCCTCCCCCTCTCTCCCCCTCCCCCTCCCCCTCCCTCTCCTCTCTGTCTGTGTGAATACGTTGATTACATTGATGAATTTGAACTTTCTCCGAATGTGAACAAGACCTTACAACATGTGCTCTCTTATCAGTTATGTTTTTGAAACAATTTCTGAAAATAAATCAATAAAGACACTTTTCAAAGGTATCTATCATTCTGAGTGATCCCGAGAGGAGTTTTCTGGAAACACTGAAATGGGAACGAGTGTGACCCGGAAACACTGAAATGGGAACGAGTGTGATCTGGAAACAGTTCTAAAGTAATACAACAAGAGACTCCCCTCAACTCATTCAAATCCGTTTAGATTATATATTTAAGAATGCTTTTTGGACAAAGACCCATGTAGTGCCCAAGCATTTTGTACAGAGTAAATCTACTGTAGTGATGTATCAGACCCTGCTGAATTACTGTACGTCTGCCATGAATCTAGGTTGGGGTTCGATCACTTTAATCGTGCTGGTGACTCGCAGACCAAAGCCCTGTTCATCAAGCTCAAAGGTGTGTGGATAACCTGATCGATGTGTACGCTTTTCAGGAAATGAACCATTCTGTCAGATATGACGACAAACTGGAAACTGTGGCCTGCTTTCCGTGAGTCGCTTGCTGCCATCTGAGGAACCCCATTCATCTCAAGCTTTGCAACAGAACAGATATCTGCAACGAGATGGACTACAACATGAAACACATGTTCAGTAAAGTACAGGCCAAGCTTGGTAAGTGTTGATGAAAAGCTGCCTATTGTCTCAGCAGTATCCTCAATTTAGTAGCACATTCTGGTATTTCAGTTTGTTTACTGTTTCAAAACCAGAAATAAACAAACCGAGAATGTTAATGCAAGCGCTCTTACTTCACAGGCGCCAGCCTTGTTGCTTCGCTGTTAATATTATAAAATGAACAGTTTCTTGGCTCCAATGCCAGCTTTCCTCTGATGAACTAGCTTAGTAAAACTGCCGTGTGATTGCAAAAGCACCACATTAACCACCATTAAACTCCTACTTACATCCAATGATGGGGGAATGCTTTAGAGCAAAGCATTGAATATGTTGTGCTAAATCTGTATTCGGAGAATTTCACAAAGTGACGGTTGTATAAATGTAACGGTTTCATTTTACATTTCCTTTTCGTCACAGATCGAGGTGCTCTGTTTACCAGAAAGGGGAGGATTATGCACATTGTAGCTATGTCATTTAAGAAACCATGGCAACTCGGTAAAAAAAAATATGTTGCCATGGTCACCCATCCCAGTCCCTTAGAAGCCTGATAGTGTATCTTTCATTTTAAATGGCAGAAACAGGTTGATCAGTTTACATCTGAATTGGAGCAGGAGAAATGTGAGCTGTTGTTTTGTCAAGACATCTCAGTGTGGGATAATAACAATAATACCATCTCCAAATATAACCCTGAAGCCCACCGTCACCCTTACCCGCCTTGCAGAGAAGAAACCAGTTGCATGTTTATGTACGGAAATATGCAATTCCTTTTGTTTACTACTTGTTTATTTAGTGTAGGAATTGTAATTCTCATTGTCCAGCTGTTTTAGGAAAACAAAAAAACAAAACATAAACATTTTGTTGCAATGTGGGATTCAACCAGAAGGGGGAAACCACACTCTTTTTGGGAAGAGATGGGTTTCAGCCATTATAGTTGGACAATGTTGAAGTGTCTCACACACACAAAGAGCCTAGATTAAGCTTTTTTTCTGTGGTAGAGAATATATTTAGTACTAATAATATTTAGTATGTGAATGTTGTTAACGCATACTGTATTTCACTTTATAATTTCAAACAGTGAATACTTTTACAATTCAAAAAAGCCAACACATTATACATTAAATAATAAAATCCCATTGCCAGCAGTTTGAGAAAATGAAGATTCTGGTTTCATCTGAATAGCACCTGATCCCTCTGATATACTGTGCTTGTGATGGCATTAAACTAGAGACTAGAGCAAAGAACTCTGGTAAAACAGTTTGCAATAACGCAGTCAGTCAGAGCTGGGGTGTCGGTGTGGAAAATGAACACTGTATTTATCTCGTTCCAGTCAATTAAATCTGCTCTTCTGCTGGTTTGGAATTGAACAAATCGATATTTCTGGGACAGGCATTCAAATCGTTGGGCGGTTTATGAACACCACAACAGCAGTGCTGTACGTGGCAGTATTTGCAAGCATTTTGTGGAAGGTTAAAAAAATGTGTAATCCCTTTCCACAACTGTGTTATGTGTAATAAAAAGACAATTTAGTGATATACTATAATTGACTTGTCAACAAACAAAGGTGGCTTCTTTCTTTCTTTCTTTCTTTCAGCTTAGCATTTCTGGCATGGAGTAAGAAACAATGTTTGGCATCATTGAATGAATGCTTAAACGTTCATGGAACCAAACTGAAAATCTGTTAGCTGCCACTTTTAACGCTAACTATATGTATAGATATTCTGTAATTAGCTGATTTCCACCCTCTATATCTCTGAAGGTACCATTGCAGAATAGTCACGTTCTGCACCCCCCCTAGTACAATACAAACCCTTTGCAGACACATTCGGCTGGATCCCCGTACACCCAATTAACAGTGCTATGACATGTTATCAGTCTTTTTAACACAGAAACACAGTGTTATTTCTGGGCTTAACGTCACTTTCAATATTTCCTGACATAAAGACCTTTGCCCTACTCACTGAACCTGGAAACAAGTGGTCCTGATCTCTGAACACTGATAATATTATCCTCTCCCATACCTGCAGTGTCCTGTATACATCAGACCTTAGATCTGTGTCCCCATTTACATGTAATCCATGACAGCTCACTGGAATGAATTAGAAACACCTTTGTGCATTTTAATAATCTGCCACACCAGGGAATTACACGACCTGCTCGTTCTCACTTACAGTGCTGTGCAAATTCATCACAACACCCCATTGCTTCTGCTGTTTTCATTTGCTATGCATATGAACTGGAACTGAAAATATTGGAAAATTGTGAAAATAGACAGTCATGCAATTCATTTAAAATAGCAACAGAAAAGGAACACATAGCCACAAATGGTAAAATGCATGAGACTTTTTAGAAGTTGTTTAAGATGCCTGAATAAAGCACAAAGTGGTCTAGATTTTCACATATCACTATATATCTATATCACTGATTACTGAGTGGAAATGTACATTCTCACACCCAGAGGTTTTCATACAGGATATAAATGACAGGTCTTGAGGTGTTCTAATACATTTGCACACTGCTGTATCTCCCTCAGAAGAGATGCTGCTTTTCTGCCAACCCCAGCGCAGGCAAGTTATAACAAGGGTTAGAAATGAATAATACTGGCTCTGAACTGGGATTCCACCCATGCCACTGCAATACCTTTCTTTTACAAATAGCAGAAGCAGCAGCTACCAGCAGCACATTATTCATTTGATAAAATCTGTGCCGGCTTCACCATGGGGACTGATAGCCTGTGGAAGAGGAAGACTGTTGTTGGCTCTCACCCTCTGATCGACTGTGACATTGTGTACTCAGACCCTGTGTGAAGAGGAAGGCAATTATTATTAATAATGAGTCATTTAGCAGACGTTTTTATCCAAAGCAGCTAACCCCTTTCTCCAACCCCTGGCCCACCAAGCCTGGATATACGGCCATAACTGCAGGAGACGTGTCTAATCCCTTGAGAGCATCACCCAGCCCAATACACAAGAAGAAGCCAGAGTGATGTATCACCACAAGACTGCTTTGACTAGGATGCTGTACAAGAGACCACATTCATATTATCAGGTGCACACATTACTTCTAATTATGTACAGATGGGTAGACTGCCACTGCAGTTCAATAACATGAATGGGGACTGTGATTCAATTAGTCAACCCCTAAATGTTGAACACAGAAATTGGAGTTTAATGCTGCCAGTACAAAGCCCATTGTAGAATGAGCGACAACCTGGTTAAGGGGAGAGGGATTTCATCTTGTAGCACCTGCCTAGCTCCTCTGTTCTGTAGCCTGGTGTTTGTGATCTTAAAGAAATGTAACATATGTTTCTGACTTCATGTCACTTGGGGTTGTCCTCCTTTCTCCTCTCTCTGGCAGTCTGAGGGATAGAGCTCCAAGCCCTTCAAACAAAACCTGTGTGAATTCCAGCAACACTTTGTGCCAGATGTATTTTTGCTTTGGATTGGACAGAATTACAGCATCATCTTAATGTATTATTAAAGCTAAAATCGCATTGAAGCTTTAAATATAATAATACATTAGGGTCAGCTGATGGCTAGCTTTAGAAACTCAAAAGGAAAGAAAAGATAAACTAGGCCAGGTTTTGTTCTGTGTGAAGTGCTGTCTGTTTTATGTGAAAAGGTTTTTGTTTATGTGCCAGGCAGAGAGAACTAGATTGTATAAGCACGACCCATATGCATACTTCAATTTGCAAGCTTTTTTCCCCCCGTGTGCCTTTCAATCAACGCCTTGTTCACTTTAAATAACAAGGGCCATTACTCATCCGATAAAAGCTGTTCTTGTGTCCAGTGGAGATGAATTCTCAGAAGAAACAGCCAGCAGTGAAGAGCTTTAAAGCCAAGGAGACTCAGGGAGTGCATTCTAACTGGGTCACATGACAACAGAATCAATTAGTTCAGCACTGTGAGCCACAAAGCCAGACAAACATGTTTACAGGGCTGTCAGGGAGGAGAACAGACCGACTGGCACACCCTTAACCTGCAATGAACAGGAACTCGGGACGGTGTGAGTCTGTCTGTTGCTCAGCAGGTGGAGGGCAAGAGGACTAACCTTGAATTTGAAAGGGCTTGCTGTAAAGAACTTCTTCTGTTAGCAGAAACCCCTGACTGCTTTTCTTTCAGATGCTAATTTATTTTGTTTTCTCTCTTTTTTTTAAACCACAAGGTGTTAATCACACCAGTTTAGTTATGCTATTTTGCAATTTAAGATTAACAGAAACAAACAGCTATCGTTATCCATATGATGCTCATTGCTTTCCTAAAAGTTTGATCATTTTGACCACAGTCTACTTACTGAAACATTCTGCATATACAGTATTGTACTATTGGAAGAATTGTGAAAAGTATGAAACAACATTTAAATATATATATATATATATATATATATATATATATATATATATATATATATATATATATATATATATATATATTTTTTTTTTTAAATGTTTTGCTGGTTTTAAAATTCAGCATCACAGTTTATGCACAATGATCTGAGAGAGTAACTAACTCCTGGCTCTTAAAAAACACAGGTCTGGGCCTGAGCGATCTTGTTTCTACAAGACACTAGAGACTCAAACAGGTTTTGACTGTTGATGTGTTTTGCATTTTCCCTGCTGTCTGCGCTGTGCGTTAGTTCCCAAAACAAACAGAGGCTTGATATATCCATGCAGGAGATAGATGTAAATATGCACTACTATCTTTATAGGTCATGAAAAAACAGCGTCATCTGAGTTTGGGAGTCATTGCTGGAAAAGTAAGTACGAAACAAAAACAGAAAAAGCCCTCAAATTAGGTCAGATCTCTCTGGATTTGGAAAATGTAATACATGACAACAACAAAAATCTACACATTGTAAAATATATTCTCATTTTCTCCATCAATCATAGCTTGAAAACATTTTGCCCAGAAGTGTAATGTCTGTCAACATTTGTACCGTATTTCACAATCCACAGATAAGCAAGTCCCAGCAGGAAAACAGCTTATATAAACAGTTATATTGCTGTCTTCAAACCAGAGCAGGCTATTTATCAAATAGCACTAGAGTATTGTATCATACAACGAAATGGTAACATACAAAACACGTGTATACTGGATTTAATAATACAGTGTAATATTGGGAAAAAACAGTATTGAAAAGAGTGGAATAGTGAAGGATCCTTTTACTTATACACTCATACACTCATATGTATAAATATGTCTCATTTACTGTCAACATGACCTAACCAGGACTTAAGCACATTTTCTGCATTGTGAAATATCCAGGGAGCACTGTCATTTCAGACTTTAGACACTTGATTTATTTTGTATAAAAGTGTAATTATTTTAGTGAATTATTGACCTACACAGTATCCAGTTTTGCTAGTGATTGTGCCCTGCCTATGAGCTCTAGATCTGCTTGTGTGGAGCAGCCTTGTTTAACAGTGGTTCAGATGGAAGCTGCTCACTGGGAGAGTGCATGGTTACCTATGAGCTCTAGATGTGCTTGTGTGGAGCAGCCTTGTTTAACAGTGGTTCAGATGGAAGCTGCTCACTGGGAGAGTGCATGGTTACACTTGCTAGCACCCAGCCTATGCCCTTTAAAATCTTAATTTAGACACAGTCCACATTACCCTTATAAACGTTTACCAGTCATTTTGTATGGTCATTCTCCTCCATGATTGTACAATGAAATTACCATAGTTTCCCATGTTTTTCAGGCCTCTCTGGGCTTTACAATGCTTACCTGTGCTTCATTAAGTTTTCACTGTGCTTTATTACACTTTGCAATGCTTTTAACTATGCTAAGTAAAGGTACTTACACAACTAATAATAATATAATACCCTTATATCCTTGGACCATCTTAGCATTAACTAATTACACTTAAAATAAATACAAAATAAAAGTATTTAATGGTTTAGTTTGGCTTCTTACAGAGTCAATCAGCATGTATTATACAAACAGATAGTGGAAGGCTTTTGAAGTGGCTCCTGAATTGACAATCATTGTGGTCTGAAGTTTTGCATGATTCGTATCTGTGGTTTTCTGCTGTGCATTTAAAAACCCTGTGTGACAAACAAAACTAAGTGCTTTACAGCGCTCTCTCAACGTTTAACCCAACGCTTCTCAAAAAATCGTTTTGAAAACTTTTGTGTTGCTACAGGAAAGTGTGCTGAACAGCCCTGAAGTCGGTCAGCCTTAATCCTCTTATAAACAACGGGTTTGTGCTAGTTAACCATGTGGGAAACTGTTAAGTCATGAGGTTTACAAAACAGAATGTTAATGTAATCCCAAAAGCATGTTTGCGTGACAAACGCTAAAGTCAATCATCGTGATGCATTTCAGAAGGAAGCCTGTACAATATATGGATGAAGACTGTTTCTGTAGCACTTGTGCAAACTGAAAACAGAGCACACAAAACAGCATAAAGATGCCCAGGTTTTAATTAAAGTTCTCTTGTGAAATATTTTCAACAGTTCAATATGTATAAAGGAGACATAAATGAGGTTATGTTACAAAACAAGAAATAAGCAAACACATTTGGAGTATTCTTACTGTAAGTTACTAATCTTTAGTTTTTCTTTGTATTCTGAAAAATAAATGTTGCAAACGCCTTCACCCCCATGACAAAACCCCTTTGGTGGCTGGTTATTAACTGCTGTGTGTGCACTGTTCGTACACCCTGCTCAGTGTCTGTTAAGAAAGGTAAAATGCAGTTATTTTATCAGTGTAGCTGTGGACACCAGCAGATTACAAATCACGACATGTTATCAAGCCAGCATTAAATACAGTAAGTTTTATCGAGGCAAACTTGGCTTGTACATAAAAAAAAAAAAAAAAAAAGTCATCTCAAGTCAAACCTCCTGGGGCATGCAATTGAGAATAAAAAGTAAGATTTACCTCCTTGTGAAAAGTGAAGGAAACATTCTCGTCCTGGGGGCTACCAGTAACGTTTAAATTGAGTAATTACCTGTGACAGATAAGGGGAAGCAAGTCTCTTTCTACTCGTAACTGTTTCCGCCAGGTTAGGCGGTGCTAAGATTCAAGACTAGAGTCGATTTACTGATGGAGTGATGCGTGGTGCTGCCGTGTCTCTGTAGAGAGATGTGCGACGGGTTACCACCTTGAATTCCCTCAGGGAATCAGCACCATTCTTACCTGCAGAGGATGGGAGACGCATTTACCTGCGTGGCTGCAACAGCAACACAACGCTGCAGGAAGAAAAGAAAAGAAAAGGAAAAACACATTCAGCAAATAAATGGCTAACTAAGCTCAAATACATTGTATATTTACTAAATACAAAATTAAATGTGCATGAAAAACAGTTTGCTTTATTTGACTTGTGTTGCTTTACATTCTGTGAAATAAATACATTCTATACTTTTAAACCAATGTGTATAGGGTACTTTGTTTTTGTTATGCAATACATAATTTAATATATTAGCGGTTAAAATACACAGAGGCCCGCCTATCAGGTGTGTCCGTCCCGTCCACAGGTAACCATGACGTCACAGTCTACGGCAGTTTCTCCAGCACTGTACTCCAGAGCTCAAGGTATTTTTAACGCAGCCCTCCAAGGAAGTCCCGCCTAGATTCATCGCTGATTGGTTCAACCAACAGCTTTGGAAAAACAGTTCACCGCACTATTGGTTGTTGAAAACGTCTGTCGAGGAGTAGGTCAGGGCGTCAGGTGAAACTTACAAAGTAAGTGGGTGTGTGTATGTGCGCTGCAGCAAGTGAAAAAAGAGTACTGTACCTAAAGATCGAAGAGTTCAAATCAAGTATCGGAACTTGCCACCCCCCTCCTCTCCAAAGAAACGCTGTACTGTCTTGTCCAGCAACAGGATACGGGGGACGAAGGTGTTTTCCAGAGTTCCTGAGAAGATGAAGAGCCTAAAATCCCGATTGAAGAAACAAGAAGTAACAATCACTGTAAGTTCAAAACCACGTCTTTCTCCCTCCCTCGCTGTTTTTCTTCTTACGCTAAGCGACAGAGCAGACGGACGTGCTGAAGCAGTTTGGCAAACGAGATCCTGAACCGCATGTGGAGTGAGCTTGGAATAGTGTTAATTAGTAGTGCAGCCCGAAACTTTCTCTATACAGTGTATACATCACGCTTTCTGTGCTTTATGTGTGATATTTTCATTGCTAAACCACACGTTTTCTGCTGTTAGTTTATATTCAAAACACGCTGTGTTGTTGTGAAATCAGTTGTGCGTTTGGAAACCGACTGGTTGCTGAATGCTCAGTGATGTTTATTATATAATTTTGTCTTTATTTCCTGAATTTAAACAGGGTGGTTTGTCTGTTTATTGATTGTAATTTATTTATGTATTTGTTTAGTTATTGATTGTAAACACAAACGTATTTATTTATTTATTTGACCATGCACCAGGTGTTTTTAAAAGGACATGGACTCAATTATACCCTGGTCTAACCGAGCAGTACATCAGACTACACAGTGCACCCCACCAATCTAGCCCTGTGTATTATCAAGCTGAACACTGTGTGCTGTACTGCAGTGCCAAACAGTACACAACAACGGTTTCTATGCACTAACCCAGCTGTAGATAATCCAGAAGCACTTCATCTTATTTTATGACGTGCATGCTGTAATGTGTTATTCTCCAGGCTCACATGTGTTGGGCTCCCAAAGTTATCATAATGCTTTCTGACATTTGTGGATAGAACTGAAACTGAACTGTGAGGTCAAGCTCACCAGTGTGGTACAGGTGTTTTTAATACAGCCCTAGGCAGTCTTGACAAGCATGCCTATTAATTCTTTGGACTGCAGTGTGAAGCCAAGTTGACTGCAATACACTGCTGGCTAATGAAGAACTGCACTGTAACCCTTTCAGTCCTGGTGCGATCTCAAGCTCCCTCCTCATCTCAGCACAGTTTAGAGTTCTTTAAAGTACTGACGGGAAAAGTCCCATTTACCAAAATATATAGCGGTATTGTATTTTTTTTTTGTGTCCAGTTAAAGGAGCTTTTTTAATTATATAACTTCATTACACATTCTTCAGCGAGATAAAAATAATTCTGGACTGAAGAGTTTGAAGGAAATGGCACGTGAACAGTTTAAAGGGCTAACCTAGGCTGTACAATCCGTTTGGTGCTAGTTTTATTGAGAAAACCCTTGAGATCTGTTGTCTGCTTTTGTTTGGAATATGCAGATACTTCAAAGACAATGCTATAGCTGACGAGCAAGGGCTCTGCTTTCTTGTAATTTTGTGTTCTTGTAGTCCGGACAGGTGACCTTCAGCAAAGGTAATATTCTCAGCACACTGAAAGTTTCTCAAACTAATGCATCAAACATGATGGACTTTATCCTGCATGTATGCCTTTGGATAAACTTTTAACCTTCATAAATTGTGTTATAAATACTCACTAGGAGATGTGTTTTATTCTCGACATAAAACACGCTGACAATTTAATAGCCGTGAAGTATTTTCTGGCAGCAAATTTCATATCTAATAAAGGGAATTTGACCTTTTGAAGATCCTAACTAGAAAGAAAAAAAAAAACCCAAATCAGAATCCTGCATTGCAGGCCCAATTCAGCCCCTGTCATACCTCACAGTTCAGGAGACTCGGCTGCAAGGTGTTATTTATGTAGCTGTGCTGTGTGTAAACATGCACACAATCATCACAGCGCTGTCTCAGAAGTGAACTGTCGACCCACTGGAATAAGAGCTGTCTAGTTGGTGTTTTTGGCTTTTGTCAAAATCAATACTTTCAGCAGTCTCTCCAGAGTATTGCCTCATCTGAAGAGAAGGTGCTTTTTATTTTAATTAAAAGGTAACAGCATAACTTATTTTAATTCCACAGAATTACACAAAGTGGATGATTGCTGCTTCGTATCATGCACATGCAGCTGCTGTGCTGTAATAAAGGGCTTTGCTTTTACGTAGATGTCATTCTGACACTGAACTAAAAGTATATAGTGGGGTTCACCTCCCCAGTTCCCTGACCGTGTGACAGTCACTCAGTAATTGAGATGCAGTGGGTCCCTGTCTCTCCCACCAGAGGCTGACTAGCTCTAATACGTCTCTGCTTTGCATTCAGATGGAACATTCCATTCATTTCTGTGCTTTCACTGAGAATCCGGCCAATAGAACCTTGACCGTCACGTGGCTCTAAGGAGCATGCGGTAATTAACGTTACATACAAAGAAAAAAAAAAAAAAGGTTCCAAGCCGAGGCTAAGGTTTGCTGTTTGAGAGCCAGTTCAGAAACAAATGATCTCTTCAGGATTTTTCTCAATGGAGGCATGGGAGACAATTGCATGTTTTCATGTGCAGGGCTAATTAATAAAGCTCCTTTAACTGGACACAAAAAAAATACAATACCGCTTTATATTTTGGTAAATGGGACTTTTCCCGTCAGTACTTTAAAGAACTCTAAGCTGTGCTGAGATAACACAGATAGTGGGTGCATGATTGTAGAAACTCTGATGATGATAATAATGACTGTGCAGAATTATGAATGGCTAAAGGCAATCCAGTACCCATGGTAAGTGCCTGGCCTGCCCATTTTAGCATTCTGCCATAAAAACCTTTAAGCTGATAATGGACCAAATTCCACATGACTGAGTAATGAAATCTCAGTGCCCAGATTTTTCAAACTTAAATTCTTAAAAGCTTAACACAGAGCTTCACTTTATACCAGAACTTCCCCTAGAGATTGTAATTCACTTTTAATAAGCTGCTTAACCCATGAAGACTCGCAGTCCAGTCCACAGTAGATGAACAGCATGTGTGACGGCTGTTTTGCATAAGGTGCAGATGCAGATTTTCAGACAGCAGTACAGTATTTGAACAGTGTGAAATGAGCATGAACAGTGCTTGAGCGTCTCCTTCCTGAAATGAAATGGCTCCATTCTCGAGATATGCTGTTGCAGTCGTGTTCTCTCTGGACGTGCAACACGACTTGCATGTTCAGTGTGAGCTCTGCAGCCAGCAGCTCTTTTAATACAGGTTTGACAGGAATTCATACCTGAAGACTTTCTTTCCTCACCCACTCACAGGCACAGGCCTGGTTGTTTGGAGAGCTTTGGAGACACCTGAAAGTGACATGAATTTGGAAGCAAACAAATCTACCCTGGGACAGCACACGTAATAAATTGCCTTGTGTGTTTAGTCAATTCATTGTGATTAAACGTGTGTTTTGGGGGATGCAGATCAACCCTAGAGCCTATTAGCACCATATCTGTGATGAGGTTCAGGCTTGTCGGGTGTGTTATTGTGTGTGTCTGCATTATAGCCATCAAACCTTATAAACCCGAAACAGGTACTTTATATACAGTGTCTAAATTAACATGATTTAAATAAGCTCTTATTCCCAGACTTGGTTAGGACGTTATTGGTCAGCATTGAGATGACCGCTGACTCTGTTTTACTAACGCAGAGGGCAGACTGGCAGTGCTTTATCTACAGCCCGAAGTGCGTTTCAGCTGATTATTCTGAATTGCAGTAGCCTGTTTGTGAGTGTGATTTTTCCTGCGTACCATCCACATCATTGACAGTGAATGATTTGGTGTGCAAGAAGACCGTGAGAACATGTTTATTGAAGGGCTGTGCTAATCAAGGGTGTGGAAAGAATGGGTTTTCCCTCTTTCTTTTTAACCCTCGATAAAGGGTTTGGGCAGAGTTTGAAAACAGCTGCTTGGTAAAGTTGCAGCTATTTACCACAGCAGCCAGGATGGCTTCATAATGAGGAGTACAAAGTGGCTGATGTTCCCATTAGCCTCATGTGATGCAGGAATGCTTTGTTAAGAGCCATTCGCTTGTAAAGAACTCTGTGATCTGAATTGTTTTGTTCTCATGGGGCGTGGGAGCTTTTATGTTCAGTCAATTTAACTTTGATATTTTTCGCTTTATTTTTTTCTGACACAAAAGGACATACGTATACTGAAATACACAGGAGCTGAGAAACAAAGGCTACTTTTATTTGCTTATTCTTTTTATAGAACATCCACTTAAAGCTGCATGATTCCATGTTGCTGATCCCATACTGTTTGTCATGTTCTGCATTGCTTCCTAACTGTTCTAGCTTCTTACTACATCCAGGAGGGGTGGGGAAGCATATTAGCGTTGCGCTGTGCTTGGAAGCCTATATTGTGCATTGAGCCCTGAGTGGCACTGATCTTGTGCTTCCTTACCTTTTTTTAAATACATTTTTTGCAGGGATAGATGCCGTATAACAGGAAATTTTGGCAGGGAATGTATTTTGGCTTTATTTAGCGGTTTTGATTGGATCTCCAATAATACTTCCACCAATCAGAGGGTTGCATACAGTGAGCGATCCCAACCTCTGACAGATTTGTAGCACAGGTTAAAAAACAGCTGGACATTTCCATCAGTGGATTTAAAATCTGTGGGATTTATGATGCGATCAGAAACTCTGAGGCTGTGTAAAGTGCACCTGCTACTCGGGTGCCTGCAGGACTGTTCTTTATGTTAAGCAGTTTTGTGTTATTTTTTTTTTTTTCAAGGGGTTAATTAAGTAGCAGCCAAAATTGTTTATGCCAGACTTGTTGGAAAGCCTGTAACAAAATGGTGCAAATTTGCTTTGGATTGTTATTGTCTTCACTGCCCTGCTCTGGTTTCAGTTGGCTTTGCTTTTGGAAAAAACAACATGGAAGGCATGTCTGTCAGAGGAGAGGAAGGAAGGGGATGGTTGTGACACCTGGGAGTGTCGATGAGAATTCCTCCTAGTAGCTGTGGTTCTCTCTGCTGGCAGCGTGGCTTGTTTAGTCTCCCATCGCAGTTATGAGCTTCCTCTTCTCACTTTCTGTACTAGTCCCTGCTGTACGCAGTGCACCCTCTAAAACAGAGGAGCGTGGGGGTGCTAGTGCCATGATCACTGTCTGGTATTTGGAGTTGCATGGAGTGGAAGCCTTTGGGGGGACAGAACAAAAACATAAATAAACATTCAAAAACCTTGTATTTCGCTTTCTGTTAAGTGATGCAGGCTGCTTCCTGTGACTGGCCCCAGAATGGTGTTTGTTATGCAGCCTTGTTCCTGCAGTTCCTTGGAAAGGGTTATAAAAAAATGCCTTGTATACTGTCAAGTGATTGGACTGTGTGGCACTGAGGGCAGTATAGCAGGTAATGCAGCTTATACTGTGTGAAGCCTGATTATCCTCTGGGGCGATGCCTAGCCATGCATCCGGTTTTGAAGAAGCTACTGTATGCATGGAACTATGAGTTATACCAATCTGCATACTTACGATGGAAGTCATTGGTAGCACTCTCACTTTTCATATGGAAACAAGATCATGGATGGAAATGAGCCACAGTGGTCATGCTATCACTAAAACACCTGCGCATTTGATTAGTAAAGCAGGTGCTTTTGGTAGACAATGCACAGTAGCTGGAGATGTTTTTACAATCCTTCATTGTGTTGGGGAGTTTTTTCATATTCAAGCTATTATGGGGACAGATCTCTTCTGTAATGAAAACGATAAATGGTAAAATCACCAGAGAAGTGCAATCACAAGCGAAAGAGAAAAATAAATCTATGCTCTTCAATACAATGAACATCTAAATCATTGCTGCTATCTGCTTCTTTTTAAACTGCACCCAATGATATGGGACATGCACCTGGAGGCAGTAGTATGAAGATCTTTTAGTTTTCATTAAATCATATACTGTACATGCTTTTCAATTTCTGCAGTTTGAAAGCCCATTGTTTCAGTGTTAGCTAGGATAGTCTTAACAGTGGACGAGGTGCAGTTAAGCAGGGCTTTGTGTATCTATTGAAGTTTCTCACATGTATCTCACCTTGGAGGTAATTGTTTCAGTGTTTGACATCGGACTGTCTTGTGGATGATTCCCTTCCATATATAATACATTTCATTCAATGATGTTTCTATGAGAGTACACTTTTAAATCCATTATTCCCCTGTTCTAAAGGTTAAACTGTGAGTGTGGCTGTTTTAAAATGCAGGGATGAACCGATATTGTAGGCAAACAGTTTAGACTACTCATTTGTCTTCATCAGTGTAAAATGAAGTCAGTCAGGAGGCATCATAGAAGCACTTAATTACATTCATCTTATTTGTGCAACGTATTGCACATTATAGAGACTTTAGGAGATTAGGAGGGGGAAAAACTAAATAAGATCATTACCTATCAACTGGCCTTCTCTATCTTAGCACAGTATGAAAAACAGCCTTTAGTTTCCAGCTTTTGGACTACTCTGTCTGTCTTTTATTCATTTGCTATCGACTCACTGAATGTAGCTCTATTGAAATGCCTAATGGTAAAACAATCTCCTTCAAATGCTTCTAGACCCCAGAGTTCAGTCTGCTGCATTAATCAGCATGTTGAGCTGGCAGCTCTGATTCTGAAGTGATACAGCAGGGTCATGCAGCAGCATGTTGACACCTCACCTGGAGCTCTGCGGTGCCATCGCTTGTATTGCACACCATAAACCAAGGTGTTCTGTACGGCTGATAGCACCTACATTCCCACGCTGCCTGAATCCCCACCCCCCATAGTCTTTTAGTTGAATGCCACAGCAACCTAGGAGTTGCGTTTTTATTTCCCACCTGAGACCTAACCCTTAGATCTACCCTTACTAGGAACATGCAAACCGATATGTTGGTGATCTACTGTAAGTGGAGTGGGGTTATTGTATTGCAGTATACCTGGGCTGTGTCTTTTGATTTTAGTGGGGTTTTATGGACAGTAATCAGGGAAAGAAAAGTCTTTCCATTCAAGTGATCCCTTTCCCTTGATACTGTAAGAGAACTCCCTTACTGATACATACAAAGACTTATTGTGCAGAAGCTTAGCTAATGGGAGAAATAGCAAGCTGTATTGTCGGTATGTCGACTCTGCGGTAACGGATAGTCTTTTTTTTTTTTACCATTATCGTCACACCCCATCTCCTGGTTTGCAAAGGTAGCGGTTTAACACATTGGCCGTTCTTTTGGGATTTGTCTGTGAACCTGATAATCTGCTGTCGTTGTTTTTAAAAATGTTTTCCACGGCTCATTTGTAATAGCAAAGCATTGATGTGTAAACTAATATGATTTTGTTTTGTGCTTTGCTGTATGGGCCTGCGGGGCAACATCCTGCTGTTTTCTCATCTGTTTTTTCACTGGAATCTGTAAAATGATCCCTACCAAGCCATCTACAACATCGAAAGATGAGGAACAGTATTTGGAGGCAAACATTACCGTAGTCTTGTAGTATGTATAGAACATGATTATTTCTTGTCGTCATGTGTCTGCGTGTGTTTCCCACACACATAGCTTATATTTGCCAAAATGCGGTTCGAAACGTTTTAAAAGGGGCTGACTTATCTGTTTTAAATGTTGTAATATATAAAGCATGATGTGGAATTGCATTGTCTTCCTCCCTTTCTACAGTATAGTAAGAGGCACTAATCCTTTTTCATTGATCCAAATGTTACATCTTAAAAGGTTTGACAGTTTTACTGAAAAGAGAGAAATACTTCAGGGGAAGAGGGATTAGAAATCATTTTTTTGTCATCTGGCAGACCAAATAAAATAAAACAAGCAGCTTAATGTATGATCCTGCCACCCTTTTTAATACAGTAAGCTTACTTCCTGAATCATAATTACTTACTTTTCTGTGTCTATAAAATCTTATTCTCTTGTACTAACAACTTAATGACTGCACAGTCTGCTCTCTGTATTGAACAGTGGTGTTAAGCTGTCATTAGTGCTGATGTTGGCTCCCGTTCAGTCTCTGAGTGTACAGTGTGCTCCTGTATGAACAGACATGAGAGGGCATGTAGAGCCCTGGAAACTAGGAGTTCTGATGAATGGAAAGAGTTATCTTTCCATTTACGCATTTGTGAAATATCGCAGTTGGTATTAAAGTTTCCCTCTGTGCATTAGACTGACATCAGCAGTAAAGACTGCAAGTGACCGGACTAACTGAACTTGCATGTTGGGTTGATGAGACTTTGTAGTTTTTAAAAGTGCCTCACTTTTAGTCTTGCAGCTGTACTATGCTATGTGATTCACTGAAGTCAGCACCGTGTGTCATGTGGAGACTTTGAGTTTAAAGAGACAAGATTGTGTGCCCGGCAGAGGTTCTAAAAATTCTGCTCCTGTTGTTGCCTTGCTCAGGGCTCTTCTTGTTGAGCTTGGTGCTTGTGAGTTTGTAATGGACAGCAATAGCTTCTACTGGTAGAAAGGTGCAGTCTTCTAATTGGTTCAGAACCTGTGCTCAGAATTCCAAATCCTATGCAATACGGAGTCAGAACTTTATATAGCAACTTAGTCATAGCTTGTTTAGAATCGCTTGGTATATGTTTCAGTTATCACATCCTCTTGGAGACTTTTTAAAACGCCTGAAGTTTTAAAGCTCCCTTTGACCTCAGAAAGGACCTCGAACATGCCACCTCTCCGAGTACAGCTGGTACACCAGAGTGTAACCTTTACTCTGTCCCCTTGCACCAATCTGCTCCTAGTAACAAATACATGAGCAGGAAATACCATATACTCTAACAAATGCAGTGTTTCGTACGTCCACTGGGGACAGTGTTGCAGGAGGACAGGTTCATGACGATGCTGTATTTTGATAATTTACCTTACTTCCTGGTAGCATAGAAAAAAATACACAATTCTGAAGAAATGGCAAGCGCTTCAATATCTGTATAAACCTGGCAAAGTCAAACCTTGTCTTTCTTTGCATCTGCGTGTCATCCAATAGCTTGGATGTGATAAATAGTACAGAGTTTTATTTCTATCCTTGGAGAGGGATGTTGTTTTTGCATTAAAATATTTGTTTGCTTACTGTGGTGTGGCTGTAATGACTTGGGATCAAAGATCTCTGAAATATCTCAGGAATATGTAATCATGGTTATTTTGATAGGCTTGCATTCCTCTGATTTATGAGGAATGTTTTAGTTTTCGAATGCCAGTGCTATTGGCTGTATTTCAGAAGTTTCATACTGATTTATTTCCTATTATCTGAACCTTCATGTACTCCTCAGCATGACTGCCAGATGTTCAGAGAAATGTTGTTTTCAAGCTAAAATACAATAAATATCCAGCTGCACAATTCAAACATTGAAATAAGAAGCCCGGCTGTACCCAAACCAGTCATTTCAGATCATGGCCGTCTGTTCTCTGACACTGCAGTGGTTTTCCAAGTGCGTCCTTTTCCTCCACATGGTTGAATTTATTACTTCCCCTTTCTAAAATTAGTATAGCAGAGTAATTCATCTTAATAAGGTAAAGAGGTTCCTGACAGAAAGGAAATCGAGAGCATAGTGTCTCTCTCTTTTTATATGAAAGGCTACAGCTTTAGGGGTAGATGTAAAGTGCTGTGCCTGTCGCAAACCAGTTGCAAACGAGTCGGAAGTCTAGCGTGAAATGTACTAAATAAGCGCAGTGCTATTAGCAACTTTTTAGGGAATGCTTTGCGACTGCAGTTTTTCTTTTGAGGTTCATAATGTAATTATGGTTCCTGCATACATTTGCAAAAATGGGGTGGAGATAGTGCAAATGATGGTTCTCAAATATTGTAATGAGATGTTCTAAAGCTGCCTGCAATTGCAACACTTACAATTGCATCAATTTGTTAAGAACTTTCTCGTGCGTTGCCAGTTGTGCTCAATGCATTTGAGGTGAACTCTCAAGTACCTTAATTTCACTTACAAGCCTTGAAAACCAAATTTCTATGATATTTCTTGTTTCCCCAACATGTTAGGAGCAAAAGACTTTACACATGTGCCACTAACCCCTCCAGCTCATTCTGAGCATCTGTATAGGACCATTATCTATTTTGTGTTAATTTCAAGTTACTTATAACATAGTTGAGCTGAAATCTCCAACTGTGAGAGCAGAAAGTAATTAAAAAGGCTAATTAAGTTAATTATTAGTTCAATTAAGGGTTTAGTTAAGTAAGTGAAAGCGCAGATGGAATGAAAACCAGCCGACACAGGGGGTCCCCGAGGATCAGGATTGAGAACCACTGCATTAGATCTCATGATAAGGAATTTCTTCAGAAACTGACTGCTCGTGACCTGGCTTCAGCTGTGGCTCATCTGCGACCTGCAAATCAGCAATCTGCACTGTGACCTGAGGGTACGTCACTACCGGCTGCTAGGAAGGTGCCAGCGAATCGGATTGTGTGTCCGTGGAGAGGGGAATACGCCTTCAACCTTTAACCTGCGCTGTCTGAAACAGACAAATGCCTGGCTCAGGAGGTTATAGGGTCACATTCTGCGAGTGGATAACCTGGACCCACATCCGAGCTAGAAGGATCTTGACACATGTGGTCCACAACCTTGTAAGAAGACGCGTAATGTGATATTGAAGCATTTACCCCTGTGCAAACTGTGGTGGAGGTTTCAAAATTCAGGAGTTCGGAATGAAGGTCTCTGCTGGACCACTGTTGGAAGCAGCATATTTTGCAGTTTGCAGTTACATTTGGTTATTTCCGTATATTTTTTTATTAAATAGAAATAAGCAGTACGAGTGCTGCCAAGGGCTCTGGGCTGCAGTACAGTGTGTTCTGTTTTTAGTGATAACTAATTTTTACATTGGCTTGATTGATCATGTCGCCTCTAGCAGTGTGCTGTTGAAGGGGAAAATCACTATTGGGCTAAAATAGCAAGGTTCAATATGCTTTGTGCCTGTACCAAGACGGTTGACCAGAAATATCAGTGCCCTTGACTATTTAAAGCCTCAGTGCAGCACCCCAGTATGGAGACAGCATGTTTTTAGAAGCCATGATTTGTAATACAGTATTCTCAATAAGCAATTGTGTACAACATATTCAATTAAAGAATATCTCCAATGCAAATCCATAGGGGCTGCTTTTGCGGGCCCATAATTTAATTCCTCCCCTGCTGGTCTTTGCAATGAAATAAGATCTTGTTCAGAGATGAGAACAAATGGGTCTGGCAGCTGTTAAGTGTCATGCTAATTCCATTCCTACAGCATTAACCTTGTTGTCAGAGACCGAAAGGCAGAAATGTTAAGCGCCTTTGGCTTCTGATTCAACAGCATCAGCAGTTTGGAAAATGTGTTTTTGTTTTATTTATTGTCTGTTCCTGTAAACCTGATTTTCAATCTAAAAGAACTGTGGAGCATTCTTGGAGTCGTACTCACTGTTTACAGCACTTAAAACTTCGGCACGATCTATACCCTCCATAGAGATTTTTATTATATACAATACAGTACCTTTTTCACTTTTTTTTCTTTATTCTTTCTAGGTTGATTTGGGTAGTTATTGACAGTGATTGGGTACAGTAGTTATTGACAGTGATTGGGTAGTTATTGACAGTGATTGGGTACAGTAGTTATTGACAGTGATTGGGTACAGTAGTTATTGACAGTGATTGGGTACAGTAGTTATTGACAGTGATTGGGTAGTTATTGACAGTGATTGGGTACAGTTGTTATTGACAGTGATTGGGTAGTTATTGACAGTGATTGGGTACAGTAGTTATTGACAGTGATTGGGTAGTTATTGACAGTGATTGGGTACAGTTGTTATTGACAGTGATTGGGTACAGTAGTTATTGACAGTGATTGGGTACAGTAGTTATTGACAGTGATTGGGTAGTTATTGACAATAAATAAGTGACTCCCCGTCACTTCCTCCCTTCCTGTAGAGGACTTGGTTACAGCACAGCTCAAGTATCGGCAGTGACTTCATATGTCAAAATAAAGTCTTCTGACCATGTGGGTGAGCATACTGACAACCCTGTCATGTCAGGCTAATGTCCTCCGTGCTAAATGGAGAGCATCTGGGAATCCTGCACTGCACTGTAGTGTTGAAGGCCAGGTGTGGGAACACATGTTAATTACTTTCAGTTTTAATCCCGGTTTGTTTAATGATGTTTTGTGTGTGTGTTTATGAGGGCTAGGTCATCACTGAAAATGACAATGTGTTCTCTGTTTATTGACCTGGGTATTGGACGTCACCAGTTCATCATTAACCATGTCCAACAGCCTGGGACGTTGTTATAGTTCACGCCATTGTACCTTAACTGGATGCATACATGAGTATTTGAAATGTAGACCTAATGCAACTGGGGATTCCTGGAAAGCTAGATTTCATTACTTTATTTGTTTTAGAACATTATGGGACTTTGAAGGAATGGATGTGTTGCAATGACTTTTACCAGGAAACACAGCCGTTTTAGTAAATTGCTATTGTGATGTATAATGTATCACCACACAATAATATTTTGCAACTTCTCCATATTTGGTAGAATTGATATGCTCCATGAAGGAAGGAAAGTATACAGTTCTGTCCCTCAAAAGTGTCTGTATCTGATATGGGTGAGGCCGAGAGGACATTGACCTGTTACTAACGGCTATTACTCAGAGCTGCCCTATTGTATTCTGTTCCTCCAGTAAAGTCTTTATCAGATTCATGTGCCAAATGACTCTGGGTTTTATCTTTGAATAAAGAGCTGTGCAAATTAACACCAATCGGCTTGATAATTTATGTCTTAATTCTGTCCACCAGCTACAGTACTCCACAAATGCACGTGGGCTCCTATAATTGAAAGATTGTTTTGTTTTATTTACGGTCTGCAATTAAAACTCTTTGGGGAGTGCGATGTACTGTACCTGCAGCTTGCTATTGAAAACTACTGCAGTCAAATAGTCATCAAACAATTTGAAAGGGGATACCTAACCTTGCACATTTATAAATCTTTCTGTAGGCCGTTTCGCATGTTTTACGGTGTCAGTAACACTTCTCAATTAACAGACCGCTAGCCAGACTGGCTGCAGTTATAACATGAAACCTAGCTGACGTAGATCCAGAGAGAGTGTAAATTAAATGCCTGCTCAAAATAAAATGTGACATCTTCCATTGAAAATAGAAAGAACACGTTGTGTTTACCACGAAGGCACCGTACTGTACGATTCTGTCCACAGACAGCTGATTGTAAAAAGCTGAAATTGAATCCCGGTATCGTGCATTGGGATTACCGGCTCTGCTTCCAACAACATTAATAGCAAGCAGTTTAAGGGAGCCTGCAAGAGCGCTCCTGGGGGTCAACCAGAGCCTGCTTTAAATTTGACACTGTAATCCCTCTAGGTGAATATTTCTAGATGCTCAAAACATACCAATGCTAGCAAGGTTCCTCCTTGGTGTGCCTTGTATGCTGTCAATAGCCACTGATATGCCATTACTCATGGTCCTGGCATGCTCAGAATGTATTATTAGACCGATCTTCCTATCCGTCATTTGCAAAAGGTTGAAGGGTCAAAAAATAGAGGTAACCAGTCTGAGAGGCCGTCTGCATAGTGTTTACTGGGATATTTTAGATCCAAGTGAGACCCATATTTACTCAAAGGGTAAGCCAGTCTGCCATTTAGCTTTTCTTGCATCGCAGAGAGCAGAGCAAACTCCTCAAGTCTCTGCTTTTAGGAGAGAGGAATAAACAGGGCTGGTGTAACAGGGACAGCCTCAGACAGGACTGCAGTGTGAAGAGGTGGAGCTACGAGCTACTGTACCTGGCTCGGGCTGTCCCGGGGGAAGCATGCAGTTTTAGTTTGGGAAGAGACTTATTTATTATTTTTTTTTGGAGTTATGAAGTCTCAAGAGGATGCAGCGGGCTGGGGAAGTTTGAGCAAAGTCTCAGCTTGGCTCTTTAAGGGTTGGGTCTGCAAAGCTGGTAAAAAGTTTTGAAAAGATTGCACAAGCTGCAGCTCGTTGCTGATTCTGGCAGTGCGCCTCCTCCTCTGTTGCTGAGAAACAAATTTTCAGATAGAAGAGAAGCTGCCTTTGCTAGGACTTGCATTACTGAACAA
Source organism: Acipenser ruthenus (assembly GCF_902713425.1). Classification (NCBI taxonomy): domain Eukaryota; kingdom Metazoa; phylum Chordata; class Actinopteri; order Acipenseriformes; family Acipenseridae; genus Acipenser; species Acipenser ruthenus. The sequence goes on along the minus strand of NC_081209.1, from coordinate 29,507,263 downwards.
GATGAGTCGATGGCTTACGTGTACCTCCACATACATTGTAGGTATTTTATTTATTTATTTATTTATTTTTAATTTAGCAGTACATGTGCACGTCATTGGCTGAAAAGATTTCAGATCTGTGCTGATGGCGGAGTACAGTGTGCTGGCAGTGTAACTGAAATGTGTAATCTGTGTTTAGGCTCTTTTTCAGTTAAATGTTTGAAGAGTGATGATGCTTTGATGAAATCATTTGTAAAGTGAACTTTACTTGTAGTCTGAAAGGATCCTTAGATGTTTCTTGTCTTTTTTAAGTGCTGGTAACAGGTGTGTTCCTACCGGACCCTTTTTTAAAAGATTGCTGCTTTCTGAAGCACATGCACGTTCCCCAAGTTAATTGTCTCCCTGTTTTATTTTCTCTGTCTAAGAATACGGACTGGAACAAGTACGATGACCGGCTGATGAAGGCAGTGGAGAGGGGGGAAGTGGACAAGGTTTCTGCGACTCTTTCTAAGAAGGGAGTCAACCCCACCAAGCTTAATGTGGAGGGACAATCAGCGTAAGTAACAATCCTCCTTGCCTTGCTTGCGATTCGGCGATCATGAAAGATCTATCCTTGATCTATCTGGGGAAACGGAACCTTAAGAATTTAACCAAACAACAGGCAAAGAATATTGAGAATAAGGCATTCCAAGGCTGGGGTATTTCTTTAGTGTCTTATCCCCAAATAATGCAGCTAAGCATCAAAAGCAACTTGCTTGAGACCAATTCTACCTTGAAAAGTGAACCTTTTATCCCTGCTCCTTATCTAAAAAATAAATAGAGCTCCAGTTAACATTGTGTTCCTGTGGAAAGACTAGAAGTGCTGCAGTATTTCAGACAGAAACTCTCTGAAGGATCCCTCAGCCTGTGTAGTTGTGATCCGGTGTGTTTGCATGCACATGAAACGTAGTTATATTGTAAAAAAGGAAAGATGGTGTTGTGTTTTGTTTATCCTCCCCCTCCTTTTCTTTACCTGCCTTTTTTTTTTGTTTCTTTTGTTTTTGCTGAAACATGCAGCACACCCTCTGGTCCTCTTGCTAGGCTGGTACAGCACATAGGGTTACACTTAACTACACCAAGCTTGGCAATGAGAAAACTAAAAGTCATGTGGTCAGAGGTCAAGCCAGCGTAGTCTTTGTGGTCAGGAAGTCCTTTTGAGCTGGATTGAATTGTACATTTCAGCACAATATGAAATTCTAGTTCAAGCCAGTGTAATTCCAGGGTGAAGTGCCTTGTTGCAATCAGCAGTTATCTTTAGACTGACTTGTTTTGAATGAGCTGGGAGAGCTGTTATTGGGAGCACTAAAGCAAATGTACAACTCCCTGCCATTTCTTAATAGCTTCACTGTTTGTACTGATGCGCATCACATGCTCTAGAAAGAGTTTTTCAGAAAAAAACAACGGAGATACATTATTAATCTACAGCTTTTGCTTCTGTCTTATTTAAGAGGTATACCACAGCTGTGCGCAATATATACTGTAACTAGGAATGCTTTCCTGGGTGTTTGTCTTGTGTTTTAATAAGTGTCAAATGTAGGTTGATGATGATAAAGTTAACCATTTCCTGGTATCTGATTTTAACTTTTTTACTGTGTTTATGCAGTTTAGTTACATGTATCCTTTTTTATTCTGCCCCCCTAAGTCCTGTTCATCTAGACATTTTGCACCTTTTCATGCCAGTAGAAAACTTCTTGCTCATTGGCACACAGTGTGAAGAATATTGTCTGGTAATAAGGTGCAGGAATTTCTCAGTGTCACCCGAGGTACAGCTCCGATGTAGACGTATACACAGAACATCGCAATACAGCACCCTCAGTGTTTACTGGCCCTGAGCAAGCTTTTGAGAGATGTGGCAGTCTGGCATGGAGGGTTTAATAATGTCTTTCCCATTGAAGCCTTTATAGTGAGTAGGGGAACAGAGCAATGGCACAGGAAAAACATCCACTGACTTATTTACTTTAAAAAACACACAAGTCATGCTTGACTTTCATTCTGATGATTCATGGCTGTCATGAGTTTCAGCAGTCGGTCTCATTCCACCCGCATGAGTAGTTGCTTTGCTACCAGGCTGCCTCCTCCTCCTCCTCCTCCTCCTCCTCATATCTTCAGTGCCCACGGTAGTCACTTCCAGCACTTCCCTGGGCGTTTCCCAGCAGCCTCTTACTGCAGAATGCCTTGTATTAGTCACTGCAGTTCACTACTGGACTGCTGCTGCTGGACGGCAGCTCCTCTGCTCACTGCTGTCCTGATTATCCTGACCCTTTATTTAAACCCCAGTGACACCGAAAGTAACGAGTTTGAACTTCTAGCTGATTGGAATGCAAGGTCATATTCCTTGTTGGGAGGAATGCAAGCCCCCCCAAGAAAAAGCAAGCTTCCAAACAGTAAAGTAATTTAATATAAACACAGTGGAGCTGCCAGCATTGGAATTGCATTGCAGCAAACACTTTGTGGCAGGTAATGTTTTACTAAGACTGATTTTAAGGTCAGCGGAGATGCACTGCTTATCAGAATGTTATTCTTTGCAAAGACCTGATAAGAAAGGAAAGGTCACCATTTTAATAAACCTTCTCTCAGCACAGTGTGCTCCCTGGACTTTTCACCACCTTTTTGTTCTTGTTGCAACTAAAAATACGTTGTATTTACAGCACTCTTTGTTAGGAGCGTTCTCTTTGGCCATCAGTGATGACAAGGCGCATAAGGTTTCTTAATATGGATCTGTCATCACAATGTCAGAAAAGACTTAAACATAACATAAATGAACATGAAGGATGGTTCTTGCTGTCACCTTATATTAAATAAACTTGAAGACTTATAAATAGAGGCAACAGGAGCACTTTTTGCAAAATTGCACCTTCTCTTGTACTGTAGATTATTATTTATGATTATTTTTTGCCTAGAGCAGAGCGGCTCCTCTTTGTAATGAATTAAAGTCACTTTTGTTGGGCTATGAAGTGTCTTGGACCGTATGCTTTGTGATGCTACAGAAGAGTACAGCATGGAGCATTACAACATGGCAGGCAGAGGCCTCAGACTAAGGACAGAAAGTAAATGTCTGCTTCCCGATCCTTGGATTTTTGTTAAATGGATGCTTGAATTTTCATTGATAATAATAGTAAATGGCACTGTTTTACCAGTGCAGAGATCATGCATTTTAAGAAAGGGCTCAGCACAAAAATAAAACCTCAAAACATTACTGTCTATGAATTTCTAAGTGAAAACCTCCGCATCTATTTACATTGATGCAAGGACTGAGGGGAAAATGCATTATGGAAACCTGAAAAGGCTCATCCAGTATTAACCATCAAGGTGTCATGCATATACAATATGTTCCTGTGCTTGACTAGATGAGTGTGACAGTTAGCAGCTCGTTGTGGTTCAGAGACTGAGAATCATTAGAATTGATAATGAATGCCGCTTTTCTAGCTCTGATGCTGTCTTTCTCTAAAATCACATTATGGTGAATTGCTGCAACATTTCCTCTCGTCCATTCATATTTTAATAGCTGTCATGATGTTGAACACATTAGTGGCCTCAAACGATGACCTTGAATGTTTCCCAGTCCCAAGGTCCAAACATGTGCCTTTGACTTCAAACTATGAAAGTTTGTATAGCGCTTTTGTTTGCTGGTCCATTCAAAGATCTCTCGGCTTCCATACTTGCTAACCAGGTCTCATCAGGGATCCAGAACTACACAAATCTAAGTCAGGTAAAGCTGAATCGAACACCTGTGTTTGTTTTTTGTAGGTTCCACCTGGCTGCTTCCAGAGGACACCTGGATTGTCTCAACATCATGCTGGGCCATCATGTTGCTGTGACTGCTGCCGACGCCACTGGTATGTTCACTGAAGGAATCCTGTAAAAAAGATATTTTAGTTAAATATTTACTTTTATTATTTTGTAATAGCCCAAGTGCTGTTGTCCTGTATTTAAAATAAAAAATCAAAAAATATTTTTGTCCTTTGGCTAAATATGTATATTTTACAGCTGTAAAAAAAAAAAAATAGCTGTTGCAAAATAGCAGTGCATTGCTATTCAAACAGTATAGCTCCACAGAGCCCAGATGTCTAATGACGTTGCTCAATCAGCCAATAATAATGTCATCGCTGTTAATGGTATCCATTCTTTTTGTTTATGTATGTACGTCAGTAAGGCAGACAGTGTGGCTGCTGAGTTCAGGGGGGGCGATTAATAAACATGCATGTTTAAAACACCATTGTTGTTTTTTTGTTCTGTTTACTTTAATGCCGTCTTCATAGTCATGAACTTTTTAAACTGTATTCTTGTTGTATCCTTTAGGGAAAAATGCCTTGCATTTGGCTTCAAGGAATGGGCAATCACTGTGCGTGCAGAAACTACTTCAGGTAATACGACAGATAACTCTTTACAGGAAACTGTATAGGAACCTCTGGGGTAATTCAGCAGTCACAAAAGGGTTTTAAATGTTTTCTTGGTGAATATTATAGTCAAAGAGTTTTTTTTAGCTATGTCAAGACTATTCTTTCTCTGCCAGTGTGTGTTGACATGCCTGTCATGAATTGAATGTGGGCACGTGAGTGCCAGGGCACATGTTGTTTTTTGTTTTAAATATATGAATGTTTAAACTTGTCCTCTCTAAGTCGGTACACAGGATGGTCGTGTCTAACTGTTTGTGCTGTAGATAGCATGCTGTCTCCTGGGCTAGTCGAATTCCTGTGCCCCAGGGTTTTGAATGTCCGTCCCCTTGTCTAACATTACCACTTGTTGCTGGATGTTTTGGAAGTTGTGAGAAGTTGCACAGTGCACTAACAGGCTGGCCTGGTCCGGTCTTGTCTTGTGAACTCCTACACATGAACAGGAAGTCTGGATTTCACTGTCCGCTTCTGTCTTGCTGCAGGCAAAACTAGGGTTCAGAAAATGTTCCGATTCGTCTGGCTTCACACAAAGATCAGTGCTAATCGGGTTCTGTGAAACCAGCCAATACTGTATGAAGTGGTCGAGGTTGGGTGGGATATAGAGAACTTTTAGTAACTTTTTTAAACTGTTCAAAGTTGATGCCTCACACAGAGTATAGTACAATGCACAGGCATACAGAACACTGACGTTGGCTTATCTACTGTTTTATTGAATCTTAATGCAAAATTGGAGCCTAGTGCGAGCAGCATGTATTCTGACAGTCCATTGAAAGCCCCTGATATTCAGCTCTGTTTGCATCGTCCCCACAACGTGATAAACTGAAGTCCCTGACGTTCATGTGCTCATGTTTCAGCACAACTGCCCTACTGGAAACGTGGACCTGCAAGGAAGAACAGCGCTTCATGATGCTGGTGAGGGGTTCATGTGCTTCGGTTCTTCAGTAATAGAAATATCAGTGTTTTCTACTGCACGCTTTCACTCACCATTTATTTTCACTCGTATGTGTGTATTTCAGTGATAGCGGGCTGTTCTTCGAGTGTGAAGCTGCTGTGTGACAGTGGAGCCTCTGTCAATGCAAAGGATTTTGTGAGTACTGTTCTTTCCCGCAGAGTGATGTTGACACCATTCTGTCAGAGGTTTACAAAATATGAAGCCACTGCATACCTGCACACTTGGATAAGAAATCTGTTAAACTGGATCAGAGTCTATTGCATTTCGTCTTCATAGTTAATCTGCTAATCTGTTAATAATTCCCACCAAGTAAGCCTGTAGTTTTATATATATATAATATAATTTCATGTCTAAAATGTAACTAATTCATTGTATGAAGATTGGCATTTTTTTAATTAACATGTTGTTAAGTGTTGTCTCTGTTGAAGCATTACCTCCTTTTGCTTCAGAGGGCGGCTGAGGTTTCTAATGTAATATGTAGTGCATAAATAATCCCTTTCTTTCGTTGGGCAGGATGGAAGAACGCCGCTGGTGCTGGCCACACAGATGTGCCATCCAAAGATTTGCCAACTTCTGCTTGACCGCGGGGCAGACATCAGCGCCAGAGACAAGCAGAGCAAGTATGAGAGACTGTCTTAATCACTGTCTGTCTGTCTGTCTGTCTGCTTGTGTGTGTTGTCCAAATTGCCCCTCTTTTTCCTGGCTGTCCTTTTGGCAGATCAAGCAAATCAAAAAGTATGCCCAAATGGTGAGGGCTCAATGCATTTCTAAAGCCAATAATAATGGCATCACTTTATAATCAGTTTGTCTCGGCACAGAGAATCGCTTTGTGGGAATAATCTTGATTTGCTGAGCGACGGGGGCAACGAGGCAGAGCCCTGCTCTCCAGTTTGTCAACAGATGAGAAATACGATCCTCCCATTCCCTTGTGCTTCTTGGTGCTGATACACACTTACAGTGAATAAATAAAACACTGTTGCAGATCTGGGGTTCCATTCACAATGAAAGTGTCTTAGCAGAGTGACAGTAAGCAGTCCAGTCTCAGGTCACACCCCAACCAAAAAATAAATAGATTTAAACCTATGCAGCTGTTGTGCGTGCGTGCGTGCGTGCAACTGCTTTCACATTGCAGTTGTACGATAGATTTTTGAACAGGGCATGGTGCTCTTTGTATTAGTATAGCTGCTATTTGAAAAGCTGTTTTGGTCGCATCAGGCAGTTAATCATTTGTTGCAAAACCAATGAGAATGTGGTTGCATGTGTGAGATCTCCATTGTTTGGTGTTGCAGTAAACACATTTTGCCTGCTGTTTTTGAAGGACTTTTAATGGGATGATGATGATAGAAAATGATGCAGAATAAAGAAAAACTCTAGGGTGATGGAAGTTAATGCGTGTAATGTAATAAGGAAATTTAAAAGTAACTATAATCTGTGTTGTTGTCATTGCAAAGTCAGGTAAACCAAAATCTTTATACCTGAAAAAAAAGAGAGAACAAAAATTGTATTTGGAGGAGAGAAGGGAGAGTTTTCTCACAAGCTTTTGCCTCCCAATATATTTTGCTTGAATTCCAATCAATTTCAATGGGTACATGAAAATAAATAAACACATCAAATGACCCACGCCTATGTGCTCCAGCAGGAGGGACGTTGGTAACGTGTGTTTTGTTTTCTTCTGCCCGTCTCGTTAGGACGGCTCTGATTTTGGGCTGTGAGTACTCCTGCAAGGACGCAGTGGAGGTGCTGTTAAAGAAGGGTGCTGATGTCACAATGATGGACTCCCTGGGTCATGACGGATATCACTACGCCAGGCTCTGTAAAAACTCTGAACTCCTGTCAATGGTCAAGGCTGCCTATGATAACGCCAACAAAGGTATCTGTCCTACTGTGCGCACCAGCGATGGATTATTGCTTTTTAAAATTCCCAGCACGTTTTTCATTAATGAGAACGTTTCAGCAGCCAAATATCAGAATAGCGAAGGGAGTACTGTACTGCTGTTTGATTGTGAGCTAGCCTCATTTTATTACAACAAGATTGATTGCCCGGAGGTCTCTGTCTCTCTCCAGTCTGATTGCTCCTTGACAAAGCTATCATGACGGGCCTGGGGTAGCTGGCACACGCTGGTGATGGGATAGTTGGCACCAGAGTGGCTAGACCTTTCCTGTTTACACAGGGGAGGACGTGTTTCGACAGGTGTCTGCTGCACTGACTTCTTTATCTGGCAACCTCACAGAGGTGACCCAGCCTGTAACTAGTTTGGCCCTGCCAGCTGGCCTCAGTTTGATCTGAGGCTGACATGATGGTTCATGTTACTGCAGAGTAAGCAGACTTAAAGGATGCTGATAGACCCGTAGCCGCTTGGTCAGAGAGCTATCAGTGCCATGCACAAAAAAGCATATGATCTGCCTGCTCAACGCTATCGTGAGCACAAGAAGAAAAGAAAGAAAAAACAAATTTGGTGAGATATTATATACATTTGAATAACTCAAGTTTATAATACTTGTATATACATAAGTATTATAGTTAGCCCAATAACACAGGCAGGGGCATTTTGTCAATCAGTCATAAATCACAGCTGTGAATTACAAACCAGAACTGTGAACAAACTATGCTTGTTTTTTTTTAGTGTTATGATTCCATTGCATTTGTCTAGGATGGCTTTTGCACTACAGTGGAGTTAATAAGGCCTTGCTGTGTATCTGCCATTGCACGTTGATCTTTGTTGTGCACTCTGAATAAGAATGCAATATGTGTTCTAAAACAAATGTATTTCACGAATAGCTCCGCCCTAGAAGTAAATATCTGTGCTTTATCAGAATTCAGCTGCAGTCAGGTGCCTTTGTAGTGTCTGTATTTATATAAAGCACTCTCTCTATACATCTGTCCATTGCAGATAGGAAACTGACAACAGCTCATCATTGTGCACTGTAATATCACGTTTAATATCTCCTTTTTATCTCTCTTCTTCATTGGGTAGTATTCATACTCCTTTAAGATGTAGCATTCAGGTCCTGGAATGCATACTTAAGCAAGTCTTCTCTGTTTGCAAGATAGCAGGTTTCTGCATTAATCTCCAAAAGAAAGACAGTGGTGGTATGGGGAGGGGGGGTTATCAGAAAGACCTTCCCTTAAATATCCCTGTCTCTTTCTTTTTTGATGTGCAGTCGATAAAGGCTGGTCTTTAATGAAAAAGTGATGTATTTGGGAGTCTGCAATACATGTTAAACTGACCTCTTTTTTTTTTTTTTATAGCAAAGGAAGCGGCCAAGAAAGGACCGCAGTTTCACCAGGTAATGTTGCAATATATACAATTACTACAAGATGCAACCTGGAAACAAATGACTTGAATGAAATACACTGTATTTGCGAACTGATCTTGAAGTTGCGTAGAAATTGAATCCCAACCAATGGTAGTTAAAATGGTTATTAAAATGCGAACGAATCCGCTGATCTGGTAACGGAGATCGCAGGAAAGGGAGTTTGTGCTTTTTTATCAGCCAGCAAGAGATAAAGCTTGGTTGAAACATTGCCTTGTCAGAACGGGTTGTGATTCTGACATTATTTATGATTCACTGAGGTTACTGGACTCTGGGCATGTTCACATGCTTGTTATTTTACTATCCTTTGCTGTGTAAGTTCCAACAAGACTTTCTTTCTTTTCCTTTTGGGGTAATCTTACATTATTGAATGCTAAATTAACTTGTTAGAGACCTCTCCGTTTATAACTAGCTCATGTTACTAAAAAAATAACACATTCAAACTTGTTTTATTGCATTGAAGAAATGTGATTGCATTGGGTCAGGGAACATAAAACCTGTTATCAAACCTGGACAAGCTTTTGAGACTGCGTTACTAAACGATGCAAGAAAGGTGCAAGCTGCATTAAATTGCAGTGAGCTTTATCATGCAGCCCGTGTCTGGGTCAGCTCCTGTGCACTGTATTAAAATAGAAAGAGTTTTCAAGTGACTTGACTGCCATCTATGGACAAGCCTTGTAATTGTAAGCACTTTGGTTGCTTGCAGTGCAGGCACGGTAGGCACTTAACCACATAATGTTCTTCAACAAAATAATGACCACAGTGATTCCTTCAGGTGCAGAGTGTGGAGAATCCACATAGGATGGATCCGATGAATGCAGAGGCTGAAGCAAATCTAAGTGGACAGATATTCCAGGTGAATGTTTGTAGTGTCTTTATAAAGACAGAAAAATGCCCTGCTCTAAATCAGCAGTCTTTATCCACTGTGTGGGATTTCAGGTGAGGATCAAAGTGAGATGTGTACTTTTTATTTTTTAAGCTTTAGTAGTAATATCCAGAGTAATAGAAGACCTTGCATGCTGGTACATATACATGATTATCCAGATGTTTGACCTATAGTAAGATGTGCTTTCAAATTTCATTTATATTTGCTGAAATACAAAGACTGACCGCTTTCCTTCTAACTCGTTTAAAAGTGGAGTAAAAAATCAATTAAACTTCTTGTTTGTAGTGGTAATGTTAATAATAATATTAATACCGATGATAATAGCTATTCATGTTAACATTCATGTCTGCTTTTAGGAACTTGAGGTTGAAAATGAAGACTTGAAGGGTAGATTGCGAAAGTTTCATCAGGAACAGAGAGTGCTACTTGACAAGGTTAATGGATTACAGCAGCAGCTCAACCAGGTAGTAAGAGCAGGGCTGCATGTTACATAACCTGCTGACTCTTGGACTGACTAAACACTGATTCTAATCAGATTCAGTATTGCAGCAATGATACTGGCAATATTTACAAAAATAAATCATACAAAATCAACAACTGTGCCGTCTTGTACAAAAGAAAAACAGAGAAAGATAGATCTCTGTGTTCACACTTAACTAGGCAACAAACCACAAACCTCACTTATTTTGGTTTTCTGTTTTTTTCCCCCAGGAGAAGAGAACAGTGGAGGAACTCCAGAAAGAGGTACCTGTTTAACGTCATTGCTTTTGCACAACCAGACAATTGATCAATCAATCAATTCGAATAGCGACAAATCGTGGTCACTGTCAGCTGCACCAGGCACATCAATGTTTTCTCTGCACAGTGAGGTTGTATGCGATGGATGAAGTTGTATGCTATGAAGTGCTCAGGATGGATTTCACATACAACAGACTTTTGGTAAAGGATTCCTGACTTCACATTTGGGTCTATATTTGCCATTATTCTTTGCTAGTCTCTGAAAGGACCTGTTTGAAATGTGTCATTTGCACTTGCTTCATATCGAGGCCCATTCAGTGATATCATGTGGCTGTGTGCAACTAGTTTTGTAAAGTGACGCAGACCTGTAATGTGGTTTTTATAGAACCGGCTGAGGCGTCCGTATTGCTGACGTACCTTATTTCTTTAATAGTCATAAAGAGCTGTCTCTTTGTTTCAGAGAGAACAATTAAAGCTCCTTTTAACAGCGAAAGACAAGGAAAAGGATGAAAGTGTGAAAGCTATGGAAGCATTAAAGGACAGACTAAAGAACTGTGAGGTAACTACTTAAAAACAATAAGAAAAATGATCACATTTAAAATTAAAGCATATTTTGTTTCTCTTATTTTAATATCTTTTTGTTTTGTTTTTACAGAGTGATCACATTGGCCAATGTGGACATAAAAGTAGGTATATGGTTAAATGCACCTATATTGTGACAATTCATTTGAAGAGTTGATACTGGTTATTAAATTAGCTGTTGCATAGTAATACGGTCTGCTTCTTATAGAGTTATCTTGTGGGTGTCTTCTCAGACCTGTGTCTTACTGTATAAAGAATAGCACGATTTCAACAGTGGCAAATGCTTCTAGTCATTGGCTCTTGGGGCAGCATAGAGAAATTAGTAATTGATGACTCTTCAAATTGAATGAACCTCTTAAATAGGATTGTAGTGTGGAGCAGGTTTCCTGTCTACAGTGTTTTTAATTTCTCTGTCTAGGAAGCGATCATCTGCTTACAAAACAGTCCCGCAGCTTTGACTTAACACAGGTAATGTGTTTATTTTTCTTCTATGCATGTCTCTGTGTGTGTGTGTGTGTGTGTGTGTGTGTGTGTGTGTGTGTGTGTAGGTTCTTTTCTTCTTTTTAATGCTCTGTTTTAGCTGTAATCCATGATTAGACCTGGATGAGCATACTGAAAAAAGCTTAACTCAGCCTGTCTTCAAAATTGTTAAGATTTAGGAGCTGTACAACTGTGCGTAAGCTTGAAGAACTGATGTAGAAAACATTGCAGAGGTTTTATTTTCAGAAGCTGTGGTTAATCCACTTACACAGGTCATATTCCTGATAATCTGGGGAAGACTGTAACTGATCATGAAGAGAAACTAGATACTGGTAATGGGCTTAATAAAAAAAAAACAAAAAAAAAAACATTGTGTTCCAAAAGAGAATAACCTTTCTGTTTTATAACAGACAGCTCTTGAACATTTCCCCTGTCGGATACACATTCAGTATTGTGTTTCTGCAAGGCACTGTACGATATTAGCAGATATCCACTCAGTGAGGTCAGAGTGGGTACCCATGAGTGGGCTTACTGGAGGCTCTGACCTTGAGTGGGTGCAAACCATCTTACATCTTACCTTGTACTATAGGAATCCATTTAACAGTATATCAGGGTCTAGTATTTATGTATTTTATTTTATTTTTTATTTTATTTATTTATTTATTTATTTATTTATTGTCTGTAATCCCACAGTCACAGTCTGTTGCCAGACCACTGGAGTTAATGGCGGGCCCAGCCTCTCCAGGTGAAAACGAAGCCCTCAAGAAGGATATGGAAGTGTTAAGAAAACGGTACGAGGCAGCGAAAGAAGACCTGGGCAGGCTTCAGAAAGAGCTCTTGGGCAAGATTCAGGAATGCAAAAGTTTGTCCGAAAAATGTGAGACAACAAAACAGGACTCTGACAAGCAAGTGAGGGAGATGGAGGATGCACTGAATGACGTACAAAAGAGAATGGTGGATTCGGAGATGAAAGTAAAGCAACTGCAGACTCATGTGGTAGCGGTGAAGGAACACCTGAACAACCAGGTGGTGGAAGATCTGAAGGAACAGCTGCAAGACGTCAAGGGGAAATACGAGGGGGCCTCGGCAGAGGTGGGGAAGCTGAGGAACCACCTGAAGCTGAACGAGAAAGCACTGGAGGAGTACAAGAAAAGTGAAGGAAGGTTAGCGGAAGACATGGAGAAGATGCAGAAGGAACTTAGCAAGTCGAAGAGGGAGAGAGAGCAAGCGGCAATGACGGTCATGGACATCGAAAGACAGATGAAGGAGCTAGAAGCCAAACTGGCCTCCACAGTACCCGGAGAGAAATTTGACAACATGAAGAATCTGCTTACGGATGCTGTGGATGAGAAGGAGGGACAGATCGCGGAGCTGAGGGAAGACTACGAAAGAGCACTGGAGGAAATTGCGGGGATGCAAAAAGAACTTGATAGGCATGTGACACTTGAGGAGTATGACAGACTAAAGACTTCCTTCGAAGATCAGGCTGGAGGTCTGAAGAAAAAACTTGCAGATGTCACTGCCAAAAGTCAGACGTTGATAAAGGAAGTAGAAAAGAACCAGCAGGAGAATCAGTTACTTAAAAAGCAGCTGCAGGACTTGACTGTAAAGATGCAAGCCCAGTATGTGCCGTTAAAGTCGTATGAAGAGGTGAAGAAATCATTGAGCAGCACCACCGAAGAGCTGAACAGGAAGCTTTCGGAGGTGACACAAAAGCACAATCGGGCTCAAGCTGAAATGGAGAAGCTCCAATTGGAAAAAGACACTTTATGTGAAAATGTGACCCATCTGCAAGCCCAATATGTTCCACCTGAAAAGTTTGAGATGGAGGTAACCAGCCTTTCATCTCAGAAAGAGAGTCTAAAACAAGAGCTTGAAGAACTTGATCAAAAATACAACGAAAGGGAAAAAGAGATGGACAAGTTACTCTCACAGAATGCTGATCTGAAACAAAAGATGGAGAAGCAGTTTGTGCCAAAAGAGCTGTACAAAGAGAGTAAAAATTCATTAGAGAGGGCTAACAGTGACCTATCTAAACTGGAGAAGCAGTACAGAGAGACCCAGCAAGAATTCAAGAAAGTGAAGGATGAAAACATAACGTTGAGAGAAAAGTTGCAGGTTTTCGAGAAGCAGTTACACCATGGATACGTTAGTCTTAGCGATCATGAAGCAATGAAAAACACCCTGAATAACACTGTGTCAGAGCTTCAGCGCAAAGCTGTGACAGCTGCATCTGATTGTCAGAAAGCACAGGAGGAAACTTTGAGACTTCATAAAGAAATCGAGGAGCAGAAGAAAGAACTGGACACTATACAGGAAGCAATTCAGTCCAAGTTTGTTCCGGTGACTGTCGTTGAGGAAAAGCAACGCGCTTTTGACACAACGCTGAAGGATCTGAGGAATCGGTTGACAGAGATGCAGGAGAGGCTGAGGGAAGCCAAGCTGGAGGGAGACAGTTCTAAGCAGGACAACGAGAAGCTTAAAGTGCAGATTGTTTCTGTACAGCAGAGTATGAAAACTGGATACGTTCCGAGCGCGAAACATCAAGAAATCGAAAATGTGTACAAAAGAAGAACAGAAGAGCTTACCAATGAGCTTGGGGAGCTAGCACGGAAAAATGAAGACGTGGCTCTTCAGAAGAAAATGTTGGAAGAAGAAAACGCCAAGTGCCGTTCAGGGTTGCAGGCGCTGCAGCATCGCATGCAAACAGAGTATGTTCTGCAAGAGCAGTTTAAGACAATGCAACAGTCTTTGAATGGCACCATCGAACAGCTTAAGAATGAGTGTGAGAAAACAAAAGTGGCTTACAGACATGAATCTGAGAGAGTGAGGATGTTACAGAAAGAACTAGAGGTTCACTGTGCTGGCTCTGTAGCGTTGGAAGAGCACATTCGAATGAAAGAGAACTTGGTGGGAGAGGTTGCAGATCTGAAGAGCCTTCTAAAAAAGGAGGAAGAAAGAATGACAGAAAAGATGGAGCAGGTGGTATCCCTTCAGAGAGACTTGCACAGCGCCAGCAGAGCCCTGGAGCAGATCAAAGAGAAGGAAGGTGGCGAGTTATTGGTGTACAGATCGGCAAAGAGTGCCCTGGAAGCAGAGGTCACTGGCCTCAATGAACGTTTGTCAAGTTTGACAGAAAAGTATGAGGAGCTGTGTGAGGAAGCCTTGCGCGCCAAGGACAAGGAGCTGACTGCAAAAACCAAGAATGAGACGCGGCAGGCCAACAGCCTGTCTATTGAGAGAGAGATTAAAGAACTGAAGGGGAGATACGACGAATCCTTGACCACGAGTGCCGACCTGCAGAAAAGGATTCAAGAATCTGCTGAACAGACGACAGCAAAGGACAAGAAGGTAAGGTTTAACCTAATTCGTGCAATGCTGTATTTTCCTCTTTTCCTTTTTCCTTTAAGTCATGCCCCCTGAAGGATGCCTCTCTGGGGTTTCCATGTGTGAGCGCACGCATGCCCACACACACACTCTGAAACCATAGACGTCCTTCAGTGGGATGAAGACATTCTAGGTGCTGCTGCAGTGTTGGACTGACCTGAGCCTTGTCTTTCTCTACGTACGTGTTACAAGGACAAAGTTAATCTGTGAATATGAAAAGGGACCCCATCTGGTACATGGAGTACCAAGTCGCTAATTCGCCTACAAGAGAAATGTTATATAAATGTCAAATGAGGGAAGAGCGAGCGCGGGGGTTTCTCCAATCCCTGGATTAACATTAACCCTTTGGTTGCTGTGATGCCTTAGGGTGGCTGTCATGTAGAGTGCTAGAACGTGCGCCGTAGCCTGTTTTACTGAGCGGTTCAAGAGGCAGCATTAGGC
This sequence comes from Acipenser ruthenus, assembly GCF_902713425.1. Taxonomy (NCBI): domain Eukaryota; kingdom Metazoa; phylum Chordata; class Actinopteri; order Acipenseriformes; family Acipenseridae; genus Acipenser; species Acipenser ruthenus. The sequence goes on along the minus strand of NC_081209.1, from coordinate 29,492,070 downwards.
TAAACTGATTGGAGGAAGCTATACTGAAAAGTGAACAGGTGTGCTAACCAAAAATAAAACACTAACACCATAGAGGTCAAAGTTGCTGCAGCTCCCAGCACAGAACCGCAAGATATTCAATACAAGAAAAGGGGGGAGATTTGTGCTGTTGGTAAGATGTAAGAAAATTCATTTTAAAAATCTTGTATAGCAACAGCACAAAGTGGCCTGTTAACTCGAAGTGTACTTGATTTTGTTTCTTTCTGTTCAGATCACGGAGCTCCTGAATGACGTGGAGAGGTTGAAGCAAGCCCTTAAGTTGGCATACACCAGCAACACTCCGACAAAGAGACAGAACCAGCAGGTGGAGACCCTCCAAACCCAGATCAAGAGCCTGCAGCAACAGCTGGCTGTGAGTACAGGGACTCGATCAGGCGCAGGCTGGAGAGTGTGATTTCCTGGGAATCGGGAAGCATTCGGAATGAGCCGGCAGCCAGGATTCCACAGGCACTGATAGTGCCAGGTGGATCCTGATACAGAGAGATATTACGCAAATTCAGTATTGGAGAAAGCACTTGATTTATAGTTAACATCAATAAACGGCATAGAAAATAAATACACATAAACAAACATTTGAAGCTAGTTACCCTTTGGGTCTTCAGACCTGCGTGAAAATGTGTGTTATGAATACTGAAAAGCAAAGTAAATTATAATGTATTAATCTGTATCTATTCTTCTTATTCCTGTGATGACTATCAATATGACTTTGTATTAATAATATTTGTATTCTTTTTCCACTTCTATATATTTTAATTAACCATCTGTTCTAGCACTTGATGATTTATATTCATTTTGTTAGGGGAGATGCTTCAGTAAGCTCCTCTGTCATTAGCGCTTCTGGTCTGTACAAACAGACCGGGATCTCTGCATGATGCCTCCCCTCACTGTGGAGTACAGATATCGAGTGACACACAGACTCATGGCAATTGTTGTGTTTTCTGTCAGATTAGATGGGAAAAATAATTTAAATACATTAATTAATCAATCTTCCTATATCATCGCTTGCTGCAAATAGAAAGCACATGTGCTGAATATTTATCAGTGTTCTTCTGGTGAGCTCTGATGCTCTTGGTCTCTAAAAGCTACAGCAATGTAAAATGACACCCTCATTTAAAATGCATGCTAAAAAGAAATTCTAATGAAAGAAATATAATATCGACAAAGGAAAGATTATTTGGAAACTCTTAATGCAAGATAACCCTTAGGCCAGGGGTGTCCAATCACTGCTCTGGAGGACAATGCCACCTCAGGTTTAACAGGTAAAAACATATAATTAACTCTACAGGGTCTGGATGGAACTTATCCTTCCAAGGCCTGCGTTTTGAAAGAGTTAATAAAATATATGAATCTTTCTTTAAACTATTCTCTGCCCCCGGTTGCTAATCTAACCAATAAGCCAAGCATTGGTGATTTCACACAAAATCTATTTCAGTGTGTGCAGTGAATTGAGAAATGTATCCTCAGAGACAGAGACAGAGACAATTTTATTAACAGAGAATTGTTCAGGAAGCATTATTCTCATTCTATACAGGCAAGGTCCTGCTTTCACCTTTTGGATGACAATAACACAAAAGAGAGGGTAGAAAAGAGAGACTGCTGGGACTGTCACATAATATAAAGCAGTGTTCACTATGTGTGACTGCGAGATCCGCAATGCAAGAACTGGTAATAGCAAAATAACCTGTGTGTTTTGTTTCTTCTGACAGATGAGTTTTTCAATTGATTGCATGTATGTGTGTCTGTCTCCTGTATATAAAATATTATTTGTGTGTTTATTTATCTTTCCCCTCACAGGATGCTGAAAGGCGTCACATAGAAGTGGTTTCAGTGTATCGAACACACCTCCTCAGTGCTGCACAGGTACGGAGACTCTCGGTGAATTAGTGATCATGACTGGCTATCCTTGCCATTCAATAGAAAAAATAATTGCTGTTCAGTGCTGCATTGGCAGGCAAATTGTACAGCTGATTAGCTTTAAAATGCTAGCAGTCCTTACCATATATCTAGAATTGTGAAGATTTTTTCAAAACCTTTTTTGTTGTCTGCTCCTATACAAGCACAGTCAGATAATGTAGGGCCCTGTCTTCAGATCTGATTCACTGCAGCTCTTCTAAGCATTTGCCAGGCCTGTTTGTGCAGCCCAGTCTCTCCTGTTCTGTCTGATCTCTGTTCAGTGCGTTGTGTAGCTTGTTGATGGAGGTGTGAGCACTGTACTGTACTGTATTGTATTGATTGTGTTCTGCTTGTAGGGGCACATGGATGAAGATGTGCAGGCTGCCTTGCTCCAGATCATTCGGATGAGGCAGGATTTTGTATGCTAGGAACTGAACCACAGCCATTGTGACCTTAATCCCTCACTTCACGATGCACTACATAGCATACCGAAGAATACGCAACCAAGCATCGCCTGTGACACAGAGGACCATGGCGGATTGTTTAATGGTTTGAGAAAAAAATGCAAAAGAAATGATGCCTAGTTTCGCCTTTTTCACTCTAAAACACAGCCAGTTTTACTTAATTATTTTAATGAAGCTGATTTCAAATATTTTTATGAGCTTCTCTGTATGGTAAATTCAGTAACCCTTTTTTTTTATTTCAAAATGAAGACATGTGGAGCCTTTTGAATACAAGTCCGATTGTCAAGACATTTAGATTTCCTGCAGAATACGGACATTACTAGTTCTGTTTCATGTTTTACAATTGACTATATATGGGAGTATGTTATAATACTACATGTACTTTAACTTGCTCCCAAGAGTAACGCAGCACTGTGCTGCACATAACAATAGCAATCAATACTGTTTAACGCTCACAAAACCAAGCCGTGACATCACTGAGTCACGTCCCTGTGTCTTATTTGGGACGTTTTCAGGCTGTCAGGAAGGTTCTTTGTTTTTAGATTTCTTCTTTTTTTCTGTTTTATTTTTTCTGATTTGTTTTCCAGACGTTACATTGTTGCCAAGCCTGTTGTTTCCCCAGTTATATTATCAACAATTACTTGTTACGATAATATCTATAAAGCAAGCTTTAGCACAATTATATATACACACTTTAAATAAGTCTAACTGTACCAATCTGGTTGTAAACATCCTGAAGAGGTTTAAAAAAATGTTCATATAACTTTCACTTTAAATACAGCACGACTACAACAGCAAAAGAATGTGACAGATGAGTTGAATTGAGGTCACAGTGTGTACTGAGGTGGCTGTGCTTCCGATAGGGCTCCGTTCTCATCTCAGTTAGGCTAGCATGCCTGCAGACACCGGTACACAGTACTGGGTAAGCACTAGCCTTACTGGGATTAAACCACTGCCCAGGGTTGTGGCTTGGCTGGCCAAGTTGCCTTGTAATTTAACTAAGCTAGCTAAAATACCATGGCTTTGCCTTGCAGGTAAAAATAGGAATTTAGTTTTTAACTAGACTAACTTTGTGCCTTTTACAGATATATTTTTTCAAGAATGGCTTTGTTATACTTTGATTTAAACACTATATGATAATATTATTCAGCAGGACTGGAATGGAATAGGATAATGATTGTTAACATTTCTAATGTCAGGGGGCACTGACCCTGGGATACCCCCCCCCCCCCCCCTTTGTATTTCTCCAGGTTGGTACTGTTCTTAATAAGGTGTAGATTACCCTCATGGACTACTGTGTGTGAAATATGTATCTAATAACACTTTATCTTGATGTTTAAAGAAAAACAGAATAGCCAAACACTTGTTTTAGCAGCCTATAAAAAGGCAAATGTTTTTATAGTAATAATAATAATAATAATTTGCTAACATGTTATTGTTATTTTTTAAAGCCCCCCAATCTGTATTTGTCAGTGGTTAAACGCACCTCTAGAAGAAGTCCTTGTGGTACTGGTGCTGATGGTTATAGTGCAGACGTTTCGTTTGGAAATCCGGATGGAATTGTGTATCCATCTTAATAATTAGATGTACCAGCATTAATAAAAGTGCCTATTTTAGAAGAAAAGATTCTTATGTGTGTGTGTTTGTTCTACCACTGTATTTCAAATGGCACGAGCTTCCTGTATTTACACTGTAATTACATACTATAGTAATGATTAGTTAAAACCTTCTTTAACACATCATCCATCTGAATTGTCAGTAATTATACTGTTATTACACTGTGGGTAGGTACACAGTATCTAACGTGTAGGCTAATCAATGTCCTACCATTAGCAAAGCCTTGCCACATCAGGTTTCAATGATTTCTTACACTTTTTGTAATATCATAAGCATGTGTGCACTTGCCTGTCTGTATGCGTGTGACCCATTTATCCTTCACAAGCAAGAACATTTGCAATAAGAACATAAAAAAGCAATCAAGTGATCAAGCATGCCCCAAGTTTATTCCTTGCTTTGCAGATCCATCTTTAATGTTGGACCATCTTTGGAAATTGACCACGTTTTTAAAAAGACTGATAACTGCCAACTATCCTTCCCTGTTGAGAATGAGTCCAGGAAAAGAGACTCTGGGAAGACTATGAAATGACTGTTTATTTGTGTGTTTTATTTGAGTGTTTTAAATCCATGAAACGCCAGGCTGCTGCATAGATTGGAGTGAATTTTATATTCCAGTCTAGGGCTTGCAGTAATTAGAATTTAACTGAGGAGGCACAGAGACAGTGGAGGTCACACTATGCTAATGAAGAACAATTACGAGTTTTAATTTAACATGCGAGCGTCACCCGGACCTTTGACCTGCCGGCATGGTTGATTTCAATTTAGTGCACTGTTCACATCATTCTCGTTCTCTTAGCTTGACCTTCTGTAAGAGAACATCCTGTTGAATTTGTGAAAGCACTTGGCTCTTCTCCTGCCACTCCAAACCAGTGTCATTGTGAGGCAGGTATCACTTGCTCATGTTTCGGGTACAGTATTGCAGCCCACCCTGTGGCCAATAACAAGCTGTGATACTAAGTTCATGCCGGAACAGGTATGCTTCCCAAGTGTGAATCAAAGCTTGTTTTCCTGTTAGAACGATGAAAAGATTAAATCTAAGCTGCTGTTTAGCAAGTAGAGGTTGAAGTTGGGTTCATCTTGGGTCCTCTGAAACCCCAGATTTGATTTTTTTTAAAAAGGTTGTTGATCGCTGGAGTGTCTCATGGGTGCCACCTTCTGGAGATCTAGCATTGGTGCAACTGTTCTAATTAAATGGAGCATTTCTGCAACACTGCCCAAAGTAGAGATCCTGTAATGCTAGACAATTGATCATGACAGTTGTGCAAGGTAAGTGATTGGATCAGTTATCTAGAAGCAATAACCGCAACGCAACTGCAGTTTAGCATTTTTATGTATTTATATAAACACACACATACATATAAATAAGATGGAAAGACTTCTGTTTGCATGTATTTTGCAACTGGAAACAATCAAATAATATTGATCTGAGCCCCACCCACCCCCCTTCACTTCAAGAATTTATCAGTTATAAATTAATTTGGACAAAATCACTGTTTTATAGAGTGGTTGATGTGATGTTATCGATGTATGTATGTATGTATGTATTAATAGCATACTGTATGAAGCTCAAAACATCTGTCGCACATGTGTGCAGAATGGGGGGCATTAAAACTGCTTCCTCTTGGAAGTGTGATATTATGCAGAAACGTGATCGTGCTCGTGGGGGGGAAGAGAGCTGGAACTGCTGCCGTCTTCCAATGTGCTAACCAGAGGCTTAACTGAAAACAGCTCTTCCTTATGATTGGCTGTGTGTCTGGAGAGGTAGGGAAGGCAGGGCTCTTCAGAACCTAATCGTTTGCAGTGATACATTTGTAACTAATTAAAATCCTTTTAGCAGGGTTTTAAGCTGCCGGGGCCTTCAGGTTTGAGGTAGCATGAGCTCATCTGCAGTGCACAGCTGAGATGGGCTCCGGTGTGCTGGACTGCTGATCTGCAGTGCACAGCTGAGATGGGCTCCGGTGTGCTGGACTGCTGATCTGCAGTGCACAGCTGAGATGGGCTCCGGTGTGCTGGACTGCTGATCTGCAGTGCACAGCTGAGATGGGCTCCGGTGTGCTGGCCTGCTGATCTGCAGTGCACAGCTGAGATGGGCTCCGGTGTGCTGGCCTGCTGATCTGCAGTGCACAGCTGAGATGGGCTCCGGTGTGCTGGCCTGCTGATCTGCAGTGCACAGCTGAGATGGGCTCCGGTGTGCTGGCCTGCTGATCTGCAGTGCACAGCTGAGATGGGCTCCGGTGTGCTGGCCTGCTGATCTGCAGTGCACAGCTGAGATGGGCTCCGGTGTGCTGTACTGCTGATCTGCAGTGCACAGCTGAGATGGGCTCCGGTGTGCTGGACTGCTGATCTGCAGTGCACAGCTGAGATGGGCTCCGGTGTGCTGGCCTGCTGATCTTCAGTGCACAGCTGAGATGGGCTCCGGTGTGCTGGCCTGCTGATCTGCAGTGCACAGCTGAGATGGGCTCCGGTGTGCTGGCCTGCTGATCTGCAGTGCACAGCTGAGATGGGCTCCGGTGTGCTGGCCTGCTGATCTGCAGTGCACAGCTGAGATGGGCTCCGGTGTGCTGGCCTGCTGATCTGCAGTGCACAGCTGAGATGGGCTCCGGTGTGCTGGCCTGCTGATCTGCAGTGCACAGCTGAGATGGGCTCCGGTGTGCTGGCCTGCTGATCTGCAGTGCACAGCTGAGATGGGCTCCGGTGTGCTGGCCTGCTGATCTGCAGTGCACAGCTGAGATGGGCTCCGGTGTGCTGGACTGCTGATCTGCAGTGCACAGCTGAGATGGGCTCCGGTGTGCTGGACTGCTGATCTGCAGTGCACAGCTGAGATGGGCTCCGGTGTGCTGGCCTGCTGATCTGCAGTGCACAGCTGAGATGGGCTCCAGTGTGTTGGACTGCTGATCTCCAGTGCACAGCTAAGATGGGCTCTGGTGTGCTGGACTGCTGCTGTTGATTTTCTTTTGGCAAACAGCATCTTTTTCTTCTGGAAAGGGTCCAAGCCAGGACCTGTATATTTGTTCATGCCCCAGGGCTTGGCAGGACATTTTGTATGTTTGACCTCTCTATAAAGAATTGAATGGCATGAAAGAAATGCTTCTGGTATTTGCACAGTGTTTTCACACTGACGTTTGCAGTTCTTGGGGATTGCTTGGCTGGAACCCCAGTACCTTTCAGAGGTAAAGTATCCACGCCAGGGCAATGTGATGGAAAGCATTCCTCTCTCGAAGTTATATAGGGTCATAAATCAAATGCTTTTCAGAACACCGCGTTTACTTTGACATTTGTTACATACTATTCATAGAGCGCAGGTTTGCACGTTCTGTACAATACTGTACGTTTACGCACAAAACTGCCAGCATGGGTATGTTTTATCCTTAACATGTCACCATGAAACTTTAGACAAATGTTTCAACAAGAAGTGTAGATGTCTTTTGTGTTTTAACATGTGATGCCTAAAGCCAGCCTGGGCTGCAGTGCCTGCCTGTGACTGACACACTGCACAGCATTTTTTTTTATTTTTATAAAAAGCATAGAGAATACACAATTCAGAAAACCTTGGTGACCGCGAGTATAACCATTATTTATAATTTATACGTTTGTGTTGTAATATAAACAAAGTCGTCTTTCTTGCAATATAATCTTGCTATAAAATCATTGGGATGTGTTTTCATTTACCATAGCAGTGAAAAGGGTAAGAATGTAGGTTATTGAAATCCCGACAATTCTGCCGTTTCGAATAATCAGGCTGTGAATGTTCCTTAAGTGTGTTAGCATGTGCCTGGCTGCCGGCATGCTAGTGTCTCAGTAACTCAAGCTGCCTGCCCCAGACACATCTGGAAACCATAGAAATGGTTATCAGGGGACTTCCAAGGGTCAGTTATTATCGGCACAATATCACAATGAAAAAGATGACATTAGAGCGCGCCCTGGGGTCACTGGAGCAGCCCCCTTGCTTACTGCAGAAGGGTATTGGGTTACTGTCTTTACACTGATTGTGATCCTCCTGCTGTATAACTGAACTGGCTTGTCAAATATAGGAGGTTGCTGAGCGATTCCACATGGCTTTGCTTTAATCAAAATAAGAAGGATAATTGCTCACACCCTCCCTCCCTCCCTCCCTGTGGCATATTTGCACCTTCACCCCAATCATCCTCCCTCCTGCTAAACTTGCTTCTCAAACGGCGGCCTATTTTCATTGATTTTAACAGCGTGGGTCTAAATGTCACCGAAGTAACCCTTCCCAGACCTCTTTGCACTGTACTGTTGTTGTATTTAGGGATGCTAGTAAGAGTGAGGTGTTGGTACTTGGGTTGGAAACACAAGAGAACTAACTGAAAGGCACCTCTCCCTTGAGATTGGGCATTACGGTTAGGGGTGTGTGGTACAGAAAGTCACTAGTTGTACATCTCTACTTGCGCTCCAAGGTTATCAGGATGGGTTTAGATGGAAAGTATTCCTTAAGACTTCATGCATTTAAAAAGTAATGACAGGAGTGAGATCTAAATAGGTCTGATAGGCAACAGAATAGAAGCTCGCTTGCAGTATTGTTGACATGAGCATGTAACAAGCATCCGTGTGCAAGCCTGTCCAGCCCAACCTGTCTAGGGCTGACCATAGAAACATGTGCTATAGTACAGAGACTGCTTCTATCTGTGTAACACCAAGTAATGCGTCACACTCTCAGCAAAGTCAGTGGGGGTTGAATTGTAAGCATTTAAATGTGCTTATTAAATGAAGGAAATATTAATACTACATTTATAACTTTCCTTTTTTTACTCCTATTTCCCTCCCTTCTCTCTCACACACACACACACACACACACACACACACACACACACACACACACACACACACACACACACACACTTGCACTTCAAAAGCCATGAATTTCAAGTTGTTGTTGTTTTTTTTTTTTATTGCTGTGTTATTTGCGGTTTGTTCTGTATAAGCTGCTCTTAGTAATTACGGCCTATACGATTCAATTCAGTGGGAGTACTTCCTTTAATCTAATTCCCAGCGCTCTGACTGGGAACAGATGCTTTTCTGGTTTTTCATCTTCCTTAAGAACGGTACCGATTTGTAAAGTCATTCAACCCCCCCCCCCCCCCCCCATGCACTGTGGCTTCAGTGTCTTTGACATGCCATACAAATTGTTTGCTCACTTATGGCTCTCCTTATTGAGTGAGTGTTTTTTAAATTTATTTTTCTTCTTTTGGTTTGGTCAGTTTAGAGTTGGCTGTTGCTTCTTCTTTTAAGACCCCACTTTTTTTTTTCTTACAAGTAACAGGCCATTAGTGAACATGACTTGTGGTCTCTCATTACACCCTGGGGGGGGGGGGGTCGTTTCAGGGCTTCAGTAACTCTTTAATGTTTGTGGGGCAGAAACACTTTGCAGCCTCAATAAAGGTTCAGTTCATTTGTAGTAACACCAAGTTGGTCGGACACCACCTGTTGTTAATTTGGACTGGATGGCTTCGCCGTGTCTTTATTGGGTTCAGATCTGACCTGGGATCTCTGGCATGTGAGGAAGGAGGCAGGCCTTCGCTTTCATCTCCTCTGGATCTACAGTGTGATTACCAGCTGGACACAGATTTGACAAACCAGAGCTCAAAGGCAGCAGGAAAACCAGCTCTGGGCTGCTTTGTGTAGAGCACTGCAGGGTCTGTGTTCAGTTTAAACCCCTTGGCACTGAACAGAAACCACCTTAGAAGAAAGTGCTGGCTGTAGCGCTACACTGAACTAAAAAGAAACACACCCATGCTCTTTGGTCTGTGGTTTTGGCTGTGGATCCGACCGGGGCCTGAGCTGAACCATGATTACACATCGGGTTTAGAGCAAAGCGTTTCATTCTTTGTATTCTACACTGCACTTTCTTTATTTTTTTCTTCGCAGTGTTTTTGTTTTCCCCCTCATTAGCTCTTGGTTAGCCACTAATGCAGCCCTTGAATCCATTTTCTGTCAGACACTCCTTGTGAAAACCAGATGCTGTTCTTTCAGCGAGATCTGGAAAGCCAGCCATCTTCTTAAATTTCCCCAGGTGGTAAACGGAGACTGTGGCTACATTACTTCAAGAGGCAGGCACTGTGGCTAATACTGTGCAACATTCATGATGAACATTCAGATGAATTACAGTAGAAATTAAATAATGCTTCTCATATTTACATTGCTGTTATTGTAAAATACAATAATGCATTTCTTTTTTTTTTTAAATGTACTTTAAGAAGTCGTTCTTGTCCAGTGTTTTGTGAGTGGCACAGTGCTCCCTCGTCCCTTTATACCATGGGACCAAGTCAGTACAGTGGTGGCTCTCAATTACACCATGATGCCATTCCACTGCTATTCCATTCTCGTTATGGGGTGGAACACTAATAGCACAGCCTCTTAACTGTGACTCCAGCGTTATAACGGCCTGTAGTCGCCTATTTTTGCTCCAGAGTAATTTACTGCAGTTGAAGCCAGCATGGCTCTTCATCGCCCTGTGTAAATTAGCGCTGGCAGTGCTGTGACAGGTCCTGACCCCCCTGCTGATATTTAACACACGAAACCTATCAAACAGATACACGCTGATCCCTGGAGACCTGCTTAGCACATGAAGCCTATCAAACAGACCCACGCTGATCCCTGTAGACCTGTGCTGACCCGTGTCTACTGTGAGTTACGACCACAATCTGTGTGCAGACTTCCTAACCTTAATGTTCCCCTCCCCTCTCCCCCTCCCTCTCTCTGTGGTGGCTTTCAGTCTGGGGCTGCATGCATCTCTTAAATCGTGATGGATTTGTAATTCAGTAGCTCAATATGAGCAGCTGGCTATTCTGAATTTTTATATTAAACAAAAAAAAGTGGGGGGGAAGTGGGGGGGTGGGGGGGGGAGAGACTTTGAAAGTGCTCAGTGTGTTGTTAAGTATACACTTGCTGTACATTGCAAATACGGTGGGCATTTGACTTTAAAAAGAAACATTTAAAATCCTTTTTTTTTTTTTTTTAAACCAATAAATTGCAATGTCCTGCCACCAGATTTGTTCTAAAGCCTCGTTTAAAAACTACCACTAGAATGAAAAGTGAATAGGGGGTGTTTTTAACTAACTCCTTTTTTCTTGTTTTTCTTCACAACCTTTCATCGCCTTCGTCTTTTTATAATATGTCCATTTACGGAGTGTTTGGCTGCTGCAACATTTTTTCTTCCTTCAGTAATGATTTGCACCAGGTGCTCTGGAGGCTTCTCAAAAACGCAGGCCCGCCCTGCAGGCCACGCTGGCCCAATTGGTTCTGCTTGCAGAAAGGCAGCGCGCTCTGAGGGAGGTGAATTAGCTGCAGGATTCACCGCAGCAGCTCACTGTGGGGAGTGGCAATGAAAGCCATGGGATTTGTTAACTGCCCTGTTCTCCCCTGAGGTAACCAGGGCCAGGAGTGAGCGGGAGGGAGGGAAAGCCAGTCCCAGCCTTGGTTACTGTGCTGCACACCAACTTCAACCTGTACCACACAGTTCCACTAGGTGGTGCAATTGTATAGTAGTAAAACAAATAAATACAAAAACATCACTCAGTGGTTTTCCGTAAAGCTTCTTAGTTTCACACTGAAGAGCTGCCATGAAGGCTGTTGGTTCAGTACTTCAGGACTGCAGGTGGGAGAGTTATATTGCCCAGGCTCTGCTAGGGCCAGTCCTCTTGACATTGTACAAAACACCCAAGTTCAGTGTCCTTTTGACCATTTATTTGATTTCTTGAGGTTGTTTTTGAATCGCTTTTTGTTTTAACAATCGGCTTAAGATGATAATATTTTTCTTGTCACCACGTTGCTATGCGTGCGAGTGTCAATGAATCAGTGTAAAGGTTTCTTATTCGTACCTCATTCATTCATTCATTCATTCATTCATTCATTCATCTAGTTATGAAACGAACACCCAACATGTTGACTCCTCGCTGACCGCAATGTCCTGAAGATCTGAAACACTTTTCAATTACTACTCTAGTCTTCATGGTACAAAGTGATTGGTTTTCATTGATGCAAAACAAATCTGTACAAATTAATGCATTCTTTGTTTTGAACTTTCTTACAACTGTTGACAGTGTGCATTTCTCCATACAGATGCAGACAGACAGATAGATATAGATATTGCACATTTCAGGTGCCGAGTACCCATACTTGTTGCTTCACCACTTCCTCACAACCTGGCTCTCCTGGGTTTTACTGTAATTGCACCTCCAATCAGGAAGAAAAATACTAATTAGGCGCTACTCGTTAATAAATGAGCCGTAATATACTGCCTAGGCACTAACGTTTGAGGGCTGCTGAAGCCTGTAACAGATGCGTTTGTTTAGAAGTAGGGACACAATGGTTATTTTTAAGATTGTTTGTTTTATTTAACAGTTTAAATTCGTTAGGAAAGTAAGGGTTTGGCAACGAGTAAGAAAACCGAAAGAAAAAACGGCATCTCTCTCAGCAGAGCTGTAGCTTTGGATGGTAGTCTTGAAAAGGGATGATCAAAACCAAGCAGGGTATGAAATCTTACCAATATGAAAATGCTGGCACATTGAAATTTAAGCATGACCTCTGTGGTCAGTTGTGGTGTAGGAACCAAGGGAATTGGTTTCTGAATCCAAGTGCAGAGACTTAACCACTGTGCCATCCCTTATAAAAGTCTACCCTAGCAAAAGCATGTTAAAGCACAGGCAAGCGTACCGAATATGGTGTAAAGCATATTAGTAAACATGGAAAGCCACGGTAAACTATGGAAAATCATAGCATAACCATAGGAAAAGTATGGGAAAACTGCAAAAATACTCTGGTAAACTTTTATAAGGGGTGGTCTCATTGTGCTGCGTGTTGCTGTGTGGGTACTGACACTGTCTGGGGGACCTTTTTACTAGATTAGAAAATATAGTTTGTCAGACCCTGTGTGACTATGAATTAAACTTCTATCCCTGTAAATGAATATACTGGGTCTGGAAACACTATCAGTTTGACTTTCCTGTTGGAGAAAAATAAGGAGGATACTGTATAGCATTGCTGTAGTGAATCTTTCCCCAAAAAGAAACAGCCCAATTAGACAATGGCCATGGTGCCTGTGGCAGTGAATCAATCTACAGGGACTGCTGATCATTAGTATTGGAAAATTCATTTGTAACAACAGGCTGTACTCCACAGTCCAATTAAAAACATAAAAGTGTTTTCTTTCTAGTCTCGGGAAAGAATTTACAAGACATAAACAGGCTGTAAAATGAAGAAGTACATCTGGGTTCAGTTTTAAAACAGCCACATTTGGTAATCTTCAGGGAAAAATCTTTTAAATAATCAAGATCTCTCTCTCCTTTTTTTCTTTTTTTGTAAAGACTTTCAAAGCATCTGTTTTCAATTTTTTGTAAGACGGTGTAATTGGAAAACTGTTTTCATTTGTTTTTTTTCATGGTTAGGGTTTGTTTAAGTTTAAATGATGTTGATGCTATTGGATACAGATTGTGCGACTGTGTGTGTGTGGGGGGGGGGGGGCTTTCTCCTCTCTATCTAATTGACGGCTTCATCAGTTTAGAATGTTGCTTGTAATCAATTATCTGAGCTGCAGTACTGCGAAAAGAGATTAGCCAATTAGCGTGGAGGTCTTCATTTATTGACTTTACAGCAACAATGTTAAAACTGAAGCTGAACGAAGAGATGACAAGAAGCAGCTTCCATGTTAGCGCTTGGAAATCCATCCAGAAATCTTTTAGTAATATCATTAACTACACAGATTTTCCATGAGCACTCCCATTACTCATTTTAGTTAGTCAGTGTTTGGTTCAAACTTCTAAACATTATTGTACAGCCTTTGACGCATTGAACTCTGAGCCACTTATTCATGTATCATATCTGTGACACTGTGCCGATACAATAGATACACCATCCTAGCCTCTGTTATTGAGCTGAACCGTGGTGCATCTTTAGAAATCCTTTCAATCCATTTAATGGGGCCCTTTTGTGTGCCAAGTGCATGCAGGTCTCTTTTGTATATCCTTGTCTGAAACAGCCAAATGCTCGGAAGGGCCTGGCTGTTGTAATGATTTGAAAGCCACATCGTTTTAATAGTTCAAATTTAAATAAATCAATTTCTTTCAGAGGCGATTTAAAAAGCTCAAAAACAGCAGGCTGTGGTTTGCTTTGGTCAGAGGAGCCTGGCTGTTCTAAAGGAGAAACAGAGGATATTCCATCCTGACCAGGGTCAGCAGAGGGAAGTGCTTTCCCTGGGAGAGTGAGGAAACAGAGGTCTAGAAGGGCACTAACATAATCCTCCTGTCTGGAGGGGAGCACCAGTAAAAACTGGAAGAACAAAGCAACACTGAAACATAGGAAAAGGGCCAGTGAAACACACACTGAAAAGGCAGGCTCTCTCAAAATATTTCCCTTGCTGTTTAAGCAGTCACTCTGGTTTCTCTTCTCCTGGGTTAATGGAAGACTGTTCACACAACCTCAAGCCCCAGACCTGCCATTGAAATCGACAGCCTCTCTGTCTTTCTTTGAACAAGGACACTGAGCACATTAGGTTAATACATGGCTTTCCTCACAGCTAATGCTGATATTAGGAAAGTGAGTAAAGCCGGTCTAAATGATTTAGTTATACATTATTAATCGCACTGGCACTTTGTATATTGACTTTCATGAATGGAATGTTACCTTGTCCTTAATTGTGTGATGTCTTCATTGGGTTTTACATGATCCTTGTGTTAATTCAGTACTGCATGCATCCAGGAGTATTATATTAACAAACTGTAATCATGTCATCCCTATGTGTGGCATGTGATCCATAATACTATAAATAACCGGGCACTGGGAAGTTTACCATGTCAATAAAATATCACTGTGCTAATAATGGCTACATTTGTACTAAAACACTATTGCGCTTCCTACACCAGCTCCATACAAGCGTGAGGTTTATTTTTAGGTCTGTTACTTACCCAAAGAACATGTGGTTTTGCATCAATAACGACAAAAGTATGATGACACGAAATTGAACACGTCTCGGGAAGTGAGCCATTGAAACGGGACGGTGCGCGAGCGATCTGAGCTGTCTTCTTTTGATTTACAACATATGGTATGGAAATAAAAACTCAAATAATCTGTGCGTTTACCTCTACAAAAGAATAATTACAAAACAAAATCATTAGGATATTTGTCAATCAACGCCTTACCTACTGCAAACACAATGTCAAAACGGGTTTCTAATGAAACGCGCAGAGCTACAAAGGGATTTGGTCTCCTACCATTTCTAAATCGTAAAACACTTCAAAGAATGTGCCAGTCAAAAAATAAATAAATAAAAACTCCATTCTGCATCTCGTGATTACAATGTGTTCGGTGCGTTCTAATTACTGACAGAAAAACAGGTACACGAATGAATTAGATCTGTTTAATCGTATCTATTGAGACTGTCTCCAAAAATATTCTGCATTATCCTTTAATAAAACCCAGCGTTCATCCTTTGATGTGTGAGCTGAGGTGTAAAAACCTCTCGGCTGAAATGTAATTAAATAACCTCCTTTTCTCCCTCATTAGTCAAGGTGCTGTGTAAACACCTTTTAATTTCTCTTTTAAAAACGTGTTTTTCTCCCCTCTTTCATCGCGCCTGTCTCATCATTTTACATCACTTTGATCCACATCTTCTGTCCTTTCTTTGATTTGCACCTTTGCGCTTTAAATTTGTCTTTGAATTAAAATGCAAATTTCTTGATTAGCAACTTTCTCATCCAGCCTGGTGCTTCCCAGTCTGGTCCTATAGTAGCCATATTATCATATTTTTTATTTAGCAGACAGATCAAAAAATACTTTGAGAACACGAAGCACACCTTCTGTCTATTATTTCTGAAAAAGAGGGGGGGGGGTTGAATCTTTCAACATGTACTCTCCCATAAAAGAAATGTTCATATTTATAAAAACATCTGTTGTGCAAATGTGAAATAGTTTAACTGCTAGTAGATTTGTGCTTTAATCACTCAAACACACGAGGCTTCTTCATGCTTTGTTCTTCCACACAACCACATTTCTGGTTGGAGGTTTTGGGCATTTCAGATTATGTTTACACCAGATCTATCTATATTTAAAATACTGTACAGCACCCTGGTCGCTGGAGGAGATGAGCTGGGTACACCGGTGGTGTATCAGGATTTCATTACTGTAGGGCAGCGGTGTCTAATCACGTTCCTGGAGAACCATTCCTCTCACTAGCTAAAATGCTCTTTAACTGCTTCATAGTCTGGATGGAGGTTTAATTGGTGGAATTAACAATTTGAAACAGAGTTGGAACAAAGACCAGGAGTGGAAGTGCCAGCTTTGGACAATACCTGCTGTAGGGTTTATAATCATTCAGACCCATTTCTAAACTTTTAAAGAAATTCTGTAGCAGGTTTCAGTCACTGGTGCTTCAGAACTCAGGTAGACGTCCGTAGGGTAAACGCGGAGTTGAGTTCCAGACTTTTAAATAAAGCACAGAGAATGCTGGACCAAGAAGATGAGTATAGCTGCTGTAAAAGAGCTCTCCTTTACTCGCCAGCCAACTTGAGCATCGTGTTTTGATTTGGGGGATAAAGAAAACATGTACTGGATTATGACATCAAAGAGATCTGCATTTATCAGAGAGCCCTGCTGACATGGAGGTGTTAAATGAGGACTTGGCCAGAGTTTATTATTCTATCCTCTCTGAGCAGCAAGGGATAAGAGCACAAGTTTACACTATCTGGTAAATAGCGCAGGGAGGATGAGATATAATACTGACACAGAGACCCTCTTAGTAACTCCAGATAGATTACAAGGAGAAGGAGTCAAGCTGCTAATGTGACATGATATCAGAAGTCTGCAGTGCTGGAAACAAATATCTGCAGGAACATAGTGACTGTGCTTCTCCTTTCAGTGTTCACTGCAAGACCAAGCTTACCCTCCAGAGCCACGGAGCAATAATGGAGTAAACAGCTGTGTCGATATTTGATACATCATCCAGGTCAGCAGCTTTGCACTTTCAGATGTAGGACTGACCTATCGAAAGAAGGTCAGTTGGACAGGCTTGGGGCCGTGTACAACAGGGAATTAACAGAGATGACCCCAGCCTGTACTACGACCTCTGATAATGCACCTTATTCATGGGAAAAGTTCTTCACAAAGCTGTTCTTTGCAAAACCACGCTGACCTGTATATTTAGATATATTATTTTTGATATGCTGCTCTCCAATGTTATCATAGTCCACCTTATTCACTGTAAGGTTAGGATGCACAGCTGCACTAGCCAAAGAGAGACATTAAAATAAAAACGAACATGCAAAATCCAAACCGCGTGTTATTCCATCCTTGGTTGCTACTTGCTGATGTGCAGGAACTGCTTCAGAGCAGCATACCAAGCGATTTAAATCTGGCCCTGAGAAAGCAGGGCTGTTTATTTCTGTGCTGTGGCAGGGTGCCAGATCAAAGGAGATGGGAAGACAGATAGAGAGAGAGTGAAATAGAGAGAGTGGTTCTGAACTGCTGAAACACATATGAGCAATGCGTGGAGCGGTGTCATTAGGTACCCAGTGCAGCCATCATTTAGCTGCCAAGACAGCAAGCCTGGGGGTGGCAATGAAAGCCAAGAAGCATCACCGGCTGTGGAGCAGCAGTCTTTAGATACAAATCTACCCTGAAAGAGCTGCAACAGCAGGGAGAAAAGGAAGTGTATCTCAGGCACTGATTAACCGTGAAGCTAACACCGATCTGTCAAGTTACATTAATGAGGAACTAGCGAGCAGGTTGTACTCATAACCAGAAAATAATTTTTTTTAAAAAACAAGCATTACATGCTTTAGGCTGAAAATATTTGTTTTTTGGTGTCTGTGCAGTACCGTCTGCCCACTAACCTGAGTCATAACAGACCCTTCCCAGTCTTGATCATTTCTCAGTCTTCTCATAAACGCAAAAGAGATGAAAGTGATTCTGCAATCGGACCCTCGCTGATTCGATTACAGTATATCAAGAGCTGAAGAACTACACGTTTCCTCTAAGCTCTTCTGGTATGTTCTGCACTACACTATGAGAAGAGACAGTGTTTTCAGATGGTGCTATGGCATTTTTTATGTTTCTTTCCCTATAATAGTTGCAGCATCTCCACTAAAAGCTCTTCTTCATTGAGGTAGGGACCCATTGGAAGTTGCATTTACTTTTGACAGAATAAGGAGTGCTCTCACTGTGTGTGCTCCCTCACAGATCAATGCTGTTAAAGATCTGCTTTTCACCTGCTTGTGCAGAACGATTTGGAAAATATTGGCACTGTTACTGCTGATCCTGCTGGGCGGAGTGTAGGAGTGCACTGAAGTGCGAGTGTAAGCAGAGGCAGCATGGAGGTGTGCACATCACTCAGGGGTATTTGTTAACAGGAAAGTACCTGCACAGTGACTGAATCAAACGCGTTTCAGAGCGAGCATCGGAACAGGGTGGGTGGAGGGCGATGCGGGGAGACGGGGTGGGGGAGGGGGGCGTACAAACACGCTTCAGAGCGAGCATCGGAACGGGGCGGGGGGCATACAAACACGCTTCTTGTTTGCCAATACCGGTAAGAGGAGAGGTCTCTGCATCTCAGTTCTGGTCCACGTGATCATGTCTGTGCAGCTGAAAGAACATTAGACCAGGTTCTCATCCTGCTGTCTGGAGAAATTCATTATTTTCATTATTTATTTATCAATGTTGGATTGGAATTCCATTTTGCATTGTTTTTATTTGTTATTGCAGGGATGAGTGGTACATTTTCACGGCAAAAAGGTGACGCAGAGACAGTTCGGATCAGATTTTTTTACAGAGGCCGCTGTGATTACCAGCAGGTAACTTAAACACTTGCTCTCGTCACGGCTCAGAAGTTCTGAGATGCAGGCTGCTGATCTTTTAAAGCGTCGTTCAAATTGTTTTGTTCAATGTTTCCGTACTCAGATAAATGCCATCTAAATCAAACACACTGAAGCACGATCCAGGATTTTTTTAAACTAAGATACAAAGATTCCTTCATTGCCAGCATGAAATAACGTTCACATAATCATTCATTCCCATCCCTTCAATACTCACATTACTACATCAAACTGAACCCAAATCCTAAAAGCAAATTAGACAACTCGGGTAGAAATCTGGGGTAGTATTACACTGCCATCAACAGAGGTAGCCAGTTAATTAAACAATTGATGATATAAATGATTTAATAACAATTCTACATGAATAATGTGGCTATCGGAGCAACACAATTTTATTAAGTAAAGGTTTAATGGTATTGAAGAACTAAAAATAAATGCAGTTGGTAAGTAGACAAAGGTTTCCATGAGAAGCCTTTATCAGCATCTCCATGTGACATGATAAGAGGGTAAATATATATATAAACAAAGATGCCATTCGATGCTGTTTATCCCTAAATATCTCATTACTTTCCATAATGCTTTTCTGTTGTATTGAAGCTGCAGAGGGCAGGCTTGTATTTTGGTTGTCGTGACTGTAAGAGCCACGGCTCTCACCACCGCAGAGAGTGACACAGCTGTGGAGGTTTTCAGAAAAGGCAGCTCTCTTAATGTTTCCATTGCAGAATCACTGGTGTTCAGCAGCGTAGCTGAGAACACATGAAATGACTTTGGCTCCAGTTTAGCAAGTGCAAGTGCTGTGGGCCTGCAAACTTGTGACTTCCTGCCATTTCTGTGAAATACAGTGGAAACACAAGTTGGTAACAAGCACTCCGGCTTGGTTCCAGTGGAAATGGATGTTTTATTACCCGTGTAAATTACATTACATATGCTGGAGACTGAGCAATTGAAGAGCAAGGGAGGAGTTTGCAGTTTCAAAGTGTTTGACATTTAAGACTTTTTTTTTTTTTTTTACAGCACAAGGGTACAATCCTGCTACAAGATGTTATTGTTGTGTGTAAACGTCTCCTTTTTGCTCTGCATTATTAAATACGGAAAAAAATGAAGGTAAACATTGATAAACAATGTGAGGTAAACAGCTAAAGGTCAAAGGTAAACTGATAGCCATCTAGTGGATGGTTATTGTAATTGCACTCTCAATTTCAAAGAGGATTTCAAAGTTTCTCCTCAAAGGGACAGCTGCTCTTTACACATTCCAAAGATGTTATACCGGTAGATTATTATTATATTTTATATTATTATTTTTTGTATTGTTCTTTGACACATTTGTAGAGAATTATTTTGCTGTGGGTATTCCTATTTTTCAGTTTTAAAAGGTTGTTCTTCTTGTATACCTGTTGGCATTTGTAGTTCTTGGAAATAGGACGTGACCAATTCGTTTTTTTATTTTTTCATGAATTCTGAGTAAGTATGATACTGACTGAAATATCTCCACTCCTGAATCGGTATCTAAATCAATATTTTAATCTTTACAGCATGAAGTGTCATAAATAAATGTACGGTACGGTTCAATAGACCTCGGTTGGCAATGGCACTCAAAACTCCAACAGCATAACAGCAGTGGGCAGCAGTGTGGAGTAGTGGTTAGGGCTCTGGACTCTTGACCGGAGGGTCGTGGGTTCAATCCCTGGTAGGGGACACTGCTGCTGTACCCTTGAGCAAGGTACTTTACCTAGATTGCTCCAGTAAAAACCCAACTGTATAAATGGGTAATTGTATGTAAAAAATAATGTGATATCTTGTAACAATTGTAAGTCGCCCTGGATAAGGGCGTCTGCTAAGAAATAAATAATAAGAATAATAACACGTGACCCAATGAAAAGCAAAGTCAATCTTGAACCTGTTGTTGTTGTTGTTGTTCAGGAAAGGAAGGCATTCAGAAGAAAATAAAACAACTAGAAGCACCCCCTGGGTTTTGAAACAGTTTCCAGATACACAGAGGCTCTGACTCAAGGCATCTCCTTGCACTGTTGAGCTCTTGACCTCCTGCCAGTAAGCTGAGAGGAAGTGGTTTGAGGAGGATGATGACAGCGCAGGGTCTGATCTGCAATGCGGCTGACTCTTGAGGTTTCTTCTCTGGAAGTCTGACTAATTTCTACCAACTGCAGGCCGCAAAAAATCCCAGAAAAATGATTACTGCCTTTTTGACACAGTGTTGCCTTGAAGAGGACTGCTTTTTTTTTGTTTTTTTTTTGTTAGTGTAGGTTCTGAGAACGTGGGGCCTATTCACTTTTCTAACCTCCTTTTTTTCGTTTTGACACAAACGAGAATCACATGGGTGTCAGAATGACTGAGCGGCGAGGCATATTAACTGAACTGTAGGTTGTTGTTACTCTTGCCATGGTATGGTACCCAGGTACGAACAATAATGTTATGTTAACTGCGCAGCGTATAGGATGAAATGAGTCATTGCCTTATCACAGGGAAGGTGCAGCCCCTAACCGTGCATTATGATTTTATCAATGGGACAATCCATTAAAGATTAAAATGTGCTGATGGCTTTTTCACTGTGCTAAATATCTCTGACAAACTGTTCAAAACGCATCAGTGTCATTTTGTACTTCTCGCTCTTAAATCTTCATGAGAAATGAATTTCCCAAACAATCGAAGACAGTTTCATTTTACCAAGAATGCTGGCAACGTTCAAAAATATATGATGCATTCTCCACAGAAACTGCTGTGTCAGTCTTCCAGGGCCATGTTTTCAGAGATCCTTGCTAATATCTCAAACAACTTGAGAGTGCTTATGAGAGACCTGTGAGATGTAATAATTAAAAATAAGAGTACAAAAAAAAAATGCCATAAACATTTTGCCCCTAGTCTTAGAATTTAGGAAAATGTAATGGAAACCATTTCAGACACCATTTCCTTACATTCCAGAACATTTTGATATATTAGCAGTTAGCCCCTGGAATGCTGGTGTAACACGCTGAGAGTCCAGCAGCAGTCAAAGAATGATATAGAATGTGTGAACACTCTAAGAATGGGGATGAGGGGCGGGGCTGTGCTTGATGAGCATGGAGTATCAACTTGATACGGTGGAGTCATCTTGGCAGGTTTTAAAAAGACACTGCTGTCCCCGGCAGCTATGAGTAAGGCACGGACTGTATCGCCTCCGTACGGCTTGCCAGTGGCTGTCTGTGCGGGGGCAGTCCACCACACTGTTTCCCAGTCTGGCACCGGCAGGTCTGATAAGGCAGAAACAAATGCTCGGGCCACAGGGAAGCGAAACCGTCCTCTCAGCATTTGGAACACACTTTCAGAAAGGGACCCTGTGCCCCTTCGCTGGAAACACCCGGCATAAATTATTAGAGGCTGGCAGATGTTCACAGGCCTAAGTATTCATGAATTAGCAGAATTGGCAGCTTTTTCTGAACTTATTAGTTTTCACGATGCGTGCAGGAACAGTTGTTATTCTGGCTGTTTTACAAAGACCATTAATCTAGCCTGTCATCAACTCAACCACTTTGGTAGAAATTTCTCTCTAATAATATAGGAACTGTGGTGCAACATTACAAATGCCAGAGAGGTTAACAGCCTTGGCCCCTCTATATTCTTAGAGTCACTCCTGGATTTAAGAACCTCTGTGGGTCTAGCGCCTGAACTGAGTTTGAATGCAAATGAAAAGAATGCAGACAAAATATATTCTCCCGCTGCTTGCATAACGCTCTCCCTGAAATAAATATTTGAATGAAAACCACAGTTTTCTCACTTTATATTTAAGTAATGTTAACTGCGGTGCCACCTTTAAGGAGCGAGAGCGCATACTGGCTGTGTATTAATTATGCATTTTACACTTTGATATGTGCACCAATACAAACCTCTAAGGGTTACAGCATACATCTTTATAAGAGATTCATCCATTGTAGCAGGACTTCAAAGAAGCCTGGAAATGACATTCACAAAGGGGAGATACTGACTGGTTGCAGAAATGCTAGGAACAACTTTGAAGACATCTTCTATAAAACCCCAAAATGCGACCAGACGATGGTTCCAAGGGTGCTGTGTTATCAGAGGCCCGGTTCTGAATAGAGGTACTGGTACCACTGGATCAGCCTATTCCAGTACCCTCAGTAAGTTTGTGGTCTCCTCCTATGTGTTGATAAAGAAAGCTTTTCCAGTGACTCTGCTGTGAGTGATTACCGGTTCGTGTGCCACGGGCTAAAGCAGTGGGAAGCTGTCATACGAAATGCACATTAAAAAACATTGCGCAACAGAACTTCTATAGCAGTACTGCATTTCCATTCCAACTAACTAGGGAGCAAAGAAAACCAAACCAAAAAAAAAAAAAAAAACACTTGTGTGAGCAGACACATGCATGCTCCCAAAGGCCAATTCATATAGCTGTTTCCACCCAGCAAACTTCCATGAAGATGTTTTACACTGTGGAACTGGAGGTGCATCACTCCACTCATAGTTACTGTATTGTGAAGATCTGCTACCTGTCGGGTATTCATGTGTTCACCAAATAACCCGCAGTGTAAACAAGCTTCAAATTCTGTTTCAAATTGATTCAGTGATGGAGAATTTGTAAGTCATTTATTTCTGTAGTAAGATCAACTTCTTGGACATCTGTAACTTATTGAAAGCCCCAGATTTCAAGATATGTGGCTTAATATCCACTTTGAAAGATATCGGGCTAAGGGTATAAACCTGTCAGTTTTTAAGAGTGATCCGAGACACGTTTCACATTTTTAGACTTGATCCTTTAATCTGAAGTGTGTTACAGCAATACCAGCCTGATAAAACTCCACAGCACAGGCGTCTGTGCCCTCGATCCCAACGTTGTCAGCCACTGCTTCCTACTGCAGACACCTAGAGTCGAACCGAATGCCTTTCGTGTTCGATTTCCTCGGCTCCTCGGCACGTGGCTGAAAAATCTCCGGCACAAGGCTGCTTCTTATTTTCTCTTAGGTTTTACATATTCATGAATCTGTCAGACTGTCAGCTCTTGTTCCATATTCAGGGAACATGAAGGCATAGCTGTTATTCTGCACACTTAACAAAAGACACCAATTTGGCCTGTCACTGTAACAGCCGTTTTAAAGCTGTGTTAACCGAGGGTTTGAGATCCACGTTCTTACCTCCTATTAGCGCTAGCAGTACCATCACTGCTCCCACTTTTCTTCCACAGAAGATGTTTTAATATTCAGTATTCAACTTAGCAGCTATTGACACATGTGTTCGCACTGGGGTGCGCTGGGAGGCGGGTCTTCATGTGTTTCTAAGTATAATTGAATGCCGTTATAGAACAGAGACACATGCACATTGCAAAGCGACTCATCTGTCTGACTCGCTGATATGAAATGGGGTTTATCATAGCGGAAGACTTTTACATTACTTCACTTTATTATAAAATAGATAGCTAGACATATGAACCCAAAGTACAGATTTTATAACAAATAGGCTTCCTTTGAAAACCACTGAGATAGCAGTGAATTAGACAACCATCTTACTTCCCTAAATGTCACCCTGTTTCACAAGCAAAGGGCAGCAGCAGCAGCAGCAGCAGCTCCTAAGAGAAGTGCGTAGAAACAAAAAAGGAAACCAAAAGTCTTCACCAATCCCAGGGTCATGGAGGCTTCACAGAATAGCCCAAGTGCTGCAAAAATAGCAATGTATTGCAATATAATCCTTATAACTGTGTACACAAATACCAACACACATCCGCTGTCTTTAATACTTTATCCCGCAGTGCTGCCGTGGGAAGGCACAGTATGCTTTCCTTATCCTTGGCAAAGCGAGTCTCTTGTTGAATTGAGGCAGATTTCCATGGATCTAAGTTTGCCCTTAGGCAGTTAGATCAAAATCACACAAGTAGATCCACACTAATAGATATTTAAATGAACACCCCCCCATGGTAAGCAGTGGTGGCATCGTTATGACCTGAACGTTAAAAGTGAGGCCCAGTATCGATGTTTGCTATCATTGGTCTTGAGCATTGTCACTGATATACAGTAGGGTACAACATTTCACCTCCCTTGAAATGTCGTCATTTGATATAGTGTACATGGGACTAAATATATAGCAAGTAAATACATTAAAAAAAGGTTTTTGGATAATGAGAAAACCTAAAAAAAAATAATTTGTGTTAGTTCAGTGTCAGATCAACCTGATTATTCATTTGACCACTGGGTACAGGCACCTCTGATTCTAATGTGCCTGTATACGTTGCAATTGGGAGTCTGCAGAACTGTGATGCTGAAAGCGACAGAGGCGTTGGTGAGCCACTTATATGAGATGTCACAATGAAATCTCATCTTGTTCTGTTCAGAAGAGGGAGAAGCTACTGGAGACGGGAATATCCTCTGGGCCTTTTTAATAAAACAGCCCTAAAAAGACTGTGGCAGATTTTTTCGCTCTCATCCTTTTTGCTTAAAAATTCCCTGGCATGCAAACATCATATTTTACGACAAACATGCTGTGTGTTTATCTTGAAACAACTGTACCCACTTAACTGTGTTTGTGTGGAATTCAGAGAAGCCGATCTTTTTTTCTGCTGCCTGAAAGAAAGATGTGACAGCAGCGTGGTGCTCTGTTTTTTCTTTTTCTTTTTAAGATGCTTTTGACACTGAAGCTATTAATAATGAAGCACCTTTGCTTTGCAGTTTGTCTTTAAGGAAAGACCACCAAGTACCCTGTAAATGGCTCTCCACCATAAGCCGCAGATAAGACTTCTGGATTTCTTCCAGATAAGTTACTGGTGCATGAGCCACTGACAGCAAACAGCACCCGAGGGAACCACAGGCATCTATAAATATTCATCCAGAATGAGTTTTATAGAGTTTGCAGTAAAGAATTTATGGTGCACTGCAAAACGATCCTGCAACGTCGTAGCCTTGCCACCAGCCTCGTTCAATGCACTATGGTGGCTGAGAAAAGCCCTTGCTGCCCGTAACCGCTGTGGCAGCAGCGGAAAAAAGAGTAACAGGGTTTCCCAAGCCTAAAGACAGGGGTCACAGCAGATGCCATTAAAGCAGGAGTCCTGGAGCAAATGTGTGTTTGAGGCCTAGAGGCACAACTTGAAAACACATAAAAGGTTAATTGATTTTTCATTTCTTTAGAGTTTGTGGGGTGTTTGAGGCACTTTTGTGCTATGGAAGCATCGTCTGTTATATCAGCATCTACAGCCAAAAGCAGAAAGTGCTAAGGTTAGGGGTTTTTTTGGGCACTTTGCAATTAGTATTAATGGCTGATTCTGCTAATTCCTATGCCCAGAGTTATTTGGCAGTTATTTATTTTGGGCATTGTATTTATTGCCAGATAAGGCTGACCCTGGGACCCATTTTATTAATAGATAAAACTAAACTAAAATCTTTGTGCTCTTGATCTAATTACAGTGGAGCACTAATTGACTTAAGTTCCCTACAGCAGTCAGGCAGGCCAAGAGAATCACTTACAATGTCAATAGTCGCTCTTTATCACTGATCCTCGTAGTGGAATATACAGTTCATGATGAGCTACTGTCGGATGGGTAGGTCGATGGGTTTAGTGAGTTCAGTGGATGGTGGCTACAGCCTGGAACATTGCAGTCCCAGCTTGCTACTCGGAGGAGTTGGGTGAGGCTGGCGACTTCACAGTCATTTTGAGCTATTCATCTCAATGTTTTGCACAGGTGCCATGTTTAGTTTTGAGTGTAGTAAACCAGATATGCAAACTGGTGAAATAGTGACAATAAGATTTTACAGAAATGTTGGACAGGCATAGCTCCCAAGTTTCATCAACTGGAAAGCTGGTCCAGAGTATTTGGACAATGATTAATCTGACCTAAATAATTTTTCATTACATTTCAAATCAATAAAAGAAAAAGAAAGGGAATCGCCAGATTGTGTGAGCGAATTTACGTAACTAAATGAGTAAATAAATGAGCCTGAATTCCCCTTGTTTTTTTTTTTAAATGCGTATTAAAAGCATGAGGAAGGTGGGTGGTCTCTAGTAAAGACTCAGTTAAACCCCCACACCCTGTAGTTTGTCTCTCAGTCACCGCAGCGAGCTGCATGAGCCCCCAGTAACCACACTGTAACCACAGCGAACACAACAGCTCTGTTTTGAAGTCGTTCTGTCTTTCTCAGCCACTTGCCCAAGCAGGCAGTTCTTAGCACCTGCTGTAAATAAAACAATCTAAAACAAGTAGCACTCTATTTCTATCTGTTCGTCAGCTCTGCAAAAAAAAAAAAAACCAGCACAGAATATGAAGCTGCAATTCAGCAAGCGACTGCTACTCTGGTGAGACTGGCCTTCCTCTTTCTAAACTGCCTGGACAGTTAACAGTAGTTGGAGCAAAGGTTTTGCAATTTTTGGATAAAGTTGTCTTGGGTTTGGCCAATAAAACAATTCCTACAATGACGCAATTGCCAGGGTATCTTAAAAGAAACATAACCTCATTGTTAATCAACAACATCTGTAGTAATAACATAGCAAAACAAACAAACAAAACATTTGTAAAAGACCAAATTGTAAGGTAAACATGTGTTGCATCATAATTAAATTTAAATAAAATAAAATACCACCAATATATCTACGCAGCTTTTCTTCATAAACTGTCCCAGTCATTTCAATACACACATTTTGAACTGCGCAATGTATTTTTAGAGCTCAGATTATATGCATTAAATTAAAAAAGGGGAGGTTAGTGCCAGTTCATAAAAAGCCCTACAGGATAAACCCTGTGTTTCGTGTCCAAGTTCACTTCCTGTGCAGCAGAGATTTGGGTCCTACCTGATCTCTGAGGCCTTGTACCCGCTCTGCAGTGGTGTACCAAGATATTTGAGCTTCACTTCAATGAAGTTCCGCAGTACAGGAGGAAAGGATTTCTTCAGATGTTGTTTAAAAAGAATTGCTAACAATATGTTGGCTATTAAACCTTGGCTACTAGAGGTGTGCAGATGAGTCATTCCTGCATCTACTCTTACTCTGATCATGCAGGTAGTGTGGGCAGAGCCAAATCCGACTGTGATGAAAAATAGCGTTTCCGGCACTTAGAAAGAGATCAGACTGTACTGTAACATTATTTGATAGTTTTGAAGTATAATTTAGATTTTTACCACCAGATGTGTGCAGGGATAGACCCAGAAGAGCAGCAAACAAGTGCTTTTGTATTTGGGCTGCTGTAAAATTCCCATACTAGTTATGGATGGTTTTAAATATTTAACTGGCACACCCCTAGTTATTACCCAGTTAATTAGCTATTAACACGCTTCGATGTTTGCTGTTAGTTTTGAGACAATACTAGGTACAATTGTTCTGGACAGAATCAAAAGCTTAGTATTCTGGAGCCCTTGTCCTTCACTTTTAAGACATAGGTTTCCATAACGGCCAGACTCAATCCCATCGATGCTCAACATACAAACACAAATACTCAATGCTACTGTATTTCTAGAGATAAAATGTTCCATAATCCAAAAGTCTGGTAGTGAGTGCCATGTCCTTACAAGCATTGTAAAATACAAAAAACAAGGAAAAAGTTTGGGATGCATGGAAGGGAAACTACTGGATATGCTGGTGGTTTAGTGGTTTAGCCTTTACTATGAGCTTATTTAGAGCTATTCTGCTGGCCTGCAAGCTCACATGCAGCTAATTAAGCTCATTGCAAAGCCTGCAATGGGTTAAAGTGCTGTGCAACGGGGGTCTTATCTGGAACACAGCCTTGATGTTAGAACAGAACCTGTTCCTGCTTCCAGCCAGCAAGCGGGCAGCACTTAGTACTTTATTAACCCCCCACCCCTCTCCCGAGACCACACTTCAGCCACAGTCAGCAGGGCACTCACTCTAGCTCTTGGCTTCCATGCGGCTTTCCCATGAAGAAGCCAGTGGACCACACCTCTGTGAAATATTTGCGATGATACTGTCAGGCCTTCAACGGCAGGGGGCTGTTTTCACAAGCAACACCCACAAACCCTCAGGGCTCAGGATGTGGTTTGTGTGTGAGATTTCCTTACCAGCCCTTCCCCCAGATCCTCCCTCCCTGCAGCCCCCAGCGATTGCCATGTGATCCCCAAAACAATTTCAACCAAAAACAGGAAGCCCTTAGCTTAAGTTTAGTTAAGTTTATTTTCTGCTGCAGAATCTTCAAGCCACAAAACAACATGAGCTCTGTTCCTCTTTGCTGGTTATTTTTTTTTTTTCAGTAAACACTGTGTAATATTGCCTTTGTTTGTTGTGGATGGCCGACAGGTTAACCATACACCCCAAGCTTTTATGTAATACATTTCTTTTGATGCCACCTTACTGTCAGTGAATGCAAATTAACACACAGAAATAACTCACAGCTGTCAAAGATGTCTAAGATAAGTATTGCATCATTGTACCCTCAGCTCGAGATATAATTAAACTAAACTGATTTTTCTGGATAAGTCAATTACAATAACAGAGACGACACAGACGATCCCCAGAGCTCTCCCTGGGGGCTTGGTTATTAAAGCAGGGCAGTTGTTACACTGTTACTGTCTATGGTCCAAGTAAGACATGTGTTGACTAACGACATGTCAAAGTCAAGCAGATGACTTTGGCTTGAAGCCGATTGATCCACGGTGTGTTTGAGTATTGCGCTGTAGATGTGGCTTAACAATTCGCGATAAAATATGACTTCAGTACTCGCATGTAAACTAGAAAAATCAATTGATTGCACCCATCAATTTAACTTAATGAATCCATATTTATAACTGCAAATTACAGTGCTTACAAAATGAGCCGCATGAATGAAATGAAAGAAGAAACAAAACAATGACTGTGCAATGCAGACATTCCTGATGTAATCTGACAATGAGCCCACAATGGATGCAAATGCTATTGGGTATCATGCTACTGATATTAAACCCTCAGTTTTCAGTAGATGCACGTTACCATCACCCCAAGCACTTCGATTCCGAATAGGGAATTCAGGCAGAACTATGTTTCTCCCAAAGCGAATGCCAGTGCCCATGTGGAATAAGTTACCAGGAAAGGCAACTCAAACAAATAGTGCAAGTGGATTGAAGAAGAGATTACTGGATGTGTGTCTGGAGGGGGTTACAGTATATGGAGATAAAGCAGGAAGGTGGATTATCCAAAAATTAGATTTTTATAAAGACGGTCTGTCTCACAAGGGGTCATTCTGGGTTATGAGAATTTATATTGTCAGTTGCTTTAGTTCTGCTTTAGTTAAATGCTGAGGTCTGTGGCCTGTGGTGTGAGAGGGGCAGGGCGTGTTTTTGTGTGTTGACTGTTTTGCATTTTCCAAAAGACGGTAGGAAGAAGGAGCGACTGCTGCATGTCCTTTTTCTCTGATAAAGGCAAATGCCTCTGGTTAGAAGCGAGAGACTGTGTGAGCTGGGGTTAGAACAAGTATCGAGGCCTGTCGCTTCTTTTTTTATTTTTCAATCATGTATTCATAGTCGACAGTTTCTGTGCTTTAATAAAACGACTCATTGCTGCTTTTCAACAACCGCCTCACCTCAGAAAAAAAAGGAATGCAATTATGATAATGTAGAAGGTTCTACTCGTGCTGTCACAGACAGAACCTCAGGGAGACTAACTAGAAAGAACATGTAGACATCCTGACCTGTCTGATGGTGCTCTACGGCCCCTGAGGTAGTCTGACAGATCGTCATTGTGTGTTGCGTTGAACAGAACATCGCAGTGGGACTGAAACATGACTGATTATAAAATGAAGGGTGAGGACAGTGCTGTCATGGGGACTGACAGATGGGGTGGGCTGCCACTGAGAACCCCTGCCAGCTGTGGGAGGAGGGGTTGTCATGACACTGAACGGCTCTTCCTTTCCCGTGAAGCCACGGCAACTCCAGCAGGCGACGTCAACCGTAGCGACAAGTAAAGCCAGGTGGAACTCCATGGGGTTTGTTTTGAGATGTGTCGTGATGTACCACACATGAAACGTGGCCTCAAGCACTTTTCCTGTTTCTTATGCACACTGTTTTCATTGAGACAGCCTTGTAGGAGTCAATCTGCTGCCCTGATATTGTTAGCTGTTGACAGTGCTGCAGTATGAAGCCAACATTATCAGTATCGATATTATACAGTGAATATTTTACAGCGCTGTACTCGGCGACGTATATGAATGAATGATTATAAATCAAGTAAAGAGTGCCTTACACGCAGGGAAGGCCCACTGTCCTATAACTCTAATCTTAGGGTGCTCTCTATTTACTTGTGTGTTTGTTTATAAAAACTCAGGAGCAAAACAGACAGCAGTGCAGCTCCAACCGTTTTGATATGGTTCGCTACACGCCAATGAAAAGCAAGCTGAAAAGCGGAATGCTGTTTCTTTAAAATAACAAAACAATTCTAATAAATTAACTATTGCGGTGTTCCTTACAAGTATTTTAAAACATCCCCTTCAGTATTTTATTTTAATTTTATTATTATTATTTTTTTTTTAGCAAATGTAAAATACAGTATTCCACTCTTTAAAAAAAAAAAAAATGTTCTTACAGACTGCGTATCAATGAGCAATTAGTGGTCAATAAAATATGGGCCATACCTAATTACAGCATCCCTTAGAGCCAGTGTCTAATAAAGTGAAGGTACCCCCAGTGAGCCATGGGACCTCCTAACCCCAGATCAGTCAACCCCATCTATCAGATCCCAGGCCATTGCTCACACATCCACCAATTACCATCCTCACGGCAGCACTCTGTGACAGGGGTCAAAGAGCCTCCTATTCCTCACGTTGCAGCAAGCCCAGAAACACAGCCATAGAAATCTCATTATCCAGTTAACTGTACATTTATGTGACAAGACAAAAGGGACTGAATGGCCCAGTTATCATTAAAGATTAATAGAAAGCATTAAAAAAATCTGCCTTAACCAGCATTTCTGTTTAGTGTGTGATAGGCCTGACAGGATTATTAATAAGGACCCAAACAGATTTAGGCCTCTCTGCTTTGGTTCCCCCACTGTACGTCTTTAGTATCCTGCATAACGTAGCAACCAGAGGTCAAAAGGACAAGAACTAATTGGTTCTACAGGGTTTTGAATAGTAATGATCTGAGCCCAATTATAAAACCACAGAGAGACAGAGGTGATGATAATGCGAGGGAACCGGCTAGGCCAGCCCCCCCCCCCCCCCCAACCTGCGTCTCTTTCCCTCAGTGCGAGGTTATTAATAAAATGTATAAATCAATGCTAGCATTCATTTTACAAGAAGACTAATACATTCACCTCATTCCTTATTCCATTTGCATTAAACAAAAAAAAAAAAAAAAAACACTGGCAGATTTTTTTTTTCTTTTCAATCCATTTTTTTTAATGCACTAATATATTAATGGTGATAGACGTGTTTTTTTAAATGTTTATTCTGTTTTAAATGTGTGCCCCTCCAGAGCTGTAATATGCAGCAAACTTGTTTCACAAGAGCTTGAACGCAGTAACAGGAAGACATCAGAAACTGAAAGCTGCTTGTTTTCTGTATCGCTAAGTACATTTAATACTATATGTTACAAAACACAGTGCTGCTCTGTCACCCCGTGATGGCTCTCTGAAATCAGAGGAAGTGGAGCAGTGCTGGACTGATTCAAAATGTGTTGCACCTCAGAGCTTTCCAAACCTAAACTAACACTTACAATGCATGTCTGTGTCGTCTTCTCCTTCCTCCTCCTCCTCCTCCGCAGTGAAACAGACTTAGGAGGTTTCACATCAGTCAGAGGCGAGTTTCCAAGAGGCGCTGTGCAAAAAAAAACATATGAATTAGAAACTGCAGGAAAGAAAGAAAAAACACTTCTGAGAACCGAGCATATAGTCTGGGGTTAAATGCTGGTGAGGTAAACTCGCCCTGGTAACATTTTGCACAAAGTGTCTGTGATTACACTGTATATTTCCACTGTAATAGCACGTGTGTTCATATGTGAAAACGTAACCACATGTGTAGATAAAAGCTTAATAATAAACTAAAGGCTTTTGCTCATTGTACAATATGAAAAATTAACATGTACCCTCACCACAATTAATGTGCTTTTTCTGTGGTGTTAATGTGTTATAACAGTGTAATTTAGAGACAACAAAAGCACACTTGTTAATATTGAACCCTTAATAACCTTAATTCATTGTTAACATCCAGAAGTGTGACCTTCGCTCCTATAGAGAGCCATTCACAAAGAAATGAAACATTAAACCTGAAGAGGGACAGAAGAGATGTTCTGCTCCCCGCGCCCGAGTCACCTCTGTGAAGGAAGTTCCACAGCGCCCGTACGTACCAGGGCTGTCAGTCACTCCGGCAGCAACTGCAAAATAATAGAAAGTGCCGAGAAGCTGACGTTTCCAAGCACAGGCCTCCACCGATCTTTAAAGGTTACAGGAAAGTGTTCACTTCAGACGTAGGAGGCTTATAACGTAACAGACACGTAGTGAAGCATGCTGTGCAGCGGCAGCTCTTCGGAGGGCGGCCTGTGTATCCGGAGCAGAAACTACCTTTACAGAATGCAAACCAACTGGAAAATGCCTCGTTTTTAATAAAGCACTGTGCGCAAAAAGGTAAATTAGGGACGGAGTAAGCAAACAGCCACTGCAAAAGTTATTTTTAAGTTGAAATGTATTTCCAGATTATGCAGCTCTAACAAGGCTGATATTGTACTGCGCATGTTATTACACACAGTCTGACCAGGCCACATTGTAATGATCTGCATTCATATGTCCTGTTTGTGTGAAACTGTCATAAGGTTTTTATTCAGCTTTCACACCCATATCCTCCGCACTTAAATCGCTGATTAGCACAGAAACATCATACGGTTCTGCTAGTTTGGTGAAGTTCTGAGTCTTATCATATTGTTTTACAACTTTGCAACTTATTTTCTGTCTGCTCCAAAAAGTGATAAATGCTGAATTAGAAATGTACTCAAATGCTCAGTTAAAACCAAGAGACCCTTTTAATCCCTCCATTTAAAAGAGTACATATTCACTATTCAGCGCAATAAGTACAGATAATTATGCATGCTAAACTTTGGAACATGGGTACAGAAGCAAACCTGCAGCTGCAGTTTCATAAGTATTTGTCATTATTTCCCATTTATTTTGTCTCCCTAGTTACCTAATTAATTCCGTTGTTTTGATCGTTGTGTTTACTGTTTGCTTTGCAGATGCACAATCCTGTACCATTTGTCTGTTTGAAGAAAGAGATCTTTTTGTGAATAATTCATACAAGTCTCACAGTGGCAGGCAGCGTCATGAACACATTTGTGAAATTCTTATCCACGGTTTACTGAAAGCTTATGGAAAAGATACATTAACGACTTTCAAATGCTAGAAAATCCACTAAAATAATTCACCATCCAATTTAAAAGTAATAATACTAATAAAAATGAATGCACAAACACACGCACACACTCAGCTTCCCATATCTGATGTAGAGGTAGTGTTCCTGTTAGCTATCGTAACACTGAAGACTGTTGACATCAGGTCCACTTGAAAACATTTCAGGATCCTAGGAGTACGGACAGCTTTTCTTGTTTTGAAATCAACACATTAATGAATGCATTCATTTAATACCTGCCAATAAATACTTCTTAAAGGCAATTATGAGCACACCCCATATTGAAAGGCCACCGCATCATGTGACTATTATGGAATCAGAAAGTACTCAAAATGAAATACTGGGAGCAATAGAATCCAGACCCAAACAGAATGAAAGAAAACATAATCAAAAATGAAAGATCCCCCCCAACCCCCCCCCCCCCCCCCCCCCCACCAAAAAAAAAAAAAAACATGAACCCTTTCAAGTGATCCGATTCTAATCCTCTTTATTGGAAATGCATTGAGCATCAGCAGCACTGTGAGGATATAGGATGTAGGATGTAGGATATAGGATGTAGGTTGCACAGGATATAGGTTGTTTCAGTGCTGCAGGCTGATTGAGCTGTATCTTGCTCACTGCAGTGCCACATTGTTTGTTCACAGTGCTGGTGCTGGTGGTGTGTGTGCTCGTTATTGCATCTCTCTGGGTTGCTTTATTTATGTATTGATGTATTTATTTGTTCGTGTGTGGTCCCAGAGATGTACCAGGTTACCAGCACACCGCAATTTGAACCACATCCTGAGAGCCAGTTCTGAATCCCTCCTCGCGGTTGCGTCTGATCCTGCAATGGAAATGGATACAAAGTGATCCCCATAATGTTCTCATTAGCAGCAGAACTAAAGAGAACTGAGCAGCCAGATTTGTGTACATATGAAGCATGTTTTGCATCAGTCGGTACAACATTATAGTGGATGTATTTGTATTGGAATTTGCAGCCTGTGGTGCACTGACTTTAATTCACAGGTCAAAGGTGCAGGACGGATTCTCAGTTTGTGTTTTTTGACGCATCTGAAGTTACTTTCAAAGATTCCTACGTTTTTTGGTGAGCGTTACACATCTCTGGAAGCAAATTCATTTTCTTTAAAAGGAGGCAAAGGGGAATGTGTTTCCGACAATTTACCAGCTGGAACTTTCGCAAACATCTAGAAACTTCATTTATAGCCTACAGCAGAAGGTCAGATTCGCAATGTATTAAAACATTTTCAAAGAATATAAAAAAGCTAAAAATTAATTTTGACAACGTAAAAGCTAGAACAGTTTCAGGAATATAAAACTGTATTTTATTAAAAACAAATTAAAATGCACAGTATCATTACTTAATAGGGTCCGGTATAACAGTATGATAGAAAGAAAGTAATCATTCAGTTCCATTCCACCCCTCAGAGAGCCCAGAGCTCTGGTCTTCATTTGTTCTTTCAGAAGCAGGAGGGTGCAGCCACCTACACACGAGTTCCTCTCGTTTGAGTCCCTCTCTCTCCTCTCTCTCTCTCTCTGAATAGCACACAAAGAATACGCCTGGAGCAGCTGATGGTTTTTATTTGTTCCCTGGGTTATGGATTCTGCTTTTATTTCATCTTCCTTAATGTCTTTAATGCTCGCTTCAGGCGGTATCTGTGAGCAGCAAGGTCCCTTGTGGTCCCTTTGCCAAGTGCAGTGTGATCATTGCTTCTGGGGTCCCAGCGGAGGACAATAACAACAGAGCAAAAACAGGATCAAAGAATTCAAAGTAAAGGGATGGGAATGACAGAACCTGTGGGAGCAGGTTCGGTGCGGGCAGTCCTTTTATGTGACATGAGAAAATCAGGGTAAAGAACGGCTGAGGCGTTGGTGTAAACCCAATTTATTTTTTAATGTTTTCATTAGCTGTGTTTAAAATGGTTAGAGGTTTTGAGGGTATACGAATTCCTGTTATGAATACGGAGAATACGAATTATGCTATGTAAACTGATTTGCATAATTAGAATGAAAAAAGTATATACACTGTATATATATATATATATATATATATATATATATATATAAAAGGAAAAAACCCATGTCTGGAGGATATGTTACTTCACCCAGCGGGGGGGGGATATTAATTTGTGTGTGTGTGTGTGTGTGTGTGTGTGTGTGTGTGTTATTACACAGAAGTAAGGTTATTAATCTAAGTTAATTAGTGTATATGTAAATTACATCTTAGTAAATCAGGGCTGGTGTATTTTAAAAGAATATATATAAATGTATATACACACGTATTTGAAGAATGTTATAAAGAGATGCTTGAGGATGACTCTGCTGGAGCTGCTTGTTTCAATATTGCTCTGCAGGGGGCGCTAGTCCTACAGTCAAGGGCCTATGGTCTGAGCACAGCACCTCAGGTCATTGTAGCCTCACTTCCTCTCAGTGTGATGCTTACCTAGCCCCTGCCCTCCCTGCAGCCACGTGGGACACACATGGCAAACTGCAATTCAACAGCGCAGACTTACTGTAGTTAACGTTTCTAAGGGATGCCCCACAGGGAGAGTCTGAGAAACGTGTGCCTTGTTGTCTGGCTCATTTAGCAGTAGCAGTGCTTTGCAAAGGAGAGCAGGTAAATCAGGAAATTCCAAAAGCTGCTGGTTTTCACACATGTCTACTGGTTTCTGGCTGGTTTCTTGTATCAAAATACAAGAAAAACTCAAATTAATCTACAAGTGTAGAAACCAGATTTTGGCCTGCACTGACCAGATGCAAAGTAGGGCATGGAGTTACACAGATAAAAACTACAAATCTGGTTTCTACATTTGTACGATAAATTAGGTTTTTGTTGTATATATATGGGGGTCAAATGTATACATGCACATGCTTTAGTTTAGTTTACCATTTCACTGCGTGAGTTAGTCACTTATTGCACAATCAGTAAGTGTCTAAGTTTAAACGGTACAACTCAGACTTGAGCAGACTTGAAGACTCACATGAGGGTGATAGAAATAATGACCTCGAGTAATGTGTCTTGATAATGTTTTTTTTGTAAACAGTGTCACTTTTTGTTTAGCCGACGGTGCTCTACTCCACGCTGTGTGGTGGTGGTGCTTGATGAAGTGAGAGATGACAGTGCCGCAGGGGTTCCTGATGTCAAGTGTAGAGCACACAGCATCCGTGCTGGAGTCCCAGCTCTCCGCAGGCAATCCCCGTCCTGCCACTGATGCTCAGCCTGTCCCTCTGTAGAGTGCTGAGCACAGCAGAAGCTTTTAAAGGTTACTAACCACGCTCCCCCTGTCCAGTTAGGGTTTCAGAACTGAGACAGCTGTACTGCAGCTTCTGCCACAGCCTGGCTCCTCTCTCCTGGAGTTTTCTACCTATCAAAAATAAACAAATCAAAGCTCTTTCCACCACTACAGCTGTCACAGTTCTGTACGACATTTTGAGTACTTTGTTTTTTTTTAGAGCAAAAGCTCTGTTTCATGAACAGAAATCCTTGTTCTGTCTTATTGCAATGATGAAAGGCTCCACAAACCTTTACAGCACTGCACTTGAGACACAGACACACAGGCAGGTCTTTGCTTCTAGCGCAGGCTGTAAACTAGCAAATCAACCCTCGGATCATTGAAAGTCCAGAACAAAGCAGGACTGCATTAGCACTGCATTAGTGGTGAGACGCACATGAGAGCAATGGCTCGGACCCGCATGTGCATCTTGCGAAGGGATTTTGCATGGCACTTGTTTTGTTCAAATTTAGATCTCAGCGAGATGAAGAAGGAGTTGCTTAAGAGCTTTTCAATGAAGAGCAGTTCAAATACCTTGGGACCTGGGGCTCACAGCAGAGTGGTTTCAAAATTCTACCCAGGGAGTTGGAATGTTTTTAAGAATGCCAGGTTAATGTTGTATTGCAGCTAGGCAACCTGAACGACAGGAGGAAAGTGCCTACCTCTCTTAGCCCATTTCTACACAACTGATTCAACCTGTCTTGAGTTGGGGGGGGGGGGGGGGGGGGGGAAACAATGCCAGAAAAAAGCTTGCCCTGCTTAAAGGCCATTTTCTTTTTTTCTACCACCAGAGGCAGGGATTAATATTTCAAAACACGTCTGCTTTCTAAAGCTTGATGGAGAGACGTGCAATATTTTACCGTCTCCTGTGTTTGCCTGCTCCAGTAATCATCAGACTCAATCACACGTGCAACATTTTAATGAATTAATAAAAATGATCGCGGATGGTCCGGCGAGACAACAACAAAAAAAGAAAACAAAAAAATGAGCACGGTAGAATTTTAATGAGCACCATGGGGACTTTCGAAGCTGCGTGGTTTTGTTTTTTTTTCTCCTTTCCTTGATATCCTGACGCTGCACTGCTCTAAATCACTGTCATGCGAATTAGGTATTTCCCATCATGCCTTTTGTTTGGCCTGTAACTGTTCCATCATGTGCCACAACTGCTGCAAAAGCACACCTGCTCTGGTGTCCTAATTGAACAGATGATCTGCCAATTTGTCATGTTTATCTTTAGCTTCTTTCTGGCACCCGCGCTCGTTGCTCCGCTCAGCCTCGAGAACACAGTGCAGATGTAAGCAGTGTTTTTTTTTTTTTTATGACAGATCTTGTAGTCATTATTGAATAATTCATCACTGCATTAATGTCTTCTGATACCATCTCCAGCTTCCCCGCTCTCTATTTCTCTCTCGTTCAACCCACTTGGGAAAACTTTATTATGCTTTGCTCTGACGGCAAAGTATACAGATAAAAGATAATTGCCTGGCTTGACTCCTCCATTGATATGAAAATAGGATTTAAATTATTCACTTCAGTTTAAAGGTTAGTTGAAGGTTATTACTTGGGGATAAAAACATCTTTATGCATAGCGTTCCTGGCTGCGAGACGAGATGGGACTGAAAGGCCTCATTTGCACTGCATGCAGAAGCGGCTTGTTGTGAATAAACTGGAGGCCCCTCAAGAGATTGAATCGGGGAGAAGTCAATTATTTATAAGCAAATTATAGCTGGCTTTTCGTACACAAAACACTGTCAGTTGTAAATAAGACAGGCCCTGTGCCTCGCTCCTTATTCCCTTGCTTTTATCATGGAATCATTACAAGGCACTTTTCTTTTTTCATTTTTTCCCAGTCCAGAATAAATATAATTAGGAGCACCACCCCGTCTTCAGGAGGGTGGTTTGCTTTTGTGCTTAATAAAAATCGAAATTATTTCAATGTATCCATTTCCTCCAGGAACCCTGTGTACTCTTCTAGATGGATTAGTGAATCATCAACTGCAGCCGTATTTCTCTGGGTGGTGACTCTGTTAATGACGACGATGCTTGTGGGAGCTTGTGTTTAAAAATGGGATGCATGCATCTCTTAGTTTTTCATGTAAACTCCTGTTGGGAGTAGCTGCACAAGGTTAAACTTCCAAAATGTTGACGCTGTATGCCACAGTTTTTCTTCTTTAATAGTTTTTCTAAAACAAAATTGAAAAAAAAAAAAAACACCTTCTGTTCAAAAATGTCTATGGCTCCCAACTAAAAGCATTTGTTTTTATTTAAAATTCAGAAAGGCTTGCTTTCTATTTTCAGCAGCGTACCTACTGTATGATGGTAGCTATTGATCACCTAGAGCTAATCATTCTGCACACAGTCCTTGGAGAGCGAGCAAGGACTTTTTTTTTTTTTTTTAATTAGTGATACAAGCCCATGGGCATGAATCTATGAATCCTCCTCTGATATTCTTCAGATGTAGTGAGCTTTGATTTCTCTGACCCTACTAGGGATGCTGCGATTGGACAAGCACGTTGGTGGAATGCTAATGCACCTGCCTCTGGAAGGCCTTGCATGCAGAAGAGTTGTCATCTTGCAAGTACAGTTAGATTTATTAAGCAAGGCTTTAGAAACATTAACACACTCTCATAGCTTAGCTATTGGCTTGCATGACCTTCCCTGTGGATAAGGCAGTTGAGAAGCTCCAGGTAGGGTCCTGATACTCACTGGGAGTGAATCTATGGCAGGTTAATACAAATGCAAACTGACCTTACACAAAGTGAAAATAAATTCTGGAAACATGAACTCTGAATGTGGGCAGCTGCGTTTTTTTTTTTCCATAGAGAATGTAAATTTTCAATGTATTTTATACAGCATCATTTTATTTCTTCCAAAGAAAATTCATACTTTGCAGCTGGGAAATCAATCAATCAATAAATAAATGACATTAAAATTTAAAATTGAATCATGCACGCTTTGTTTTTCACGGGGGTCAGGGCTGTGTTATTACAGATGAAAAATAATGTGAGTAATGAAAGTACACTACAGTGAGACAATGAGACAATCCACTGGAGACAGAAAGAAATATGTTCCAGCACTGGCTTCCTTTCAGAGGTGGACACTGGGGAAGGTTCTTACCTCCTGTGAAGCGTGACTGCATCATCGCCCATCTCCAGCACTCCTGAGCCCTGGAACCCCTTGAAGTTCCTTGAGTGCGCCACTCTATCCTCACCCAGGTACTGACACAGAGGAGAAGCCAATGCATAACAAACTGGTGCTTAGATTAGACTTTCATTTTGTTTTAATGCCGGATATGCGTGTTAAATTGATAGATTTTTTTTTGTTTTGTTTTAACTAGACATTGTGTTTCCATCTGCTTCACACGCATAACATTTGCACTTCATTTTCTGTAACCACATCCTTCAAGTACAAGTTTTATTTGTGATGCAGAAAGCTGTTTATTCACCCGCGGGTAAAAGAGATGGGTAAACTGCCCCCTCCTTTCTAGCTAATCCTGCAAGCGGTCCTGCAATAGAAAAGTGAACTTGCTGACATCTAGAAAGTATGCTCTAAGTTGTCTCCAAGAATACCACCACAATTATCTATATGCCTTGGGAAGAATTCAGCGTTTGTGGAGGAGGTGGGACCTTCTCAATGAGAAGGAGCAGACCCGCTCTTAAACTGCAATCTGATTTGAACCTTTCGTTTTACGTGTCCAATTCAAAACACACCGCTTAAGAGTGTTAATCAAAATGCCCCAACAAGTGCTCCACTGTCTCTTATCTTGTGGTTACGATGACTCTGAACTCCTGGAAAAGAGACAGTCAGACCTTAAAGTGAGTGTGAAATGAGTAGGCAACGAAATGTCTGGCGATTTCTTTGATAATCCTCTCACTCCTCCTACCTGAGAAGCGAAAGAGCAATGATGTTTGTGTTCTAATTGAAGGGGAAGCTTGCTGATGGTGAAAATGAATGATCACTTACATTCCGAGAGAGAGAGGGAGTGCCCTGTGCATGTTCTATTACCAGCACTCTGGGAGGGTGTGCGTGTGTGCATGTGTGCAGGGGGGTGATGCGGTCTGGAGAAACAATCATCAATGAGCTTCATTGTTTTTACATCTTTTATTGGCTGCCTTCCTCCCACCATTCCTTGAGTGCCATGCTTTCCTGTCTGAGGGTGAGAGGGGTCCAGAGACCTTGCAGTGAACCTGACAGACCCCCCCAGTAAAATGAGCAGCTCATGTCTATATTAGTACTAGCAAGCTGCCAGACACTCGGCTCATTACACCTGCATTCAATACCACCCCCGGCCACCTGTTGGACAGTAAACGCCACATTCTGTGATAATGAAGCTACTTTTAAAAAGCAAAGGAATCCCAGGAATGGCCTGCATGTCCCTCTTCTCCGCATCAACCCCAGATGTTCTTCATGCTCCGTGTATCCTGATCAAAAACATGTTGATTCATAAAGAAGGTAGCTTATGCCGTAATCCCCCAGCCCTGCAAGGAATGTTTCCCATCTTTGATGTGCCTTGTTTTACATTATATTAATATAACTCACAATCCAGAAAATTCAATTTTCCAACAGTCAGATATAAGGATTCTGTTCTGTTTTTGTTTCCTATATCACCAGTCTGTGTATTAATGATGGCTCTGACTAGCTTAACCTTTTGCAAGGGTTGTTACATTTCTTTTGGTTGTCAATGATCGCCAGGGAAACCAGGTCTATTGTCAAAAAAATGGATTTCACTACAGTCCATGACTGAAATGACCCAGCATTTCACTGCGGTCCATGATTGAAATGACCCAGCATTTCACGGCGGTCCATGACTGAAATGACCCAGCATTTCAGTACGGTCCATGATTGAAATTACCCAGCATTTCACTGCGGTCCATGATTGAAATGACCCAGCATTTCACTGCGGTCCATGACTGAAATGACCCAGCATTTCACTGCGGTCCATGATTGAAATGACCCAGCATTTCACTGCGGTCCATGATTGAAATGACCCAGCATTTCACTACGGTCCATGATTGAAATTACCCAG
This sequence comes from Acipenser ruthenus, assembly GCF_902713425.1. Taxonomy (NCBI): domain Eukaryota; kingdom Metazoa; phylum Chordata; class Actinopteri; order Acipenseriformes; family Acipenseridae; genus Acipenser; species Acipenser ruthenus. The sequence goes on along the minus strand of NC_081209.1, from coordinate 29,449,645 downwards.
CATTTCACTACGGTCCATGATTGAAATTACCCAGCTTTTCACTGCGGTCCATGATTGAAATTACCCAGCTTTTCACTACGGTCCATGATTGAAATGACCCAGCATTTCACTACAGTCCATGCAGAACAGTCAACCCACTATATCAAAGCATTGTACCACTAGAATACATGCGGTCATGAAAATGACACCCTCAAAATGATTAGCACTCACCTGGATTGCATTACAAATGTGTCAGGTCTTGGTGATGAACGGGTTAAACGGTGTAAAAGCCTGCCTCTCAGATTTGGAATTACAGTGAGAACACTCAGCTTCAGTGGCCTGCTAGAAAGAGTAAAAATAGTGCTCAAGTACATCAGAAGAGCCTTGAAGTGTGCACTCTGTCTCCCAACCTCACTGTCCCTTGTACCTGAGTTTCTTTCCAATTCAATTTTCAGTTTTTTCATTATATCTCCCCTCGGTTCCAAATGGCTTTTTTGTTTTGTTTTCGCTGCTGTTGTTATTTATAGCTGAGTCGGTGTCTTAGCCGCACAGACTCCTGTATTGAGCATTTTATCTCCCCAGCAGTTTCCTTGTTTGAAACAATATAGCCTGACTGTTGTTATTGATTTTAGTGGATTGTGCTCTGGTAAGAGCTCCTCTGAGCCTGCCGCTATATTAAGCAATCATTTCTATAGCAGATGACATGACTCCCTGGACAAAGGCTGGTCCTAATACGGCTAGTATTACTCATATCTTAATTGACTGGGCCTCAAAGAGGAGAGAAGAAGGGGAAAAAACAATCATGAGGAGGGATATAAATATCATTTACAATCCTGAAGCTGTAAGAAGCTTAATGTTTGGGCCACTGAATGTATAGCAGGGCTCTACTTGTATTCTGTAGCAATGCAATCCTGTGTGTCTGCTTACAGCAGAGTCAGCCACGCCGGTTCAAATTAATACACTGCAGTTTGTATGTCACAACAAACAGCTTTAGATTTGGGTTTCTTTTTTCAGTAAATGGATGAGCAGTTTTGTAAGGCGCAGTTCTCAAATGATCAACTGTGGACAATGAAGACGCCGGCGTTCAGTTAACCCCGGACTGAGATCCGAGCACGGCCATTGAAGGTATGAGGTCATGATCCATGTACCAACAGTGCTCACTTTTAAATTAAAATTCCACATCAAGGGGCCACAGCCTTCTGAGATTCACAAACACTACTGACCACCTGTAACCAGCCATGCAGAGCGCGAACTAACTAATGCACAATGGGGATTGCTGATGCAGCGATATGAACACAAATGGGATTGGAGAATTCACACTATTCACAGTATTGGGAAACAATATGAAATTAATAAAACCCTTTTCTTATCAGAGCCTATTGTATTATAAGCGTGGGACACAGCTTGAAGTTGATTCATTAGCGTTGGTTCACGCTGAAGGCTATTTAAGTAATCCATGGCCGGTTTAAATCAGCATGCGGAAGAATGGCATGTTTACTCCTGGTAATGTCTGCTACTTTACGGCCCATGATATAGGGTGGGTATTAGGCAGCCCTAATGGAATTACCCTGAGTGATTGCTACAATGCTCCTAGAGCATTAACAGATATATACAGTATTTACTTTACACTCGGCTCTGCTTCCATGATCAAAGTCTAGCAGTTTCAATATTAATCAGTTGACTTGGCCCTTTAATATAACCTCCCACACACAGACACAGACCTTCACTAATCTTGCAGTGCAGCCCTTGTACAAATCGGTATTTGTTCAATCAATATGTTTACATGCAGGCCTCACTGTGCAGTGTGTCTCGACTCCAGGGCATTGTGTACTTGGTGGAGTGACCTTTGTGTTGGTAGGAAATCATATAGACAAGGTCAGAATGCTCTAACGGCACCGCAACTTTCCTACGGCTCAATGGAAGGTTTTTTCACAGTATTCTTCTCTGCCTGCCTCTGTGTCTTTATGAGAGCTGACCTTTTAAAGCATTGTGTTTTTCAGCTCTGCTGCCTGAGGAACTCCCAGGTACAACACAAGTGTTCCGTACCGTAGCTGCTGTGAAATCAAGGTAGCAGCTTGGAGGAAAATAGTCTCCGAACAACCTTTAAAACAGGCACATTAACCCATTAGCCTGGGCCCTGCCAGAACAGACGCGTACTCGAGGTTGAGCAAACATAATCTCAATAGTATGTGGCAGCTTTTTATTCCTCCATTGGTTTTTATTGCTCTTGTTTTTTATTGATTTCGAATAGATGCTTTTTGCATACCACACACTGCCACTAGTGGCCAAATGTTGTAATTGTTTCATGTGTGCCTGCTTCCCAGACAGGAAGATGATGTCAGACCTCCCATAACACATACTGCTACTTAATTTCCTCCAGCTTCCTTGACCCAGGAGTTGCAGTGGTTCTGCCATCTGACATCACAGTAAAAAAAATAACCCATTCCACGTATCAACAGCCGCCCTCCTGTAAGTTGCACTGAGAAAGACAGATGACTTCCCAGTCCCAGACTTGGAATACACATGGCATGCTGAGAGTGTTCACAGGGCTGTGTGGTTTTCAGATCAGACATGCATTTAAACCTACTTATCATGTGAAATATCTCCCAATAGGAGGATCCAGCAAAGGCTGGAGACAAACCGATAAATCATAGAGCTTTTATAGACACCTTGGGTTAAGTGAACGTGTGCATCCACCTCCAGTCATGCATATTTAAATGTACAAGCGTGCAATATAGGTGTTTATCAAGCGGAACAGCAAGGCTGCACAGATCAGCGAGTGGAAGATATGTCTGTCATTTGGGAGATTTTAGTGTTAAAAACATCTGGCATGTGACGGCACGGCAGAATCCAATTGGCTGGATATGCTAGTGGGAGAACAAGACATTTATGTGTGTGGGGTTCTCTAACCACAAATGGCTTGCACTTGTGACTTGCCTATGATCTCCAGCCAAACACATTGTCAGCTGTGTGGAGTAAAAAGCAGGGATGCTTTTAAAGACTCTCCAGAGTTTATTATACAGTAAAAAAAAAAAAAAAAACTACATCGCCTAGGATACGGGAGCAGATTTGCATTTTTACATAGCAATCTGCATCATGCTTTTACTATAAAGGGTTTGAGCAATTGTGTACCCATGTAATATAAAAGCATATTTGGTATAAATATTAAAGCAAATGTAACAATTACGGTATGCAAGCACTTACGTCATGTCTACTTTTGTACAGTACAATAACAGTTGTGCATTTACTAGTACAGAGAAACCACTTCACATTTGCTTTTTGCATGCTTTAGTTTTACCCAGAAACCATTAACTACCCAACTGGTCCTAAACTCAGTGCTTCTTATAAGACTCTTTTTTTCTTCTGTGTAATCAGTCCGTGAGGCCTTTCCCTTTGCTGGCAACATGGCATTATTATTATAACCCTGACAGACAGAGGGCACTGTGTTCTCAAGGAGGGCAGTATGTGGCATGCAAATTGCACGTTACAATCTGGTGGCCACCAATTAATGGATTTATTTTTGTAGTGCTGGAAGAAATGCAGCAGCCTCCCTAGCCCGCACTTGACGAATTTGTAACACTGCTATGCAATTAACAGCATAGATCATTTACATAGTCGCAGAGCTAATTTTCATAATGTTTTCTTTATTATCAGAGGAAGAAATTAACCCAGGAATTTATTTACATACCATCCTCGAACGGTAACAGCTTGCTAATTGCCTGTTAGATGATTAATAAGCTTACAGCAGATGCTAATGAATCGTGCACTCGCTGTTTCAAAGGTGCTCTTGCAGAGTGCTTGTGTTTTGGCAGCTTAATTAGTGCGATAATGATGTACTTGTTGCTCCTGCTTTCAAGCAAATACCATCAAACATTAAAAAAGATTAAAGTGAATTAAATACCAAGAACTAATCATGCTTAAGTGTTTTTGTATGCTGGCTTTTTTTTTTTTCTTTACCTGCAAATCACTTGCATTCTCAGTTTTAAAACGCATGCACGGCATACAGTAGATTACTTCTAATGCATAGCATATTTGTTTGTAGGTAGTTCAGTTCAATAGTTCAGAAAATGATTCAGTTCTGCATTAAACACTTACTTACAAAATGGGGTGAATTTTGCAAGCAGAAAAACACTTCTGAGTTTGCATAGTATTACTGCATAATCCTGCACCAGATACATTATACTGGAATCACTGGCATTCCACATAGCAGTCCTGTCTGTTTAGTTCAGGTAAATGCAGCATTACACTGAACAGCACAGATGAGAGTTTAAACAGTAAGACTAGGAGTGCCGTTGCACTGCTGCATTGGTTAATGAAAGACAGGCATCCCGAGTCCCCAGACTGAATCACGACGGTTATGCCAGTGCAACACTTAAAACTGCTAGGAAACTAAGTCCCCCCAAAACAGAGAGAAACAAACATGGCAAAGAAATGAAAAGCATTCTTCCTCTTCCACGATGATATGTGTGCTGGAGTGGCTTCTGTTGGAATGTGAGCGATGGTGTTTTGTTAGATTAGGGGGATCTGGCCACTGCAGAGTGGCTGGTATGGATACAGCTGCCAGCATTTACTTTGAAGATGAAGGTTTTTTTTTTTTTTTTTTTTTTTACGTTACTGCTGCAGTGTTTGTATAATTTAAATCCACTCTCATGGCAACGGCTGCAATTGCGGACTTTGTTAGGACTAGCTAAACGGTGTGGCATTTGTTACATAGCGATTTCATCTGTTAATAATATACTGTGTTATTCAGGGTGTCTGCAGTAATTCTTAAGTTTCTGTTATGTTTTTTTTTTACTGAATTAGAAGCATGATTGGCTCTTGCCAGTCATGGCCAATCCCTCTGTGTGGAGCATCAGTGTTAAACATGTTACACATAATATTACTGAATTGTTTATGTGGTTCTGGTTTATTAAACCAAGCTGTTTTAAAAAATAAATACGTTTCTGCGTTGGGGTTAAAGAAGAGGTGTGTTTTGTGTGTCTAGCAAAAAAAAAAAAAAGAGAAAACAAAAGCTCCCCCCCTTCTCCCATATTTGTTTATTTATTTAGCAGACGCCTTTATCCAAGGTGACTTACAGAGACTAGGGTGTGTGAACTATGCATCAGCTACAGAGTCACTTACAACTATGTCTCACCCGAAAGACGGAGCACAAGGAGGTTAAGTGATTTGCTCAGGGTCACACAATGAGTCAGTGGTTGAGATGGGATTTGAACTGGGGACTTCCTGGTTACAAGCCCTTATCTTTAACCACTGGACCACACAGCCTGGACCACACAGCCTCATATATATTTTTTGTTGGTTTTTGGCATATAGATGTATTTAATAAAACCAATATAGTAAGTAAAAAAAAAAAAAATGTAAAAAAGCAATAAAAAATATGTATGTGAAAAAAACCCCACCCTAAAACCGTAAATAACGGGCCAAATAACAGCTGAAGTCGTAGGTTGTACTTATACAACTCACTTTGCAGCCAGACTCTTAAATGGTTCAGATTAATATACATTCTATCAGTTCCAATGTGTCACAGCCCTCATTTGACATATCCAGAGACACCCAGAGTCAGTTGTATTTGTCTCAGTGTTGGGTCTACCTGGTGTGTCATGGAGGTGTATGAAAGTCAGCGCAGTCTTTCAGGTGATGTGAAGCGCAGCACAGTGGAGAGACAGAGCTGACAGCGAGAGCACAGAGATGAGGTTCATTAATACATCAGCTCAAGAGAAACATGTAGGGGTGGTGGAGGAGTTCAAGCCACACACACATGTAACAGTCTTATGCATTTAAATGCACTGTAGAGGATACTGGCCTGGGTGATCTAGGTACACTCGCAATATCACTTTCTTAAGAAAGAATGAAAACATGCTACCAAGTTAGAGACCCTGTCTCACGACCTCCCTTTGAGTCTGCAAATCTAAAAAGCACACATGAATTTTCCTTTTTTTTTTGTTTTTAAACAGCACCTACCAAAGCTCACGTGCTGATAACATACACGAGCTCGACGGTCTTGCATCGACAGCTGTACCTGTGAGCTGCTTTTTGATGGGGGTGCACAAACATGTGATGTCTGTTTAGTTGACGGGCTGTAGTTCTGGCACGACAACTTTTCGTCATGATTTTCTTTTTTTTTTTTCCCCTCGTAGCAGTCAAGCTTAATGTAGAAAGCTAACCTCACCAGCTGCTGTCTTGGGACGTGAGAAACGTGCCAGCTGGTGATATACTGTCAGCTATTGTCAGCAGCAACAAAACAAACAGGAAGGAAGAACAACAGTCCTGCTCTATACACCACTGATGCATTTTCCAGAGGAGACACGGTGAAAGGCAGCTGACAATTAAAAGAAGCAGAGATCTTAGATCAACACCCTCATCAAAACGATGTTCAATGGCAATCCAGCGTTGACTCAACAATGACCCCTTACAGCAGCTCACCACTGTGTTCCTGCACTGCATTTCTGCAGTTTTACCATGTGTTTCCCAATGTTATACTATGCATTTCCTATAGTTAACCCTCCTTTTACTAATATGCTTTACCATACCTCCTTATTCTTTACAATACTCTGCTTTACCATGCCTTCCCTGTGCTTTATTATGCGTTTACTATGGGAAACATTTATAAGGTATAATGCAATGCTTCTATAGCAAGGGCACATTGTGGCTCAGTGGCAGATATTGTGTATTAGATATTGAGTAAGGAGCTTAAAGGCATCACCATGATATGGACCAATACACAGTATTAACAAGTCCATTGTTTTGTCATTGAAGGTAATTCTGGCTGTTTGCTCTGATTGATTTATTCAGGGTATACAATGCTATTATAATGGCATCCCAACAGTTTTCTGTAAGTGCATCTCCAGTTCCAAATGCATACGTATGCATTAAGATAAGCTGCTGTACAAATGCAGCACACTTAAAGGAAGAGATGTACAAACTACTGCTAGGCAAACATGCTGTACTGTTAAAGTGAAAGCGCAATGTAAATCGTGGCTCGTTAGTGAATAACCTGAAGCACAATGGAAATCATGGTAACCTGACATGAAGCATGAATTTGCTAAATTACATAAACATTATTACGAGCCATAAAATTCAACGACTCCACGCTTGTTTACTCATGGCTGGTTTTAATGTTTGCAGAATGTAATATAACGTGTCAATTTTCTCTCAAATCAAAAACATCTGCTCATTCAATATGTGTGAGAGAGAACCTTGATGGACAAATGTGCAAAATAAGATGAAAGCCTAATGCGGAATTCAGCTGAAACAGTAATAGGTTCTTAAATGCAGGCCAATAACATTGAGATCAGATCCTGGCCTCCTGTCAAGCTTCCATTTGTAACCCTGAATGATCAGTAAATTCTATCTTAATTACCATGAAGATGAGCCAAACTTGGAGTTTGTAATCAGAGGCACTGTGTGCTAATTATAGATGGCTTCTGCAGTATTAACAGTTTATTTGGTTACTTATCGTCTAACAAATATACTATATATGTCTTTTTGTGATGCTTGTTACCAGCGGTATTAATAGTCTAGAAAGCAGGTGAAATGTACTTTTTTTAGATACATTAAATATAGAGAAGCTGCTGGTACTGATTGATCCAGCACACACAGTCACTGGAACCACACAGGCCTCTATTTGGTACATATTTTTCAAACTTGACCTGCATACCAGATAGTTCAGTTACTACTACTGGTTTTCTGGTAACCAGCAATCATTGAGAATATGAACATATATTTACTTGATTCTTTGTTACTTTATTAAAAAAAATACTGCAGATTGATTAAAAAAAAAAAAAAAACAATGAACTGTTTACTGCAGAATTGCAGTAAATAAATATGAACCAGTGTAACCAGTTAAAACCTTCACGGCCACATGTAACAGATTAGCATGGCTTGAAAATAGAATATCCCTTCGAAATGCATGTACTATAAATAAGGATATTTGCTTGAATTTTACTGACTGCATTTAAAATGCAAAATGATTCATTTGCAAATCAAATCAATGCAGAAAGACAGGATTTATCATTGTGCTGCGGAGGTTATAAACTGTGTTTCACTGGTCCACTCACAGTTAACCCAGGACACTACTTCAAGTTTAGCGCCGAGAGAAGAACTAGGGGACATACATAAAAGTACATAAAAAGTACGTTTAGAACAGAAAGCCGGAAGCACTTTTTTTAACACAGAGGTAGAAATGCATGGAATTGTCTACCAGGTAAAATAAAGACTAGATTCTGTGATATAAAATGAGTTTCCCCCAGTAGGGGAGAAAGGTGTGCCAACAAGGGACCAGCCTTGATGGGCCGAATGGCCTTTTCTCGTTCCCAAACTGTTCTTATGTTCTTATGTTCTTCAAGTTTAAAACTAGTGCTGGTCATTTCTAATAGGTCTGTGCTTGTTTCTGTGATGTAATTGACAGTTGCAGTGAGTTCCCTGAAATAATCCTGGAGGCTTTTCACAGTTAAACCAGGCAGGGTCGGCAAGTGCAGACACTGTTATTGTTAGCATTCAGCCATCTTCTGAGGGGAGTACTGAAATGATATGGCAGCTGATCTGAACAAGTTCCCATGTTGTCAGCTTTCATTAAGAACATTTGTAGTTGAATCAATGCATGTCCCCCTCCCTTCAGGGACAATACATAATCATTTACTTGAAGTATAATGCTAACAATGTTAAAACAGTAGTTAACTTTCTGGCACGATTAGAGGCTCTCCCCAAAGCTTGAACTTCTTACTGAATTAATCAACACTAATCTCTAGTTTTCTCTCTTCCCTCACAAACTGTGCAAGCTGTCAAGGCTGAAGATTTTTGTTTTGTTTTGCTTTTCTATAAAACTATCCGTTACATTAGAGGCTATGGAGTCGACAATTCAGCCAAACATGAATAAAGAATAAAAAAATAAAAAAAAACACTTGTTTGAGTATAAAGATGTGTTGTGGTCAGCTTTTACAGCATCAGATTAGGATGTGGTTTAAAAGGTGCAGGTTGGAGAACAAGGCCATTGGATGTCACGGTAAATAAAGGCTTCATCTGCCATGTCTGCCATGTGTTAAGAATAGTCATACTCTTATTGTAGGCTCCAGTAAAGTTCATACCATACGAGGGTCGTTTCTCAGTTATATGCTTTTTACACTAAAATACAAAGTGCTATATTATATATATATATATATATATATATATATATATATATATATATATATATATATATATATAATGATAGATAGATATACATAGATTTATAAAGCAACGTAGAACCAAAACAGTTAAAAGTCGGTATCCCCAAAGTGCCATTTCATTGTCTGTATATTGCAGAAAACATTTAGAGAAACACTGTCTCTCTAAACTGTGACCCATGATTGCAGTACTGCAGTAAGGGAGCATGGTTATTCTTCTCTTTTTAGATATGTCTATATTTTCATCTGCAGCGTACTCTTTCAAGTTAAAATAAAATACCTCATCAATGTGCTAGCAGCCATTAGCTTAGGTGTATGTTACACCAGATTCACCAGCAGCGTGTATTTCAAGTTCAGTTTCACCTTTAAGAACAGAACGCTGGAGAGGAGAAGCTCTTCATACCTCTAGGTAAGGGTTGTGCAGAGCTCTGATTCAGTGTCCCTGAAGCTGTGCACTGTTTCAGCATCTCCCACAGATGCAGGTATGACTCATTCATGCCGCTGAGTAACAGAAAGTGCTGAGCTCAGGTGTTTTCAGTTATTCAAAAGAAGAGAAAGTTCGATTTGCAAGTTTAAATAAAGCCCTTGAGAACATGCCACATTTTTGAAATTCTTGCACAGTGCCACCAGGGTTGAGTACAGCAGGTTTTAAACACTGTTCATACAATTACCTCACCTACTGGAATCGTTAACAATGTCAGCATCTCTTAACAGATCTTGAAAATTGATATGGGTATCAACAAAGGTCTTATTTTGAATTGGCCTTGAAATAATCTCAGTGTGCTGTTTCCAATACAAACGCACAGGCTGAAGAATTACCACCACCAAGTAAAGCAAGAAAGCTAACAAAATTACTGAAAAGCTACAGCCTTCATTCTGCTTGCCTAGGAGCTGGGATCCGAAGGTGCTGATTTAAGAAACCAGGTTTGTTTTACCAGCCAACATTTTTTGAATTCTTGAATTGATTTCAAGAGCAATCACAGGTCTACATGGTCAGTAGAAGGAAAATAGAGACACACAGAAACTCAGGAGAGGTTCAGAAAATACATCCCAGTGTCTAATAATACACAGCACCTTTCAGCAGGGTTATTGGAACACGCATTAGAAAACATTGTAACTTTACTCTGAATCTCAAGAAATGGAAATTAAGTGCATGATGGCTGTACTATAAGTGCTGCTCCAGAAGAAAAAAAGATAACCTTGTCTGTGCTCTGCTGTAAAATCGCTCTTCGCCTAGTAAAAGGTTTTCCTAATCTGCTTCACTAAAACCTATAAAGCATTTGCAACACTTCATTGGCTTTGACATTTCGATGATGAACCCACTTGAACGCTCGGCACTGTACGCAATTGCATGCATGAGTGGTAGATTTAATATAGCCAGAGACATTATGACTGTGAGGCAGGTTGAAAACAAAAGTGCTATTAGAAAAATCTATAGAAGAGAGAAAGCATGGCTGACCATTGCTTCTGATATCCTTGACCTGCATTTTGACCGAACAAGCACTGATAGAGAAGCACGCTTTCTTATAAAATATAAAACGCTCGACGATGTATGATGAATCAAATGGGTTCCTATAGACTGACAGCGTTTCATGAGATAATGCGTTTGACTGAGTGAGCCCAAGAAAGCATCGCTTCCATTATTTGCACAAATTGTGCATTTCCATCCATGCATCCCTCCATGTATCATTTCAGCATGTGCATAAGAGACAGGAAAGAGGTGTGTTAGTGTACCACCAGTAGCTCCATCACATCACAGAGGAGGGACTGAAAAGCTTGGAGCAGTAAACACTATTAATGAGCAACAGCATCATGATTCGTAATGCCCATCCAGCAGCAGTTGCTATTGTTTATATGGTCATTTTAGGTGTTTGTGACTTTAAATACATGTTGTTAATTCTGATGTTCGGACAGATGAGAAAGGCAATATGTTCTTACCTGGGAATAATGAAAACAAACAAACAAACAAAAAACCTTCTCTTTCAATTCAGCCATTTCAGTTTGTGCCCCGGGCAAAGACAGATAGATTGCTTGGATGTCTAGAATAAAGACCCTGGAAAACGGAGCCAGCTATAAATAAACAAGCTGCAATATCCTGTGTTATGAACATATAATTTCCATCTTTAATAACTGGGGAGGCCCAGGGGATTGTCTACAACTGGCTTGGCTAGCCCTGATATTTGTGCATAAAATACCTATTGAATTATTAAACCACATGTAGACAGAATTCTCATCTCAATCAGGGGGCTGTCCTATAGGGCTGAGGTAAGCACTGATGTCTGAAGCATTTATCCAGGAGCTTTGGGGCGCATTGCGAAAGCTGCTGTCTGTTTTACTGAAACGGTCAACTAATTGGTTATCTGACAGCGGTGGAGTTTATCTGATTTAAATTCTTATTTAAAGCACAGAAAACCAACAGAATATACCATGCTGGTTTATGTCTGAGGATAAAAAGTGAGACACACTACCCTTTATTCAAACAGCAGGAAGCGTGTAGGCTTTTTAATTTCTCATGATATATAGCATTTGCTAAAACAGCATACAAAGGCATATTTTTTTTGCACACATTAAAGTATTTTTTTGCAAATGGTTCAATCAATGACGTGAACTGGTATTACTGTATGTGGTGCTGCATTATGGGATTGATTTCATTTTATTATTATTTTTGTTTTCTGCTTGCCATTGCTAAGTCTCATTCTAGAAGGTGCATTAGGCACCGTGCGTTTTAGTTTTCCTAATTTGCAAACACCTACAGTTTGCACATAAGCCTCTGGGCCGCATATCAATGACATTGCCACATTTGGAGAGTTAAAAGGGAAGTTGTTTCCATATCTGCAAAACGCCCCCCCCCCCTCCCCCCCCCTGCCCTTGTATAGATCATGATCTGCTCTTTATCTCATTAATTCATAAATAAGCCATAGGATATATTGACTGATGGGGACTGCATTACTTCCTTGTAATACCTTTTAATACGAGTTAGGGTTAGGGTTAAGGCAATTAAAGGAAATGCTGACTCGTTAGTTGTTAATGCTTCATAACAAGCGCAATTACTCTTGATTATTGCCAGGCTTGCCGGAGGCGTGACTGATCAATTTAGCTGGCTGCTATCACACTCCTGCTAGAGTTCACTTAACATTCGGTTCCACTTGGTTCCATTAGTTCTGCTTGGAGGCCTCGTTGGCCTTGCTGGTTTGCGCAGGGCCACAGTGTGGAGCAGAGTGGGCTGTTGTGCCGCCACGGCTCAGGAGCGCACTAAATACTTGTGCTGGTAATGAATGGCATCTGATGTAAGCAGGAGGTCAGCAGGACCAAGGCCTCGTTTTGCTGTGTGCACGCAGACCACGGAAACGTGGCACTTCTTACAGGCTTCAGCATTTTCCAGAAGGAATGAACACTGTCGCTCGTGCAGCGGACATCACAAACGAATGCGCAGTAAAGGGGAACAAAAAGAAACGAACCATTTAAGCAAAAAGAAAAAGCAACTCTACCTACGCTTAGGCTTTTTAAAAAATGGTACAACGGTGTGTTTTGTACCAGTAAATCTTTGATTTTCATTTAATTCTGGATAACCTTTCCCGAATCAGCGAGGTATAAAGGAATTTAATGACACAGAGCTGCTTTTATGAAGAGAACATTCATATTCATTAGGAGCAAATATTAACACATCACACCAGTGACAGCTCGGTAATGCATGTTTTATGACTACAGTTAATGGTGCACTAACAGCGCTGGTAGCTATAAAAATGCGATACCAACCAGCTGAACAAAAGCCACAAATGCACAGTGCCTATTATTGATTCTCCTGTGTGTCCTTTTGATTTAAAATGTTTTTATCCCACAAAGGGCTGCTAATCTTTAAGAGCAGAGCAATTCTTTCTGCAGCAATATGTATATACTGTAGGGCTATGCTATTGCATTCATATCCCTTTATTTCACTCAAGATACAGTATATACAGCAGGGGGCATGCATTCTGACCAGGAACACCCCAAAGCGCTTGTGAATTCTTCAGAGCAAATAGTCTTACAAATTGAATGTAGCAGGTGCTCAAAATATACATGCAACAAGCCACCTCAAATAAATTCCCTGCTAATTCTGCCAACACTTTGTTTTTATATATATTGCTATTCGGTTTAGATTATATATATCACCCAAAATTATTAGCAATAAAAATGTCTGGCTCATGATTTAGCATGAATTCCTTAAACAACAGTGGCATGGCCTGGGAATTGCCTACAGCAATATGCCTTGTTACCAGTGAATGTGTTTATTGTGATAACACATTTCATCAAGAAAAAAAAAGAAGTGGTTATTAATTTACAAGAAATGGAATTAGAGGGAAGGCCACCTGGGAATTGTAATTTCACAACGCACCCATGTGTCTCTTCCGGTGATTGTAAATGGAGATTTGTCACACTCCACTTGGCTCCTTCCCTGGAAAGCTAGCTCTGATGAGCTGCTGGTCCCACAGGAGACCTCACTCCGATTGATGTGGAAGACAGAAAGAGTCATCAACAGCACTGCCTCGAAGGAGAGCGATATTTCACAGCTGACAAAAGGGACGCCGAGCAACAAAGCCCGTTTCAGAGAGACAAAGAGGGGGCTGATACTGTAAAAGCAGAGGCTTAAAAGCTGCGGCAGGAAAAAGGAACACAAAGATGGGCATTGCGTGGATCAGCTGCCACTGTTTGAAAAGTGTGGGTCTCTTTGTAGTTTACCAGACGTTTCCCAATCCCATTAGTATTTACTCTGCTTTAACTAAGGATCTTCTGGCTTTCTCATGCCAGGGCTCCAGACTCCAGGTACAGAACAACATAATCTGCATGACCTGTGTGCGTTCTGTGGATTTCCATTGTTCATACATATGGTTTATATGTATTTACTCAACACACTCGACACTAACTTCTTTTCAAAGGGTCCTGAATAGTGCTTGTGTGCTTAAGTTACAGTAATGCTTTTATTATTATTATTTTTTTTTTGGAAATGTTTATTATTACTGCACAGACTGTTTGGTGTTCTGCAAACCCTTCTGTGACTGCGGTTAATAATGATACTACATTTGCTCATATAGCGCTCAACCTCCTTCTCAATTGATGTTTAATTATTTACAAGAACAAAAGGTACAAAAAGGAGTCATCATTGTGGGGCTGCATGTGTGGATACAGTTCCTCCACCATGTCTGAACTGCAGATCATCCCTAAACCGCTGAAGCAACATTATCCTGACAATAACAGCTGGAAGCAGCATTCGACACGGGTCAAGTGAATTGCTCCGCAGTTAAAAATAGCTGCACAAGTGCGCTGTGGTCGACTGGTTATTGATCAGGGGAGGCTATTATCAAACAGGAAACTGCTTGACATGCTATCTGCTCACTGCTCAATTGAAACCCTATAATCCTGTTTAAAAGATGAAATCCCCCAAAGAGGCAGTAAATGAGAAGGCAGGCGAGAGCCAGGAGCACTCCGGGGCAGGAATGTGGACAGGGGGGTTGTTGAGAAGGCCAGAGAAGGGGTCAGGGGTCAGAAATTCAGTTCTGCACATCGCCTTCACTTCTGTTGGTGCCACATTATAGGTAAAGCGACAGGGAAGCACAAAACTAGTTTATTTCTCTGCATTACCTGACAACACAGACAGCAGAGGTTATATTCACAAGGTATTTATCCACGTGCTAAAAAAAGAAAAAAAAAATGAAGTTACAAAGCTACTGATAAATAATTCATTAAGGTAACTTAAGAACTCTCACATGCACCTTGGTTGTTTTTTCTAGTTATATAACATTAGCCGTTTTTCCTTTATATAAAACAATGATGCAAATTAGCAGTGCTGTCACGTTTGGCTTCGGACTAGGTTGGCATTGTATCAAACTGTGTGGAAATTTTAGAAAGGTATCTGATATCCAGCTTGATTCCCAAGCAAGTTCGATAGAACACTTTCTACACAAAGCTGCACCACAGTAAATTGAAAGGATGCATTTAAAGTCTAACAATAACCAAGGATTATATAGAGCAGCGGTGTCCAATCCTGGTCCTGGAGGGCCGGTGTCCCTCCTGGTTTTTGTTCCAACTGTACCCTGAATTACTTAATTGGACCATTTAAGTGCTTATTAGAAGCTTTATTGGTCCAGGATTCAATACCCTTGATACAGAGTATCCTAAGGCTATGTCTGTAACAAGAAGACACACTGTAAGATGGAAGGAAGGAAGCAAGTGACTGTACTCTACATTCTCCTGAGAATTGTGGAAAACCAAGATTAGCTAAACCGTTAGCATCTACTGAACTCTTTATATTCCCAACACGCTGTACAGCATGTTGTGTGACATGGTATGCTAAAAGGACAATGGATAACACCTGCTTGACTCAAATTAAACTTCTGTACTGGTATCTTGTTTACAAATTGGGCCCAGTAGAGCTGACATTAGGATACTTACAGATATAAATTCATTAAAAGTAATGCTCAGAATTACACAGGGGTCTCTAGGAAGCTATAAATAACACTCTTAGATCCTAGAGATCCATCAAAGGAAATTCAGCCACCAATCTTTCACTTATCTCAGACCTTTATGCTCTTGGAAAAGTCTTGCTCTGGCAACATCTTTCCTATTTGACAGCATAAACAGCTCATTTCTTTCAGCAGCTGACTGCTTTGGACCCTACTTACTTAATTGCACATTTCAATTAGAATGGTTTCAGTAAAAAAGTGCAGAAGTGCGAAAGATACCGAATTGGATGTTTCAGATTGAGCCCAGATCTCAAACACCAGGAGCTTATTTTGTTGATGGGATGTGTCTTTGGCTCACAGTGGAAGAGCCTGAATTTGTTGCTGGTTCTGCACAATCATTGGCAGCATCGCCTTCCCAACCCCCTGAAAGGGAAGTCACTAACCCCCACTTCCAAGCATGGTGGAGATCCAGATGCCAGCTGTTTGTCTGGCTTCAATGCCTGAATGTTTCAGCACCCCTCTCTTGTTTATCTTCGAAGACACACAGTGTGTACTCAGAAGAAAAAAAACTCAACATTATGAAACTAAAGTATCTGATAGCGTGGTATATAAAGTAACAAAATAAAGGAGCCAAAGAAATGTTTAAATGTTATCATCAGGTGGAAGAACTCAATTTAGATTTTTAATGTGAACTTTTATAAAACTATGCCAAAGTTATCTCACAGTTACAGTTGTGGGTTAAACAGTATGAATATATGCTGACTCGGAAAGAGACAAGCAGTATCATTTTTTTTTTTTTTTTTAAACCACAAACCAAAAACCACATGCTGCTTCTGCACCAGCTACAGCTTCGCATTTAAAACTGCTTAAGATGTTTTACAAACTTCAAACGCCAGGGAGCAGGAATTGCATTTTTCTTGGTGTCTTTTTTTTGACATTTTACCACCTTTTGCATGTTGATGCACAACTAGAAAGCCAAGATTTCAAAAGTATTGCCCTTTAGATGCTGCAGAGCTGGCTCATATGGAAACAAAGCGGTAACATTTCTTGTGCTTGTGGCTTTCAGCGCACAGGACTGAAATAACTCATCCGCTGTTCTGTCAGAGTGTGCGTCTTCGAAATGTACAACCGCGTGAGACTGCATAACATCAAGCGCTTTATCTTTGTTTCTGCAGAAGACACATCTGATGTGTGGTAGTAAAAAACTCCTCCCTTGTACAAAACTTCTACACGCATTAACCAGTGCTGTGCTAGAACTTGCATGCATGCAGACCTTTGTGCTTTCTCCTGGACTCGTGTTTGGTCATGTTGCACTTATATCATGAACCCAGAGGCGTCATTGGGCAAACAGTTTATAGCACACTTTGTAATTACAGTAGACAAGCATTTAAAACAAAACCTCCTGCATACCTCCTGCAAATGTATACTAGGTTGTAAAAACACACCGTCTGGGGAGTAACTACAGAAGCCTTCCCATTATTTCTAAGAAACTATACCAAGGAAGGACCAGGCCTGTGTTAGAACAGGCACTAAAGGAGGAGCTGCATTGAGAGGAAAAATAAATAGGTGGGCGAAATGGAACCGTGTTTGGTGTCTTTAGACACCGCGCCGTCTTAGGGCTGTAACTGCACTTATCTGCTCTGACTTTCAGTATCTGTTATCTGGTAATCGATTTGGGTGCAAAAGTGTTGATAACGGTATTCACAAACAGGATGCATGAAGCGCTGTGCCCTCCGAATGCTCTTTGAGAAGTGTGAAACTGTGTGCATTTTATATTTTATTTATAGAAACCATCACTTACAGAAGAGCTCAAACTGCTTACCGCAGTTACAATAGAAGCTGTGTGTGTGTGTGTGCACGTGTTTATGTGCATGTCTGCGAGAGAACGTGTGAGAATGTATAAGCGTTTGTGTTGACAGCTTAGTGTCGAACAAGCACAATGTGGGCTAGGTGTGCGAAAAACATTTCTGCTCTCTACATTCTGGTTAAGAGCTTCAAACCGCATGGAAGGTCACATGACCACAATCAATCTGAGATCTCTTAATGGAACTCAGGCTTCCTGCCTGGGAGGCCCAGACGCCTCGCTCAGCGAGACCGCAGCGGTGCACCTTGGGTGTGAAGTGTCAACCGAATGCAGCCATGGCTGCTGTTCACACGCGACAGTTAGGTGCAAGGGCCCTAATCACATCAGAAAGAGTGTGGTTAGAGAAAGCTAGGCCAAGACTGCGAAAGAGCAACAGATACATGAATCGAATGGAAAATATGACTGTGGACTATAGTTCTTTTTTTTGCGCTTTGTTTTTTTATCTCTTATCTCAGAAGGCTCACTGTTAGTCTGTTGCAACTGATCCTCTTGCATCATAAAGCAGCAGAAATTGGTAAAAAAAAAAGACACTATTTTTTTTTTTTAGTCATGGAACTTTAAAACAAAAGAACAGAACATTGATGAAATAAAAACAATACCAGAACCGTTAATAGAATATAATATTGATTGCTTTGACTACAGATAAACAAGTTCCCTTGGATTGCATGCGTTATATATAAATTGACTGGGAGCTGAAGTGAAGTATTTGCTGTGCTGTCTTCTAACATGATGCCCCTGCAAATGGCACATTACAGCTCATTCTGCTCTCATCTTGTATAAGCACATTTCATTACACAGCAGAAATGCAAAGCACTGGTTGCAAAGACTTGTCGTTTATTAAGTGTCTGGACAACTGGCCCCTTAATGACAGCTTTCTTAAGGGATATCTGACTGATTTTGCAGCAGGGTAAATGCTTCCTTATCGTATTGTCTACCTTGCTTGACCTATAATGCAAAGCTTGAACCACTTCCTTTGTTTGTTGCACTATATAGGTCAACTGTGGCAGACGAATGGAAATTGAGCTTGAGTGCTCAGCTTCTAAGACACAGCATGGGTGTAAGCATCTCTGTAGGATCCAACCAAGCAGCTCCTGGTGCAATATAGAGGAGCTCCTGCAGGCAGTTTCAATGATCTTAACAGTGGCAGATCTTAATACCACCACACACCAATTATAAACTTGATTTTTCACAGCTCATTTCACTGTGTTTTATTATGTGTAGTAATGTTAATATGTGGGCCGATAACTCAAATGACTGCAAGTACAGGGTGATTAGAAAGTAAGTTTACCGCATGAGATATGGTGGTAAACTGACTTTCTAATCACCCTGTATTATACAAATCCTTTCTTATCATCGTCTGCACTGGTCTTGTTTTAAACTTGAATTTCATGGTCTTGCATGACTGTCTCCATCCAAATACAATCCTGGAGTTTCTTCTGAGATGGGATATACACCCAAGACAACTACTGGAGATTAAAAACATTACACCTTCGAGCTGGAAAAATCCTATTTGGTTGAAATAGGTCAACAGGGCTGTAACGTATCCAATAGTGTATATTTTATTTTCTCCAACGTGTGAGCTTGCATAAGAGTCATGATCCACTGAAGTTATGAGGGCGGGGCAAACCTGCTAACAACCGAACTGAATCGGCTGTCAGCACGACAAAGCTGCAAATGCCAGACTGTTTCCGAGATACTGTAACATCACTGACAGTGCAAACAGAGGAGAAGGAAAAGTGATCTCGCTTATTCTGTAGCAGCAAACCCATTTGGTTTTGCACACTTGGTCAGCTGCTGCAGCTGCTTTTGTATCCGTCACCTAATGCTAGTTTGTGCCGCAGTAACAAACTCAAGAGAGTTTAGTGAGGTGTTTTTAATTTCTTGTAAATATCATTTTATTATATAAATAACTCACTGGGGCCTATGAAACGCGAGACTTCTGATATGGTAGATTTAATTTGAAAAAACAAACAAAAAAACAGAAACAAACAAAAAAAATAACTTCTTAAGCGTTCTCTTTCGAAAGACTTTAAATTAAACAGACCACCCACATAGCATGAGGCAAATGTAGAGGGTTTGTAACCCGCTTGTCTTCACGTCTATAAACTACAAAATAATGTTTTACATCTGCCAAACATGCGTGTCTCCTTTTCAGGCCCACATGTTTACTCTGCTATGATCTGGAAGTAAATACTGTCTAATCGTCTGGAACCTGGGTTTATGTTGACTTGATTTGTAAAGAATGGGAGAGAAAACCACAAAACAGAAACATGGGACTGATGTGTGTGGAGGAGGGGTTGCTTTTTGTTTTATATTCCATATTAAAAACCTTTGTAGTTATGCCTAAGTTTACAGGGGAGGGGGGTAATGCAACACAGGCAGCTGACACAACAATTAGAAAGAGCATTCTTTCTCTGAGTTGAAGATATTGCAAAATACTTTGAATTGATTACGTTTCTTTCAGCATTTCCGGAGGATCTTTTTATTTACGTCGCAACTCGGATGTCCTGCATCTTTGTCCAACAAAACCATCTACGCTCTTAATGCCCCCCCCCCCCCCATTGCTCAATGTTTCAAGATAAAAAGATAATAACATTGCAAGACAATAACAGAAAATGTCACCCTGTGGTGTCGCAAGCAACCTGGAGTGAAGGGCTGACTCACTCCCCTGAGATGCCCAACTAGATAAGCCGGGGCATGGAGTCACAACACCTTCAAGGAGTGGAAAACAATCTGGCCTCTGGCTGCAGACAGACACGATGACCCCCACAGAGATATCTGGACTGCGCTTGTTTGGCACCCAGCCCAAGCTGAAATAACAGGTCTTGTGCCGGCTGCGGGTTGGAACAAGGAGAGTAACCTTTAAGGTGTTTGTTCTTCAAAGACTGCTGTTAAGCCACTGTCGATGTCACCATCCTGAAAGATCCTGCCTATAATTGCACAATAGTTTGGATTGCGGTGCCTGTCTTTACAAATCACTGGCTTCTGGTAGTAGTTGTTTCCACATGTGCAATCACTAAACTGGGATGTTCAGGGGGGTGGCAATGTAACACGATCGCCCATATTAATGTCAACCTTGAAATACCTGCAGTACCTACTCTGGGAAAGATCACAGTGTTACTTATACATATACAGTACCTCAAAAGCAGCTTGAAACTAACCATAAAAAAAAACTTGATTATGATTACCAGGTCCACAATCTCCTCTACTAGTATTACCCTGATTTAAAAATGTAAATGGCTCTTCGAAGTCCTGGACTGATGCCTGTGCCTTTCTGTGTATTCTGGATCCCACAGCTCTAACTCAATCATACTCCGCAGCGTCTTGGCTTCTCACAAAGCTATTAACTTCTAGCTGATCTCTTTTGTTATTCATGCATTAAAGGTGACACCCCTCTCCTGACACGCCCTGGCGGTGTTTCACACAGATACACGATGATCATGCTGATAATTACTTGATTATCTGAGAAGATCCTCACTTGGCTTTTAACTCCACCTTTTTTTTCTGTTTATGACTCATTAACAAATTCATTTACAATGTGCGCTATAAAAAAAAGAAATGCTGTGCTGGTATCGATTTTAAAAGGAGGTTAAAGCATTTGTGCTGCTCGGAGCGTTTTACTAGGAGCAGTAAAGTAATCATAAAGATGGGCTGGAAGTTTTCCATGTATTCCAATCAGAATTTATAAATTGCTCCATTACCTTCATTTCCAGTGGTTACTCTTGGTACATTAGCAATTATTTTCACATGGGCCTTGCTCATAAAACCAATAATCTTTTGATTTAGTGCCTCACAGCCTTGTGCAGTAAGGCTTTCCTATGTCTGAGGCAGCAATCCATTCATCTTGCGAGCTATTAGTTTTTAGACTTTAGTGGCTAAATTGATTTTTAGTTTGCTGAGTGGATTGAGCTAAAACTGGGTGAGTAGGTAGTATTTTGTTTTTATTTTTTATGAATCATAGCGCAATTCATAGCTTAGTTTATATATATATATATATATATATATATATATATATATATATATATATATATATATATATATTTCGTGCCGGTCGTCACAGTTGTAAATTACGTAATGTATTAAGTTATGCTAACTAATACATCGCCCCAGGAGTACAGCCCAGTACAAGATAACTGTGTCAAATGAGTATGAAACTAACGTGTAAATATAACCCATCTTGAGATGTCCCACTCTCCCATTTCCCATGGGGTGATTCAGAGAGCGACCACCAAGGATTGCTCTACAGAAAGACGAGGGGAAGTAGCATTATTGTGAAGTCAGACTTTGATGAAAATAAATAAATAAGCTGGTGAGAGATCGATAGCGAGTGGACAGCTGGCTGGGAAAAGTCATGGCAGCCTGGCTGGTGTTGTCTGGAGTCTGAGTCTCAGTGTTCCATCATCCTATTAGAGAACAGGCAGGAAGACTGGACCCAGCGAGAATCAGCAAATTACCTAATAAATCACAGACCCAGGGTGGAAAGCAGAGAGTGATATTACCCCTGATACACACAGCGATCTTAGGAGATAGAGATGAGGATTAACACTGGAAAACATTTACTGTGCCAGGGGGAAAAGGAGGCATCCGTCTTCTTCTGTGCAAGCAAGGACGACATATAAATATAAACTTACTGCACATCAATCCCAGGCAAGCCTTCCAAACACAGTCCGGCAGGTATTTAGCACACTGTGATGGGAACAGGAACAGGAACGGAGAGGATTAAAGCCACGTTCGCCAGGGCTTGGCTTGGTGTAGCATTGCAGTCACAGCTGAAAATCAGTTGGGGCACTGGTGGAAGAAAAACTCACTCTCACTGCCTTTTGGAAGATTCACAAAAAGAGAAAGAGATTTCAGTCATCAGTCGAGACAGAATTACTGAGACTGGATCTGTCCTCTTGTTGTAATAAAGCTCTGAGCTACACTACATGTTCTTATAGGAACAGCCCGTCTTGTCTCCATGTAGAGCCACACATTATCTGCTATTGCAGCAGTCCAAATGAGGGCTCTGTGCCCTTATAACAGTTTTCCATGGTCTGTCAGTAGCTCTTTACATTAAGTGCCTCTAATTACTGTGTATTGGCATAGTAGTTACATAGTAAATACATGTGTACTTACACATAATTACACAACTATTTAATGTGTAAATCTTTTTGCACGATATATGTAAGTACACCATTGTATCAGAAAAGGGTTCGGGTTAAGGGTAGGGTTATATCATGGGAAATGTATTTACACATTAAGCACATTGTAACTATGCATAATAACATTGTAGTTATGTTTAAGTACACATGTATTTACCTGAACAGTATTTTTGCAGTTTTCCTGTATTTTCCACATAATTCTGCTTTTACCATACTTTGCCATGCTTCGCCATGTTTTTAAATATACTCTACCAGACCATATTACAGTATATTTCTCATTGGTTAAACAAATGATTCACAGTGTACAATTTACTCTAAGGAAAAATGTAAAAATTTGTATAAAAAAAATATCAGTGCAATTCAAGTATTACGCAAAGGGAAACCATCACACTCATAATTTTGCATATTCCGAATGGTATGAGCTTTTCAGTCTAGCTTTTTTATTAAGAAGTTAGATTGTTGTGGCTTAACAATACAACCAAGATTAGATGTAATTAGAGAACCATGCATAGCTGTGTATCTATGTGGGTGAAAAAAAACCCAACCAACAATCATTCTGTTTCTTTAGCTGTTACTCATTCAAACCAAATCAGGTGGAGGAGAATACAAACAGAAGCATGCAGGCAGGAAGTGCTTCTTTGTGGAAATGCAAGTCAAGCTGCAGTTTGAACCCACCTAACACAGGCACCACCCTCCTACTTACCCACACGGCACGTCATAGGAACTGAACAATAGTGATTAAAAAGGCAATTACTTACCCTTTCTTTATGTGTGAGTCACCTTCATTCTACAGGAATAACTCAGTAAGAAGCTATTAACATTTCACGTGGCAGGCAGGCTGTTTCCGAGACAATTTGACAATTAGGATGTTCTCGTCACACTGACTTGCTGATTATCATCACTTGATTTATGGCTTTGAAATGTCAATTTCTCCGGCATATCACAAGCGCAAGGTAGAGTTATGCAGGAGATTTGAAGATCCAATAAAGGCCTGTGTCCTTGTATCTGACAAGCACCAGGAAGCTGCAGGGATCCACCATCCATATTACAATGTGACTGAATTACTTTCTGTCTAGTTGTGTTTGTATTGACCACAGCTGTATGTACCTTCTGATCTCATACACCACAATGCTAATTCAATACTGGGACAGATTGATCAAGGTTTTTACTTCAAAGGGCAATTAAGCACTGGAAAATGACACTGTTACTGTTACAAAACTAGCAACACGAATCTCAGGGATATATTGTCAAAGAATACATTCCAACAGTCCCTATACGGTCGGGACAGTCCTGATTTCCTAGCAAACGTCCCGCTTCCCGATGCATAGGAAGAAAGTCCTGATATTTATCCTTGGAAATTCTTCACAGCTCCAGGGCCCATACTGTTTGTTTTCTCTCTTTAGCGGCTGCTGATCCTCTTGCACTGCGTGGCAGGGATTGTGTTCACATGACAAGATCTCAGTTTATTGATATATGTCATATCCAGTCATATTGGAGAAGCGTATTGTTTCCTCACTGCTGTTGCAATATGATTTGATATTCATGATTATGAGTAAACTGTGGGAGCCAATGGAACATGAAGGACTGGCGTTAGCCACACCCATCCTTTTCATACGGCATTCATAGTGATTGAAGGTTCTGAGATATCATACATATTAAATAAAGTCAGCCTGTCGGATCCAGCAAATGAAAATCTATCAAAGCAACAAAGAAGAGAAAAAGAAAAAGAAAGTGCTCGTTTAACAGTGACTGGAGTAAAAAATATTCATTCATTCTGCGCAGTAGAGTTGGTGAAAACCACGCGTTCTGCTCTTTGTGTGGCTGACAAATCAGCTGATCGCTAACTTATACAAAGGCCAGAATGCGTCATCATGTCTATTTCTACTATCATGATGGTCATGTGGTGTTTAGTTGAGGGGGGTAAGTATGTTACTTATATGATAAGTGTTTGGGTGTATGTGTGTTTTTATGCATATGACCCAACTCAATAATTGATATTCTTAGTTATTCATATGGTATTTCACTTAACCTCAATTTAATATTTAAAAGCAAACACATATTTATCTTGTTGCAAGTTTATGGCATATTAATTATTGAGATAATTGTGATGCTAAAGGGCACCTGGGAACTCCATTTAGCATGTAAACACAAGACAGGAGACACCAAAGCATGTGAGCGCCTCACAAGCTTCGCTGGCTGGAGATCATTAGGGGTCCAGGAGGCCATGCTGTAAGTTCATTAGCACGTCTCTGGTGAACGGCATGAAGTTGATCTTCTCTTTGATCCTGCTGCTTGACAGGCCTCCACCTAGGCTGTTTACAGTGTTTGTTGAATATGTGGTTCCTGACCTGTGTCTTGACCCATCTACAGTATCCTCCCAGCCCCCCAGCTAACACTCCTTGAGACCGGATTGCACGCCCCCTGCAGATAAAAACAATGGTGAGTAAACAAATGAAACGTGCCAAGCCTAACAACACCCGCTGTGCCAGCTTGCAAAAAGTGACACTTTCCATCAGCCTGTACAAAAGTGACACTTTCCATCAGCCTGTAGAACTTCAAACAGACCATAAAAGTCTATGAGATTTTTCTTCCTCTTGTGTGTTACGGTATATCTGGGTATTACAGAGCATCATATGCTGAGTGCCTCGAACCGTGGTTATACATGGGAACACTAGCCAGTTCTGCTTCTGCCCTGTAAACATGACAAGCATCCGTGCTGTAAGGGGTATTCATGAAATGAAAGAGCTCCTCTCAGTTTGATTTTCCAGTCGAAATGTTTAGGCAGTTTCATACATGCATGACGTGTGAGTGCTCCCATCAGAAAATTAAATGCTTATGATGAAAAAAAAAGATCTATATATATATATATATATATATTAGACAACAGAAATCCCTGATGATAATACCCTTTTGGCATTCTAAACACACACCTAATTCCTTTAAAAAAAAAACATTCGAACCACTTAAATTCTGCATTAGACAAGGTGGTATTCATCAAACTGCTAGCCTAACAGTTGACAATGTTAAGCCTTCATCACCTGAGGCAGGGATTAGGTGAGCCTAATAGATAACAGGGCTTCTCAGCACCATGTTACTAAAACCTTTTTTTGGTAGACGACACTTATTACAATAATCTGCCATGATCACACGCATCTGAGAGTTCATTTGGAGAATATTGTTTGCTAGCGTGGGTGTGTCAGTACTGCAGGATAGAACAGCCATGAATAGTTAATCCTGCTACTTTTCTCGGGGGTGAGTTTAACGGGATTTACAAACCAGTTGTTAACGCAAGCCAGACAGACTGGCTACACAACCTGTGCTCTGATAATATGAAAATAAACCTGATTTTGCAGTGCTTTTCTTCAAACAACGGATGCTGTAATTAACTCTTTGCAACATAATCCCACACGCTCTGTGTCTTCTGTGCATCACAGCAGTAACAAAGAACAATGCTCTCGTTTTAGAATCCGGTACATGAAAGATCCTGCCGATGGTGATGATGAATACTGGCCTGCCATTCACATATCAAGGTATTTGGAATGCCTTGCATTCTCAGAAAACCTTTCCCAGAATAATGGTTTTCAAAACATTTACCTGGGATGTAATTTTACACAAAGTACTGTACAATGTCCACGTATAATAATGTTTTTGGTTTTTTTTCCAAAACAGAACTTTCCAGGTTCAATTCCTAACACAAAGAATTGTTCAGTAGAAACATCCCATACAGACAATGGTCCATCAACTCTTCTGCAGGGCCTGTCTATATTTTTTTAAGCATTCAGCTCCCTTCAATTACCTGTGGCACATCTACACTGCAATCATTGCCAAAATGTGTGGTCGATATTTAAACACAAAAAAAGTCCTTCGGGCAAGCTGAAACGTGTTATATATGAGTTTTTCAGAAGTGAAACAGAACTGAGGCCAAGTTTCAGCATCATTTCCTGGAAGCTTGGTGCTTTGTAAATTATAATTGAAGATCTGCATAATGACATAAGACAGGGAGTTAGATTGTCTGCTGTCTCCCCGAGGCATCGCCATTTCCAACCTAATTGACTGCAGTCATAACTGAACCATGCAGTAATCTCTCGTCAGTTTCATCTGTGAGGGATTCATGTAATTGGAATGGGTGGTGGCTGCTGGAATGTCAGAGGGACTTGTTTTACCTTTTTTTTAAAACGTGGAGGTTACCTTGACATCAGCAACGAGGAACGCTGAGACCGCACTAACTACCTAAAGGTCAGCTGCGGATGACAGACAGTATTGAGGCTTAACAAAGGAAAGTGGCTGCAGCTGAGATCCGACAGAGGAGTGATAGTGGGCAAAACCTCAGTCGAAGCAATCAAGTGCTTGTAATTACACTGCACACGGGAGCCAAGTGGTGACTGAGCTGATTAACTGTAGTGGTGGGAACCGCATTGCAAAGACCCAGGCTTCAGATCTCAAGGAACTGATGCGATATAGATAGCTGTACCGGAAGCTGCTGTGTAGAACGGAAACACAGTGAGATGAGGGGATTGCAACCCCATTTGGGCATGACATCTCCGTGTGTGAAATCCTTAGGGTTTCCCAGTCATTCCTGTGTTCACATTCCAATCACAACTTCCCATGGCTGCTTTCAATTGGGATTTGAAATCGGATAATGTGCTCTAATGATCTGCTTTTAAATTGAACTCGGGGCTCTTAACAGAATCTGAGTCAGGTAGCGGAGCAGACAGATGAATCTTCAAGGTCAGTAATCAGTGATACAGAAACAATAAGCACTCATGTGTTAAAATGTTAGGTCACTTTGTGCTTTAATTAGGCATCTTACACAACTTCTATGCATTTTACCATTTGTGGCTGCTGTATGTGTTCCTTACTATTTTTTGCACGTGCAGCCTATTTAAGTCATCAATTAAATTAGACCATCACTAATTTGCCTATTCTGACAAGTTTCCAAAATGTTCAGTTGCAGTGGTTTGATTTCATATGCATAGCAAATCAAAACTACAGAAGCAACAGGGTGTTCTCATACATTTGCACTGTATATCAAGAAACAGCTTTGGTTCAGGTAAAGGCAGCAAGTCGTTTCTTACTTGTGGTGTAACATTAAAGTTGTTTTACTGATTGTGTAGTGGAGGTAAACTTTGCATTGGTGCTAACAGAATGAAAAGTGGGCCTATTGTGTTCTCCTATCCTGAGGGCAACCAAGCACTTGCCTAGGTACTATTGCATCCATGCCAAATACAGGTACGCAGTACAGGAGTAGGGCCCTTCTCATGTCAGGGTCCATAATCTTATTATACTTTCTGAGCCAGCTTAGTTTCATAACCCATGTGCACAGCTTGGAGCCACAACGCGTATTCTAAAGCTGTAATCCACTGAACCACATGTACCACCTCCTTCAAAAATACCAGCTACAGCACTTCTTTCCTTTATAGGCTGTAAAAGCAAACTGTTAAATGGCTTCTGAAGTTAACGACTAAAAGGGAGAAAAAAAACACAATGGAAGAGCTATAATAGTAGAACTTGAAATGAGTCTGTTTTTATTTTTGACATGGATCCTTTTTTAAAATGGCTGGCTCTGAAGAATAAACAAACAGGAAGTGTTAGTGTAACCACATTCTTAGCCTGCATGAAGCACAGAGTTGGGTTTGGTGGTGTGGTGAATTACACCCTGTGAATAAGCTTTGCGGTTCCATGCCTTGCATTAGACAATGAACCTGCTGTCTCTGTCTTGAGGGGGCGAGGAGGTTCAAATGCATTGAGGTAGCAATAAGTACATTTTACACTTCATATGTGATGAGACCACACCATGCAGATGACATAATTGCATGTGATTTGTACATCTCCTGCGAATTTGGCAATTCACTGCATTCTGAATTAAAAATAAGTTAATACATATTTTTTTTTATGTCAGCCATGTTGGAAACCAAAACCACTCTCCGTTTGGAAACAGCAACCACGTCTATGTAAATGAGTTTGTAGAAATGTGCACACAGATCAGCGTGCATGAGCTGACGGTTTATTGCAAGGTGAAGGCTCTCAGTGAGGCAGTGACTCAAGAACCTGGCTTCACGAGGGATGTGGTCTCAAAGGCTGATTAGCGATTCAATTACATTTTGCTTCGTTCATCTTTTTGTGATGTCTAAACTAACCATGCATTCTACTTCCACTAAAGTTATTAATACTTTCCTGGAAGCACTGCTGTGCCTGCTCTCAATATTACCATAATGATATCTACAGTATATATTTTGAAAGACATATTCCAATTGTAAACCATAAAGCCTTCTTCTTCCTGCAAGTAAATAAATTCATTGGGTACAAACATGTGCTGTAGTTCCCCTTGAGATTGCATTGTGGCTGCCTCTCTTGTTTTGCATTAGTCCGTATTTATTGTGGAAGTACATCAGCTGAAGAGTCTACTCTGGTGTCTATTTCTGGATCAGTGCCTAAAGTAAAACTAAACAAACTGTATATAATTCCCATGCGTTACTCATGGTGGTGCCTGGGAGGGCGCGTTGTGTATTTAATCATCATTTATACTGCTTTAATCTTCACTTTAATCTTCAGCTGGAGTATAGGAAACCACATTCTGCAAGGTCAAAGCATGAGGCTATAAAACATGAATTGGATCCCACTCAAATGGTTATTGTGAAATCTACTAAAGAACTTACGAAACAATTAAGTTTATGTACATTCCAGGCTTGATGGCTGGATGTATTGCCCAAGACTTTGATGCCTTCTAGGTTGCTGGACGGTCAGGCTGATTTCAGTCGTGGTTGTTAGTGATCTATATCTAGATTGCTGTTGGGAAGCTACTTCAAAATGAGTTTCACTAGTCTCAACTCACTAATAATACACCACTGTACCATCAGCATTGGCAGTGCAGGCTGGCTGGCATGCAAGGATTGGGTGGGCATGGAGGCGTCTGTCTATACACATTTTGGTGTGACTGTAACTTGGATTGCCTTTGCTAAACCTACTCTGTAGACAAACAGAGGACTGTCCTCAAGATCCAATGTCGTCTACCCAGCATCATTCATAAGCATCTACATTCATCACAAATCACTTATTTCTCAACCAAACAGCAGCAGCGACACAAATGGCCAGGCACGATGTAGTGTGTCAGCATTTGCTGGAAACAACGACAGTGTTGCGCTCTTGGCCTGTCCCTGCTGCGAACAACAGCCTAATAATAATTGCCGCGGTCTGTTTATGCAGTAGCGCACCTTTCATCCGCTGAAAAATTAGGCAGTGCAAGAAAAACCCAAACTGCAAGCTCAGGAACATGTGCTAAACGTCCAAAAGTTGCTGTTGTGATATTTTTGTTGTTATTCAGTTGACCTGTGGCCACCTTTCTGCACGCTGCTCCCAGACCTGTCGTTTTCACACCTGCTGCCATTTAATTCTGCTCACCCCAGCTGGCTGTGGCTTTCTGCTGTCAGTTTCACCTGCCTTGGCCATCTCCCATCCAGCCCTGCTTGCTCCTTCCTTTGCAGGGCTGGCTTTCACGTTGCTGCTTTCAGAAGCTGCCAGCTCCCCTGTGAAATGCAAATTAATTAGATTCTAATTACTCTTTGCACGCTATTTCGGTTCTGCTCTCTCCTGTTAGCTTGGTCAGATGTCTTTGTTGTTGCCAGCCTTGTATTGTTGTGCACACACACATAGCCCATTAAAACAGCTTTTCCAATTGAAGAGTCTCCACTTAGCATTCTGCAGGAGATAGTTGGAGCAAAAAAAGATTTTCACTTCTCTCTGGGGTTCTGATACAAATAGCTTGGTAAGCAACTTGCCTTTTTATATATATACTTGTGAAATCCAGGTGAGTTTGTTAATGTGGTTTTGTCTAAGGCACAAAATGGACTACATCCTGCAGCCCTGGCCTCCACTGAGTCAGGCTGTGCAGTATATTAACCTCGCTGAACATGTAGGGGATCCCCTTGACAAGAAAGTGCTCAAGGAGATTGTGCCCTTGCTCGATATCTACATATCGATGTTCTATCAGGAATCTTGCAAAGCGTGGAACCAGGAGTGATGTCATCTCCAGGCATTAAAGGACTGGGGCAAAACAAGGGCCAACCTTGCAGAACTAGCTCTAGCTACAGAAGCCACGATATAATCTTTCAACTTACGCAGTGCTTGTACTGCTGTTGCGTAACATCAAACCCTCAAATGTTTGCTCACACTGAAAGCCTGACCCAGACCACCATCTAAGGCAGTTAAAAAAACAACAACACTGCAGTGAATTTCACTTGTTGAAGCGCTGCAAAGATAGATGTCTCATTATGACATTTCTAGTCAATGACACTTTTACTTTAAATACTTTAAATACTGTATTTAAATACTGTACAATACCATAGTAAAAGCATAGTAAACTGCAGTAAACTGATGAGCGCTTTACAATACCACAGTAAAAGCATAATAAACTGTAGTAAACTGATGAGCGCTGTACAATACCATAGTAAACTGCAGTAAACTGACGAGCGCTGTACAATACCATAGTAAAAGCATACTCTGTTATCGTCATGGTAAATGCACCCTATAAGTTCATACATATATGTCTGTCAAAACTGATGAGCACTACCTGCTTTGGAATCTTTTTTTAAAGGGATTTGACCTCCATGTACTGTACATGTGTCATGCTTGAATCCTAGCGTGCACAGCTGCAAAAACTACTCGATAATGTTGCGTACAAATGTCACGGTGTGGTATGAGTACAAGCCAACCCCCTTGTGTCAAAACCCATTTCATGCAGGAAACTTCAAACCAGAGTCATTGAGCTCTGAAGGGCTTTCTCATCAGACAGTAAATGATAAACTCCATCACATGAACAGTGAAGAAGAAAGAAAAGAAAATAGTGTTCATTCCTCATGCTCGAGAGAACCCCATCCAACTGAAAGTAATGCCAGCTCCAGCTCCAAATCTAACACCTGAACAAGTTTAGAATTGAAAGAACCCATTGTGGTCTTTTTTTTCTGTTCTGTTTTTGTTATCAACCCAGCGTATGCTGTTCCCCATACAAGACTCTGGAATACATCAACTCTTTCTGCAGGCTCTATGTTACCAAGGCTACCACTTGATAGCTTATTAAAATCTCCTTCGTAAAAGCAGGGAGCACATGATACAAAAAAGCATTTGATACAGCAAGGAATCAGTATAAAAATACTGCACAGGGAAGAACAACTGACGTCCATATTGTAAACACCCCCCCCCCCCCCCCCCCCCAACCCAACCCATACATAGAGAAGCCTTGTCTTGCTAACAGAATTGTGTTGGCGTTTTTTCAATTGTTCCTTGTTATAGACAGATCTAACTGGAATTCAGATGTGTTCTTCGAAATGTTCTTCACTGAGTAATACAAAACAACACACCACAGCTCATTAAACAGCCTGCCAGCGTCTATATCGACGTGGCTCTGCTCTATTACTTAACAAGATACTGCTCCACAAATATGAATTCCTGGTACTGGATGCAGCTCCATTTTCCCATTGGGGGACTCCTATCAACATTATACCAGTAAATGTGATCCTGCAGTTAAAAATAATGATTTATGAAACTGTGGAGAATCAGCTTAATGACATAATTTCCTCTCTTGGCTCTAAGGATAGCTCAGATGTTAATGCAATCATTTGTCTTTCCAATTATCCTGAACATCAGCCGTTCATCACTGGCTAGACGCAGCAATGTGAAAGCCTAACTTTTTGATAACAGCAGTATCAAAACGACATCATTCACTTAGGGTCTTGCACCACCTGTCAACAAACTGCCTGCCCCCTCATCTGAGCAAGGGCATTCAGGTTATGACAGCTGATTTTGTTTAGTCTTGGTTTTTCATCTTCTGAATGTTTGTAGAGAAAGTTATGTGCTTTCACCCTCGTGAAAAAAAAGGTGCTGTATACCAAAAAAAATGTATTGTAAATGAGGGCAGACATTTAGATCATAGGGGTCATTTACAAGGGTGGTGCCGGGGACATGACCCCCTCACATAGAAGCAGTACCAAAACTTTTATTTCTTAATAATTTATTTGTATACTGTAATCACTAGTCAGTACCAGGACCCAGCGGGAATGCCAATTAAATGAGGCAGCTTTGGCGCACAGTGCATTATGGGTGATCCCAAGCCAAGAGGAAAAAGGAGAGTCCGATAATAAAGAACTGTTTCTCAAAAAAACAAAAAAAAGAAATTTCTCAATCATGATACCATTTCCCATATCTATGTGTATTCGAACACTGGGATCTCATTGTCGTAGAGTGGCTGTGAAATACCTCCTCCTGTTCTCCGAAGAGGGAGTTCACGACCGGAAAGGCGCCAATCTGAATTAAATTATTTCTTTATTTATTTTTTATTACTAAATCCCCCCTTACACACACAAACACACACTCACGCACGCTCGCAGACAAATACACGCACACACGTACACTCACGCACACACACGCACGCACGCACACACACGCACACACTCTCACGCACACACTCACACACACACTTTTGAAACCAGTTATGCCACTGATTTTGATTCCCTGGAAATTCCTGGAAGTCTATTAATGCTAAAAAGTGAACTCAAGAAACTGAACTATTCCATTTAATTATAGTGTCAAGCAAAATAGTCCAAACGGTCCATCACTGCATTACCGCTGCATACTCAGCACTGCTATGCTGAAAATGAGCAGAGAGAATTTAAACATCTCTGACAGAACTGTGATATCATCGATTGAAGAATATGAAACAGTTCTTAACAGGAATGAGTAACAGCCATGCAATGGAAATTAATTGAATATGCTTTATAAAGAAACAAGCCATGTTAACATGTTAATATAGTTGCTGATTAAATGCAATTGAATCACATCAGCACAGATTAAATATACCATTTGTTTAAAACTTGCCTCTGGTGCTGTTTATCATAATGTCTCGGTGCTACAGGCCTGTTTAGGAGATGTTTATAAGGTACAAGCTGATAATTAGAGGCTTATTAAAAGAAAGTCAATCTGGATGTTCATTTGAAACAAAAACAAGAATCTAAGCTTTACACAGAGAGAGTCTGTTATTTTATTTTATTTATTTATTTTAAATCTTTTTTAACGGTAATTATGCTCAGCAATTATCGGCAAACACAGAATGTATTATTCAATACCCAAACAATCTGTGATGCCCTGTTGCAATCGCTTAAAAAGGTCAAAAGGAATCTCAGTGTTGAAATCCATGACCTGTCAATTAAGAATTCTAGGACACAGCGCATGTGGGAATGATCTTCCAAAGCAGCCTCCCGTGTCAATATTTATTGAGCCAAAAGAGACCTCAAAGCAGACCATCATTGGCTTTAACCAGCAAATAATAAAGCAGCGGAGCCCAGGCCTGTGCCGTCGCTAGGATACCACTTAGACAGCTCTTGATCTCGCAGCTTAGCCCTTGCATTCTGCTGTTTCAGAACAGCCTGTCTGGACTTTTTATTCAGTGTGGGGGGATTTTTCTCTCTAAAGACGAGGGAACATGGCTTCAGGAGACTAGAGCCCCTTTCACACTGGCATGCTCTACCTGGGTCAGAACCTACCCGGGTCCGGACCTGGTGTCATGCGGGTCTGGCACGCGATTTCACACTGTTTTTGATAAAGCAGGGTTGACCTGGGTGACAGACGCAAGTGCACAATGCGCGTATCAATGCCCTGGAAGCAGCTTGTTACCGACGCTTCCATCCCAGCGTCTCTGGATTGAACCGTCGGCCCAAATGTTGATTAGAGCAAATGTTTCTTCATCCCTGCTGCAATCTGGCTCATGCTGTGTCTCAATCAACACAAATATGACTAAACAGAATAAACAGAAATGTTTCCTTGCGGAAGTGAAACCTTCACGCAGTGGCTGTTTGTTATTGCGTCGGCTCACGAACGGCCGTCAAGCATTTTGTCTCGCTCAACCCAGGTCAAAGCGTGCCAACCCACATCCTGAGGTGAGTCGTGGCTTCACACTACGCAGGATTGTAACCCCGGTAGCCTGGACCCGGGTCCGGACCTGGGTAGGAGTGCCAGTGTGAAAGCGGCTTAGGTTTCAGGCCCCTTCATGGCACAGCAGAGGAGACTTGGGGTTTGATACAGAAAAGGTGCCTCAGGCAAGGTCTCCCGGTCTCCTGGAATCAGGTTTGAAGGCACTGTTCCTGAAAAGGGGTCTTCGTGTTCCCTCAGCTTTGGGGCTTCTGTCAGCAGGGCTGATATTCTAGTGGGTTATGCTGCTGTGCTGCTGCTTCAGCAAGCCAAAACACGTTCTTGGAAAATACTTTTCTTTTTTTATTTTATTTTAGAAGCAATTGTCACAAGACATGCAATCACTTCTCTTGCCCGAAGGGGTATTAGTATTTTTAGCATGAAGAAATAAATAAAGGATGACCTTTGGAGCAATACTGGGTCCCTCAAGAAGTATTAATGTATTTTCTTTTGTGCTAATTTTACATTAAAAAAAAAAAGTAAATTGTTCATTCTGAAAAAAGGTTAATGTTATTTTTTTTAAAGCAATAATTTTACAATATGTTATATTTAGCAAAATGTTTTTTTTTGCTCGCTATGTTGGCAGCATCGGAAATAGATACAGTATTATAATAATAATGACCTATTTATTGTATCAAAATACTTGTTTTTATAACGATATGCCCTTAAATAGAAAATACTGACAACTGGAAGAGGTTGAAGGGCTGACCACTAAACCAATCAAGAAACTCAAGAAATCAGACCCTTCTGTGTCTTAAAAACACACAGCACATTAACTGCAGATGCCTCTGTTTCAATAAGACAGCAACCCTGCCTCTGCCATCGAAGGCCTTGCTTCTGTATCAGATCACGTTACAAAAGGAATGTCTTTTGTTGAAACCGTTTAATAAGGGAGCATTTTTGTTTGTTTGTTGTTTGCGTGTTTGCTGTGTTTAAACCAGCAAGGCAGAAGCCGTCGAGCGGTCTGTTCTTAAACAAAGAGACACTTCATTTTCTGAAGTGCTTTGCTTTTGAAAAGCTGACTCATGTGACCTCTTGTTTATCATCTTTTGTCAAAAAACATATCAAGTCAAGAGCTGCAAACTCCCTGACCCTAGCGTTGCTCCATCGGATACAGCTTGACTTAACAGCGGTGAAGACTGCAAAGTGGCTAGTATGATTCTCTGTAAATACTTGACCCCTGTCAGCAGAAGGCTGGGAGTTTGGAAAATCCCAATTAATGAGAAAAGGCCTGCTGTGCATGTGGTGTTTGACTGAGGCAGCTTCATATAAAGAGTTTAAACCCACTTTTAAACCCTGGTCAGGCCTGTTCATCATACAGTGCAAAGTGATAGACTTGAAGCTGCAGTGTGTTTAAAAAAGATGTACTGCGTGTGTCCGAAGGTTGTACCTCACACGTGTTATCAGTTCTCTTAATGTTTCTGGTAACACTTTACCTCAAGTATCTCAAATTACTGTGGATTTACATAGTAGTTGCTTCATAATTACATGTGTACTTACACAACATTGTATTATGCATAGCTACAATGGACTTAATGTGTACCTTTTTTGCATGATATAACCCTAATCCTAACCCTATCCCTAACCCTAACCCTGACTCTAAACCTAACCCTAACTCTAACCCTTTTCTGATACAATTGTGTAGTTACATATATTGTGCAAAAGATTTACACACTAAGTACATTGTAACTATACATAATAACACTGTAATCAGTATAACATAAACAGCACTTGTAAAATCCCTGTTGGTCGTTCTGAGCTATAAGAGGTTTAAAATGTATTTTCTGGCACCCCGTACTACATGCAGCTGCTGCTGGAAGCACAGGAGAATGCCTGTTTGTCTCAATGAGCCGCGCACATAGCAGGTTTCAAGGAGCAGGCATGCATTTGGTGAATAGAAAGAAACTGGGCTGAACAAGGTCACATTTCAGATAGAAAAGAGTGCACAAGATGCATACCAGGCAGTTGTTACAGTAATTACAGCACGATGTAGTGCAAAAACCCAGCTTTAAATACTTTTTAAATTGTCAGAGCTCAAAATGTGTGTGCCTGCTTCCATTTCTAATCACAGAGGCAAACAGCTATTTCTTCAGGAGGCTGGGGTTTCCACTTTGCACAGATTCTGACACCAGGGAGACATATACTGAATGCGAATATATATATATATATATAAAGAGAGTACGGTATGTGAAACAATGCTGTGTGTCAATGCATATTGTGATTGTGTTTTATTAAAGGCCAATTAGATTAATCCAATCAAAGAACACATGGTCTAAATGAAAAGCAACTGGTACTCCCAAGTCAAATAAAATGAGAAATTAATATATATATATATATATATATATATATATATATATATATATATATATATATATATATATATATATATATATATATAAACCTTTTGAGGGGAGCAAAGCCTTGGAGCCTGGCATATTAGTTGTCGTCAACCAAGAACAAAGAGATTCATTTTTAATATGTTGGCTATGCATTCCCTCAAGTCATTCATAATGAATCTAACAAAGAAGTGTGCAGAACTTCCCAGGATCCTGTGTGGGACCCACAGGCATTCACAAATCAAGTGTGGCATTTATAATTCTGTAACTTATCATTCATACACGCCTGTGTATTCCAAGCTGCTCCGAGTCCACTGTTTACTTATGTATTTCCTAGCTATTCTTTATATAAAAAAGAGAATGGGGTCTCTTCAAAAGATCCAAACAGCAGAGGACCTAAACAAGCCCATCATTCCAATCATTCAAATTCTGAACCTTCCTGAGTTTCTCTATGGTTAGAAATACTCTAACATGCACTGAGAATAAAATCCATTGACAAAGACACAATATTCAGTAGGATGTCTTTTGCAGCTCCCACAGCACCAATAGGTTTTACTATGAGTTTAATAAAACACACCTGAGCTTGTTACCTATACACTGGGGCTAGTCAAGCACATATTAAAACCTGGAATGGGTGAAACTGCTATGCAATAGGAGTGAAGGGTCCTAAAAGAATGTTCAAACAATAAATAAGAAAACCGACCATTTTCAGTTGAAGTGATGAGGTAGTTCAAGCAAACATCTATCCGTGACTCATTCAGTACACTCACGTTAAGTCTATAACTTGGGCAGGCACTCGTGTTTTTTAAAGCTTTCTAATTAGAATTTAAACATATTTTGAGATATCGGTTATCTTCAGGGGCGGAATCTAAGGATACATTTCTCCTGTCAGCTGCTGCCAAGCACAAGTTGATCAAAATAAAAAATAAAAATGAATAATTACAAAAGCTGGATCTCCTGTTTTGGGTACATCTCGTTCTGTGCATTTCTTTTTTAATTTCAGTGCTCTGTAACCATGGCACTGGTTGGATGAACAGGTTACAGGGCAGGAAAAGATATTCTACAAAACAAACAATATATGTGTAATGTAAGTTAAATAGTTGAATTTGCTTTTAAACCAAGGCAAGTCAAGATTTTAGCAGGTTTCGCCCTAGTAAAATAATAATAATAAAAAAAAAACAGCAACACATGTTAGCTTTTCTTCTGGTATTCATGCTCGGATTCAATAAGTTCAAGAGGAAATTAGGAATTCATCTCTACTTACTGCTATGTTTTCATTACATGTGTACCTTCAAAAGGCAGCCCGTCCCACAGCAATCCCCTTGTGAAGTGCACAGCATGTGCATTTCTCTTGTGTAACATTTGGCTTTAATAACTGTTGTTTTTCTCTTTATATTTTTGCTTTCCAGACTTTATTATGACTTCGGTTTTAACTACAACATTTCATGGGGGTCTGATGAAAGCAACCATTCAGCTAGTGCCTAAAGCATTGTGGCTGCAAAAATATTAGCTTCACCAAAGTCAACGAGAATACAAAAAGAGCTAGAGCTGGTCTGAATGTTACAATGCCAGTGTGACGTAATAAAGACATTGAGTATTACACCTTTAACAGATCCATTGTATTTACCATATGTGATCCAATATCGATACAGGGGTAACTGGTTTCATACCTGTATGGTTATGTAATGTCTGCTTACGACTATAGCAAATAAATGATGAACATCCCCACAGTACAAAAAGCAGTGCAACATAGCAGCTGCAGTATGTCTTCATAATAACAGATATGACTCCTTATTACTGTGACATTAGTAAAGTGGCTTACTTAGTCTAAAAGCACATCATGCACAGCATCTAGTGCATTTGACATTTTATTGTTCACAGACTATTTGAAGTGACAGCGGCTGATTCTGTAGGAATATTGCAAGTGTTTTTTATATATAGTTTAGAAACCCAATAAACAAATCCTTTTAGACTCATTAACACCCGAGGATGTGTTCTATGAATGAGCTCCTGTTTACCGGCTGCAGGAGCATGAGCAGTGCCCCTGGAGCAGAAGCAAATGGCTTTGTACTGGCACTGAGTGGGATGCAAGAGGAATGCCACTAAATTGTAGGAGAATCTGACTCATGCAAAGAACTAGCTTTCAGTAGAAATGTCACACTCACACAACCCAGGGGTAACAGTTGAGATTACTGCATTTCAAATGGCATGGTATCTTACTGCAGCTTTTAAAAAGTACTATATACAAAAAAAAAAAAATCAAACAACAACTGTGGTGAATATAACAGGGAAGCTTTTGTAACTGAGTGTTTTGAATCCGAGTTTACATGCCAAACTCAATGGGGTTTGTAGGAATCAATGCACTGGAGTCTGTTAAACACCCAAACCTGATTGAAAAGTGGTTTACATGCAGCAGGACAGAGAGAGGGTCTGGGAAGCAGTGCCTCAAACAGGTAGCTTGAGTCCTATTAGAATGTGCATATGAACAAGGCTAAGCAGCTACCGGCTCCTTTCATTGTTGGTGACTGCATATTTCAGGTTTTACAGCATATTATAAAGCTATCAAAACTAATGCATGTCTAAATAAATAAATAAATAAATAAATAAATAAATATATCAGATGGTTGTTCAATGCGCGTTGCATTCTTCCATTAAGCAGCACAGAGGAGCAGATGAAAGCATTTCTCTGCATAAACACAAACGAAGCAACGACAGTTCCAGTAACTAAGCTGCATGTAGTGGAGAATGAAGCTGGTGTTCAGATACTAAATATCGACTTCCTTTGTTAGGTCATTCTGTCACTGTCAACACAAATACCACGGAGGAAACCAGCACTTCTTCTTTTCTGTCTCGTCTTTCTAAAAGGCTAACCTTGTAGGCGTGTTTGTGTGTGTAGCTAAATCTATGTGTGCAAAGTCAGATAGCTACAGTATCTATGTATAAATGATCTTACTTAGATTCCAAGTTTGCAATATGCTTTTCTTTTAAACTGTTGTTCAGAAAACAGATCAAACTAAGAGAAAAAAATACATTTGTATCCTTTTAAAACTTGAAATCCCTTCCTGCCTCCTGTAACGCGAGCGTCGCCTTTTAATTAAACCTGCCTTTGTTGTGTGACCTGTGATGTAACATAATAAGAAACAAATGGTGCTGCCCCCTAGTGCTCAGGTCTGTGTAGACAACAGCAGCACTTGCTTGTTTCAATGTACTCTCCTGTCAAAGGTAATTAACCCAGGCTTTACAATGCTTTTTAAAGCCTTGAAATAACTATAGTAGATTCCATTAACATTTGTTTAACCTTGTCTCTATATTACTACAGGTTAAACTGAGCTCTGGAGTACAGATGAATTCAAGTACCGTACATGTAAATCTCGGAAGCCCTGCTTTTACCTCTGATTAGCCGAGGAACTTGGTAAATGCTTAAGTGACTGAAAGGCTTAAGAGCAGTAATAGTGTTGAGTACTGCAGCCTTGCTCAAGTTATGGCAGCAGCATCGCAGGAGATTGGGAGTGGGCAAGCCTCCCAATGTGTGATAAGTGGACTTCCGGGGAAAACCTGATATCAAGAAGAGAACCACTCGGTGAAATCAACAACAAAAAGAAAACACAGCCACGTTGTTATTAAGCAGGTCAGGGCATCCAATTCAGAAGATAAAGCCTTCCAATATTAGCATGTACCAATCAAGCCACGCTGCTAGATCAGCACTGCTAGCACATTACGGAATGCGGCCGTGCATGCGGCTTTTAATATGTCTGTTTTCTATATTCAGCATGATTAAGCTTGTGTGTGTGTGTGTGTGTGCGTGCATGCATGCAGCCATCATGGCTGTTTTCAATGTGTATCCTTACTATCCAGCGCTGGGTATAACACTGTGATTAATAAAATATTCTGGAAACCCAAGTAAAATTATACAGTATGGAACGAAACAACACAACACCATCAACCCGCTTTTGTTAAAGCTCTCCAACGTTGGTTTTTTTTAAGCTAACCTGTTTTTGTTGAATTGATGAATCCCCAAAGATAGAGCTGAGCTCTTTAAACTGCTGCTTAACTCAACAATGCATTGTCTGAATGTGTGGCACCTGTTGTCAGGAGGAGACACTCCTGGGTTTTGTTTCTCAATTGATGTGAGTAGGATGGAGTAGGAGTTAACAGCTCTCACTCATGCTGTGAGTACCTGGCTAGTGGCTTGTTTCGCACCGTTTTTTTAATACTTGAAACTATGCAAAACTATCCAATGGAAATGAATCCTCCTGCTGACAGTGCCACTAGGTAAAGGTTAACATTTTTTGTGACACGCTTTTAAAAGGCACCAAGACAAGCAGACTGCTTTTTCTGTGACTCATAGTACCACCCAACTTGAACACATTATTATGTTTTAACTACACTGTATTAAATTATAGGATGGTACTTTGGATGCACATTTTCATAATGTTCATATCATAAAAATACATGCAAAAATATTTTAGTGTACTGTTACTCTAACCAGATACTGTGAGGGTAGCAGTGCCAACCACTGCACTATTTCTGTGTCTGCTAATTGATGTGCTTCCTATGTCGCTGCTCAAACTCATGCATGCATCTTTAGAGGAAATTGTAATTTAGCAACTTTTTTTAACAAGCTGGCATAGTCATAAAAATGGTTCATTAAGGTACTGGAAGTGCTGTCATGCTTTGGAAAGAAAATATTCTGGTGGTGATCGTCAGATATGACTTAGAATGATTTCTTGGGGGCTATTTAAGGAGTATCTTAGTAACATTTATTTACAACCTAATACTCCAGTTAAGCTGCAGGACAAACAAACTGCTTCAAGTTAGACTAGAATGAAACAATTGAGTTTTACTGAGGCTTTTTTTTAACTCTGTTACATAAATGTGTTGTTTTCTTTAAAGGAAAATAAATGGCGTCATCTGTTTCGATGACATGCATTATTAGTTACCTGTTACTATGTTGTTATCATCATTGGCCAAAAACTGACCAGTAAACCCATTGCAACATTTTACATTGGGAAAGCACACTGTAGTAATCTCAATTTATATCAATCTTTGCTGGGACCAAGCAAGTTCTAAAGATATTGATTCTTCAGCAGCATGAACAGCCCGTTGACTCTGGAGCTTTTCAGATTCTGGTACTCTTTTTTTTTTGTTCTTCTACCTTTAGTGTCTAAATAATGAATCTAATTGGCAGCTGGTATTTTAAAGAACCCTTGCGAGCAAAGTTCCCTTGCTAAACGGTTTCCTTCTGTTGTCTGGGGATTAGAGCAGGATGTACAGAATGCAGGTGTTGCTTCTTGCAAAGAATCCTGGCACCACGAACCCAACAGCACTGCACCCCATGCATCGCGGGGCACCAATCAGCACAGCATGCTTCACACAACTAAGTGTGCGTCCTTTACATATGCGCTAAACCCTGGGCTCCGAATCCTGGGGGATTATGCTACTCCTTGTACTTTTAAGATATGGTTAAGTAGCTGTTGATGTCAGAGAATTTGAATTTCAGAGTGGTAATTGGCTCCATTCCTCATTGCCCAGAGTATTCAAGCAGCCTGTTTTCGTGCCAAAGTCTCCATCCTTTGTGTGGCGACGCTGTTCATGTCTGCATTTGTCCCTTTGATAGCGGCATTCATTCTGTTAGCATTGATTGCAGCCCCGCGAGTAACCCTGATACACCTCTGCCAATTCCTCCCCAGTCACACACTGAGCTGATTGTGGATCGGAATGCATTTCTTTTGAACCAGCAGCCCACGTATGAAAGCATGTCAATAGCCTTGCAACTGCGCGGTTGCACAATACCAGGGCATGATGGAAATACAACCTTGTGCAAACAGGAAACCCAGTGTGTGCAAAAAGGACAAAGAATAAAGATTACATTATTCATGGCAACAGGTTTTTTTTTTTTTTATTATTTCACCGCCAAATAGATGTGGTATCTTCACTTTTGGTGCAGTAGGCCTTATTTTAAAAATACAACCAACATAATAAAAATACATCTATCTGGAATTCTTAGAATCACAAGTGATTTTTAATACACTAAAACTAAAGATATTTTCATCTAGCAGCCGCATGGTTCCACAAGGTAACTTTTTTCAGTTGGTTTAAGTGGTTTTAATACACAGTATTTTTTCTTGTAAATAAATGGGAACATTGTTATATAATAGCTTCAATTAAAGTTGTTGCTTGAGACCGCTTTGTGTAAATGAAGCATACAACGTCAGGAGATATCGTGTCAAAGCAAACCCAAAGTGGCTTCCAAGGAGTGTTAGAGGAGTTTCTGTTTGAGAAGAGACTGTATAGTTGCACAAATAGAGGCAGCCACACAGACAAGCTTCTACTTTTCAGCTGATTTTAGCTGAAGAAAAACAAAACAGTCAACTTTTCTTTTTCTTTTTTTTTTTACCAGGTGCTTCTTGTATTTTGTAGTTAGCTGAATAATGGAGGGGAGGGTGGGGGTGCAACGTATGGCTCTCATTTGGTAAGGCATTTAAATAAGCTGCTAAATAACCTTCAGGTACACATTTCACACGGGCACTATTGAGATATCTGGTTCTCGTATAAACAAACAGAAAGTAAAGAGCTAAGTAAGGAGCTCTCCCCATGACAGGAGGGTCCTGCCCCCAGGGCCAGGCTAAGTCTTTGTCGCTTTTAATCCTGACACATTCTATTGATCGGAGCTGAGAATTGCCGTAAATGATAAGCCCCTCAGCGGCCATGTTTGCTTCACTGCTTACAGAGAGTGCGCGCTTGCCAGATTCAGTGGGGTGACCTGTTCAGTGATTACGAGTCAAAGCGAGGACAATGCTGAATTAGCAAACACTGGTAATTAAACGTTGGGAGACAGGGAATTCTCTGCTTAGAGACAGCTTTTTTTTTTTTTTTTAATGGCATGAAATGTAGAAGGAAGAAAATATGCCACTATTAATTTGAACTTTATTTAAAATGTATCATTAAAAAAAGCAAGGCTTATATTGCACTTCCCACAGCTATTTAAGACAAGGTGGCTGATGAAACTCCACCACAGTGATGTATGGAGTGCTTTACCATCTTTCTACAGTGCCATACTTTTACTGTGCTTTACTACACTTTCCAATTCCTTTTCTGCAGTACTTTTTTAAAGAGACTTTTTTTTTTCTTCAAACCCAAGCTTGCAAGCAAAGAGACCATGACTTCAATCAATTACACATGCTGTGGTGTATGTACTTCCTTAGCTTTAGGGCAGAAGAGCCTGTTTCTTTGGGATAAGGAGGTTCACATGCATGTGCAAAGAGGCCAATGGGGGCAGGGACAGGCAAAGCCATGGCATTTTAAAGATTTGGGACTGATAAATCTACTAAGTGCATAGCAGATGCAAGGGGGCTATGAAACACAAGCCCCAGAATGAGGAACAGATTCCACAGTCAGTTATCATTCAATAGAGTTAGTGCTATAGCAACATCAGCTCAAACTACAAGGATAAAGCAGGAGACGCTTAATACTGCCGCACTGCCCCGCAGTCATGTTCAGTCTTAATTACAGATATATATAAATATAGGGAATGGTTACAACAACACTGTCTAGCCTGGTGTGCTCTCTTATTGGTCTTTCCCGTCTGTTTCACCCACCCAGTATAGTGTAAGGGTCACGTTTAAGAATGCAAGGACATTTTGGATTGATTCCTCTATTTGTAGTTTCAAACCGCCGACTTGACACATCTGTTTTGTGATATATAAACAACAAAGAATGCGGCAAAACGGGACAGGGGAGGATGCGTGCAACAACACTGTGCGAACTCTAATTGAAATTCCAGTCCTGGATTTCGTTCCCACCCTTCTCGTTGTAGCAGTTGGAGCTCCGGTCCCACGTGGGATGTTTCCAAGGTTCTCAATTAACCGGCCAATGAGAACTACTCTTTCCAGTAGCCAATGACCCTGACACGTCTTGTAATATAAACAGTTGAAACACATCCAATTAGAACGAGATACGCGAGCAAGGCGTTTGAACA
Source organism: Acipenser ruthenus (assembly GCF_902713425.1). Classification (NCBI taxonomy): domain Eukaryota; kingdom Metazoa; phylum Chordata; class Actinopteri; order Acipenseriformes; family Acipenseridae; genus Acipenser; species Acipenser ruthenus. The sequence goes on along the minus strand of NC_081209.1, from coordinate 29,404,794 downwards.
GTATTAAAAATAATTGTCAAGGGTCCTGTTTTATATACTGCAGTCACATTTAAGGCTGTAAACAGATCTAGAGTGCAAACACAATCCCCTTGTTTATAAAACTGCATTTCAGTATTAATTGCATTTTTTAAAATCAAAACCAAAAAAATCTCGAAGGGATCTTTTACGCGCTACGTTTTCCAATTTGAGGAAATCAAACTCTATTTAAAGGCCCGACAGTCCGTGTCATCCTATATCCTTTACTACGCACGCGGCGTTTATATGTAAACAATTTATAATCAAATACCATATTTTAGTAGGTATTTCATTCAAATACAACTAAATGTTCTTAATTAATATATTGTTTTTCAGAAATATTTCCCATTGGGTTTATCTGGAAGGCCGCTGCCTGCTATTAAAAATCTATATTACAAGAAAGTAATATGAAA